>NC_139678.1:110480994-111143994 GCF_964106915.1 Podarcis gaigeae | reverse complement strand
CTGCCAAGCCAATATTCCTGTTCAAGGACCAGTTCAAAGAGATGGTCTCCATTTAAATGGTGCAGTGTGTCTAGACTCTTCATTAGATCCAATCACCTAAGCTACCCAAAGTTTTGATAAGGGATTTGGATTGTGCAAGATAAAATGGGTAATAAGCTAAGTCTTTTTGCTAAACATCAAGGGCCTGGGATATGTCATTAAACACTCGTGTATTGAACTGCTGATTTGTAAAGAGCACCCAAATGTCCTCCTTTTGCAGAAATCCCAACTGATTAATTGACTTAAATGCAAATGGATTAAGTATTATTCCTGTTATCCTGGATCCTCAAAATCAAGGGGCACTGCTGTTATCCTCTCACAGAGATGCCCTTTCCGTACAATTGATAGATTAACAGTCTGTAGAGGTTGATACTAAAGGCACATTGGACCCAAATCACCTTACTATTGGCTCTATATATGCTCCAAATGAGGGACAACAGCAGTTTCTAACAATGGTGTTGAAAGTGAAGTGATTATGGGTGGCAACCTAAACATTATACCTGATACCCAATGACATGTCTCTGGGTCCCATGCATCAAGGTATCCCCTTCCTCCAAGTTGTCCAACCATACTGCTAGTCACACATTCTGTTATATGTGGTAGGCTCTGCATTCTCACAATTGATACTATCTGTTGTTTTCAATATGCAAAAAGATTTAGTCTTGTATAGATCTAGTCCTCCCCTTCTCTTCACCGAAGAGCAGCTTTGAAACAGCAGAAACAGGGTGTATCACAACGTTAGCTCACACACCATTGTCTATGCCCTTGTCAATGATTGATCATGATAGATATGTTTTTTTTTCCTTTCACTTACACCCTGTGCTTTTGACTGATTGGCTAGTAAGGAACAACTAGAAAAGGGCCTAGATGAATTCTTTCAATTTAACCATCTTCCTGAGACATCGATTGAACTGTTGTGGGACTGTGATAAAGGGAGCTTGTATTAAAGAGTCTTCCAGACTGAAAAGATTGAGTAGCAGCCTGAGACTAGCTTTTGTTAGAAATTGCCATTTTAGAAGCTGAACATAAACACACTGGCAGCATTAAAATTTACCAAAAACTATTGAGCAAGAGAAGTGAATTGGTTGCTGCAAACACTGGCGGAGGAAGAGGAGTGGGAGCGCACTGCTCCCGGCAGTGCGATCCCGGTGGGGTGCCATCACGGCAGCACACCCGCAGCCGCGTGCCATGCCCCCGGGATGTGCCCCAGCCCCACCTGCTCTCCGCCCCCCCCGCCCCCCCGGTGCCGGAGCATGAAGCTCCACCACTGGCTGCAGAGATTCATACAATACACAAATCTATAGGCTAAGATGTACTGTGAATTTGGTAATAAAAGCTCTAAGCTTGTAGCCAGAACATAATGTAAAAGCAAAATCACTAGAACCCAAGTCACCAAGGTTCAGAATGCTAAAAGTGAGATGTGTTATAGAAATAAGGATATTTGACAAATGTTTGCAGGATATTATACAAACCCTGGTAAAGGGCCATATAAGCAAATAAGAAAGCTCCTGGCATTGATGGGCTTGGGGGAGAGTTTTCTAAGGTGTTTAGAACCAAGTTGATACCATTTTTGTTACACCTTTGGCATGTTTGAGGAAGTGGTGGTCCCAGAGACATTGCATCACTCTAGGCTGTTATCCAAGCTGTTATCACTCACTGGGCAGATAAGAGCACAGACAGCTTTCAGAATACACTTCGTTTTGGAACCATTTCATGCTGAGGTTGCCACAAGACACAATCACAACCATGCAGAGAGTAGAACAAATATATCACAGCCGATGTGCATTCTGCTCAGCAAAGTGTTTAGACAAATGAAAGAGAAGGAGATACAGCAGCTACATTCTATGTACTAAATTGTGCCAAGTCTTTGCTTTTCATCTATAATGATAAAAATCTCTGCAGGTGCAATCTGGTATCTTTTTTAAAAAAAACACCACACCATTAATTGAGTGTACCCAATTTCCAAATCACCAGAAATAAATAATCAATCTCCACAGAGGCTACCTCCCTTCTTCTATCATCAAGATAGAAACAGCTGAAGTTGGCATCAATGTTGTGGGCCCAGAATCCATTGTGGAGTCAGAGTGGGCAAACTCTGAAGCCGTTATGCCATCAGCTGAAGCGCTGTGCCACACTCCTGACAGTGAGCCTGAGCTCACCAAATGAAGAACGTCACAAGCACCTTCCCTTGAGACAGGAATAAAGTGTTTCTGGCACTGCCATCTGTGCCCAACAGACCAGAAAATGCATGCGGTACAAACAACTAAGCTCCAAAACATCTGAAAGACCACCTCCTGCCGTACAGACACTCTTGGGTGCGAATATCAGCAGTGGGCGCCTTCTTAACGGTTCCATCTCCCCCAGAAGTTCAAGGGAGTGGCTTGGGAGACAGCACTCTCTACGGCAGCCCCAAGTTGTGAAATTCCCTTCCCCACAAAGGCACAGCTGGCTTCTTCACATATAGCTTTGGGTGAATACTAAAAATGCACCTCTTTATCCTAGCCTTTTGATACTTGAGATGTGTGTTATTAGGACCCACCTATTCCTATGACTGCAACCTGTTTAACTGTTGTTTTTTTTAATTGTTGCAACCTGCTCTGAGATCTGGTTGTGAAGCAGAAGTAATACTAACAACAACAACGTACCGGTCTTGAGGCCAAGCATTCTGCCCCTTATGAGCTTCCATTCTTTGATCAAGTGGATGGAGTTTGAGAAGGGCAGGCTGGCGACAGAGGCTCATAAAGCCCTTGCCAGAACAAGTTGCTTACTCTGAGCTATCCGTGGTACATTAATCAAACATGCATATAAAAATGTGTTTATCAGGAAAAGCGCACACTAAAATGCTGAAGGGTTTTCATGAGGCTTTTTAAAAAAAAGGTGAACAGCTGCAGAAAAGTGAAGAAACAGAACCTAAGCTTGACAGATCCTTCCATTCCTACCGTGAAATAAACCCCACTGAACTCACTGAGTCTTACTTCTGAGGACCCTTCCAGACGGCTTATTTACTGAGCATTCATCCTTTCTTTGCAGGGAGATTAAATATCATTGGGTCAAAGGAAGTGTTGTCCCACACTTTCCAGTGTATTTTCCTGCCACTTTCCTTTCGCAAAAAGTTCTATCTCGTAGCAAAGGGGTTTGTTGCTCAAGAGCTCCCAATCATCTATAATTATGTTACCTGAAACAAAAAAAATTCCTTCCAGTAGCACCTTAAAGACCAACTAAGTTAGTTCTTGGTATGAGCTTTCGTGTGCATGCACACTTCTTCAGATACACTGTGTGCACACGAAAGCTCATACCAAGAACTAACTTAGTTGGTCTTTAAGGTGCTACTGGAAGGAATTTTTTTTGTTTGGACTATGGCAGACCAACACGGCTACCTATCTGTAACTGGAAATATGTTACCTGAATTAGCCAGTATTTGAGTAAATCCCACCCAAAATTGTGACAGTTTAGAATTGCCCTGAGGAGAGAGTTACAGATAGGTAGCCGTGTTGGTCTGCCATAGTCAAAACAAAAAAAATCCCTTCCAGTAGCTCCTTAAAGACCAACTAAGTTAGTTCTTGGTATGAGCTTTCGTGTGCATGCACACTTCTTCAGATACACTGAAACAGAAGTTACCAGACCCTTCTATATAGTGAGAAGGTGGGGAGGGGTATTACTCAGAAGGGTGGTGGGAATGGGTGATTGGCAGATAGCTGTGATGAGCCTGTTGACGACTCTTAATGACTGCAATAGGTCTTACAGGAAAAAGCAATGGGTGAGAAGGTGAAAAATGGCTTTGTCATGTATAATGAGATAAGAATCCAATGTCTTTGTTCAGACCAGGTCTCTCCATGGTTTTAAGTTTGGTGATAAGTTGCAATTCAGCAGCTTCTCTTTCTAACATTGTGTATGCCATCAAATGCCAACAGTGTCCTTCAGCTCTCTATATTGGACAAACAGGCCAAACCTTACGCCAAAGAATAAACGGACATAAATCTGACATCAGAAATCACAAAACAGAGAAACCAGTAGGAGAACACTTCAATCTCCCAGGACATTCTATACAAGATCTCAAAGTAGCTGTTTTACTACAAAGGAATTTCAGAAATAGACTGGAAAGAGAAGCTGCTGAATTGCAACTTATCACCAAACTTAAAACCATGGAGAGACCTGGTCTGAACAAAGACATTGGATTCTTATCTCATTATACATGACAAAGCCATTTTTCACCTTCTCACCCATTGCTTTTTCCTGTAAGACCTATTGCAGTCGTTAAGAGTCATCAACAGGCTCATCACAGCTATCTGCCAATCACCCATTCCCACCACCCTTCTGAGTAATACCCCTCCCCACCTTCTCACTATATAGAAGGGTCTGGTAACTTCTGTTTCAGTGTATCTGAAGAAATGTGCATGCACACGAAAGCTCATACCAATAACTAACTTAGTTGGTCTTTAAGGTGCTACTGGAAGGAATTTTTTTTGTTTTGCCTGAGGAGAGAGGCATAAGACTGCACTGTGGGAAATCTGCACTAGCCGAATCTAAGGCCCATTCCAGGCTGGCATTTTATCATGGGTGAATTCTGCAACACGTCATTGACACAGTAATAGCACATTAATAGCAGATTTATTCTGCTTTAGTTTGTTCTGCGATGGTTCCCCAACACTACCACATTTTTGCTGAATGGAGGGGCTACAGAGCAACCAAAGTGGAACAAAAATAAACCAGAGTTGCGAGATTTTAGCAGGAAATTATGGGATATGCCCTGATTGGAAATGAAGCAGTGGGGCAACCCCAAAACTTTTGAAAATGATATTGAAAGCAGGGTCACCTGTGACTGCCTCAATAGCATCTTGAGCACAACCCATCATGAATGTGCAATAAAAAAGATGTCTGGAGGGGTCCAAAGGTGAGTGTTGCCTATAGATGGCACAAACAACCATTTCCCCCATATAACTGCTGTGCAAATGCTCTCTTAAACTTGTAAATGGTTGCAGGCTGAAGATAATACCATTCATACTAGAACTGACAGTTGAGCATAAGTTTTTCCTCTCCTTCCGAATTCTTGCGAGTTCAAATCATCTGATATTTTGTTCACAAAGAAATTCTATTGCCGAGTGCTCACATTTTTATCTTGACATTTGTCCCTTCAAGCTGCCGAGCATTTCCATTAAAATGGGATTGCGAGATTGCTAGGTAAACACATTTTTATGAAGCCACATCCTGTTGAAAATCAAATATGGCCTCAACAAGAGCACCGTTCTACATTGGATCAAACTGTTTCACAGGGAAATAGCTCAGGGGATGGGATGGAGAGAGAGAGAGAGACAGAAAGAAGAGTGGCCTTTCTATAAATAGATGTAACATTCTGGTGTATTTCCCAGTAGGAAACTTAATGTAATCCAGCCAGGATCAATTTGTTTAAAATGCCTTTAAAGTTAAGAGAGTAACATTTAAATCAGAAGCCTTATGCCAGAGGTAGACATCTGAAACAGCTTTAGCACATGAATATATCCTGGCTTTTTTGTTGCTGAACCTTTTGGAGCGTAGTCCTTTGTGGAGTGAGCACATGCAGAATTCACTGAGCTCAAGTGCACTTATGCCTAATGGTTTCAGTGAGACTACTTCACAAAAGATGCTTCCCAAGGCCCAAACTGCACAGGGTGCTAAACACATCATTTGCAACTGTCAAGTTATTTGTTTATTTAATTGCATAAAGGGCAATGCTCATTGGGACTGCAGCATGTAAGCAGGGGAGATTTAACCCTTTCATCCCTGGTCTCAATCCATTCCACACAGAAATCAGATAGTGGTTCCCCACCCCCCATTCTTTTCAGTGAATCCTATCAGGGGACAGAAGGAGCAATCAATCATGTCATTGCCACATTAGTGAAATAGAGACAAAAATAATAATAAGGACTAGATAAAGCATTATCATTTCTCCTTAGCACTGCCTACTTTAATAATTACCTGAAAGAAAGCAAAATAGCTGGCGCTGGAAGAAGCATATCTGGCTATAGAGTTATTGCCTGTTGCTGAGTGGTACATCACCAGATTTGGTTAAATTATCCAAAATGGAGAGCAGCTACTACTCAGAATCATACCACTCCCGATCATGGAGGCAGAGCCTAGCCGAGGCCAGTGTTGTGTAGTGGTTGGAGAGTAGGGCAAGGACTGGGAAAATCCAGGCTTAAATCTCCACTTGACTTTGAAGTTTATTGGGTGATCTTAGGTCAGTCATCATTATGGGAAAGAGTGGTATTGCCTCTGTTTTGCATACAGAAGATAAATCCAATCCACAGCACCTCAAGGTAGAGATGGGAAAGATTCCCTGTAGACAGTACTGAGAAGACGGGCCAATGGCCTGATTCAGTATAAAGCAGCTACCTAGATTCTACTCACAGGTTTGTTGCAAGGATCATATACACCAGGCATGTCCAACAGGTCGATCGCGATCTACCAGTCGATCACAGGATCAAAGAGATCTCCATGGTGCTCCTGATCAATCCCTAAACAAAGCTCAACAACTTTGAGCAACCCTCCCCCCAAAAAGCTCACCAACTCTTGGCAATGACAATGAGTAGATCAGTGCCAGTATTTTTATAGTGGGAGTAGATCGCAGCCTCTTGGGAGTTGGATGTGCCTGATATACGCCATCATGAACTCTCGTGATGCGTACGCACCATACATTTTAAACCTATTCTCCAAAGAATCCTGGGAACTGTAATTTACCCTTCACAGAGCTACAATTCCCAGTTAATCTTCACGAACTACAGTTCCAATGATTCTTTGAGGAGTGTTTTAAATGTATAATGTGTACATAGCCCTTAAGGGAAATGTTGGGCATGAACATTAATAAACAAACATGTGTAAAATGCACAAGATGCTGCATTTTTCCTAGTAATCGTTAACAATTTTGAGGAGTGGAGACAAAATTCCAGACGCAGAGTTTTATTTAGCACTGCCAAATAAAATGAAGCCAAGATATAGTCTTCTCCACTAATAAATGTACTTATGCAAACATTTATTCTGTGTTGTAACCTTACTAATGGGAGCTTTTACACTTAGATAAGACAGTCCTCAAGGAGGGGGAAAAGGCTCCGGTAATTTCCCACAACTCTAATCCAACATCTTAATTATGGCAGCCAAAGGGATGAGTTATATCAGAGGAAAATTGTTGTGTGTGTTGTCACGCCTGTCCTTATTCAGTCAAAGTTCCCATTCCATCCATTATTTAACTGGACCATGATTGAGTTTCTATCATCATCATCATTATTAACAATACTGTGTTGTTGTTGTTGTTGTTGTTGTTGTTGTTATACTGCCGCCACCACCACCATGACTGAATTTTGAAGTTGCTCTTATAGTGACAAAAGACAGACATTGGTTAAAAGCCTCCATGTAATGAGATGTATGATCTGAGAAGTATGGAGGAGCAGAGGGAGGATAATCCTGAACAGCAGTTTCTAGAATTGGAGACAACATTAACTTAAGGCTGCCACCCTCCAGATACAAGATAATACAGTTGCCAAGTTGCATATACACATAAAACTATTGATTACTATTACAGCTCAGAAACTTTTCAGAGCAGATTAGAGTTTAAAAGCTTCTGGAGAACTTTTTAGCTTTCAAGTAGAGAAAGAGTACCTATTCACAACATAAAGACTAATGAGCATGCTTCTTACCTAAAATAAAGTTTGGCCAGATGCTGTAACACCTGCCAAGATTTCCAGTTTTCCACACACATGTGAGCGGAAGGAAATCCAAAGCTGTGTAATAGCTTCTGATTTTGATTACCTAATTGCAGGGTTGTTAGCTTAAGGTGAAAGCCCATAAAAAGAGAGGCAAGGTGTTTTTAGCTGCACATCATTGCTAACAATCATTGGCGCCTTCCCAAATCACTGTTTCCATGTGGAGTGGCAACCACTGTGCCACCCAGAAAATAACCTCTACTACTATTCAAACATCCACTTATTCTCAAGCTGCAGATAATAAATAAAATAAAATAATAACCAATAGCTCTCCAATGCTTTCCTCATTCAAACTCTTCACCCTGAACTCAGAGCAACCTCAAAGTTCCCTCTGAGACACGTTGACATAGTTCAAGCTTGAACCAAGTTCAGAGGATTGAAATAGAGAAACAAAACTATGCAGTAAACATACCTCACACCTTCTCCCTTTTCTCTGTATATATATATATACCTCTTGCTTTGGAGTACAGACTTACATACTAGTCAGTGCATCTGACTTTTCCAAGCTTCTCAACATTCAGTATTATTTCACTAGCATGTTATAAGAGAAAGCTGGTTGGGTATTTCATGAATAGCCCCTCCTAAATAGTTATTTTTAAAAATCACGAGAAATTAAACTTTACAGAAATATATAGTCTTGAAAACTGTATAGAATTCCAGTTGGAATAAGAATAATATGCTTGGGCCAAACATAGCTAACTATGAATTGATAGCTTGGGATGTCGCCTATTTTATTTTATTCAACATGCATTTGGATTTAATAAAGAAAGCTGCCAGACTTGTGCCTTCACTTCTAAGCGCACATCCACGCACTCATCCATCACTCACATGAGAGCACAGCGCCAAAAATGTGTGTCTTTCAAGGTAGCAATCTCACAGGAGCCAGGTGACTTGCACAAGACCACAGGCCCCCAAAACAGGGTGTTCTGCTTAAATCAGGACAGTTGAGAGGTATGTCATTAACCACAAAACATAGGTAGTTGATCTGTTTAACTGGAAAATAACATAGTATTCACAATATGTTGGCTAAGCAGATCAGTTAACTTTCTATTCCCTCTAAGAATGTCCCCAAAATTAGAATATTAATTTTCTCCCCGTCATTCACATTATTTTTATGACATTTAAATATTCAAACTTTCTTTTAAGACCTAGATTAACTCCAGGTAAGGGCTGTCCCCATTAGCCATATTTCAGCGATGGGCAATGTCCACTGCAAGTAGTAAGTCAGACCAGACACCTCACCTAGTGAAAAAGAATCTCCAGCCAGCAATGCGTAATGAAGAAATAATTGATTTAAATGCCCAAGAGTAAGAACAGATACAAGGACTGCAAATATCTGCTTCGATCCAAAATCATTCTTCAGAACTATGACTTTTCACGTGAGTCATTATAATACTGTCCCTGCTTTTTACCTGGTTATGTTAAAGCAGAGGGTTCTTGCACAACAAACAAATGTCACCTACTCTTTTATTTTCTTTCTTTAGGAAGGAGCAGTTTGCAAATGAGAAAATGCCATTCCTGCATACAACAGTCTACTACTGCATTATTCCTTTCTCTCCCCTTGCAAGATGTCCCAAGTAAAAGATGTCAGACAGGTAATGATTTTTCTCCCTCTAGAGTCTGTGCCTTGTCAGATTCCTAAAGCATTTAAATTGGTGACTTAGAAGGCTCCTTCCACCCCCCACCCCCAAAGAACCAGTCTGTGACATGCTTTTAAACTTCTGATAGCCAATCAAGGTTACTTTGTCAGAGGCAGCTCTTGCCCTTGATGCTAAGTGACTGTGCATTTTTATTCATTTGCAAGCAAGGCCCCGCAGAAGAAATTGTTACATCTACCAACAAAATTGTGTAGGCCTGAAAATACGGTACTTGCATGAGTTAGTATTCACTGGAGCCTGAGATGAGAATGCTAAGAGGCCAAGTATGGCATTGTGACATAAAGATGTAATGGGTTTATATTGTATATAAAATGTTAGAGCCTCCTTGACTGCAAAATAGCCTTCTTGGCAAAACAAACCTGCACCGGAGTAAAAAAAAAAAAGTGAAGCTTTCCAAATTAAATTGACTTTTTTCCAGCAATGCACATTGTGAAACAATTAACACTTATTCTATGGTTTCTGTTTTGAACTGAACTCAGTTTTGTTTTGTTTGCCAAGGACTAGCTAATTGTCTTAATCAGCTCTCAGCTGTTCTCTTTCCTTTCCCTCCCCCAACAAAAGCAACGTGAGAACATTTCACAGGGAATTTGGCCATTCTTGACTCAGAAAATTATTTATTTACAATATTTGCACCCCAACTTTCATAAAATAGTAAGGTGGCTAGCAACAAAATCAAGAAATGATTTAATCATTTAAAATATCAGTTACATTAAACATTAAAACAATAGGTTTTTTTAAAAAAAAAGCCTATCAAATCAGTAGATTAAAGCTAATTTTAAAAGTTGTCTGCAGGCCAAAATCCTTCTTATAAGGGGAAGGTGGTTTTTTTGCCAGCTTCTGCAAGGACATCTAAGAGGGGCTGAGGCATGTCTCCTAGTCGAGATGGAGACCCAAAGTCTAGATGCAGCCACAGAAATGACTCTTCGGTTCCAACCATCTTAAGAGATGTTGGAACACGGAGAACATCTTAGGATGATCTCAGTAGGTGGGCAGACTTGCACCAGTGCAAGTGATCTGTTCTTTCCCACATGATATTTCAATATAACACTAGACTGAAGTTCTTGTTTCTGTTTAGGTGTGCCTAGCCAAGGTTGGAGTTCCATAATTTACATGCCAGGTTGACCATTTCTATGGACCTCAGTAGCCACCTGATTTTGCATATCTGGAGTGTAGCCTATCACATGCAGGAGCCACATCCACTGGACCACACACTATTGTCTCTAGCCTTGCTCACTTTTGCCTCTGGTCATACCCACCATTGTCATGTGGCCCCCCCCAAAGTGGTTATGCTTGACAGAATGTGACCCCCAGGCTATAAAAACCTGGGAAGTAGGCACAGCAGCTCTTTATTTTCTCAGCTCCACAGCTGCTGTGCCTTGCTTTCCTTTGGTCAGTGCTTCTCCTCCATCTATGATGGGACATACCTAAAGTTTTGCATGCTATAGCAGGCAGAAAAAGTAGAAAGCGTAAGAAAATCTAGGGATCATAGTAGCTTCATATTCTTTCTTCATGCCCCAGAACTTTTAAAGAGACATGCACCATCTCCGGGTGAAGACCTGGCAGTCTGAATTTGTGCTAAGATGATTGAAGGTATCCGATACAAATCCATTAACAATAGTTAATGCCTTGCAGTGATTAATTTGAAGTCCTGTGCCCCTTTTTGCCATAATTCTATCTCCCAGCTACATTTGTGCCTCCTTTGTGATTAATGAACACAGAACAGAGAGATGCAGTACAACGTGCAAATTTTGCCTTCTTCTGCCAGTTTCATCTCTACTTAGCCATTCTCATTTATTATCTCTAAATACAGGATGCAACTCAATGTGAGCCAGGACACATGCATGATATAATTAATAGTATTGATCGGCATTTCATTAAAGCAAGGCCTCTCATTCTTCCTAGGAAATGAAACACATTTTCTGGAGATCCAAAACCACTAGCGGCAGTACTTTAAGAAAACAGACCAAATGAAATTGACAAACTAGATTTGTGTCATATTTATGAATGAGCATAACATTAACAGGCAATATTTGTAACTTATCACAGTCCAGATTACAGTAAACAGAGGATCTAATCAACATAGCCTTAGGGAGAAAAAGAGGAAAATATATGCTAGCTGACAAACATATACCATAACAGATTTGCAAGGAACAATCCAATAAATTGGATTAGGTTAGGAATAGCAGTGGCCACCCTCTAACTTTAGGAAGTCCAAAGACACCTTCCTGAGAAAGAGGCTTATGGCAGCAGGAAAGTTGTGCCTATTGGGCCTGTATTTCCTTATTACACCTGCTGCTTCTCAATTTTTACAACAGTCATTCTTCTTGTTGCTTTGCTATCAGTCACCATTATGCTTTTTGCCCTGGGAAGCAAGGATGTAGTGCAGGATATTTCTGAGAAATCTGACAAGTAGGTGTTGCATCTGAACAAAATGTTCCCAGGCAAGGGATAAGAAGGAAATGAGCTGACAGCAAGTAATTTAGAGGAGTTACAGAAGGATTGGACCAAGCTTCTCCAACCTAGTGCCCTTCATATGCTTTTGAAGTAAAACTCCCATCAGCCCCAACCACCATTGGTCATTAGCCATGGATGAAGAGTCCAACAATATATGGAGGGCACCAGCTTGAAAAAGGCTGGATTAAATAAATTCATGGTGGAATAAATTCACAAATCCCACCCCCTCTTTCTGTCTCCCCCGCCACCTTTGGGAACTTGAGCTTCTCCTATGTCTCTATGCAACCTAATCAAATTATGGCTTTCAGAACCACATATATGCTGATGACACCCAACTGTACCACTCCACGCTCTACCTGCCTGATATTTCTGTTTGGATGCTTCATCATCCTTATTACAAGTACAGTACATCCAAGACAATGTCACATTCCAGCCTGCTGAAGAGTCACAAAGACAGTATTTGTCTCCTCTCTTTCATTTGCTCCCCATATTCAGACTGTTGCCAAGAGATACAACCCTTCCTCTGCCCCTTCAGCAAAAACTTTCATTTGCACCCTGGCCATCAGTCTCCTTGATTAGCATGACCTTCTCATCTCACTCCCCTCATCTCTAACCAAAACTGCTACTGAAATCAATCTCGTCACTCTGACCATGTGACACTCCTCCTTAAATCCCTATACTGGCTTCCAAAACACAATCTCTTCATCCGTACCTTCAAGGACCTCCCTTTATCTCTCTGCGCCCACATTCTGATACACAAACACAGTTTTGTTGCGGTCTTATATCATTCTTTGGAAATTTTATTGAATATTGTATTTTTTTTTACTCTTATATAAAATTGCTTAGATACCGTTATTACATTAGGCAGTATTATTTTTGATTTAAAAAATAAATATTTGCTATCAAACATTGCTCCTCCAGCTCAGTCAGCCGCAACTCTCCACAGAACTCCTGCTTCCTTGGGTTGCAAAATACTGGAAGAAATCAAACATTTCCACTGGCTTGGCAAACCTTGGTTATGATATTTTTTAAAAAAATATGAAAGATTCTGGGGAAATAAGCTATACTCACAGATAGTTTGAGACCCTTCTTGATAAACTGGAGCAAAATTAAACCATAGGCAGTTGTTTGCTGAGATATATTAACATTGTATAATACTTTTTTCCAATATATTTTTTTTTCTGGAATAATAATATATATGGAGACACACTACAAACTCAAATGCTGAGTTATGAAAGCTACTGAGAAACTACAAGGAGGCTTTGTGGGGATGGGAACTTAATGGGGAAACAAACAACACCCAAAAATTCAATGACCATTGAACATACTCAGTGGTCACAGAATGGTAATGACAGAAGCAAACCATCAGTAAATCATACCGTGCATGTTGGATTTAACTCTTTATTAGCAAGAACAGGATCAGCACAGTCTTGGCAGAGTGCCCGACCTACTGAACATAAGAACTCGTGCCTGGTAGGCCTTTAGTTGCTAAGAGTACACAGCTGTCTATGTCTTCTTCTCTCCAGGGTTTTGCCAAGCAATCAGAGATAGCTCTTGCATGCTTGTTTTGCTCCTTCCACTTCATACATCTTCTGGTTCTGGGAGGCCAAGGGGAGGGGAGCTTATTACAGCAGAAGGAGGAGACACCCGTGACTCTTCACCAGCCTGACTCCTCTCTGCCTCTTAGCCTTCTCCTCCCACCCTCCTGCTTCAAGCTTCTGCTTCTGGACATTTCTCTCCCAGAGTCTCCCAGCTCACTAAGCCCTGTTACCTCTTCAGCTTCCAACACTTCCTCTTCCCAGTTTTCTCCCTGTGATCACTCATCGTTGTCCCACCACCCCAGGTGCTGAGCCTTCTTCCCTTGCTGGTTCCCCAGCTGGTTCCTCCCACTATTCCTCTGCATCCAACCAGTTCATGGCAGATATATATATCTGTTGAAGGGTCAGTAACAGAAAGCTGGGTGGGGAGCTGGAATGGAGTAAGCTGAAAGACAGGCTGGCTTATTGAAAATAGTCACTCCATGCTGCAACATTTTTTTGAAGGTCACACACATACATGCATATTCCTTTTTTATACTGGAGAGGTACGACACATGGAGACAAGTGCTTAACTAGGTGGACCTTGGCCTGATAGAGCAAGCCAATTCTTTTTTTAAAAAAAGAAATCATGACTAAATGGGTTACTTTTTAGTTTGGTTGAGGTGGCATAGCTAAGGAATTGGTGCATGTCCACATTTGACATCACTATTGTACAACAGATTAGTGATCTAACAGTCTTAACGGTTTCCTGTAATGCTACAAATATTTAGAGCTAATGGGATACAAGCCCGCTCTCCTCATTGATGGTAATGGATCAGGACTGCCACCTCATGGTAAGCAGGACAGTTTAAGATGAGGTGAATTGCAGCAGAGCATTACAATGGCTTAAAGTGTTTAAAGAGGGATAAACTGAGTTTTCTTTTAAAGAAAACTTTGCTAAGCGTATGCCCTAAGAAAGTAATCAATGTAAATTTGCACATTTTAATTCCTAAGGAAAAGACAGGTTTGTGATTAATATAAAAGGCAGCATAATATGCAGAGTCTACATGCAAATTTATTGCACAGAGCTTATAGCAGTCCCCGGGCTTCTCCGGCAGTTGTAGATTAACCACTGGCCTGACACACCAAGCAAGCAATTAACAGTAAATGCATTTTCTCCTTTGAAATATTTAGTAAGTTTCTTGCTAGTAGAATTCCCTCATCAGTTTGATAGCGTAAAAGTGCTCACCTGTGAATTTTCCTATCCTATGACAAGCCTTAGTCTACCTCAGTTTCTCATATTACAAGAGGCAGAAATCATTTAGGCCCTGTGTTTACTTTGAGTCCTTGGGACTCTGTTCCCTATGAACTTGGGTCAGAGGGAGGGAGAGATAAAAATCTAGGTACTCCATAGAGGAGAAATTACTTTGACTATGACAGAGTAAAGGGAGACATTTTTTTAAAATCAAAAGACAAACAGCTTTTACATTAGGAAGCAGTTTAAGGGCCAGCATACCTCTTTTGGAATCTGGCAATTAGCTTGTATGCATAATCAGGATTCAAGTTCATTTCTGTGTTAATCGAACATTGAAATCCACATCCTTGTCAAATACCTTGGCTTGTTCAACAACCAAGCCTGGAGCCCTATGACCACAAGTTCTGGAGTGAAGGTAACCACTTAGAGCCAGTTTACTGGCCATGATATTAAATGTGTGAATCCAATTGATGTGCAGAGTTTTTATGATGTAAATAAAAAAAGGAGTCATGTGGAAGCCTGAGCAGCTTTGGGATTATATGGTGGGCAAAGGGGAGAGAGATTAAGTCTTTATTTCCCTGCCACAGTCCTGACAAAAATGGCCTTCCCGAAGGTACTACTTGCATTTCAAGAGAAGTCACCATTGGCAGCTTTCCTTGAAATACAAACAGCAACTTCAGATAGGGGATTTTTCATAGCAAGGTAGTCAGGACTAGGTCAGGGAAATAAAAGTTTCACTACACATCATGGAGAGGCCAATCTCCATAGCTGCTGTGCCTGCTGCCCCTACCTTGCCTCCTTTAACGCAAAAGAGCTTGCAGGTACCAAGTGTGTGTTGTGCCCTGGTTTAGTGCTGAAACCCGCAAGGAAAATAGGACAGCTGGCAGACCACGGACAGCTCCAAGTGAGCAACTTGAAAGCTGACTGAGACTTTGTCTCTGTCTCCAGACTACCTCCTTCAGGCTCCACCCACTTGAGAAAACTTCAGAGCCTTAAAGGGCCAACCATCTAGCCTGAAGCACAGAGCTTGCAGGCAGTCCGCCCGCCACCTCCCCCTCAGCTGTAGGACAGAAGCCTGAAAGAGAGGCGGGAGGCGGTGGGCAGACACAAGCCACATGCTGCTGTTTGGGCAGTGCAGAGCCTGAAGGCGCCCAAGCCACTATGTCACTCCCAGGAGAGACACGTGGCTCGGGTGCGCTACAGGCCCTGCAGCAAGTGCCGCCCCCATGGTGTGTCACCAGAGCCCCCCACAACCCCTAGCTATGCCTCTGCTCCCTCCTGATGCACTCCTGGAGCTGCTGGACTGGTCATGCGTGGTGGGGGTCGTCTGGTTCTTCAGGCTCAGGAGAAGATGTTTGCAAGGGTCCACGCTCTGAGCTTATAGGCCCTGGTGGTCTGAGAGGCTCCTCTAGGAGTTCTTGTCCAACTGCCTCAGGAGCAATCAATTCCCTATTTTCCACAGTCAGTTCCTGGTCAGCTCCCCATCTGATGCCTCCAACTCTGTGTCCAGAACACTGCTGTATACAGGGGGTCATTATACTTTGGCTATGAAGAGACTACAGACACACACACCCTGCAATCTGACACACAGCATTCACTCAATTATTAAAAGCTTCAGTGTATCCACACTTGGATAACATGTGGTTTTATGTTGCGTATTTTCCCTTTTCAAATTATTCACAGATCAGGAAATTCTAATTATTTGGGGGGAAGTACAGGTTGCCACTTGGATGAGGAAAACACAATGTGAACATCAGAGCAAAAAAACCAAAAAAAAACCACAACCAGACACACACAGGATGCACTGTATTCACTTTAAACTGCCTTGTATACATGCCCTTGGTGCTGAAGGGCCCATAGCATCACAGGTGTTTAAAAACAAATGGAGGGCGTGGAGTCACTGGAGGGACAGATGTGGCATAGAACTGAAAGACTGCTCCAGGAACAGAAATTACAACTTTGGGCACTAATGTGAAATGAACAGAAAGAGATGGGAGTGTGCTATGCTAAGCTGGTGGCAATCATGGATTTAAAAGCTAGATGTGTTAGCTGAGCAAGGTGGTATAAAAACACGATGTATTGCTCATGGTCACACTAATCTTACCTTGTTTGAATCACAAAGTGTATTTGTATTGGGCACAGAAACAAAGTACTGCATGTTGCTATTTGCGAAGAGACAACATTATGGTAATAAATTAGTAAACCATTTTAAAAAGAGATTAAAAAGAGACCACCGATTTTTTGTTTCAATAAGTCTACTTCTACAACACGAAAATCTATTTCATTTCATGATCAAACAAGATGTGTGCATTCATTATACACATTTCATGATAACCTACTTTGAAAATTAACCCACAGTTTCAAAAGTTCTAAATAACCTTAATTAAGAGACTGAGAAGGGATAGCTCAGAGGAGCCATTACTAACATTTTGATCGAGTAGCTCATTAGTTATCATTATGTAACTGGTCCAAGTTTTGCTCCAAAGGGCATAAATTATTCCATAGCTGCCTCCAAAATGGAACCTAGACTCACTTTTTCAGGCTTATCCATAAAGTAAATATACCAAAACCACAAATCCAAAAAGCCAGAGTGCAGGTATTGCTGTAGCAAGGTAGTATTCTGGACTCAAGACTGGTGGGGACGCACCAGTTAATGTGCCCACAAGCTAGAAACTACCCTGTGAGGCAAGTTAGACTTTGTCACGATCACCCTAAAGCTTTCTAGCTTGTAGGATGACCTTGACAAAGTCTAACCTACCTCACAGGGTAGCTGTGAAGATAAAAGGGGAATGCTACCTATATGTGCCAGCCTGCATGCCTTGTGGAAAAGGCAGGATAAAAGAACATTCAAGGAGAACATATTTAGATTTTAAAAACTTACATCCATTATGTTTAGGATCTCATTAATCCAAACGTTAGTACAATATTCTTTAAAAAGAATGTGATTTCAGACTGGGAAAGCTATCAATGTTTATTTCGAAGGATCACTAACATTTTACGTTCTAGTCTTTAATAATCCATATCTTAGAGCACACTTTCCCATTCTGGCAGCCTTCATATGTTTTGGACTACAAAACCCATCGCGCTTGAGCATTGGCTATGATGGCCGGGAGCCTGGGGCTAATGGGAGTTGCAGACCAACAACTTCAAAAGTTGGGGAAGGCTGCCTTAGTGTAGGAATGACTGGCCCTCTGGTGGTACAAGAGCTGGTTATCAGCCCCAAAAGAGGTTTTACCTTACCCCCACTCAGTTTTAAACAGCACAGTCCCCCCCAAAAATGCACATATTTGACGTTGTATGAAATAAGGAAATCCTATCTACACTTTTAAGCTTATAACTCTCTTTTGCATTTTGTATATAACATGTGGGACTTGCAGCAAAAAGTCCCAGCATGGAATACTCCAGTTGAGGGTTCCAGCTAGCTAGCTAGCCAGCCAGCCTTCTTTCAGGATACATTTCCAGTCCCTCCTGGTTTTCCATTCCTGACCATGATAGACATCAGAATTCTGTGGCCACTGGGCATGATCAATTCGTACTGGACAGCATGGTTGGTTGTTTTTCCTTCTTCCCCTTAAAATTTTATTTTCCCTTAAAGTTATTTTTTCCCCTGACTCCTGCTCATATCTCTCTTCTTTTTTGTGCATACTACTCTTTTGACTTCATAAGGATCCACATTTTGAGAGTGAATGTATAGTATACTGTATATTCTCCAGCTAGGACTGAGGATTTGTGCTGTACTCAACAATTGTGTAGTACCGCTACAAGGTGCCAACTTTATTACGGAACCTGACCAATGATGAAGGTGTTGGTCTTTGCAGCAAACGTTGTAGCATTGGACCCCTCCCTGGAGAACTGATCACTCAGGTTTACTTTATTTATCAGGCAAATTCATAGCCTGCTTTTGAAAAATTGTTCTCCAAGCAAGTTAGACTGAAAGAAAATTGCATGTCGACAAAATTATTTCAACAACCAAACATAACAGTGAGCTTAAAAATAGAAGGCAGACATGAAAACATATGCTGCAATCCTATACACAATTATCTATAAATAAATCACACTAAGACAAGAAGGATGTACCTCCCAGTAGCCTTGCACAGGATTGCACTGCAGAGAAAAATATTGACAGTTCATTTAAAAGTCTCCTGGATCTGCCAGAACTTGAAGATCTTGGTTATTCCCAGAGGTTGAGCTGTGACAGGCGGGTGGTCACTACTCAACATCAAAACTATTCTGTTCCAGAGCATTCAGCACAGCTGTTTCACCTTCTGCATATTTAAAAGTAAAAAGGTGACTGCAAAATACTGGCAGACTCCAGACCATGACTAAGTAAGTCTTTTCTTAAACTCTTGCCTGCAGCATGAACTAAGTAATTGGCTTTAGCTAAGCAACTGCCCTGAGCCTTCAAATGCAATACTGCAATATCAGATTAATACTACTAACCTACCTTATAAGATTGTTGTAATGATCAACTGAAATGATGCATGAAGAGCATTTTGAACATTGTAAATTGCTATGCAAATATTAAATAGTATAATCTTATTACTAAAAAGCTTCTGAGAAAATTCTTTAAACTACAGAAGAGTGAATCCAAACCGGGGGGGGACACTCCCAAATAAAACCGTATGATATAAGGGACCTAAAGGTTATTTCACTAAACAAATCCCCAGCTTTTAGATTAATCTCTTATACACAAAGTAATTTATAAATATCCAGATAGGGGAATGTCTTAAAAACTTTCCTCCTTTTATTCTAGCAGTGTTCATAATGGTAATCATTTGCTTTTCAAACAAGCATTGAGAAGGAAAACACATTAAAAAGATCACAATGAAGCCGCTAGAGTATTATTGCTACCATTGGAATATCAAAGAATTTCGCAAGCACTGAGGATTTATTGTCATACGAAAACATTCAAATGTTAATGATACCAATCTGCAATAGGATATTCTCCCTTTGATTAGATGCCATGCATCAATCTGACACCCTTAATACTTTTCAGTTAGGCTGAAAAATGAAATCAATTTTAAATTACATTACACAGTATGCCTGCTGGTTAATTTAGAAATAAAATTATTTCCTTATAAATCTTGAGACGATCAACTAAGCAAGTGTAAATAGCCCAAAATAAAAGTTTCTCCAGGGGTTGTACTTTTGAGGTTGGTGTATTCTCTTTAAAATAGTAATAGTAACACTTCTAAGCTCAGAAATTGGGCATTATGGGAGATGTGTGGCTGCCATAAATTTCGCGGTGTGTTTTTCCAACCAAACAACATGCACAGAAATACACTTATTGGGGGAAGAGTTGCATAAGCACCCACATATTAATGAAAACAGCATACAAAAATACATTGTATGATGTGGGGGTGTAATTATCCAAAACTACACAGGAAAATGGGTTTATTAGAAGAAATGCTGATGAATTTTTAATTTTTTTTATTAAAAATGCACAAATTGCTACAAAAATGTGGAGAGGTGAATTTAAGATTGGAAAAATGAGGAACAGAAAGAAGCCAAAACTTGACAGATTTGTCCATCCCTCTTAGTGCCCGAAAGAACAGGTGCTGGTCATTGGGAGGCAGCAGATATATAAGGAAGTTGCAGGTGGGACTGGACAATCTTAACTGAACTGATTAAATTTCACCCTAAGAGATTCTGCTGTTGATCATTCCCTATTGCTAAGCATGGATAATTTATGTGAATACTTTTTTGGATTCAGATATGAAGCGCTAGCGCTTTGTGCAAAATGACATTTCTGCTGAATTGCAATTCTGCCTCTGCTTTGATCTATAGGGCTCGGTGTGTGCAATTGCTCTTCAGAGATATACAAATAGACAGTCAAGTTGCAGGAAGATGACACACAGCAAAAGTTATGTCGATTAAATGTAATTACCATGCGCACATTTTACTTTAGTCATTTGGAAACGACGAGAAGCGGCTGCAAAATTAAAGTGAAGTTTCAAAAGAGAGGAGTGGGCAAAGAATCTCAGCCAGCTGGGCTTTGCTGGCTGAACCATTACAAGATATATCCCAAGCTGTTTCCTGAAGATCAACACAACTCACTCATAAAGTCTGCAGGAATGAGGCACTTCATTTCTCCCAATTTGAATCAAGTTGTGGAATATGATGTGCAAAATCCTGTATGTCCTTAAAGGAGGACAGCTAATGGATTAAGTTGCTTCCTTCCCACAAATGATTCTGGCATCTGCTATTCTGATGGCTAGAACCGGATATAATGGCATAAGCTTATTGTCCAGCTAAGTTACCATTGTGCTTCCACCAATACAAGCTGATCAGTAGCCTATACCTGGCTAGCACCACCATCAAACCAGCTCTGTTATAAGATTAAAAGAACTCCAAACAAAGCAATAATAACACACCCACTGCAAAAGCCATGGCAATTGCATGCTCCCAGCAGTCATAATGTCATACCCTGATAATTCCCCAAGCAATTGCCAAGGTTACTATATTGTAATGTTACCCTTTTATTATGGGAACACTTGACCCAAAATTGCCCTAAGCTTCTTTTATGATTCTTTAATGCACAGAAGCCCTGTTTAGCTGTTCTAATATCTCACAAAACAAGCACATTAGCTCTGCCTCCCCTCCCTGGCATCCATCATGTGCTGGAGGGGAAACTCCTAAAAGGGAAAACTTTTCTATGCAAGCAGAGAAGCCCTCCTGGATCAGCCCATAAGTTCATATAGTCTAGCCTTTTCATAGAATCATGGAATTGTAGAGTTGGAAGGGATCCAAGGGTCATCTAATCCAATCCCTGCAATACAGGACTCTCAACTAAAGCATCTGTGACAGATGGCCATCCATCCTCTGCTTAAAAACCTCCAAGGAAGGAGAGTCCAACCATTGTCCAACAGTTCCTACTGTCAAAAAGTTCTTCCCAATGTTTAGTCAGAATCACCTTTCTTGTAACTTGGTTCAGGTCCTACCCCTCAAAGCAGGAGAAAACAAGCTTGCTCCAGAAGTCCATAAACAGGAGCTGAGGGTAACAGCCCTCTCCCCATTTGTGATCCCAAGCAACTGAAATTTCAGGTCAGTGTGAACATACACCTTCATGATGTAACCAAAGTGCCTTCTATACAGGGCTTTTCCCTCTGAAATAGTCATCCTTTTTAAAAACAAAAATAGAACATCCAAATGACACTGTTATGAGCCTACTGATACTTATTCCAGTCATTTTTGTGTTGTCCTCTGTTTTATTCTCAGACTCCACAGCCAGTGATTTTTTGGTAATAAAATGCAGCTGTGGCACCATTCAATCTAGTATGGACAAGCAAAACTTTTAAGGGTCATTTTCCTTTATTAAACATTTGCAGGTTCAGTCCATTTTACTGCCGATGAATGCAAGTGGGGTGCTTCTTAGTGATGAGCAACTTCTTAATTTCCCCTTGAATAGCCTCCCTTAATTGCTTCGTTACTGGTTTCCTCTCATTATTCCTCTCATTTCTATAGTGAAATAGTGCGTTTACACTACCATTGTACCTCTACTTATGTATCCCTCTGGATATAGAATCTTCGGGTTACGGCCACGGCAAACCCAGAAATGTATACTTCCAGGTTTCACCGTGCGCGCATGCGCAGAAGCGCTCAATCGTGCCACGTGCATGCACAGAAGCACTCAATCATGCTGCACGCATGCGCAGAAGCGCGCCTCTATTTATGTAATTTTTGGGGTGTAAATGGACCCCCGGAACGAATTACGTTCGTATCCGGAGGGTCCACTGTATCACAAAGTTAGAGCAGGAATAAAACTGAGGGGAAGCTCATAATTTCTCCCCTCAAGAACTGAAACTGACATCGGGGTAATTAAGAAAGGCTATTCAAGAAGCTCTTTTAATCAAAAATTTCCCACCTGCACTCAACAGGAAGCAGTAACACAGGCCAAACCCACAAGGAAGTTTAGAAAGAAAGAAAGAAAGAAAGAAAGAAAGAAAGAAAGAAAGAAAGAAAGAACTAAATAGAAATTACTTTTCTCAAATAGCGTAAGCAGATCTAGACAAGGAGGGGTCCACAACCCAGCATCCATGGGTACCAATGCTACCACAGAGCACCTGTCAAGCTCTTTAATCCTCACCTGGACACCAGCCACAAATCCAGTATGGTCTTCACTCTCCTGCCCACCTTCTAGTTTAATTGGCTAGCTGATTTGGAAAAGAGGAAAGAAAACTGTTCTCTCTGCTGGTGCTGTCCAGTTAGAAGAGAGAGGGCAGTTCTAATTGGATGCCACCAGCTGAGAGGATACAGAGAGAACAATTGTAATTGGAGGCTGCCAGCAGAGGGCAACAGCTCCCAGGACAGATAGCAACAATCTAGCAAGCTCTTCTTAATCTCAGTTACAATTCCTCTTCCAGACCGTTGTGTGAAAGCAATGCATCAGCTCTAGTGTGAAGCAGCCAGACATCTTTTTGCATGGATCCCAATCAGAATGAAGAGAGCAGAACTCAGTTTAAAGGTACTTTAGTGATACCAAACTGACCTTAAATGGGTGCCCAAGGGGAACCTTCATTCTGTCCTAGGTCAGTAGCCATGAAACAAGATTGGTGCTCTATCCCTCTTCATCATGTTGTTATACATTTACTGCAGAGTTAATCAAACACAACACACAAGTCTGCCTCACGCAAAATCATCCAAAATCACCACAACATATCAAGCAGCTATATATCAAGCAATATCTCCAACAACAACAACAACAACGATGATTAAGGATTTTGAAAAGCTGCGACTGCAGATCTGAATGAAAGGATACTCTGACATCTGCCATTAGCTGGGAGACCAAGATCTCCTTGGTTGTATATGTGTGCACACATAAAGGCAGGGGGGTCCACCTGCCCAGATCAGACAATACTTCAAGAATTTGTGCCTGAATTTGCTTATTTACCACTTGCCTACATTTTCCCATTTAATCCAGGTTTACCGTTTCCATGGAAAAATCTGGTCAATTAAGCAAAAACAACATGGAAATTGGAAATGGAACAGGCCCTTTCTCCCCACCCTCACTAAGCAAACTTATATTAAGCTTGGAAACAACAGAAAGCACCTCAGTAGTTGAGTGAAGTTCTCAAGTGATTCTTGAAGAACTCTGGTCCCAGATCATTTGGGCTGTTAAAGGATAATGCCATCCAAGCACCTTGAACTGTATCTGGAAACAACCTAAGAGCTAGTGACATATGAAAGGTATAATGTGAACCATTCTGTGAGTCTCTGCTATCAGTCTGGTTCCGTTTTGAAGCAACTGAAGGTACAGGCATTCTTTTATTTAAATTTTTACAAACTGCATTTTTATGTAAAGTATTACAAGGCACTATAAAACAACTCCACGAAGATAGCATTACACTAGTCCAACGCTCAGGCTGTACATATGTCAAGGTTGGGAGAGAATACTATATTCACACACATACATCATCATAACATATAACCTGCATTAGTCGGCTCTGCTCATATGATCCCTCTGTTCTGTGGCTGACGGATTACATGCATAAAACATGCACAAGAGTCCTCCTGACTCATGCTAAAGCTCCAACACACAATATGAGAAAGAGTTCACAAGCCAAAGTTTGCTGTGAAGTCCTGTCAAACAGACAGCATACTCCAGCCTTTTTCAACCTTTGATCCCCAGATGTTGTTGGACTACAACTCCCATCATACCTAGCTAACAGGACATGTGGTGAGGAATAATGGGAGTTGTAGTCCAACAACATCTGGGGACCCAAGGCTGAGAAAGGCTGGCCTACACCAAAGGCGAGGAACCTGTTATCCACCAGTTGTTGTTGGACTTTAGTTTCCATCAGTCCCAGCCAGCATGCACAGGACAAATGGTCAGGGATGATGGGAACTGGAGTCTAGCAACATCTGGAGGGCTGCAGCTTCCCCATTTGTGTCCTTCATGTATATGTGAACAACTTCAGTATATGTACGCAATGTGTGAAGCCTGTCAGACTTGGGACCAACAGGGTGGGTGACTCAGCTTCAGCAAAGTGGAGATTTTTTTGCCTACTCTCATCACAGGTGTTACATATAACTGCCAATGTATGTGCTGAAGCAAAATGCACACAAGCCTTTTAGTGCATAAAATATTACACTTACGTGCCAAAGAAGGATCGAACATTCTTTTTGTACGCAACAGCAGCAGCAAGGATACTTATCGCTAAGAAGTGGAAAACCCAAGATCTACCCACGCTGGAAGAATGGCAGATGCAGCTGATGGACTATATGCAACTGGCTGAGATGACTGGCAGAATCCGAGACCTGGGAGAAGAGAGGGTTGAAGAAGATTGGAGGAAATTTAAGACTTATTTACAAAAATATTGTGATTTGGTGGAAAGTTAAGTAGGATGTTTGATCATAAATAATTGGCCACCACAAAATCGGATCGGAATGGGATGTAAAGCGAGATTAAGAGAAATAAATTTGCAGAGGACTATATTTAAATAAGCGGTTATAAAATTTGCAAACTAGATGATAAATTGCATGGAAAAAAAATTTATGATGATGAAAATGGCAGCGGGAGATGTGAGGAAGTCCAAAGAAGTTATGAAACTCTGTTGAGATAAAAGTAAGGTTGTTTATTGTCTTTGTACTTTATTCTGTAAAAACCCCTAATAAAAATTTTATTAAAAAAAAAAAAAATTACACTTACGACAAAGTGTTTAAAACACACACATCATAGCTGTAATCTGAAACATTTTAAAGAAATGAAAGTGTTAAAAGTCTCCTACTACAGTTGCTTTCATTCTTAGTAATTACCCTGAAGCCAACCCCCACAAACAAACAGTGCAAAGAAGAAAACACAATAAATTTTGAAGTATGTTCCTTCCATTCTGCATATTTAAGGGTGCAGTTTAGCTATGTGGACATTGCTGAATTCTTGGGTTATTGAAATAAAGCAAATTAAAATTTAACACTTTAGGATACAATTATCCATGTTCTAACAGAATGCTGGTACAGTACTTACAGCAGGTTTGGACTGCCATCTTCTGGGATCCTGGAAAATTGCCACATCTTCTGCTAGACCTAATGCAGTGTTTTCAAGGGCTGAAAGTGATGATTCTACATGCTGTGCAGAATCCAGTTGTACAATATAGCTATAGAATTATTGACTGTGCTTTAGACTCCAAATAGAAGAGTTGTGTTGTTGAGTGCTCCCACACAAACACACACACTTCTTGTAAACTAGCACATCCTGAAAGATTTTCTATGAGGTGTTTATATAGGGCAGCACTCAACAATATAACCTCTCCACATAGAGTCTGAAGGGTGGAGTCCAACCTCATTTTGCTACTTCTATACTGGAGGTGTGCCAGCCATCACAACCTGACATTTTCCATTGCAGAGGTAGCGTTAAAGGTATTGGGGCACAAGTAAGGTGGTGAAGGATGTCAAAGACCAGTCCTCTATTTGATAGGCTGGTGAAAAGATAAAGAACCATATGACAGGAGAGTCGGTGCAGGCCTCTCTGTAAAATAAATCAGTCTGGGAGAAAGAAGGGGAAGCAATCTGGGGAGAGTGGAGACACCAGCACAAAGCAAATTTGGGGGGTAGGGTCACACCACAGATGCAGGCTGTCTGTCTGTCTTCCATTGTCTGTCGTTCAAGAAAAAAGATAGCATGGACACTACAGGCAGTTAGAAAAACATTTAGAGGTATAAGGTGACTTGCACTTATGCCCTGCAGTTCTCTTCATTGCTTTCACAGGGGATGCAGGGGGTTTTCTTGAGAAAGCCTCGCTAGCTTCATGCATCCCAATTAAAAAAATAAAAAACCACAGAAATGAGGGAGATGGATGCTATTCCACAACATCACCCAGGCACCTCCACCAGCTTCTGCCTGCCAATTTCATCTGCTAACTTCAGCCTGCCAACTTCCATGGGTTTCACCTATTCATGAATATACACCAGTTTCTTTTCACACATCACAGTCATGCACATATGCACACCACTAGCCCCAACCCCTTTCAAAATCTTACAGTCATGCACACAAGCATACACCAGAACACCAATAGACACAACCACTCATCTTCCACTCACCATTTAGTCATATGCATTGCCCAATTTCAATCCACAAATATCCACTGGCTTCTGTCAATCAGCTCCCAAAGGTGAAGTTCAACCAGTTTACAACCACAAATATCACTATGTTTCAGCCTTGCAACATCCAAATGAGAACTCCATTGGCTTCCACCCACCAACATCTGCCAGCTTCTGCTAGGTCTACCACTAGAACATCACACACCTTGAATCATGGATATCAGCTGCCTTCAAGCAACAATTCCACACTGCAAGTGAACTTGCCTTATTATTGCTCCATAGCATCCTACAGCCAGATGATCATCTCCATCCATCTGCCTATTCACCTCCTCCAGGTGGAAGAAGACTAAACGTCACAGCTGTTGCTTGCTATGTTCTGTTGGGGAAGAGGAAAAGGCCCACCTTCATATCCACTCAGCTGCCATGTACTTTTGTGATGTCACAGGTAGTCTGTAGCCAGTGGCAACAGCTGGAGATGCATCATTATAATCTCTGCAGGCCTCACAATTGTGGGTACATCTCAGCAGTGATTTATTTGTATGCTTGCTTATTGTTAAAAATATTTATAGAAACCAACCTTCATGTGTACTGATACCAGGGAAGGGTATACCATAAAATGATTGTAGGAGTCCTTTTTCAGCACAAGGGTCACATTTCCCTCTAGGGACCCCTGCTACACACACACACACACACACACACACACACACATCTATATACAGTAGGCTTCATTCCAGCTATGTAAAAGCCAGAGGCTCCCCCCCCCAATCCTTCAATCCGCTTAAATAAGAAGCATGATCGAAGTTCAGGAAAATATTCCAACCAGGCAGAAACATTTTGAGGGTGTACAGCTGGTGAGGGGAATGACCTAGAGAGAGTCCAGTGGTCTGCTCTTGACTTGCAGACTGGACGTTCCCCACCCCATAATAAAACCCAAGGGTTATAGCCAGCATTATTTGCAATCAGATGAGACCTATTGAATCAATAGGGTTAATAACTTAAATCCATTGATTTCAATGGATGTACTCTGAGTATGATGTATTTGCATATTGTTCCAATTATTAAAAACACCAGCACACAAAAACACTAAAAAAAAGCTGAACAGAAGGAAAGGGTAAAATACTAGTTTCACAGTTAAGTAGCCACAATAGTTGCCCAAAACAGACATGACCAAAACATACAAATGCACACACAGAACTACATACTACCGGTATATTCTCTTTCTCAACACACACAAACTGCACATTTGCATGTGCCCACATCCATTCATTGAGAAGAGAAGACTCCCTGGAAAAGACCCTGATGTTGGGAAAGATGGAGGGCACAAGGAGAAGGGGACGACAGAGGACGAGATGGTTGGACAGTGTTCTCGAAGCTACCAGCATGAGTTTGACCAAACTGCGGGAGGCAGTGGAAGACAGGAGTGCCTGGCGTGCTCTGGTCCATAGGGTCACAAAGAGTCGGACATGACTAAATGACTAAACAACAACAACAAACAACATCCATCCATCCATATCTCAATCACACATTTATTACACATGTTCTCACCCATTACCATACTGCACACCTCTCTCAGCTTGACTTCATCATTATGTGCTGTATCACTTGCTTGCTCCATTTCCCCCCCCATGTACTGTACTGAGACAGGGGCTCCCTTTTTTGAGCATGCAGCAAAGAAGCGGAGCTTTAAAAAGGGAAGCACAACAAACTGGTGACGCAGGAATGCTTTACTCTAGTGATTTAGAGACAGAGTGCTTTTCTTTGCCAGCCCACTCAGTTTCCATACTGTCAAAGGACCTATTCTAAGATGCACGCTCCTGCACTGGATTCAGACCCACAACACCAGAGGCGCCACACAAACGAGAACGTGTAGCCTGAACCATATAGCTACGCTTTTATTGCTCCAAAAAAAGGTGCTTGTCATTTATACAAATGGCCACAAGGTGTCAGCTGTTTGTAACTTTAAAGGGGAAATCTGCATTAACCTATTGCCAGAAAAAGGCAAACACATGCAGCACAATTCTATGCATACATGTAGTAAGCACCACTAAACAGGGATCGTGGGCATAGCCAGGATTTAAGCTATGCACCTATCTGTCATCATCCTGTCTGGCTCTGTCTAGCAGATTCTAAATTAAATTTCTCAACAACTGTTGTTTTAAATTACTTTCTTTTGACCCCGTGCTCAGAAAAACCTGTCAAAATCTCTCTACAATGTATACTTTTAGTTAAGTATTATTTTTTTTTTACTTATTTACTTGATTTAGTGGGGGGGGACACTTGCCTCCCTGCCACACCCATGACTGGGATGACTGCCACCTCGAATGTAGAACAAAAGGGGGGGTTGCGCCGTGTGCGTATTTCACCAAAATATTAATTTTCTGCTTCTCTCTGTCACACCATCCTTCAAAACTTTGGTGGCTATTGGATTCCATTAACCTTGTCAAAGACAAGATAACAGCAGCAGGCGACGCATCCCTTGTGAGGCTGGATCTGCTGCCCCTGCGAGCCCTGCCACCTGAAGCAGCCGCCTCATCTTGCCTCAGGACGTTTTCAGAACGCTTTAGGAGGGCCGAAGTCATACTTTTAATAAAGAAGGCTTCCAGATATTTTGCTGTCCTTAACACAAGCGAGGCACAGAGGCGCGAAGAACGTTACAAGCAGCTGACCACCTCAGACTAACAGCCTCTGAAGAGAAGCACTCCGAACCTTTGCCCCTCCCCTTTACCCGGCGAAACCGAACCCTCAACGGAAACCTAAGCCCCGCCCCGTGACGCAATCGCATGCAGCGGGAGGGTTCTCTGGCAGGTGGGGCTTAACTAAGCTCCGCCCTTTGCCTTGTCCTGTCAGGGTTTCGCAATGCACTGTGGGAGCGAGACGATGAGCGTCGAGAGCGGCAGCGGACCGGGGAGGGAAAGGCTTTTGCGCGCGTGCGCGCTCTCCCTCGTCACGTTCGGCTTTTCCTCGTCTCTTCCCGTTCCCATAATGCTCTGCCGCTTCCGTCACTGACGGCTTGTCGCAAACGCGAAGCCCTCGTTCTGCCGGTGGTGGATTCCATCAGTCTCCCCTCACAGCTTGCCCGCTGCCGCCACCACCACACCCCCCCCAGCCGAGCCCCCCTCCCCTCCGCTTGGCGGTTAAGCAAAGGCGTGGGGGGCGCTTTTGCTCCTGGGCCTCGGCGGCGTCTTCTTCCCTTCCCCCCCACCCGTTCTCTTCCCTCCTCTTCCTCCTCCCCCCCCCGTCCGAAATGCCCCCCAAAAAACAGGCACCGGCAGCATCGGGGGCGGGTAACAAAAAGGCAGATCAGAAAAAGAAGGAGAAGATCATCGAGGTGAGACAATTTAGGCCCAATTATCGGCGGGGGGGTCAATCTCTGTTTTGGGGCTGTACCACTAAGGACTGCAGGGAAAGCTTTTTAACAGCGTGGCCTCCAAAACTACCCAATGTGTGCCCTGCATGTAGAAAGTTAACATTTTAGGAAGGGGGCGAGTTTCAGCTCATGTCATTTCACCCAGACATGTTCTGAGGTGGTGGGTGTTTTCGTCTAGAAAACCAATAAACCAGGAGATTCCCCCCCCCCCCAATTTGTATTCTGATTTTGTGCTATCCAGAGGTAGGCAACTTTTAGCAGGGTAGTGAAGATGCCACCTCTCTGTAATTACCTGCTTCGCTGGACTTGGCACCCAGTACAGGTTTCGGAGGCTGCACTTATTCTGGTCCTGAGCCGAGTCCAAGATCCTCAGGTGGCGTCATAAATTAGTATTGCCATGCCTGTTTATGTGCTCTCTGCTCCTGTTAATTATTACAAGGCTTTAAAGCATTGCTGGGGAACATGTGGCCTGCCAGATGTTGATGTATTATCACTCCTGTCATCCCTAACCTTTGGCCAGATTGGCTTGGGCTGATGGGAATTGGGAGTCCCCACAGAATCAGGAAGGCCCACAGCTTAGCCACCTGTTTTAAGGAAGCTATAGGTACTGGATATCTCTTAAACAATGACAACTGTAATGCACAGGACTATGCCTCATATTTTTCTATCAGTATTATTTTTCAGAGGGTATATTTCAGTATTATTTTGAAAGTGGCATGGTAATAAATAAAACGGCTGAGCCCAGGCATTCGTTTCCAATGCCTGAACTTAACTTCCTTCTATAGTCAGGTCATTGATTCATCCAGTCTGGTATTGTTTACATTGGTTGGCAGCTGCATTTTTAATGAGGCCTTTCCTAGCCCTACATATTTGCCAGGGATTGAACTTGGACCCTTTCTCATGCAAGTCATACAAAACATGTACTCTGTACACTGAACTATGGCGGTAAAATTCCTACACATCATTATTATGGGAAAGGCTTCCAAATAGCTGATCAAAGGGTAATGTTTTCAGGTGGATAAGCCCTCCAGCATCTCTTCAAAAAAGTAAAGTACTGAAAGGTACAAAACAATTTGTAATGGTAGGATTAAGAGAGCTGTGTGCATTTTGGAGTAAAACCCACACAACTTAGTCTGGTTTATTCCTGAGTGATCATGTTTAAACTAATCTGAGTCATTGAACACCCTGTTGGGTTTCTACTTCTGAGTGAACATGTATTGGTATGGAATTGTAATGCTAATAACCAAATGGCGGTATCCCTTGGTAGGATTCTAAACCAGATAATATTGGAGTGAGATGAGACTGATAGATGGTTTTTGAACCAAAACAAAAATATCATATGCTCCTTGATATTATTAATATAATAATATGATAAAATAAGACGCTGTTCTTTAGACTTTAAGCCCAACATTCAAATAATTTAACCAGTACACGTGACACACCATATTAAGTTATGACAGCTTGAGAAGTGAAAGGTGAATTGATATGTTACTTTGCCTAAATATGATCCACATGATGTACATCTTTTAAAACATTTAGATGAAAAGTGTTGGTTCTTTTAACACTGGAGCAATCTCAGTTGCAAAAAAACTTTCTTTTTTTAATGAATATGTATTCCTGTTTATTAGTTCTGTATTAGTGAACAGAGATGAATTCAAAGAGAAAATGCCATATATGTTATATGGGGCAAAATTAATATAGAAAATTTGAAATTATAAATGTACTGCTATTACAGTAGCAATTGGGACCATGTTACACAATATTGTGCCCAAATCAGTTGTATATTGTTGTCAGTAATGTCTTCTGCATGCAGAATATTTTGCTTCCATTTTAATTGGTCATCTAAACATGGTTATTGTAATTCTAAATTGTAGTTTGTTCTAATCCACGGCCTCAGAAACCTTTAAGTTCTTTTAAAAAGAATTATCACAGTCCTGTAGTTACTAAAAAATTATTGATAACTGGGGAGGCTCACCCTCCTTTATGTGCATGGCTCTATTGAATCATCAGATTTTATCACTGAAGAGAATATTAGATACACATCGCAAGACAGATGCATATGATTTAAACTGAGCTGTAAAGAGCCTTCATAGGAGATTTATACTAGAATTGGTGTTTTTTGTCACTAGATAGCAGTTAAAATGTATTTATTTTCTAACAGAGTTAAAAGTAAAAAGGTTTTATTTAGAGTTTTAAGTGTTTGACTAAACAGATGTGCACTAAAAGTGAATGAGTGTTAAACTACATTTTCTACACATTGAAAAATCATGCTAGCTAATAACATTCCTACAAACCTTTGAAATTAGGACAAAACCTTTGGCTTAAAGAATAAGAAAGGAGCGAAACAGCAAAAGTTTATCAAGGCTGTGACCCATCAAGTTAAGTTCGGTCAGCAAAACCCACGGCAGGTAAGTAAATGTTTACTTGACTTCACTGTTCTCTCTTTGCACTTGTTATAATGTGATTGTTTTTTCTATTATGTTGCATCATAGGAGTGTGGAGCTGTCAGAAGATGGGACAATTAAGTTAGGTCCTTCTTTGTTGGATAAATTTGTGTTAAGGGGCAGCCATTATGTTTATGGATGTACAGTCATACCTCGGGTTGAATGCGCTTCAGGTTGAGCGCGTTCGAGTTGCGCTCCGCGGCAACCCGGAAGTAACGGAGTGCGTTACTTACGGGTTTCGCCGCTTGTACATGTGCAGACGCTCAAAATGACGTCACGCACATGCGCAAAAGTGGCGAAAAGCGACGCTCGCGTGCGCAGACATTCCGTCGCTAGCTATATTTGCTTCTGGATGCGAACGGGGCTCCGGAACGGATCCCGTTCGTATCCAGAGGTACCACTGTATTGTGAGATTAGGCCATACTCACAGCAGAGAAAGAGGTGATGGGCTATAGATAGCCCTTGGGCTACATGGAACAGTTCAAAATATATTAATGTGTCTTTTAAAAAAAATTATTATATTTATTTATATCTCATCTTTTTCCCAGACTGGGACTCAATGTGGTTTACAGATGAAATCGAAAAAATGGGGGGGGGGAGGGAGAGAAAGAATAATAATTGAAAAAGTAATTAATTACTTGTACAATTAATATATAATATCTGTATGAATATAGATAATAACCACAATAAAATGCCAAAATATGGTTAGTTAAAAAGGTAAGAAAATGCTTTCAAACTCCTCACAGCTGCACCAGAGACGAGAAGGAAACACACAAGCCCAGGTTATGCACAGGCTCGTTCCGCTTATAATGTCTGGAAGAAGGCCATTATGAATTATGTTTTATGGATATTGTATCATGCACTTTGTCTTAAGAGTTGTGGTATGCACTTACACACTCCCGCTGGTCTTGTAAATACCTGTTCTGTGTCTTGTTTTAGGCTGGTCAAGCAGAAGGTGACAAGAAACTAAAGAAAGATGATAAGAAGAAAGAATTACAGGAGCTGAATGAGCTTTTCAAACCTGTGGTTGCTGCACAGAAAATCAGTAAAGGCAAGCTTTCTTTGGATGACTTCCATTTTCCTGCCTCAGTGCATCTGAGATTTATGCATTATTTGATCTGGAAAGTTACTAAATAATCAGCATATCTTGCAGGTGCCGATCCTAAATCAGTAGTCTGTGCTTTCTTCAAGCAAGGGCAATGCACAAAAGGGGACAAGTGCAAATTTTCTCATGACTTGACCTTGGAGAGAAAGTGTGAAAAGAGGAGTGTTTACATTGATGCCAGAGATGAAGATCTTGAAAAGGGTAGGTTACTTCTTAAAAATTGCAGACAAATTGTTTTTCTGTTGTAGTTTTTAGAACAAATCATGTCTTTGAGGAAGTAGATATAAATGCAAGTCTAAATAGGTGCTTCTTCTTTTCATTGGATTTTCATACATACTTATGTAAAGGACAAATTACCTGCATTTCTACAGATTCACTGTAGTCTGTGGTTTCAATTTTTATAAGCATTTAAACCAGGGTTAAAATTGGTTACAATGAAGAAATGGAGCTCTTTGATCTGGGATGGTGACTCTCCAGCCCATGAGCCAATCTTGTCGTGCCAAGGGGTCCATCTTGGGATATATATTTTTCCCCTTTGCAAACAGCAAATAGGCTTTAAAACAATACTATACTGGTTTTGGAAGTCTCAACAGTTGGGAGTTCAAAGTGCAGCATCAGCTGGCATGGTGATGTCATAGCAGCTGCATTGATCTGTCACATTTGGCCCACCAGGATGTGAGGAGAGTGATCTGGCCCAGTAGCCAGAAAATGTTCCCTGCCCCTGTCCTAGATAATGGTATCTCTTGGCACTGTCTTGTGCTTTTACTCTGGGAGAATGAATGTAAAATAAGAGAGCTGCAGATTGATCAGTGGCTATATTTACAAACATAGCACTTAGGAAAAGACTTCTGTGAACATGCTTCAGCATAATTCAGATGCAATGCTAAATTATGGTTTGGTGTTACATGAACAAACGTGTGCAGACTTTGGACTCATACACCCAACCCCTTCCTCTGGCGTGGCTAAGAGGAGCAGTTTGGAAGCTTTTCTTTTTTTTCCCCCCACTTCACAAGAGTTTGGACTTACTAGTTAGTTGGTTTTGATACCTGAACCTGGTTTTCTAAGGTAATTATTTTGATCTTTCCTTGAATTCATTAATTCCTCTTGTTGCTTCATCCAAATATTTCGCTATTTGTCTTCATCTTAGCCCATCCTCCCTTTGCACTTTTAATTCCTTCTGGCTTACATCTTTTTAATATGCCACTTGCAGTATAAACACAAAGGTAGAATTCAAATATTTATATAGGAGAGCTTTGCTGGTGGTGTTGAACAAGCTTAGTCCCCTTCTTCCCTTGTATAATGAAATGTTTTCCTGCTATATGTAGACACAATGGATAACTGGGATGAAAAGAAACTGGAGGAGGTAGTGAACAAGAAGCATGGTGAAGCTGAAAAGAAGAAACCCAAAACCCAAATAGTATGTCTGTCTTGTTTTGTATTGGAATACCTAGTTTAAATCTTATGTATTACATACCTCATTTTTAGCAGAAAAAAAGTTTATAAAATGACAGGATATTCTTATTGTGTGATTTGTGACTGAAAATAAGCTGTGATGCAAATAAGCTGAATTGTTAAAAAAGTACTATGGCAACAGCTTGAACTTTTAAGGGCAAAATAGCTCAGGGACCACCTGGTGACATTATATGATAATGCCAAGGTACGATAAACAATACTAAATAGAATGAGAAGTAGCTCAGAGATGTAATTACTTTATGTAGTTATTAGTACAATATAGCTAAAATCCAGTCCATAATAATTACAAGTACTCTTGTTTTGAAACTATACTATTTACTAGTGTTGATCAAAACCTTATGTGTGATTATTAGTTGATTCAGCAAATGGAGTCTGGAAGTCTAGTTTTATAACCCATTACTATTAAATTTGAGTATTGGGGGCTGGGGGGCTTCTATTATGTTGTAAATAAAATTCCAATTTAAAAAATTGAGTTATAAGGTGTAATTGCTGTTCACTGTATAGATGGCAATTCTGTGGTGTCACAAAATTATTTCATAGACTGTAATCTCAAACTTGATTTTATTTAAAAGTAGATATTCACCGTAACCTGCAAATCAGAGAACAATGATTGAAACATGATACTACTTTCCTAGGTAAAAATGGTTCCATGGAGGTCTTATTCTTCCAAATCAATATAAATGTATACTTTTTTGACTAAAGGTAACTATTAAACCAGAGAGCTAGCTCAGATGTACACAAGTTGTTGCATACACTCATTGGAGATTTTACCCTTTGTTGAGATAATGGCATTCCTATGTCATTTTCACCAATTCTTTTTAACTCCTTGAGTTTTTGGAAATGTTTGCCATAAAGCCAGAATGGTAAGGAATGCTGCTCTATACATTCTAAGCCCAGCTGAATGTATAGATTCCTTAGTGGGGGGGGGGGTTCCTGCATTTGCTGCCAAAGTCAAGAGAACTTAACATTTCTCCGTATTGTGCCAGATTCTGCTATGTAACCACTGCATTCAGTCATGATTGATTTATACATGTCATACATTTAGGGGTTCTGGAAGAAATTCAGTGTCACACCAAGGTAATAGTTCCATCAGGGCAAGCATTTCAGTTTGCCAGACAGAAAGATCCCCCTCTCCTTCCCTTGCATGCTGTTGCAGGGGTTATCTCAGTCCCAATTTTGAGGGATGCAGTAGGGAGGAGGAATATTTGTGCCCCATTGCAAAAGCTGAAGTTGTTATACAAAATTTCCACTTATAGGACTCATTGATTGAATCTTGCTCACTGCATCTGATAACTTAAAAAATAGGTACAATTGCTGAGTGAATGTAGATTTAATTATCATACTATGGTAACTTCGTCCACTTTATAGTGCAGCGTTTCCCAAACTTGGGTCTCCAGCCATTTCTGGACTACAGCTCCCATCATCCCAAGCTAGCAGGACCAGTGGTTTGGCATAGACACCTGATTTGGTGACCAGAGCCTAAGATTCATTCTGCCTATTGTGTGTATAAAATGAAGACAATGTGTGATAATAAATGTTCAATGCAGGTCTGCAAGTATTTCCTCGACGCTATTGAAAACAATAAATATGGATGGTTTTGGGTCTGTCCTGGTGGAGGAGACAACTGTATGTACCGCCATGCGCTCCCTCCTGGCTTCGTACTCAAGAAGGACAAGAAGAAAGAAGAAAAGGAAGAAGAAATTTCTTTAGAAGACCTAATAGAAAAAGAGGTGACATTGTAGTCATTTTCTCTATAAAAATACAGTAGTTTGTCACTTTGATGTTGTGAGGTTATTTTAGCAATGAGGAGTCTTTAGTTAAGTGGATTTTTGTATACCTGAGCCTTAATATGGGCACTTTAATTTTTTAAAAGGCTTATTTCAGTAAAATTTAGCAATTTCTATCTATAATTGGAGTAGATTTATTGGATTACAGCAGATTTTTTTGTAATACTCTAGTTAGGTTAAAAAAAATCAATTTCTGCATCATCAGGAATCAGTACTGATTTCCTGCCTTCAAGGGACAGCTATGTTTACTTTTTTAAAAATGTGTTCATATATTCAAACTGAATACAGTGTAGCACTTAATGTTAAATATCTGATTACTAATGAATCTGGCTTGCCATGTACTTGGAAAATGTTTACTCAGAGAAGAACATTTATGGGTATTAGTGCATCATCTAGTCTTTTTGACATTAGGTAATCCTTTTTTTCATGTTTACTAGTTCCTTGTAGGCTTGGAGGAAACTATGAGAACAATAATGGAGATTTGCTGAGATTCATAGAACAAAAGCTTCTGCAGAAGGACTGTATTTAATTGCTTTAAGGCCTTTTCTTAATGTACTGGAGAGAAAATAATGAATCTTCTAAAAGCGTGCTCAGTTAATAATGTTTTATCTTACAGCGTGCAGCCTTAGGAGCAAATGTTACTAAAATTACTTTAGAGTCTTTTCTGGCATGGAAGAAAAGGAAAAGACAAGAAAAAATTAATAAGGCTGAGCAAGATATGGAAAGAAGAAAAGCAGACTTTAAGGCTGGCAAAGCACTGGTGGTAAGTTCTATGTAGCCTGATCTATAACATTAAAGTCATGTAATGACACACAGGCCAACATTTTTCAGTGAAGCGAAATGTTCCGAACTCTCAAATGTATATTACTGTTTCATATTGTGCTCTTTCTCTGTGGCTAGATCAGTGGGCGTGAAGTGTTTGAGTTCCGGCCAGAGCTGGTCGATGCAGATGATGAAGAAGCAGATGACACTCGTTATATTCAAGGAACAGGTGAAGATGAGGTAAAGGAGATGTAAGAGGATTGTATGCAATCTCAAGACAACCAAAGGATAACCTTATTTCCATGGTTGAGGAACTGACATAATGAACTGTAGCATTATTAGGGACCACTATGTACCAGGTGCCTTTGGATCACAGCATGATCTACTGTGGCTCAGCTGCACTGAATGCAGTGGGACTTTAAGCCTACACTGATTCTGCTGTAAGTAAAATTAAAATAACTTTTTCCCCTTTCAGGTTGATGAACAGGGGGATGTAAATGATGTGGACTTGAACCTGTATGTTCCAAAAGCCGTAGATGAGACTGGAATTACAGTAGCAAGTCTGGAACGATTTAGCACATACACTTCGGCTGAAAAAGATGGTAAGATTTGTGTGTTCTGTGTTCTTAAGAACTGCAGTAGTATTTAAACTTTGAAAGGTTATTGATATGTTCGGGATTTTAATTGATATATTCAGAATTGTAGTCAATGAAGCTGCCCTGTTTATGCAAGAACTTGCCCTTGCGCATCGGAATGGCCTTTCCATTCCTTCCCCACACTCCCTCTGATACCTTCTAGGGGTTCCCCCAGCTCACTAGAGCAGATTTGGGGGCAGAGGAAATTCCATTGTTAAAGTGGAAGTCCTTGGCACAAATGGAATTCTGTTATTGGATTCAACCTTTCATGCATGGGTGTAGGCAGGGGAGACAGCTGCCTCCCCTAAATCGAGTAAATCAATAAAAAATACTTAATTAACTGAGGTTCTGCCCCCTCTAGCATAAATCCTGGCAACGCCCATGCTTTAATGTTTCATGCCACAGTGTGTGACTCCTGTGTTTTCAATTTATCCCTGCAGTTTGTATATGGAATGGACTGCAAAACATTAACTTGGGTAGAGGTAGTTATCCCTTTTAAAAAGTTACTTATGTATCTTTCCTGTACACAGACATGTGTAATGATATATAGCATTGTATCCATTATGACCCATCCAGCTCTATATATAATGGAATATAGATTGTTTGTTAGTTAGTTAGTTAGTTAGTTAGTTAGTTAGTTAGTTAGTTAGTTAAATAAATAAATAAATAAATAAATAAATAAATCCTTCCTTCCTTCCTTCCTTCCCATCTGGCTGGTATCCATTACCAGCATGAAAATTAAATTTTATCTTTATGACTTAGGGTTACGATAATGTCACTCATTTCCCCATTCCCCTCCTTTCCATTTCTCATTCTTTCTAAAATCTTCAGGATAGAGACGATGGAAAAATGCATTGGCATATTTAATATCCATTTTCTAGCTCTTGTTGTGGTTTTCTTTGGAACACATTATTTCTGAAGCTGCTAAAATTGTATAGTCACAATACACAGATTACAATGAGAACATTACTGGCCTACAGGTTTGGAATCTAAAATACATGATAAAAAGGAGTGGGGGTGATAGGGAGAGGAAAACAAGCAGGCATCAACTCTTCTTCTTCTTCTTCTTCTTCTTATTATTATTATTATTATTTATCATTATTATTTATACCCCACCCATCTGGCTGGGTTTCCCCATCCACTCTTGGTGGCTCCCAACAGAATTAAAAACACAATAAAACATCAAACATTAAAAACTTCCCTAAACAAAGCTGCCTTCAGATGTCTTCTAAAAGTCAAATAGTTGTTTATTTCCTTGACATCTGATGGGAGGGTGTTCCACAGGACGGGCGCCACTACCGAGAAGGCCCTCTGCCTGGTCACATAGTTCTTAAAATGACAAGCTTGAATGGAAACAGTTCAGAAAGAGGCGAAGCTAAATTACCAACTGAAGTTTAAACCAGGTCTATGGAGAGAGGCCTAATGTTCCTTTGCCCTACCATTAGGAAAAAGCAAAACAAAACAAAAAATCACAGAACAAAAATATCAGCAACAAAAGCAGTCACTCTCGGTGAGCTCACAAGCAAAAAATGTGGAGGAACACTATAAAATTAAAGCAGTGTAATATTGGCCACCAAACTCCCAAGAAATTCCTATCAAGGAGAAGGCTCAGATAAAGCTGTAGTTTTTAAGTCCAGGAAGCCTCTGAGGGACTTGAGTGTAAGTGTGCTCAGGACTAAGTAGCAAATATTTTTGATTTCTGTGACGTTTACTTCAAAATAAGGGTGGTTTGCTCACTCTGGAAAGTATCTACCAAAGTAGTTGAATTAGCACACAAACTTCCAGCTATGCAGTGGAATTTCTTCTTCCTCTCCCTTCCCCACAGACTCCCTAAATCTGTTTTGGGGTTTCCCCTAGTCCTTGAGCACATTTAAGGAGGGCCTGTGAGGAGAGGGAAGAAATGTTTGATTGCACAAATGGAATTCTCCTAGCACTAATAGAATTCCTTCATTGAAATCAAATATATATTTTTCAGATACATCAGCCTCACTTTCTAGAGTTGTGTAGCCAATTTTCTTAGCCTGCTTAACATCAGCAGAAAAAATAGGTTGGTGTGTTTAAATGGTACATGGTACGAATTGTTTTCACTTTCAGATAACAAGTTGAGTGAAGCTTCTGGAGGTGGACTGGAGAATGGAGAACAAAGTGATTTGGAAGCTGACAGCGACATGGAGGGCACCCAGGAAAATGGAGTAATTGATGCAGTCCCAGTCGATGAAAATCTTTTTACTGGCGAGGATTTGGAAGAACTAGAAGAAGAACTAAACACACTTGATTTAGAGGAATGAACATTTAGAGGAATGAATCTACTTGACAACGTTAATACTATCTCCATTCTTATGTGGAGTACTCTTGGTTCCTCACACGATTCTGGGGGGGAAAAAACATTAAACAGAAATACCTTTCCCCCAATTTTTTTCCTGATTCAGTCTTAACCAGCTTAATAAACTTCCCAGATAGTACACTGAGAAAGAACTCTCTTAATGTACAATGACGTAATGAAATTCCCGCCAAAAGTAGGAAGTCGATCACAACTTTTCCAGGATGTGTGAAGGGGTGTGTTGCTACCAAGTCCAGGAAGAGGCCAAGAATTCCTTCAGTAGAACTGCATTTGAAATAAGTATTTTGAGTGATTAAGTTTGTGCTACGATACTGTAAGTCAAAGTGATAACAGGTTGAAATGGCTGTGTTCTTAAAAGTGCTGGAATTGCTTTTGATTATTTGACCAAACAGATACGTAAGGTAGAGATTCATAAAATCACACAAGTATGGTCCCTGCTTCTAAATTTTAAAGTTAATCCACCAAGGTGTAAATAAAGACTATCTGGTTAAAAAAAACAAACCATGTTGGTTCTACATTAGTGTATATGCATGTTTTGCAAATATGCAGTAGACCTAAACAAAAGCACTTCTGCAAGTATGATTAATTGCAGTTTAAAGTGTAATTTATAGATTGCCTCTGTGTGTGAAAAGTCTTCTTCTTCTGCCTGCTGAAAAATCCCAGTATATGCAAAATGTACTTGCCATGACTTCATCATTCTTACTGGTTTTCAGGCATATCCATTTGTATGTAGTGTAAATTTTGTGAGATTTGGGAATTAGTACTGGAATTCTGCTTTCAGTAATCAAAGCAGGAGATTCCTACATTCTTTGGACTACAGAGCCAAATGGATTTAAATTTAGTTGTAAAGTTGAAAAGACAAATACCATATTACAGTGGTATTTTAAAAAAATGTTAGCCCAGGTAGTTCAACATTAAATACAGCAACTCGCTTTGCATTTTTTGTAGCAAAGTTTAGAAGTTTTTCTGGCAGAGTAGCTTGCAAACCAGTGATGCGGAGAGAGCTTTCAGACAAATGTTACATTTCATGTGGCACAGACCTCTGGCTTAGAATGTGAATATAGCCTCGTTCATTTCAAAAGTGTTTTTAGTCCCATATTTGAGTACGAATGGGATATGTTGCTATATGACCCAAGTACTAAAATCTAGAAATTATAGATTTTTTTTTTAAATGGAAAATTACTTGGAAGGGATATTGTGAACACTGGAAACTGGAAATGCCTTGACTAATCTGTCCAGCTGGTGAGAGGTAATGCTTCATCCAGTACTGGGGTGGGGGGGTTAAAACATAATGCTAAATAAGATAATGCTGAAGAAAGATTTGTAGAACTGAATGTTAATGGTCTAGCCATCAAAGTTCATAGAACCTTCACAGCCTGTGGCTGGATTAAAATAGAAAAACTTGGATCAGCCTATACCTAAGTGGGATCTGTAGGGTTGCTTATATATTTTATGTGTACTTTATTTTTCACCGTCTCCTTCATTGCTCACTTTTTTTCATGCAGACCTCTTATTGAGTTGAGATTCATTTGAATCACAACGTCTTGCTTATCTGCCTTAATTTTTCCAGAACCAAATAGAGTTGTGGGCTTCCGTTTGTCATACATCCTGCTTTTTATTTTTTAAAAAGCACTTGAATTATTTTTTTTAGCACTGCAGTATGCTTGTTTTCAAGGAAAATGAAGAGTAAATGTTGTTGAAGATCTTGATGTTATTCTCTTTTTCAAAAGTTTGGAAAACTTTCCTCTCTAAAATGTAGACTGAGGATTAAACAGCAGACCCAGCCATTTTTAGTTGTGGCTAATGTTACCTTATTTTTGAAGTATTAATTCTTACATTATTACTATGCCAAGCAAACCTTAATAAGACACAAATGGCTTCTTTGATTCATCTATCCTGAAAGTGGGTTAGCTTTTTGAATTGTAGTGGATGATTGTGTTTATACTTGTGCTATTATTTTCCAAAAGACATTGAACAACTTTGTATTCAAGTTCAGTTATAGTGAAGGAAAAGACAAGATCATGTTGAGATTGAATCCTCAGTTTAATTGCAGTGTGCAGTGAACCACATGGAGAAAATGCATCTAGATCATATAACATGGGAATTATTGTAAATCAGTGGCTCTGCAGCTCTTAATTTTCTCATGTACCGTGTGTTATGATATGTTCTCTTCCAGAACTATAACATGTTTCCTGACTAAATATTCATTTCAGCCATATTCCTGCATTTGGCAGTGTTTTGTAAAAATATAAATAGCCTTGGTTGAAAGATGACTCCCCCACAATTTCTTACTAAGTAATATGGTACAAGACATATTAAACTGGGGGAAGTCTCACTAAATTTTAGAGTAGTTGAAATTTCTACACATAGCTTAGCAAAACAGTGGCTTTCAAATTTTCATGAGGTTTGCTAGATTTTGTGTTCCCCCTACTTCAACTGAGGCTGACCTTAAGGGTGTTCCCACTGTTCCTCTGCAGTTGTAAAATTGATTGCCACAAATGATATTTTCATTAAGGGATCCCTGAGAAGCTTCCCAGGTACTCCAGGATTCCCTGAAATATAGTTAGGAAACCACTGTTAATAGTCATCTTTTCATATGCGTCCAAAACTGTAGGGATGGGGGATCCCAAACTTAATCTAGTCAGGTGGTATGGTGTGGTATATCTTTCTAGACATGTTATAGTCATGACTTTGCTTTGTGACCCTTCTTTTTGTGTTTGGTTGTTTTCTAGAGATTAATGAATTTTTAACCGTGCCTAGAAATGTTTTGCCCCAAGTGGATAATTGGGAGCTCTAGTTCCCAAATTGTAGGATGGGATCCCCGTCAGGTTTGAAATGAATGAAGAGTAGGTGTAAAGACCCTTAGACGCAGCATGTCTTACCTACCACCCAAAGTCCTGGATAGTCTGCAGTGGACACAGCTGTGCTTAAACGAATTTTGTAGGCCTGGGGAGAGGAAACTGACTCTCCAGCTCTTCCCATCATCCTTGACCACTGACCAAGCTGCCTGAGGCTGCTGGGAGTTGGAATCTGGGGGAATCACAAGTTCCTCACCCTTAGATACCTATGGAGGAGATGATTGACACTTACGGAGTGGGGGCAGAAGGTGTAAACTTGGAAAGGGAGCTGAGCTGGAAAAGTTTGAAAAATTCTGCCTTAGTTTGTTACACAGGGGCGAGAGAACCTTACAGATGTTGGTCATCTGTATGAGATCTGTAAAGGAACAGCGCTTTGCCTACATTTTTTGCTTGAAAAGGTGAGTGAAATATCCTCTATTTTTGTTCATAGTGTGTGGTAGGAATCATTATTTACATCCTGCCTAGCATATTTACTCTTGAATGTGTGTATGTACATTGGGTGGGGCGGTCCACCAGTGATCACGATTGGGGAGGCGGCTACTAAAACAATTCCTATCCTTCAGCACTGAAATCAGTGCATACTTTGCCTGAGAAGTAAACCTGCTAACAAAGGGTTTAAAAATTGGAAATTGTGATTTTTGTAGTCCTCTGTCAATGGAGTTACAGCAAGGTCTGAATCCAGTGTAGCCCCCTTTGCTGTGTGGTCTTGCATGCTCACATACTCGTAATAAGGGAGATGCAAAGATTATTCACTAGTGAGGGTACAACTCAAATACAAAGCACAACTTAAAACACTTAGTGTCCTAGAATAAGTATTGCCTAACTACTGTGCAGATCTAGTATATCAGCAAATGGATGCTTTTTGTGACAAGAGAACCAGCTGTTACCTTTATTTAAAACCCTGTTTAAATGCTCCCATAAGGTGTTTTTTCCAGTTAACTGGTGGGCATTGCTGGCAGGTGGTGATGTATATTAAATTAGTTGACATGGAAATCAGTGAGCCTACAAAATTGCCATTTCACCATCTTCTCAAATTTTCACAGCCCTCTAGTGGCTATGGTGGCTCATTTACCAGAAGTAATGTATTTAACATTAACTCTGGAAGTATATACAGTACTCGATTCTGACCAAACTAGGCTCTCTTGGTATATTTTGCAACCTACAATAAATTAGGCCAAATATATTTGGGAAACAAGTTACCCACCCCATGTACCGTATTGGCCCAAATATAAGCTGCACCTGAATATAAGCCACACCTTTAAAATTTGGGGGGGGGGGGGAGAAAAAAAGACAATACCTGAATCTAAGCTGCTCCCTTAAAATTCTACAGGCATTCACACCCATTCTATTTTACTGTATGTCTGTTTCAGCAGCGATCTCGTAAAAGCCAATTTTTGTAAGGTCACGAATTTAAGCCGCACTTTAACTTTTCACAGTCAGAATTTGGTAAAAAAGTGAGGCTTATATTCAGGGCAATACAGTATATACTGCATATGTTGAGCCAAGATATATGCAGGAACACCATCCTATAAGCAGCACACACAGTTCCCAGTTAAGAGATGCATCTAAGCTACAATTCTGTTGTTGGCCTCCCTTTAATAACCACCTCACCAGGTTTGCATACCCTGTTCTGTTATAAATGCTTTCTTTGGTTTAATTACCTGCTGGTCATTGGGCTGGCATCCAAGAAATGAGCTGTTTCCTGTGTTTGTTGCTTCTGCCGTTAATGCTGTGAACCATTAATGAAATGCAGGAGAGAGTGATGTTGAATGCTCATAGACTTGTAGATTTCCTCCTCTGCTCTCAGTCATGTTATGTTATTATCAGAGTGGAAAGTACCCACAGCACCAATCAGATGCTTCTTTCCCATCCCTGCCCCTTAAAGGGAAAATAACCCTGTGAGCCTATATAGTTTTACCAAAGAGAGTTTGAAGCTTCATGTACATGGGATTTAAATCTGGATCCTTCCTTGTGCATTTGCTTTACCCCATGCAGTCAAATGTGCTAGCAGTTTTATTGTTGCGCCATCCTTTTAAGGCTCTACCATATTATCAACTATTATATTGTAACCTGCCCCGGGACTCCTATGATGAAGAGTGAGTAAGCAATCTTCTAAATAAACAACTTTCGTCTGAGTATAACCCAATGCACCTTTGAATTGTAGGTTGTCTGCTTTCTTGAAGTGACACGCATGCACATGGCTACCAGCCCCTTTTAGAAGTGACAACCACTTTTGTGGGTTCATCTCATAGTGCAGGGATGGCATACCTCAGGACCAGAAACTGAATGCTCCTCTTGTCTGGCCTTTGGAGTTCTCAGTCTACATTCTCCCCAGCCCTCCTTCATAACTTCCTTGAGTGTTTGGAATGTGTCATTGTTGTCTGATCATGCCTCTTGCTCAGAAGTGGCCTGTCTTGTTTCGCCACCGGAGGCAAAAATGGATTGGGCCACCATACCACCACCACTTCCGTTGTGCACCGGAGCACTCCTCCTTGCCAAACTTGGCAAGAGTGAGGGGGCGTTATGCAAAGCCCCTTGACGCTCGTCTCTGCCCCAGAGGCAGGGAAGACAAGAGGAAACGCCACACGCCAGAACAACCCCCTCTCACTGACTTTGGCAAGAGGGGGACATTCCGCCACCGGTGGCAGAAGCAGTGGGGCTTTACCCTGCCTCATCAGTGAGCCGGTTCTGCTCTTGCTTGGCTGGATAGAAAGGTGTGGGTGTACAGAAATCATGGGTCATGCATGGCTTTTTTTATCTAGTAACCATCATAGAACAACCAACCAAACTCAGTAGAAACATTTGAGTTAAAAAAGAAAGAAAAGCTCAAAGCCAATGACAACTTGCCCTGTTGTTGTTATCACAAAAGTGATGTAACTGGCTGTAGATAACATGGGTTTAGTCTTGTGGTGAGTGAACAAGTACTCCTTGAGGTAGGCATGTATATCCTACGGCATTATGGTTCTGGAACTGCAAATGTGGAAACAAAGCTAATCCCATTTAAGATGCTGTTTCTATCCTTTAATCTGTTCAAAATTACGATGCTAAACTGCAAGAAAATAGCACCGTTGACTGGTGACAAAATTTTCGAAAACAGAATTACTGGTTAGAGTCAAATGAGTAAAGGCAGATGTAATCCAGAAACGGAAAACAAAAAGGGATTCTTCCAGCTCTGCCATCTGCATGCCAGACTGGTTCAGCCACCAGTCATGTCTCTTCTCCCATGTTAAAGGAAGCATGCCTTGCCTTTAACAAATCAATGTGTGTTTTAAAGCATCTCATGTACATTTCAACTTTGATAACCCTGACCTTTATTTTTTAAATAGGCAAAACTAATTGCCAAAGGCCCGCTGCTATAATACAATTCGTATCCACTTAAAAAATAAAGATGCTAGACAATTTCCTCCAGCATCAGTTGCATTTTAAAGGTTGATTGGTGCATGGATTCTCTGCTAAAAATACAGCCAAGTAAATGCAAGTGGGCCTATCCCATTGATCACTGGAGGGGAAAGTATTGTGGATGAATTTGGAAATCTATCTGCTATAGCAACTAAAGAGTGCTGCCCTTATACAGTGGTGCCCCGCAAGACGAACGCCTCGCAAGACGGAAAACCCGCTAGATGAAAGGGTTTTCCGTTTTCGCAAAACGAATTTCCCTATGGGCTTGCTTCGCAAGACGAAAAAGTCTTGTGAGTTCCTTTGGGGGGTTTTTTCCTCTCCCCCCCCTTTTCCTAAGCCGCTAATCAGCTGATCCGCTGATAAGCCGCTTAACAGCTGATCGCTAAAAGCCGCTAAACCGCTAATAGCACTAATCCGCTAAGCTGTCAATGGGCTTGCTTCGCAAGACGAAAAAACCGCTATACGAAGAGGCTCACGGAACGAATTAATTTCGTCTTGCGAGGCACCACTGTATGTAGTTCTAGTCTAAAGCAGCCGACTGTTGCTTTGTGTGAACCCTATGTCTGCATGAAATTACCTACATCTGGACAGCAAAGAAATCAATGCATGTATGTAACTGTATGTACGTTCCAGAGTGTGCAAGCTGGAAAGAAGGTAAGTATACATGCCATTTCCATGGGTACCGATAGATGGGAACTTCAAACTCCACTTGCTTGGGGATGGATTTCCCCTTCTAGTGCAGCTTACCATGCTATAAAAGGGTCATTTGATGTCATAAGGGTGTCAGGTGATTGGCCCACCTGTAAAAATGGCCCATCAAAGGTGGGGAAATCCAGACCAGGTCCAGTTCACCACCCCTCTTCTAGGCAGATACCTTGGGCCTGGTCTCATCCTTCAACTGTAGAGTGTAATGTATGAACTGATACAAAGTCTTAGCTTTGTCCATTTGTGGCCCATGACAGATCAATGATAATTGAATAAGCAAGTGCTTTGTGCTTTGTGTCTTGCTTATTTGGGACGCAGGTGGCGCTGTGGGTTAAAGCCTCAGCGCCTAGGACTTGCCGATCGAAAGGTCGGCGGTTCGAATCCCTGCGGCGGGGTGCGCTCCCGCTGCTCGGTCCCAGCGCCTGCCAACCTAGCAGTTCGAAAGCACCTCCGGGTGCAAGTAGATAAACAGGGACCGCTTACCAGCGGGAAGGTAAACGGCGTTTCCGTGTGCGGCTCTGGCTCGCCAGAGCAGCGATGTCACGCTGGCCACGTGACCCGGAAGTGTCTCCGGACAGCGCTGGCCCCTGGCCTCTTAAGTGAGATGGGCGCACAACCCCAGAGTCTGTCAAGACTGGCCCGTACGGGCAGGGGTACCTTTACCTTTACCTTTTGTGTCTTGCAAACTAACCAGTATTTTCACTGTATCCCATATCTACATCCTGTCCAACCTGAAAGCTCAAGAAGTAAAGGGAAAATGACTGTGAAACGGGATACACCAGCCCTTGCGATTAAGTTCACATACATTTTCACCACTTAGAGGAAGAAAATGTAAAAGCTTCCATGTTTGCCTTTTTGTATTGTTTAACATAGATGCCAGGTAAGTGGTTGTTTATAAGCTTGGGATAAGTATTATATGGTGATAATAGGAAAAGTTCAGGAAAGGGGCTGTAGCTCAGTGGCAATGCCGGATTACCCGATAGGCAGAGTAGACATGAGCCTATGGGGTCCACAACATAGGATCCAAATATTGATGTGATCTTGAAAGAAAATTACAAGAAAATATTAGGAGATAATTTGCAAGGAGGCCCCTGAGATTTTGACTGCTGAGGAGCCTCCAAAGCGTTTAATCTGGCACTGTGCAGTGGTAGGGCACCTGCTACCTGGTAGGACTGGGAATATCCTGTCTCAAACCCAGTCAATGTTAACAATACTGGGCCAGTGGTCTAACTTGATATGAGAAAGTTCCTCCAATATGCCACTGTGAATCCTCTCCCACTATATTCCCTCGCACTTTAAATAAAAGAGAGGGGAAAGAAATATACGTGTTTTTACTGTCTTAAGATGTAATCAATGGTGTGTGCATGAATGTAATAGGCTGTGCTATGCATTTGGGGGCTCTTCCTAGCAAGCCAGAATTAATCGGGAAAAGGGATAAATGTGGGAACAGTTAATATGACTCTCAGTTGCCATGTATTCACTAACTTCAATTCACTAACCAAGAAACAGGCCACAAAACATTTCTTACTCATTAAAATTATGTGTTTTGATTTGGATCTCCTCTCTGCTTGTCACATTCATCACATTCCAAGATAATATAGAAGCAGGAAAGAAAATATCCCACATTCTAATAAATAACTTGTGAAATATACAAGGTTCCTAGAAGCAGGCCGTTTTCTGTCGGCGACCGAGAACTTGTACAGCGAAAAGAACTTGGACATCCGCAAATATTTTTACTCTTGGAATGGATGCTGGCTGTTCATATATCATTCCGTTGCTATTTTTATACACATATAGGAAAATGCCTAAATGTTTCTTAATGCATTTTTAGACATCTACAGAATAGTTCCTCAGGGGGGAAATGTTTGTTAAGGGGTAGGTCTTCTGGGCATCATTGTTCCATTTTAGAGGATGGTGGGCTTCCATGTGAGTCTGACTGTGCCTGGCCCTAGTTGGTGGCAAAGTTCTGGTGAGTCATTTATTCATTAGAACGAAGAGGAAGGAGGAAGGGCGAGACACCATTGATTCTTATCAATATAGAGATTGAGCAGAAACTGAAACAAGCTTTCTAACCCTTTAACAAGCAACTAACCCTTTAGGTCTGCTTCTTGAACTATATATTGCTTTTCCATAGACCAACCTGATGTTCTACAGTGTTTAGACTACAGCTCCTGTAATCACTCACCATTGGTTATGCTGATGGGAGCTGTAGTCCAAGACATCAGGGCTGGCATAGACCATTAACACTTTGGCAGCCAGGCAGTTCTATTTACCTTCCAAGTGTGGCAACTATAAATATTTGGGGAGGGAGGGCTGTCAAAAAATCAACATGTGTTGAAATCTGTAGGAGACCCTTGAGCTTACAGTCTAAGCTGCTCTTCCAGTCAGCTTTGCTGAGTGCCCATCTCTCCCACTACCATTCACTGTCTCCCCAGGTTGGTGGAGGTGGCAGGCCTTCCCAGAGTCTCAGTAGAGCATATTCCCACACAAGCCATCGGACTCATTTCAGTGCTGGGGGATTCCGGAAGTAGTCACTCCATTCCCACCACCAATGAGAGAATATGCTTTGCCATGGCCCCCAGAGGCACCTGCCACCACTGCTAAGGCCCACATCCTTTCCTTGCCCTCTCCAGGTTTGGAGAGCAAGGTGGCAGCACGTCCAGGATCAAGGTGTGAGTAGGTCCCCGTTTGCTTCCTTGTTGCTTGCAAGTATTCAAAAGGGGACCCTTGGCTTTATAAGGGCTTGTGGCTTCACTTGTTACAACTGTCATAAATGAATAACTATGAAGAATGAGCTGCATCAGTTTGGGCATCCCCCATTAGGAAACCCCCTAAACCCTTTGGTATCTGCTTTTAATCCATGAGCTCAATTGTGCCTTCATGCCTGTGCCATCTATGAATCAGACTGCTGGCCTCAAAGAAACCCCGAGTTACCAGAAACCATGCCGTCTCCAGAGTAAACACTGCCAGGGCTTTGGTTTTCATTTTAATCACCCTCCCATTGAGGCTGCTTAATCAGATTAATGCTGAAGCCTTGCTTTTGCTGAGTTCCCGGCCTGCCCACTCAACCACCTACCACTCAGGGTCTTCTCCTTTCATTTAGCAATCTGAAGGGGAGAAATGCTTTTGGTTGATTTGCTCAGTGATGCTGTCTGAACCCACCACAAGCCAGTGTTTAAGTATCTGGAGCCTGAACTGTCTTTTAGCACTGCAAAACCACCTCTGGTTTCCTAATAAGTTTTCCCCTATTTAATGAATTTATTGCAAGCTGCTTTTTGAGAACATGCTGCACAAAAGCAGCTTTAAAACAAACGTATAAAACTACCTTCCCACCATCTCTTTAGGATGCATCTATCAATGTCTATTAGTCCTGACAGCTGCATATGACCGCCATAATATTAGGAAGTTGCCTGAGACAGAGTGCACTGATCCACCAAATTCTACACTGACTTGGAGGCAGGTGTCCAGGGTTTCAGACAGACTTTTCAAGCCCTTCCTCATGGGCGTGAAACCTTTATCAACCTTCCAATGGCTACATGCCAGAGGTGGGTGAGGTCAGGGGCAAAGGGGAGCTGAGGGAAGAGGATGCAAATGTTACCTTTGTGCTGTAGGTTAGTGTGACATTAACATGAGAGTGCTGGAGGTGAAATAGTTAAACAGGTTACCCAATCAGGATCCAGAGGGGTGGAGTCAGAGGGACTATAAAACCAGCTCTGGGAGGAGCAAAGAGAGGAGTTCGTTGGGAGTTGGGTGGTTGATTGAAGCGGGAGTGAATTGACCTAGAGTTTGTGGGTAGGTTGAGTTAAGTGCAGCAAAATAAGCTGAGTCAGGAACAGTTAGGGGCTAGGAAGACAAGTAAATATCTGAGAGGTAGTTTAGTGAGTGAGAGCAGGTAGCGGAAGTTATAGGTCTGGATAGGCACCCCATAATTGTAATTGACCGATACCGTTTATGAAACCACACACTTGTTAAACTGCAATAAATAAACAAAAGTTTATGTTCCAATTTAACCCTGGCTGGACTCAGTATTGTACCAGGTAGGGCCTGGGTGGTGGCAGCGAGAAATAAAGTGGTGGCACAGGGATCAATAGATGGTGAAACGTCCGGGGACCCTGTGTGATCACCACAGTTAGTTTCTACATCCACCCCTCTCTATGCTCCCTCCATGCAAGAGGAATTCTCAGAGTCCCATGCGAGTCAGGCAATTACAACAGCATGGACCACTCAGTCAGTAATCTAAGGCATTGATTCTGTTCTTTGGCTAGCAGCAGACTGGTTGTCTGTAGGTTCTGAAGGTTCTAGTCGATTCGGAGGTAGTTTTCAGTGAAGAAGACTGGGGAGAATTGAGTTTAGCCCTGTATCGGGAAGTTTTCAATGAATGACATTTTATGTTTTTATATGTGCTGGAAGCCACCTAGAGTGGCTGCGGAAACCCAGCCAGATGAGTGGGGTATAAAAAATAAAATTATTATTATTACTATTAAGAAAAGTGGTTCTGAAGGAGTTTCTCTCCCACACCCTTACCCTCCCTGTGTAGGCCTGACTTAGGACAGACAAGGCTATGTTTTTTTTCCTCCTGTTCCTGTTCAATTGACTTCAGTAAAGTGTTTACAGTTTATTCTCTCTCTGGACTTTTGTATGCTCTATTCCCTTCACTCTGCACACAGGGCTGATGAAAGGTAGACTTTTTAGGGCCTGACAGAGAAACTTGGGGAGCTGCATATACCCTGCCTGAGGCTTCCCAACCCTGTGTGGATAGGCACTTAGAGATTTAACCTGGGACCTGCAGAAGCAGCATCACAACATTTGCTGGGGGATCCTGAGTAGTGATGTGCTATTGCTCTCACTTCCTGCTTGCAGGTATCCCAGACATATCTGGTTGGCTACTGTTGGAATACATTACTGGACTAGATATGGCATTCAGAACCAGCACTCGGTTAGTTGTCTTTAAGATGCACAAGCCTTTTTTTGTTTCAGTCAGGACAGGTTTTCTTCTCCCACCTGTTTGAAGAGATTAGCATTTAGGCTATACAGACCCAAGGCAGAAGGAACCACAGCTTTGGCAGGATGTAGTTATTTATTTACTGACTGCCTTTATAGACTGCCTCTCGGCCGTAACAGCTCCCAAGGCAATTTTACAATTAAAAAACAGCAACACAGTTCCTGTGTAAAGAATAAAAAAAAAAATGTAAACCATCTTACAAAGCCATGCCCTCACTTCAAATGATATTGCCTGAATCCAGGTGCAGAATCAGAGCGCAGCAGGACCCGTGAAAAACAGTGCTCAGGGCCCAGAAAAATGTGGCACAATGGGTCAGTGCATCTGGCTGTTAACCAGGAGGTTGCTGGTTTGAGCCCACTCAGGATTCCTACATTGTAGGGGGTTGGACTAGATGACCCTCAGGGTCCCTTTCAACTCTACAATGCTATGTCAAACCCCAAGCCGTAACATGCCAGGCTGCGGCTACCCATTTGCCAGTCCGTTAAGACCGAGGATTTGGAATGTCTTGATCGTTTTAATGTATGCCACCATGACATTCTTACGAGTTGGCAGTTTACAAATATAATAAATAACTAAATCCAAACCACCATGAAAAAAAGACAGCTTCATAAATGGGTGTTTTTATCAATGGAAAACTCAGGTGGGATTCGGCATTGCTCTATTGCAAGCATCCTATCCACACAAGCATATATTTGGTGGGCAACTGGGCATGAAAGGAAATAACATTAATCGCAGGCTGCACACTGCTTAAAACAGGTTCTGTATCGAAGTATTCTTGTGGCCCACTTGGTATGAGGGGTTGAACTGCCCTGCTGTAGATGATGGTCGTATTCCAGCTCCCATCAGCCCCGGCCAGCATGACAAATAGCCTAGACCGGATGATGGGAACTGAAGTCTGACAACACCTGGAGGGGGTATAAAAACTTATTCATATTTCTCTGAAATCCAGCAATGAATCTTCCAGCTAGGGGAGGACAGAGATTTAAATACATAGGATTGGTTATAACCACATTGACTTGTTTCCCCCTCTAAAGCACTGCTGAGGTATCCTATAATCAAAGCCCACCTCTCCCCAGGAGCATCATCTCAGGTTTTGGGGGCTGAGAAAATTAAACCAGCGTGGAAAGAGAAGATTGAAGCTGGCTAGGAAGGCCTTCTCTTGGCTAGAGATTCAATATTACATAGTTTATAAAAAGAAGAAGAAAGCAAAGCAGTGTTTTTAAAGATAATTAAATATTAATCCGAATTCTATTTAATGTACAGTGTGGTCACCTTAAACCACTGTGCTCAAATTAGATTAGATTAATTTGTACTGAGACATTTGGCCATCACAAAACAAAACTTTAATAGGATAAAAGTTCACAAGGGAACATCAGTAGAAGTTAAGTTGGGCCCCAAAGGACCAAAGCATAAGCAAACTTAAAACACCAAATTTCCCTGGCTATTCACAACATGCCTCTTTAAAAAAGAAAACAAAATGTTCCGCTGCAGTGCTCATATAATGGGACATGACAAGAGTGGACTACATAAGAGTTCTTTTTTTATGAAGGGCTGCATCCATCTGATGAAGTGGGTTTAGTCTATGAAAACTTGAGCCGCAATAAGGCTGCAATCCTGGAAGCAACCCATACTGAACTCAGTGGGATTTACTTTTGAGAAAGCATGCATGGGATTACATGGGAGATCTGTTAGGCCCCATCTGCACTATGCACTTAAAGCAATTTCATACCACTTGGAACAAGTCACGGGTTCCTATTCCTCTCACAGAATGGTTTAACAGTCAATCTCTCTTCTCAGAGAACTCTGGGAATTGTAGCACTAGGAGGGGAATAAGAGTCTCCTAGAAACTCTCAGCATCCTTAACAAACGACAGCACCCAGAATTATTTGAGGGAAGCCATGACAGTTTGAAGTAGTATGCTGTTTTCAATGTACACCACAGATGGAGCCTTATAAAGGTACGACAAGACTTTTTTTTGCTACAGCTGTGCAACATAGTCACTGATCTTGCTTCTTTTCTCTTTTTTTTGAATAGCTAGAACAACATTACAGCATACCAAATAAAAGCCTCCTCTCCTTAAGTCTGCCCTTAATTGCGACTTTAGGATAGGTATCTGAGCCTAACACCAAAAAACAAGAGCACGCCGGCCCATTTTTTGTTTACCATCTGGAATCTGATTCTAGAGTTGTTCATTTTGCAGCTGTACCCAAAAACTGAACAAGCAGAATCAGAAGTACCATGTTTTCCACTTCTAAGCGAGATAAGGGTTTTGTTCACCAGAACTCCACTTAGCCACAAGTCATTCTCATCTATTCAACCTAAAATTAGTGTTTGTAATCCTTTGTTAGCCGTAGATCAATCAGATTTAGTCATTCATTCCAAAAGGCAGGAATTGTTTTGCAGCTGAATGTAATACATTTATCTTCTTGGCCTACGACCATTCCTCTTTAGTCATATTACAAACTAGTTAGGATACACTCACATCCTTACCTTTCCTAGTTCTGGTGCCCTTGGGGATTTTTTTTTTTAATTGTAGGGGGGGGAGGCACATTTCCATATAAGGATGTGTAGCTACACCCTGAATATGTCTAGACAGCTGGAGGGTTGGGTTGCTGGTTTTTTTTGCAAGGCCTGTAGGGACTGAAGTCCATACAGTAAATGACTCTGTGACTTCCTTTTCTTTGAGATGACTCAGCATGGTAGGAGGCAGTTTGCTGACTTGGCAAAACAACTGCCTTAATTAACTCAGTTGCTGCCCTTCTGACACACATCAAAACACAAGGAGGAAACAAATATTACGGAAGGATTCTTTTTTTAAAAATCCAACAATGGTGGGAGTATGAGGAAGAGGGATAATAAACCCAGTAATAATTAACCAACTACGTTTTCTTCTGGTCTAGGGTTTTTTCTGCTCAGTTCACTTTTCAATAAACAGGATGCTAAACAACTACTTGATGGGACAAACTATTTAAATCAGAAAGAAAATTCTTTTTGATTCAGCCTTTTCACTGTGGAACCAAATATGTCCCAGTTCAGAAGTAGCAATCCTGGTCCAGCAAATTCAGAGTAGCCAGATGAAGAAGATCACAGGGTTCCTACAACTTTCATTAGTTGAGTAAGGAAAGGAAACATGGGTTCCTGGTTTGTTTTCCCCAGATAAGCCAGGAACAGTAAACTATGAACAAACCTTCATTACAGAGTGAGACAAACCATGAACCTTGGCTCAGATACAATGCGAAGTGAAACCATGGTTTAGAGCAGCAGTACCAACCAGGGGATGAGCAAAACGGTGCCCGTTTTTACTGCGGGTACCCATTCACTCACCAATTCATGTTTAACCAAGGGACCCTCCGTCCAAAGCCATGTTGCCCCCCGCCAAGATTTCCTGTTAATCGCACCTGACTGCTAGAACCCCCATTTTACAGGTGGGCATGCTGAGGCCCAGCTCAGTTCGCCTTGTAGTTCGAACTTCGAGTTTTCCAGGAAATGATTCGGCGCTCTCGGTGCCTATCCAGCCTGATCGTGCACTCGCTCCGCGGGTCAGCAGGAGCCGAGGCTCTCCCGCCTCCGGCCGGACCGAGGAGAGAGAGCAACCCCTGCGAGCGACCAAGGCCGCCTTTCCCTACTGTTCGCATTCAAGCGCACGCCGCTCCTCCTCCTCTCCAGACAGTCACATGATGGCGATGATCCGCCTTTCGCTCTCTCCTCGCCCGGCCCCCTTGGAGCGATGGGGGCGGTTCGACGGCTCAAGGCTGGCGGCGTTGGCGGCGGCTGCGCCTGTTTCCCCGCCCACGACCCAGTCTGTGCCCGTCCTGGAGAAACAGGGAACAAAACAAAAAAGGAAGTGGTCAGTCCCACCGGCTGGCTGTGGAGTAATTTTCGCAGCTCCCTCTTCGCCGTGTCGGAATCGGATCTCCCGCAACCCTTCCTTGGCTGGAGAGTTGAGGTGCCCGCAAAAAAATAAAATTAAATCCCAAGGGGGGAGCTTGGAAGGACCCGTCTCTACAGGGCATCTGCTGGGCATCGCTTTTGCTGGCCATGGCTGGGTTCTGGTTGTTTTTGCTCGTGGGCCGCCTACTGGCGCCGGGCATCGCCTTCAACCTGGACGTGGAGAGCCCAACTGTTTACTCCGGTTCCGAAGGGAGTTACTTCGGCTTCGCGGTGGATTTCTTCGCCCCGGATCTCTCCTCGTAAGTATAATCTGTCACTCGGGCGCATCCATCCCGAAACGGGAAAAGGCGCCGCGCTCCTTCGCCAGGAGGACCCTGGGATCTTTGCAGTCTTTTCTCTTTTTCGTTAATTATTAGACGCCAGAAAATGTTGGACAAGCCCCAGGAAAGTCCTTGATGGAGCCCTGCAAGGGAAACTGAAACGCGCCTGTTCTGATCTCCATTCTGAGCACAGCTCCGCTTTGGAAGCGAGCTTCATTGGAATGAATGGAACGGAACTTCCGAGCAAAAGTGTGTCTGGAATTGGGATAGAGTAAGCTTCCCTCCGCGCCTGTACGCCCAGCTTAGACACCCTCCTCCTCGCTCGGCTATACGTTCTCCCCATCTTCTGCCTCTCCCAAATCCCGCTGATTTCAGTGGACCATAAGAAATGCACCACAGAGCGAACCTCCTCAAAAGTGCTTTGAGCTGGACTTAACTCCCCAAGTAAGGGTGCGTAGGCTTTTGGGAGCCCGGATTTAGGAAGGAACCCCGTTGAAATCATTGGAAAGCTACGTGCATATAGGAAGATTTGGCTAAAACCCAAGTACTGAAAGTCTTAGCTCACATTCCTTCCCCCTGATACAAGGCAAGATTGCCTCTTCTTATCCTGGCCATACAAATCTGTGAGGGACACTTTGTATCAGAAGATGATAGTGGTGCTATGTGGTGTGAGCCATTTTGATGCTGTAATTGCAGGGGAAAGGGGCGGGGGAGGGGAGAGAAGGAAACATATTTTCTTTTCCTTATTCATAATTTGTTACCTGCTTGTCCCAGATTAATTAGAAGTGGCGGACAATGTCATGCTGAAATCCTGCCTTTTAGAGGACCCCGGCCAACATTTTTATTATTAATATTATTACTACTGTATAAATGGAGTAATTATGGACAGATGCTATGTTTCATAATTATATGTGGAAATGTATAAAACTGTGGAAGATGAATCAATAAGAAGTGAACCTCTCTTAAACCCGCCCATCCACTGAATCCTAAACAATGCTGTCTTGAACTTCGGATCCGTTACCAGGAGTAACACAAACTCTGTGTCAGGATATTTGCAGCCTGTGAGCCAGTCTTGATGTGTGATTCAGATATTGTCATCCATTTGAATGCACTTTTGTCTAATAGGCTCTAATGTGGTCTGACAGCTTTTCATTTTGATTATGGGGAAGAGGGAGCAGAACCGTCCAGATTGCACAAACTTTGCTGTGTTAAGTCCCCCAAAATGAGAGGGTCCGTTTGTTTCTGTGATGGCTAAACTTAATGCTCTGAAGCCAGGGATACTAACTTGAATAAAATCTGGGGGTGGGGGGCAGGTAACCCTCGCCCCACATAATCGATCACAAGACACGGCACACGCACAGCGTTAGAAAGGCAATGCCCATCAACTTGGGGGGGAGGGTAGCCTCATCAAATATTTTATTAGGGGGGTGTGAAATCACCTCAGCCCCTAAGAGCTGGTTGCTATGCTCTGATGCGTATTCTCCCAGTCTCACTGTGATTTCTTTCCAGATAGGCGTTTGTGGCAGAGGATATACATTTTGAATGTAACTGAGGTGCTCCAAGTTGGTGCAAAGGTTGGGATATGCTGCTAATGTCATATGTGTGTGTTTTTCCTAGAGGAGGTCCCAGGAATAAGTGGTAGCCTAGGCCTGCAATGATCAAACATTAAAAACTTCCCTATACAGTGCTGCCTTCAGATGTCTTCTAAAAGTTATAGTTGCTTATCTCCTTGACATCTGGTGGAAGGGGGTTCCACAGGGACCGAGAAGGCCCTCTGTCTGGTTCGCTGTGAAACCACCAGAAGGCCCTAACCAGTTTGTAAGCCCCACAGAACCCATGGCATATACTTTTGGGTAAACATGAGTAGCATTGTCTTATAAGACCGTTTCACATATGAACTCTCTTTATGGATCGAACCAAAGGTCTATCATAGAAACGCCTCTGACCAGATATGGCCAAATAAGTTTTGGGCCTGAGGTAGACTTGGATAGGGCCGTCCCCACCATTAGTCAGAGTGAGGTGGCCACCTCAGGCAGTGAATGCTGAGGGTGGGGCTGGCAGCAAGGTGCTGAAGGACAGAGCTTATCCTGCGCCCCCTAAGCTAGCCTGTTGCCCTCAGGTTTGGTGGGGAAAGCTGACACGTGGCTAGTGTTGAAGTAAAATTCAGCTGTCAAGCCCCAGGCAATTTCTGTATGTGCCATTGGAGAACCATCTTGTCTGCCTCAGGCAGCAAAAAGTCTTGTCTGAGGAGGGGCTGCCTATGGGTAGATAAGTTTTAACCCTTTATTCCAGTATGTAGCAGTATGTACTGATCAGTCAAGCTGAGTATCACCTGCTCTTCGTGTGTAGGTTCCTCACTTCCATGAATTATAAGCCCTGTATGATCTGGGTTTGAAATTATGGTGGGCTTTGTTCTACAGACCTTCCCTGCGTCCCATGGATGGGGGGGCAGAGCCAGCACAGGAGGGGATATGGGGCAGGGTCAGTGGGCTGGGCAGGGTGGAGCTGGTGGGCATGATCCTGGTGTCTGCATGAAGGATAATGCCCAAATAGGACTACAGTGGCAATGGGGAAGACGCACCATATTTTTCCATATATAAGACTAGGGTTTTTTTTTTTTACCAGAAATTAGGTTTTAAATTGGGGCTTGTCTTATACATGGGTAGTGCTGAGGGATGTTTTCTTAATTTGGAGTCCCCAAAAATAGGGGGCGTCTTTAGACGGAAAAATATGGTAAGGGGGCTCACATTCTCACCATACATTTAAAGCAGTCTTATGCCTCATTAACAGCAATGGTTTCCCCCCCAAGGAATCCAGGGAAGTGTAGTTTGCTAAGGGTGCTTGGAATTGTAGCTCTCTGACAAAGATACAACAGTTCGCAGGATTCTTTGGGAGACGCCGTGACTTTTAAATGTGGCATAAGAGTGGTTTAAAGGAATGGTGTGGATGTCACCCATGAGATGGGTGTGTATTTGGACGCCTATAAGCTGTGGGCATCTGCTGTCAGATGGCACTCAAAGAGGTACATGAGTAAGAGCCAAAAATAATACAGTGGTATCTCGGGTACGCAGGTGGCGCAGGTGGCGCTGTGGGTTAAAGCCTCAGCACCTAGGACTTGCCGATCGAAAGGTCGGCGGTTGGAATCCCTGCGGCGGGGTGCGCTCCCGCTGCTCGGTCCCAGCGCCTGCCAACCTAGCAGTTCGAAAGCACCTCCGGGTGCAAGTAGATAAATAGGGACCACTTACTAGTGGAAAGGTAAACGGCGTTTCCGTGTGCAGCTCTGGCTCGCCAGATGCAGCTTTGTCACGCTGGCCACGTGACCCGGAAGTGTCTCCGGACAGCGCTGGCCCCTGGCCTCTTGAGTGAGATGGGCGCACAACCCCAGAGTCTGTCAAGACTGGCCCGTATGGGCAGGGGTACCTTTACCTTTTTTATCTCGGGTTAAGTACTTAATTCGTTCCGGAGGTCCGTTCTTAACCTGAAACTGTTCTTAACCTGGCCATTGCACCGCCAGAGCACCATTTCTGTTCTCATCCTGAAGCAAAGTTCTTAACCCAAGGTACTATTTCTGGGTTAGCGGAGTCTGTAACCTGAAGCATATGTAACCTGAAGCGTATGTAACCCGAGGTACCACTGTATAACGTACACAGCCAGTGTGGTGTAGTGGTTAAGAGCGGTAGTCTCGTAATCCTGGGTAACCGGGTTCGCGTCTCCGCTCCTCCACATGCAGCTGCTGGGTGACCTTGGGCCAGTCACACTTCCTTGAAGTCTCTCAGCCCCACTCACCTCACAGAGTGTTTGTTGTGGGGGAGGAAGGGAAAGGAGAATGTTAGCCGCTTTGAGACTCCTTAAAGGGAGTGAAAGGCGGGATATCAAATCCAAACTCTTCTTCTTCTTCTATTTTACTGTACTGGTACAGGAAACCTATGCACAGGGTGGATTTGATTTAAATCACAATTTAAATCAGTAAGACAGGATGAGAACAGAAATCGTGCTCCAGTGGCGTGGCAACAGCAGGAGGCCCTATTAGCTGAAGTGGTGCTTCAGGTTAAGAACAGTTTCAGTTTAAGAACAGACCTCCGGAATGAATTAAGTACTTAACCCGAGGTACCACTGTACACTTAATGTAGGCAGGAGGAAAGCCATGCTTATGACCAAGTAGGATGAAGGAAAACAGGTCACTAGCAGCTTATGCCTACAGTGGTTTGTTCTGCAGGAACTCAGGAGAGCAGTTTTGCATGATGAATTGCAGGAGGAATTCAGGAAATTCCCCGAAACCTTGTTGTATGGAACTTGGTATGCCTGGGTAGTACAAAGAGCTTGCTGTCTATCATCTTGAGATGCCGCAGGACTGGAGATAGGCAAATGTTGCCCAAATAGTAAAAAAAAAAACCAAAAAAAAACAGGGCTGGGAAGTGGGAGAGTGGGGGAGGATCCAGGAAATAACAGACTTGTCATTCTGACATCAGTACCAGGGAAGATCCTAGGGCAGATGATGAAGCAGTCAGTTTGCAAGCATCTTGATAACAATGCCGTGCTTAGTAGTGGCCGCTCAAGCTGAACCTAGTCCATCAATCATGTATGAGCGCACCACCAGTGGTGAGATAAATCACACCCTTGTGCTTCCTGCCTGCAAAACTGGGGGCCAGGATTGGGGAGGGGAAGTGCCTGCAGCCCACAACGCATGTCTGTTGGCCTGTCTTGGGCTTGGTGGATTATAGCTTGAGTAGACCTGCTATATCTTGACAGAAGTCTGATAACTTACAATATCTGATGGTTTAGTAAGTGGCAGTTGTTTTGATTATGGGCAGATCCCCATCTAGCACAACTTGTATGAATCATTCAAAGAAGGAGCAGGGAGACCTCACAAGGATTAGATAAATTATTGGAAGATAGGGCTATCAGTTGGCTACTAGCCTTGATTGATATGCTCAACCTCCGCTGTCGAAGGCAGGCAGCAATGCTTCTGATACCAGTTGCTGGAAACCACAGGAGGGGAGAGTGCTGTTGTGTTCAAGTCCATCTTGGCTGTGAGTCCTGGAAGACCTGCTCCCTGCCTTATAGGCCTTTTCCCACCTGGCATGGGAGGGTGCGGTCCGGACTGACTCCAACTACAAAAGCTGAGGCTGCTGAACAGACTCATGGGCTGAGGTTTTTTTGTTTTTTGTTTTGAGGGGGGTGCTGTTGGTTTTTTGTAACTTTATTTTAGATTTTGTTGTGATTTATGTGGAAATTGTTCAGTTTAGTTTTGTAACTTTTAATGTTTAATTTATTGTTTATGAATGCTTTTGTTAAGTTGTAGATAGGGCTGGGCGATATCTGGTTTTCAACATTGTGATATATCATCAGCTGAACACAGTGGTATATAGCGATAGATCACGATGTCTGAAATAAGGATGTAACTATGTAGAGGCAAACAGGATAATGTCCTGGCAACTGCTACTACTTAGGGCAGAGCTTTCCAAACTGTGTGTTGCGACATATTAGTGTGTCGGCTGCAGTGTGTAGGTGTGTCATGCGAACACTCCTCCTGGGGCTGAGAGGGGGTTAGTTTAACCTCCGTTGTGCTAGTAAAACTGAATTACTGTGTCACGAAATGATGTGTGTCTGAAAAATGTGCCAGCACCATGAAAAGTTTGAAAAACTCTGACATAGGGGTCTAAAACAGATACATTTTTACTTACCTTTAGCATACTGTTAAAACTGCTATTTTATAAGCAGCAGGGGCAGCAGAAATCATGAGAGAAGTTATGACCGGCTCCATTATTTCCCCCCATCACAATTTTTTATATAGCACTCAAACACACACACACATTGTGATTTGTGATATCACCATGTCAGATATTATGAAACCATTATCACGATAGGGATAGGGAAAACCGATAGGGTTTTCCACGATAGGGAAAACCGATTTTGGGTGATTGTATTGATACATCACCAAGCCCTAGTTGTAGTCATTTATGTTTTTTTATGTTGGAAGAAGAGTTTGGATTTGATACCCCGCTTTATCACTACCCGAAGGAGTCTCAAAGCAGCTAACATTCTCCTTTCCCTTCCTCCCCCACAACAAACACTCTGTGAGGTGAGTGGGCCTGAGAGACTTCAGAGAAGTGTGACTGGCCCAAGGTCACCCAGCAGCTGCATGTGGAGGAGCGGAGACGTGAACCCAGTTCACCAGATTACAAGACTACCGCTCTTAACCACTACACCATACTGGAAGCCACCTTGAGCATGGTTTGAACTGTGGAAAGGTGGCATATGAATAAAATGATGTATGTATGCTTGTATGTTCTGCTTGCTGGTTTCCATGAGCATGGGGCTGGCCACTGAGAGAACAGGACGCTGGACCAGAAGGGCCTTTGCTCTGATCTAGGAGGAGTCTTCTTATGTTCCTACTTTGCAGAAGCTTGATGACTGACCATTTTGCTTCACTGTTTCTCCTTGGTGGATATTGCTCCTCCTTTTGTTATTCTTTAAATGAATTGTGCCCCAGGCAAAACGAAATGAATGGTGGTATCCGATGCTATTTGTACTCAGGATGGAGCCATAGAAATTAAAAAACTTAACCAACTAAAGTCCATTGATTTCAATGGGTCTACTCTGAGTACAACTTAGTTGGATATCATGCTCTTACAATAGTTGACTTGCCTTGTTATATTTAGTACAGCATGACTCATTGTATATATAATTTTCCTGAACTCTGATGCCAAGGAACAAAGACTTGGAAAAAAGCTCTATTCAAATAATTGGGATTCATCTACTTGGCTGGGGATCCAGTGAACCACAGAACCATTTCTACATGTTTAACAATATAAACATGCCCAAGGTATAAACTTGACTAGCTATCCAAATAAGCAAGGTGTGTACATGGCACAAACTTAGTTGGATATTTGTCTACACACAGTTCCGATTGCTGAAGACATAATCCATGGTTTCAGTTTTGCAAATTCAGCAGTTGTTAAGAAAGAAATAGAGGAGGAATCTTATGTTCTGAAAGCATGCAAATACTAATTCTGGGATAAAAGTGAAACAATTGAAATTTGGCAGGAACAGAGGGAGTGGACACTATTTTCCCTTTCTCTTATATCTGCTCACATGGTGATAAGCAAACTGTACCTGTGGAACTTCCGACTTCCTCTGAAAGAGAGAGGAGCCATAATCCTTTTGGAATGTGGCAATTTTGTGTTGGCACACAGCACACTCTGTGGCTCACCACTGCATCTGCTGATATCTGTAGGATCAACATGCAACACTCCAATCCTAAACATTTGTGTTGGACAGCGTTGATGTCCCTGGCAAAATGTTGCGCTGTAAGTCGCTGCAGTGGGTAGAGCAGTTTATTTGCCATATGTTTTGCATTTATTTCCTGGCATAGTCAACATCAGAATTGGGATATTATGGGGTGTGTTTTTTGTTTGACTGCTTCTTTTCTATTTTAAGCTGTCATTTCAATACTGTCACGGCCAAGATTTGCCAAATCAAAACATCAGAAGTAAGTGAGACTGAATAGCTGAGGGTATTTGTTCTGGAGAGTAGATTTGAGCAGAGATGTTGTGAATTAAGGGGAATATGCCTGATGATTTATAGAGGCATGTTGCTTGAAGTGGAAGGAGAGCAGGAGAGACTTTCCTTGAGTACAAGGAACATGATATATTCTAATGACTGCAGGAGGCTGTTTGTTTTATTTTTGGAGTAGATTTGTTTGCGCTTAAAGTGTGTTTGCTGGGGGAGGAGTTGAAGGCCAGAATAGCTTTGGAATATATTGAATGCCATGGAATTTAAAGACTCATTCCCTTCAACTTAGAAGATCACTAAACCTCATATGCTGCTGGTTACTCAAACACAGCACATGGAAACATCTGTTGTGTGGAAACATCATGCAAGGCTCATCTGCCATGTAGACTTCTTCTTTGTGGTCTGTCTATCTGCACTGTCAAAGGCATTATGCCTCTGAATACCAGGTGCTGGAAAATGCAGACAGGCAGAGTGCTCATGTGTAGCTTGCAGACTTCCCACAGGCATCTTTTTGGCCATTGTGAAACAGGATGCTGGACTAGATGGGCCAGTGATCTGATCCAACAGGCGTTTCTTACGTTCTTATGTCTTACAGTCCAGCCCTGTACAGTCGTACCTCAGAAGTTGAACAGAATCAGTTCCGGAAGTCCGTTCGACTTCCAAATCATTTGAAAACCAAAGTGTGGCTTCTGATTGGCTGCAGGAGCTTCCTGCAGCCAATCAGAAGCCACAGAAGCCCTGTCAGACGTTGGGCTTCCAAAAGAACGTTTGAAAACCATAACACTCACTTCCGGTTTTCGATTATTTGGAAGCTGGAACATTCGACTCCCAAGGCGTTCGGGAGCCAAGGAATGACTGTATATCGTTTTGGTTGAGGTGGGGTAAGCAAGTTGCAACTTTGGCCATTCCAGCACATTTTGAGCCTAGGTCAGAGAGAAAGAGACCTCAGGCCTGGTGGCCTTCATGCAGTCCTATAGGCCTTTTAATCTGGTCTTTGGGCTTCAAAGGCTACATGGCTTACTGACTGGAATGTGTCCTTGAAGTGTGATAATGCCTCTTTCTTGCCTGGATAAGGGATGGAGATGTGTGAGAGAGCAGAAACCTCTGAGCTTTGTTTTGCTAGAAGGTAGTGCCAGATTTAGGGCACTGAGCACAGTTCCCTCACACAAGGTGCTGAGCAAAATTGCAAGGGTGTGCAAAATCACAACAGCAACAGCAACATGTATATTTATACGGGTACCTACTGAGAAGATCCATTTAAAAAGCAACTGTACCAAAAAGACTTATTGTGAAAATAAGAAATATGGGGGGGGGGCGCCAAAGTTTATCCTCACAGGTTCCATATTACCTGTCCCTGATACTGCATGGTAAGATTCACATTCATTGCTCCCACTTTTTGCCTCTAGGCCTGCCCACTACTGACATGTAGCCCCTGAGAAGTTCTCTTAAGGGGATGTTGCCCTCATGCTGAAATCTTAGGTCTCACTGGTATGTCTGTAAACAGGGGGGGCAACTTGAATAAAATATTGTGGGGACCCAGGAAAGCCCCATCCCGCATAATCAGTCACACAATGCAGTGCACACATACACCCTTTGAATGGGAAGGCCCAGCCCCCTCAAATATTTTGTTGTGGAGACCGAAGCCCCCTTGGCCCCTAGGAGTTGGTTTGTATGCCTGTAAATATCAGTTGCTGCGATTCACAAATTGGAAGAGTGCTGCTGTTCTCATGTCCTGCTTCTGGGCTTTCCATAGGAATCTGGGGGAGAGTCACACTGGCTCTGAATTTTTTTGTGGTGATAAAAAATCTCATGGGACAAGACCTCCCTAATGGTGACCCACCAAGATGACTACAGCCCATGAGCCATGTGCTCTGCCAGGTGATTGACCCCCCCCCCACTCTAGCCACCATTTTTCTAGTCTCAGCTGGGCAGCAAAACCACAATGTTTAGATGGGCTGGACTCTCACGTATGGCTGGTGGGGTAGCATTTGGCTCGGTGGACCACAAGTTGTTCTATGCAGCAAATCTGACTATAGAAGGAAGAGCAAACAGGGCCTCCAACAATCCCACCTCAATCCTTTGGCTTCTACATGGTCCTAGCTATGGTTCTAGCCCTACCTAACATTACAGTAGCTGCCATACTACACTTGAATCCATTTCCTTCAGTGGCATAATGAGGATTCCTAAACTGTTTGCTTCTTCATTTGTTTCCTGCAGGATGTTTCTCCTTGTGGGTGCTCCAAAGGCAAACACAACTCAACCTGGGATTGTGCAAGGAGGCCAGGTGCTCAAGTGCAACTGGAACCCCAACAGAAGAAACTGCCAGCCGATTGTATTTGATGCCACAGGTAATATAGCAATATGGGCTTTTGCCAACCCAAGGGATTTGGGTGAATTGCAAAGGGGAAAGCAAATCAGCAACCTGTTGGAAAAGATTTGGAGCAATAAGGGTCACTGTACACAAAGCTCACTTTGTTGGCCTGTCTTCATGCCATAGTCATTCAAAATGGTGGAGGTGCTCTTAGCTCAGTGTTGTGAACCATCTTGAGGGCTCGGGTAGTGATGCATGTTGTGGTAGGCCTGCCGACATGCATAGTATGCCATTGATTTGGAATGGTTGTGACAAGACAGCCAACACATTAATTGTTGGTGAACAGTTTGGATCCTGGTGACAGAACCAGCAGGATGGAAGGATGTAGCTTTCCCACGTGATCTTGGGAATCTGTACTGTTTGGAAACCAGCCCCCATCTCCCTGCCCTCTTCTGCTTGTTTCTGGCAGCCCCTCAAGGAACTGCAAATCCTAGCAGATAAAGTTTCTCTTGGCGGAAGTGCACCGGATTTGCAAATGTAAGGGAGGGAATGACGGCCTGTGATGAGAGGTAGGGTATAAGCCAATTCGAAGACATCCCTAAGCTGTCACTGTTCGTTCTTGGCAGTTTCAATGTGTTAAAATAGGCTGGCTTTCTGGTGAGCTGGAATCTTTGTCGCTGGAATTAAAGAACTCTCTGCTTTACAATGGCAAAAACCATTTGAAAGTGCTTTTTATATGCTGGCTATTTCAGCAAAGGGTACGTTGGTTCCTTGTCCAGGGCTTAGAACAATGTAGGCATAACATAGAGGACTGGATTCTAGAATTTCACGGAGGGGGGGAGGTTTCCTGACCCCTCCTCTCCATTGCAGTGATTTGCACCCCCAATAAAAGCCTCTTTGGAGGGTCGAGGATCCCTCCTGAAAAATATGGGATGTGGTGTGGTAGGCTGCTATGAGAGGGGAGAATTGCCCCAAATCAGATTTGAACCACAAGGGAAATTCTAGTTCCTGTTCCTAGCAGCAATCTCATGCCCTGCCCCACATTGTTTAGGAGCCCCCTCCCCAACCCTCCAGGGAACAATACTAGGGGGGGGGCTCTAGGGCAGCAGGTAAGAGGGGATGGGAAACTTTCCATTCAGAAAGTTTCTTAAGTTCACTTAGCCTGAGGCTCCAAGTCAAGAGGTCCTGAAGTGGGAGATATGCTCATAAAGGCAGGCTTGAATTCCTGTGCTTATGAGTTGCAGATTGCTCAGTCCCTCAGTCACTCCCACTAAAGATAGATAGATAGATAGATAGATAGATAGATAGATAGATAGATAGATAGATTTATTTATTTATTTATTTATTTATTTATTTATTTATTTATTTATTTATTTATTTAAAGGGAAACCATGTACATAGCATGACTTTGCACATGCAGCCCCACAGCCATCTGTGGACATGTGGTGGAATCCTGGTAAGCGTTCTATAGGGCCAGGCAGTCATTTAAGGCATTTCTGGAGCAGTGCTGGGCTTGCAGGTACACTAGTTGCAGGTTAAGTACTTAATTCATTCCGGAGGTCCGTACTTAACCTGAAACTGTTCTTAATCTGAAGTACCACTTTAGCTAATGGGGCCTCCTCTGCTGCCACGCCGCCGGAGCACGATTTTTGTTCTCATCCTGAAGCAAAGTTCTTAACCTGAAGCACTATTTCTGGGTTAGCGGAGTCTGTGACCTGAAGCGTATGTAACCTGAAGCATATGTAACCCGAGGTACCACTGTACTGTGTTTTCCCCCAAATCAGCTTCGATCTAAATTGAGAAAAAGAACAACCTAGCTGTGTTTTAAGCTGGCAGTGTGTACATGGCCAAAGTCTGGATCCATCTCAAAGATTCTCCCTCTAGCCTGCACACAAACACCTTATAGAAACATGTCATCTGGTTCCAGCTGTAGCCTAGTTCCAAAAAAACAGCCCATGGGCTGAGACTGGTCAGCTGTAGTGTGATGCAAGCCCAGTGAATTCCGCTCCCCTTCATTTGACTGTTGAAATGTTCCCTAGGAGAAACTCTGCAGCTCTGGTTTCATTTCTGATGTGCGTGGAAGGGGAAGCATGGCTTTTAAAAGAGTGTAGAATTCCTTTTTCAGGGCAACAGAGCCACGTTCCCTTCTGGTTATTGTGTGTGGGTGATCCCTTCGCCAACAATAGAAAGCCTTGTTTGAGAGCCAAACGACGCTATCGGTCAGGCATGGCCATTGCTGTGACCCATTTAGCATCTGGCATATTTTAAAGGGCCTTGCGTAGCGCCGTCCTCTCAGCCTTCTCCAGCTCAGGAGCTGCTGCCGGTGCCGAGAACTCATGCGGAAAATGTGTGCCAGGGGTCTGGGAAGGGGGGGAATTGGTGGGGAGCTGCGTGCCGACTTCTCTCGGCGTACGGCAGAGGAAGCTGGCAGAGACGAAGCTGAACTCATCCAGCGTGTCATTGTTCAAAGGCTGCGTTTGGGGGCGGTGGGTCACGGGAAGGTCCTTTTCCTATTTATAGCTTTAGTCTAAAAACAACATCTTGCCAACAAGCCCACAAAAGGCTCCTGTGGCAGCAAAAGAGGAGATCAAAATATAAAACCCCAACGAAAACGTTTAGAACACCGAATCCACTACAAAACGGGAGGGAGAGAGGAAGCCAATCAAGCTGATTTTGATAAAATAATATTAGGAACAGCTGATTTGACTGAAACCCTTATGTGAGCAGGAAAGTATTTATCACCTTCCTGTGATATGAGCTAGTTAGAGGAGCCTCCCCAGGTAAGTGTTCTTCATCCTTAGGTCCCCAGGTGTTTTTGGACTACAGTTCCCATTGTCCTTTGCTGGTTTAGGCAGGGGTCAGGGATTATGGGAGTTGTAGTCCAACAGCATCTGGGGACTAAAGGTTGAAAAGTGCTGCCAGCAAGGGAAAGAGCTCAAATCAAGGGGACTCATCTTCACTGCCACCCAGCTTAGACAGTGACAGCAACAAGTGAAGTTCTTTTAGAGGTTTGACATGGGATCAGGCATCCTGGACCCAAACAGCACAATCCTGCACATCTGGATTGGATGCTGGGAAAGGATTATCTCTCATAATACTAAGAACTTGTTAAATGAAGCTAGAGTTGAAAGATTCAGGGCAGTCAAAAAGAAATTATATCTTCACCATAGTCGAACTATGGAATTTGCTTTCACAAGATGTTGTGATGGCCGCTAACCTGGATGGCTTTAAAAGAGGTTCCGGGTTTGTTTGTTTTTCAAACTTGGCCCTCCAGCTGTTTTTGGACTACAGTTCCCATCATCCCTGACCACTGGTCTTGCTAGCTAGGGATGATGGGAGTTGTAGTCCAGAAACAGCTGGAAACCCAAGTTTGAGAAGCCTTGACCAGTGATGGCCAAACTTGGCCCTCTAGCTGTTTTGGGACTACAGCTCCCATCATCCCTAGCTAACAGGACCAGTGGTCAGGGATGATGGGAATTGTAGTCCCAAAACAGCTGGAGGGCCAAGTTAGGTCATCACTGGTTTAGACCAGTTCATGGAGGATAAAGCTATGTTCTGCCTCCATTTTGGGAGGCAGCATGCACCTGAATACCAGTTGCTGAGCACTACAAATGAGGAGAGTGCTGTTGTACTCAAATCCTGCTTGCAGACTTCATGTGGGTAGCTGGTTGGCCTCTGTGAGAACAGAATGCTAGATGAGATGACCCCTCTTCTGCTCGTATCTTTACTCAAAAGTAAGTCCTGCTGTGTTTAACAGGTCTTGTGGATGTGTTTCAGGATTTGGGCCCTTGTGTGACTGAGTTTGATATCCTTTACTAAAGTTATGCAAAAGGAAGCAAAGGATGCTCAGGGGCCCCTTTAGCAAGAAGAAACATTGCAGTTTCTCATTTCTTGGAGGGTCCTGCCAGACCTCTCCTCTGGTTTAATTTTACAGTTCAGATCAAAGCTTTTCAACACATGGTGAAACAGGATATGACATTTGTGCAAGGAGCGTGCTTCTTGCAAAACTCCCAGCCTATTTTGAAAGTGTTGCAACTGATACACGGTTTAATATATGTTGATTTTCAGTGTGTATATGACAAAATCTTTCACTGAAGCTGTTTAAAAAGCTGTTTTTGAAGCTATTATGAAACTACAGGCAGTACACACAAGGAAAAAGTATAGAGGGAGCAAGCCAAAGATCCTGTATTTATTACTATTATATTTATATCCCGACTTTCCTCCAAGGAGCTCAAAGTGGCATATATGGGTTCTAACCCACTCCATTTTATCTTAACAACAACCCTGGGATGTAGGTTAGCCTGAGAGTCTGTGGCTGGCTGAAAGTTGTCAAGCAAGCTTCATGGCTGAGTAGGGATTTGAACCCAGATGAAAGAGACAGAGCACCTTGTAGAAGAATTAACAAAAGATCCAAGGGTGCTTGCTCCTGGCAGCTGATGCATTGTGGGGGGCCCTCCATTTTATTTTTATTTTTTTAGGGGGCTGGGACTCCTCGATGTTCAGAGGGCCATGTGTGCGATGTCAGAATGTCAGGTCGGGCCCCCTCAATCCTCTGGAGAAGGTGGCACCTCTGAAAGGATCTAATATAGCTAGGACAACTGAGGCACAAAATGGTAGATGGATTTAATTGTGGATATGTAAAGTGGATATGTAACAGTGACTGTGGAGGCCTATTCTGGATCCACATGTCCTTCCGCAGTGGGGATATAGGTTTCTGGGCAGGAGTTGATTATGATGAGGATTTGCCAAATTAATTTAATTGTGGATATGTAAAGTGGGACGCAGGTGGCGCTGTTGGGACGCAGGTGGCGCTGTGGGTTAAAGCCTCAGCGCCTAGGACTTGCCGATCAAAAGGTCGGCGGTTCGAATCCCTGCGGCGGGGTGCGCTCCCGCTGCTCGGTCCCAGCGCCTGCCAACCTAGCAGTTCGAAAGCACCTCCGGGTGCAAGTAGATAAATAGGGACCGCTTACCAGCGGGAAGGTAAACGGCGTTTCCGTGTGCGGCTCTGGCTCGCCAGAGCAGCGATGTCACGCTGGCCACGTGACCCGGAAGTGTCTCCGGACAGCGCTGGCCCCTGGCCTCTTAAGTGAGATGGGCGCACAACCCCAGAGTCTGTCAAGACTGGCCCGTACGGGCAGGGGTACCTTTACCTTTACCTTTTAAAGTGGCACACCCATGAGAAATATATTGGGCAAACCAATCCCAACCTCTGATCATGTGCTTTGGGATACAGAGGAAATTTCCTGAAGATAGCTGCCTTCTTTCTTCTTTAGCGATCACTCATAGCCGAGTAAGATTGTCTTCCATGAACACGGTCTTAACAGTGACTGTGGAGGCCTATTCTGGATCCACATGTCCTTCCGCAGTGGGGATATAGGTTTCTGGGCAGGAGTTGATTATGATGAGGATTTGCCAAATGTGCCTTCCTCTTAGCTTGTTTCTCCCTTTCGTCCTGAATTTGTGCTTCTTCAAAGCCCATTACACCTTTGGTAGAGGCTGTTCTTCAGTTGGAGCCCTCGCAGGCCAATGTTTCCCAATTATCTGTGCTTATACTGCATTTTTAAAAATAGATTTGCCTTGAGAGCATCTTTAAACCTCTTTTGCTGTCCACAAGTATTTTGCTTTCCATTCTTAAGTTGCTTTGGAAGACGATAATCAGGCATCCGAACCACATGACCAGTCCAACGAAGTTGATGTACGATGAAAATGACTACAGATGACATACATCTGTATGCCTTCTGAATTTTCTGTTTGTTTTTTAAAAGCATTTTTAAGTTGCGGGAATTTGAGAAACAAAAACTTTATGGTATGTCTACTGGATGTCACAATTATGTTGCCAAGTTAGCACTTTTGTGCTTTCTTTCCTTACACCCTTCAGAAGTGTCTGGAACAGATCACTGTCAGAAGTAGGATGCAGGGCTGAGGCAGGTCATTGACCTGACCCAGTCAAGATGCCTTTTTTTGCTTCAACTTCCTTATTTCCTCGTCTTCCTCATTCACATTGGAGCCCCAAAGTGTAATCTCACAAACTGATAGTGGTGCAAGTAAAAAGAAAACACTGTTGGGCATGGGAAGGGCTGGGGCTCAGTGGTAGGCCATCTGCTTCGTATACAGAAGGCCCCAAGTTCGATCACTGACAAGTAGGGCTGGGAGAGCCCCCAGCCTCAAACATTGGAGATCTGCTGCCAGCCAGCATAGACCAATACTGAGCTAGATGAATCAAGTGTCTGATTTGAGATAAGAGAGTTTTGATGCCTTGTGCCATGGCACAGGTTGAACATTTGGTTGAAAAACACCTGGGCTTCATTTTGGTTCAAGCAAGTTGCAATGTATACCTATGCGCTTAATTTATTATGGGGCCCTTGTTAAATCCAGTATACCTCACGCAAAGCTGCAAGGACATAAGCTCTGCCTCTTTTCCACCACAGCATGCAATTCCCGGCATGAGTCATTGTGCGCATGGTTAAGGAGATTCCTGCTTGGATAGTTTTAAACTGTGTTTACTCAAGTCATAACTAGATGGGAGGATAAAATGCCTTGCTCGTACTAGCCAAGATAGAATGATTTATTTGTGTTTTAAAAGGTTTCTGGAGGAAGAAACAGTTCTTTGCTGCCCAAAGCAGGAGCTGTGCAGTTACAGTGAGGGCTAGTTGAAATGTGGTTGGTGCTAGAGCAGTGGCAAAGCCTGGGGCGGCCTTGACTGCATGGCCGGTGTTATTGTGAACATGCCTACACAGCAAACCAATGCTTGTGAATGTCTTGTCGGTTCTTGGAGATGTTCCATGCAGCCCAGCGGGAAATCCTGAAGGCCGAGTTCATATATTTATCCTGACGCAACAATATATGCTCACAGATTGAGGAGCAAGCATGCTCTCTCCCCTCCACAATGCATGTCATGTTGCATATTGTGCAGGTATCCTCCTCCTTGGATGAGCACCATATTCGCCTTCCTCCATCCTGCACAAATGGGCAGAAACCTGATGTGATCAGCATGGCAAAGGGGAGGAGGTCCTGTCTGCTCTTTCAGCACACACACACTCCAATATTTATCTGATGAAAATAGGGATGTCGATAATAATAATAATAATACCCCACCCATCTGACTGGGTTGCCCCAGCCACTCTAGGTGGATTCCATCATATATAAACACATAATCAAACATAAATCAATAAAAAATTAGAAAAGCTTCCCTATATAGGGCTGCCTTCAGGTGTCTTCTAAAGGTTGTATAGTTACTTATCTCCTTGGCTCAGTTGTTGCATAACTTCACGCTCTCCAACATTTCTCTGATGAAAATAGGGACATCCTAAGGAAAAGTGAGACATTCTGGGATCAAATCAGAAACCAGGACAGCTTCTGTAAATCTGGGACTGCCCCTGGAAAATACAGATACTTGGAGGGTGCGCCAGCATGTAAGGGCTATTGCTATCTGAATGCATGTTTAAATGAAGGCTGAGTGCATGTGAGGGTGGCAGGCCTATTTCTTTAAAAGTGCAAAGTGGAGAGGTTGAGTTGAACGGTAGGGCGTCTGATTCCATGCAGAAGGTCCCAGATTCAATCCTTGGCCTCTCCAGGTAAGGCTAGAGAAATACCTCATCTGAAACCCTGGGGATCCCCTGCCCATCAATGTAAGCAGTACTGAGCTATGTAGTCCGGCTCTGTATAAGGCAGCTTCCTATGGCACTCTTGATGGTGGTGTTGCATCCTTCCCCTGCTCCAGAAGTCTCTCCCTCAGCTGCTTTTTATTTAGTTATATTTGCTTCCACTATTCAAGCCCTTGAAACTGTAGGGGGTGAGCTTGGTTGGTGGGTGGAGAGATTTGGCATTCCTTACCTGCTCACCTCTTTTGCTCTTTAAATTGCACACCACCCCACACTTTACACTGGCTGACTCGCGTTTAAAGACATGGATCAGCCAACCCACAGGCCTTCCACCTCCCTCCACCCCCTGCCCTCCGAAGACTAGCATTTGCTTTCATTTATATTGTGTATGTTGCAACGACTGCTGTGCTAAACAATGCGCTCTGGAGATATTAACATTGGAAGGCCTCTAAACAAACTGAGAAGGAGGCAGCAACATCGCAAGCCGTCTTTTCTTGGCACAAAAGCAGACGAAGCATCTCTGCAAATAAATGATCCCTCTGGAGATGCAATAAATCTGCGACTTCTGGCTAGGCTTTCCACCCCATGCAGTCCATTTCTTCTTAGATTTCCTAGCCAGCCAGGGACTCTGGTTCAGTTTTTGCATTTTTGATGTATCTGAAGGGCTGCATGAAGAGAAGAGAAATGCTGGGTCACATCTTGCAGAGCGCTGTTGCTCCCAGGGCCTGCTTGCAGGCTTCCCATAGGCAACTAATTGGCCTGGACGTAGCTGTCAACTTTTTCCTTTTCTTGCAAGGGATCCTATTTGGAATAAGGGAATTTCCCTTTAAAAAAGGGGGAAATTGACAGCTATGGTTGGCCACTGTGAGGACAGATTATTGGACTAGGTGGGGCTGCATGACCCTTGTTTTCAGGGGTCCCTTATTGTTGAACTGCAACTCCCATCAGCCCCAGCTAGCATGGCCACTGGGAGTTGTAGGGCAACAGCATCTGGAGGGCACCAGGCTGGCTGCCATTATTTCCCCTTGTGAAAGTTACTAAGCAGTGATGTGCCCAATGTTAACATTTGCCCAACTGCTTTAAGGGGCCCGGGGCTGAGAGAAGATCTTGGTGAGGCAACCACAGCAGCCTTGCCCCTTTTTGCTGCCTGCTCCCAACAGGCTCACATGTGGGGGGGGGTGTGGTTGTTACCAAGGTGACACTTTGGGGAGAGAACAGGGCCTTCGCTGTACTGGCCCCCCGGATATGAAACTCCCACTGCAGATACAGCCACACACCCTGTTACCTGTTTTTAGACATCATTTCTTCCTTCAGGCAGATTTTAAGATTTGGTTTCCTCTGTTGAAGGGTTGCTGTTTAACACGCTTACTGGATTTATGGATTTTACTGCTGTGTATTTCAATCAACTGTTTGGGTGCTAGTTTGAGTTTGGAGACTGGGTTATAAATGCCATAAATAATCGTGACTAATTAAGAACAACAATGTGCTCTGGAAGTATTGGCGTTTGAAGCACCCCAAGCAAGGAGCTAAAGAGGCAGCTGTGATGCAGGCCACTCCCCGCCGCTGACTGAAAAAGCCGATGAAACATACTGCCTTGAGGAACAGGTCATGTCTTGCCTTTCCATTAGCTGAAGAGATGCTTTTGAAGAAGCACCTTTTTTCTTGCTCTTCAATCATCAGGCTTGCTTCCAAGAGAGGTGTTGGTTTTCAAACTCTCCCAGGGAAACCAGAGGTTCCTCAGCTGGGAAGTTAGCCAGACAAACTTCCCCAAACTAAGGCTGATCTTTCTCTACAATATAGAGCCAGAAGGGAGTATGAAGAGTATGTAGCACTGAAATCTCCAGCCAGAAAGCAATATGGTATAGAGTAAGGCATAGAATCATAGACTTGTATAGTTGGAAGGGACCCCAAGGGTCATTTAGTTCAACCCCCTGCAAATGCAGGAATCTCAGCTGAAACATCAGTCCACATTGAGGAAAGGAAGCCCTAAGCCCAGACCTAACCAGAGCTATGCATAAACTGAATGTGCAGCCCAGGACATGTTCAAGAATCTTCCTCAGGCGCCGTGTGACTTAAGATTCCTCAGCAAAGAGGCTAGTGTTTAAAAAAAATCACCTGCAGGCAGAAAATCTGGAAACTATTGCAATGTACTCTTACATTTATGCCAAGATTCTAGCAAATTTCAGTTGCACTTTCTGGTCTTAGGCACAGAGCTTTTGTTTTGTTTGCTTGCTTGCACTGAAACGTTAGATCTTAAGTTTGGAAGTGAGTGAAAAATCGTTCTTGAAATACCAAGTACGGGCTATTTTAAGTGCTTCTGTCCAGAAAAAGCACAGAAGCCTCATGGAGATCATTATGTGCACCGACCATAGCATATACCTCAGTATGCTCCAGTTTATCACACATTTTTACTTAATTCTGCACGCATGTGCATGCGCACGCAGATGCACACACATATCAATTGGTGTACAGTTTGTAAAGTAGCAGGCTCCTACAATATTATATCAAGAATAGGAGAATGATAACAGTCCATAATGCACTTGTGAAGAAATGCCACTTTCGAGTTATTTTATTCTGTTTCATTTCCCCCCACCTTATATAGCTGGCCGCCAAAGCTGTATTGTGGCCATACCTATCACAATATTACATACCGAGGCAAATTAAAACAAGTGCAATCAAGGCAATGCATCTAGAAGGGACTAATAACTGAAAATCTGGCTATGGCCATTCAGACCAGTCAATGGCGCTTCCAGTTTAACAAATTGAGGCTACAAACCTGTACACACTTATCCTAGAAATTAGCCCCACTGAGCATTATGTCCAGAAACTTCCTTCCTTCCTTCTGAATTGTGTTGTAAGAACTACAAAATCTTTATTAATCTAGCATCTTCTACAGCCAGCTCTGCAACCCTATAAGTAAACTTCCTGCATTAAAAACGAATCAACTTATGATTAGATGGAGAGCTTTGCTTCTTGTCTGAAAAGACCCTCAATAGCTCCCTGCTAAAGATTTTGTACACATGACGGTGTGGAATGTAAAGTGGTAGATCTTCACCCATCCCTTTGCCGCATGGTTATAAAATCCTACTAAGATTTTAAACCAGCTGTTATTTGTTTCGGCTTGCCAGCAAAGACGGAAACCTTTCTCTCCAGGATTTCCCGGACAGGAAGCAATAATATGCCTAAAGAGGCAGAGATTTCCTTACAAGGTGGATAGCATACAAAGGAGTTTAGATTAGTCGCCAGCAGTTGAGCTGAATTACTGTGGAGCTGCTGACTCGTAGAAGAGAGGATCATTCTTAATCATGGCTCTCTTGTTTTCGTGAGAACCATGATAAGTGGTGCTTGCATAACCTTTGAAGATGGCCTTGCTTTGGGTTGTATTCTGGCAAGGCCATCTTCATGGACAGATGCAATACTGCAGCCCTATTCTTTGAGAATATCCCACAGAATATTATGTGGTTTGTGTCCAGAGAAATGTGAACACAGCTTAGCTAATGAAACAGTGCCAGAATTTGTCAACAAGGCTTTGGAGCAGGTGAGATCTTCTCAACTCCAGGCAGTCTTGGCTTCAGAATGGTTTAGGGACAAAAATTGACTTGGTCACCCTGGTGGATGACATAGAGCAGGGTGGGAAGTGCAGTGTTGTTAGTCAAAAGCTAATCTTTTGAGATAGATTACAAAAATTTAAGCTGATGTAGCTGGTGAGTCACACAGACATCTGCCTTGTTGGCCAAGCCTGGGGGTAGGGTGCAGGTTCTGGAAATATTTATTGGCCCCCTTGATGTATTCAAAAGATACTGTGAATGCAGAGTTCAACAGGCCTAACAAGGTCCTATATTTATTCCTTTTCATTGGGAAAAGTGGTGATCGTTAACCCCTGCCTGAGCATCCTTCAGCAGCAACTAAGGAAAGTTGGAAGAAAGGTTTCACAATCTGTCTCCAGAACTGGGTAGATTCTGGCTGGGCTGTTATGAGAATGCACTCCCTTTGGGGGTGAAACCATAGTTCAGTGGTAGCACAGCACATTTGTCAAATTCAACCCCTGGCATCTCCTGTTAAAAGAATCAGGTAGTATATGATGTGAAATACCTTTACCAGAGACCCTAGGGTTCCCTAGCGAATGGGGAACCGGGTACTCTCCAGATGGGATTGTAACTCCCATCATCCTTGACCATTGGCTATGTGGCTGGGACAGATGGAAGCTGGAGTCTAGTACCACCTGGAAGTTCCCCATCCCTTCCTTCGAGAGACATTTGCATGAGAGTAAACAGTATTGGTGTAGATCAGTGTGTCCTAAACTTTGGCCTCCAGCTGTTTTCAGACTATAATTTCCATCATTCCTGACCATTGGTCTTGCTTGCTAGGGATTATGGGAGTTGTAGTCCGAAAACAGCTTGAGACCCAAGTTTCGGAACACTGGTGTAGATGACTAAATAGTCTGATCTAGTATAAGGCATCTTCCTATGTTCCCAGCATGGTGATCAAGTTATGAGGGTCACTTCCACCAAGATAATGAGGACCTTTAGACTGGAGCCATATCCTCATCTCATGGAGACCTTGTCCATTATCACTGATCCCAGACAGCTAGGCACAGCTTCTAAGGTGCCATTCTGTCTTTGAGAAGAGGCAAGTCTTTTAACAGATACCGTGTTTTTTTCAATAGGTGATTCAGGTCTTTGTAATCTAGTAGGCTGACAATGGGCAACATTATCACTGTTGATGAATGCATGGTTCCTTGGTGTGTGAATGAGCCAACTCAAACACCACAGATAGGAGAACTTCAAACAGTTTTGCAAATGCTCTTCTTCACACATGTGAATAAGCACACTAAGCTCTGCCACCACCACCACATTTGGCAGCCATCCCCATTGCCTTTCACAAGCTGGAGGGTGAACTGCACAATTTAGACCTCTAGATTCTAAAGCACACAGAGAGCCTCTGTAAGTGCAGGAAATTCTGAACTGCATAGGTTTGCTCTGCAACTTGTGGAAGATTGGGTGGAGACCTAGCACTCTTGCTGTTCCCTCTCATGTGTTTAATCAACACATAAGTGGAATGCTTGAATAGGGTCACACGTGCACCATACATTTAAAACTCATGGGTACCACTTTAACAGTCACTTAGCAAACACTTAATTGCAATACAACATAGAAGCAGCATAAAATACAGTATAAAAGCATGAATAACAATAAAATTCAAAGTTCAAAAATCAATTTGGGGGAAATCCATCCAATAGGCATTAGATAGTCACCCGGGGTAGCTGCCTGAATTAGTCCTACTTGGGCCAGCGGGGAGGCCAGGGGAGAATTAGCTGTGGGGTCTCAGATTGGGTAATCTTCATAAAAAGGGGATGGGGAGAGAAGAGAAAGGAAATATAAGATCAGGCTGAATTCAAATCAAAGGCCAGGCAGAATAGCTCTGTCTTACAGGCCCGGCGGAAGGAGGTTAAATCCTGAAGGGCCCTAGTCTCATGGGACAGAGCATTCCACCAGGTCAGAGCTGTCACTGAAAAGGCCCTGGCCCTGGTGGAGGATGGTCTGACTTCCTTAGGGCCCGGGACCTCTAAACTATGGTTATTCATGTACCTTAAGGTCCTCTGCGGGGGATACCAGGAGCAGTGTTCAGATGTTACAACATTGAAATGTCATTTTCATAGCTCCGTGACGGGGTTGTTTGTCTTCTAGGCAACAGAGATTTTGCAAAAAACGATCCTCTGGAATTCAAGTCCCATCAATGGTTTGGCGCATCGGTGAGATCGAAAGATGACAAAATTTTGGTAAGCCTTCATTTTCAGTGTTTATTGCATGCCGTTATCATTATATCTATTTACAAGTCAATCAATCAAATTGATTGAGTATCAATTAACGTCTTTGTACACCACCCACTCATAAGAGAGTAGAATCAGCAAGCTCAGGGTAACTCCAATGTACAAAAAAATCAGCAGAATTGTTGGTGGCAGGCAGAATCCACTCAAACTGTCCCATGGGATGTTGAGAGACTGAGGGGAGGCAGCCTTTTAATTAAGTAGGTGGGAGAAGATAGTGTCTGATAGGTCACTCCCTGATTCAAATGGAGAAGATGTCCATAGATATCAGTAGAGAAATTAAAGAACTGGGGGAGCAGGGGACCCAAACAGCCCAACAGAGACTTGGAATGCTCAGTGGGCCTAAAAAAGACAGACTCACAATTTGATTATGGTGGTGGAAAGCAGGGTGTTTTCAGAGAGATGGCATGGAGTAGCTGGAGCCCTCAACAGAAGCACGCCACGCTGCAGCATTTTATTGCCGTGCTGCATCTGTATATGCTAACGGTGAACTCTGTGAGTGCCCGTTCTTACACAGCCAAAACAGCACCATTCACACATAAGGAGGGCACCATCAACAGGTTTGGAGGAATTCAAAGGCCCCAACATTTTTCAGCTATGTTATAGCACAGAGACAGTCGACGTGCTCTCCAGATGTTGCTAGACTCCAGATCCCAGTATCCCTAACCATTGATGGTGGTGCCTTGGGCTGATGGGAGTTGGAGTCCAACAATATATGTAGGGTACCATAGTTTGACAGACCTTTGTGCACTCCCTGGCCTTTAGATAGATGGACTTCCTCCAGCTGCCCAGCACCTTACTGCACAGTCAATGAGCACCCATTCCTTCAAGTGTTTGCTTGGATCACTTGAGCACTTCCATGCAGCAGCAGCTTAACTGAGCTACAGGCTGAGGCAGATGCTGACACAGCCTTGGTGCTTGGGTGGTGCCAGGAAATTAATGGCTAGGGCGCCCTGAAAGTTAGCTGACGTGAGGAAGTTTTTGTTTGCGTCGTTTCTTTTCCTTCCCTTCTTGTTATTTTTTTGCGAAACTTCAGCCAAATCACTTTGCGAAGCACCTCATTTGCCTTCACCAGACTGAGTGACTTTGCTTAAGCTGCAGACAAGGCAGATGTTCCCCCTCTCTATGGTTGGCTGAGGCAAGCATTGTTTGTCCCCTTTTCAAAAGCATCCCCCCCCCCATTGATTCTCAGCCTCTCACTGCACCAAGTATAATGGTGGACTTTTTAAAAGAGCTTTCTAAATGCTGCCATTTTGCTTCCCCCGCAGGCGTGTGCCCCATTGTACCACTGGAGAACAGAACAGAAAGCAGAGAGGGAGCCTGTGGGAACATGTTATCTTCATGACGGGTCCAAAGCTTTTGAATACGCTCCCTGCAGGTCAAGTATGTGGAGAATGTCTTGCTATTGTAATTACAGCCCTGAATCTATTTTCTGTGTGCTGCCGTATTATAAGCACAACTTTAAGGTGTGTGGAAGAAACACACCCGCACCCACATCTTTGCAAAAGTGGTTTAAGGCAGCCGTCCCCAGCCTTTTGGGGCCCAAGGGGAATATATAGAAATCTAAGAACCTCTTGCGGTCACCACAAAATGGAAAACTGGCGATGATCAGAGCCCTTCTCCCACAAAATAACAGGAAAAACATCTAGACACATTCCAAAACAAATACAACACAAAAGCAAAGAAAGCAGGCTACCCCTTCCCCAAATACACAACCAACCAAACAAATTTTTTTTTTTTAAAAAAAAAAAAGCTCATTGGGGGAAAAAATCAGAGGGGCAGGAAACCTTGGCAGGCACTTGGGAAGAACGTATCTGAGAATGCTATGGTGTCACATTGGTGGTTCTAGAACTAGGGTGCGTGGTCATACAAAAACAAAACCTGCGAGATGATAGGATCCTCTGCAGATAAATTGAATGCTCAGTCTGGTTCCAAATTTCACAGCAGGTAGAAATTTCGTAGGGATCTGAAGATAGAAGTGGAAATATGATGATAGCAATAATCTGTTGGGCTTGGTTCTTTCATTGATTTTTAATGCAGAGTCACTGCAATGGGACTGTGCCAAACGACTGGGAAGGCTAAGGGCCAAATGACGTGTGATGTTATATGTGTGGTTCGGCACTGTATCTTTTTTAAAACAAAAATAAAAACCTGTAAATGGCAGCCTCTGTTGAAGGCTAGTCATGACCTTGGTGTGTACGGAAAAGAACAAACCAAAGGGGTACTAGGATCACTCCTCCACCCTTCAAAAAAACCCCGTTTTTTTTGGCAAGGTAGGAAAGTTGTTACAATCAGGAGAATAAATGTTTAGATGGTTTCTTGCAAAATAATAATAGCAAGCCCCTTGCCTATGTAACAACTAGTAGGTCTTAGAAAAGGTTACTGGTCTGTATGTACAATATGTGTTGTTGCTTTTTACACAAGGAAGCACCCTGCAATATGTTCCAGTAACAGATACATCATGCAGAGCTGCTGATCATGTAGCTTGGCTCCAACAGCTGGGATGTAAGCTGCATCCTGTTTGGGCAGAACCATCTACTACAGCCCCTGTGACTTTCCAGGTCACAAAAGGTTATTATTCCAGCTAAGCTGGAACACCAAACTTGGATATCCAGCTGATTTTGTTAAAAAAAGGGGGGGAACCCAGTAGGTCCAAATTACTTCCGAACTAGAACAGACGCATTTAGTGCATCCCCAGTGGTGATCAAAATTAACCCTCTACCCCTGTGTGCACATGCATACAATCTATTTAAACAGCAAGAGCCCAGAGAGGGAGAGTGCATTCCAGAGTCATTCCCAGGATCAAAGGTGCACGGAATGCCCTAAGTGAAATGTGCACTCTGTTATACACCGCAATACCGATAAGAGACTGTTAGCATTTCTGTTATAAAGCTCTGTATTCAGAGGGATTAACCACATCATAAGAAAGCCTCCTTGGGCTGTCTCGTGGCATGCGAGGGATTAGCTCTGGAATTCCCTTTCTTTTCCTGTTTTAAAGGCAGGCGACATCTCAAAGCTGTTTGTAGGTTGCTGATCTGTAAATAGAGAAGAAAAGCAGCATATACTCGCCATGCTAGATTTCGTACTTAATGTGTTTAGAAACAGGCAGAGCCCTTTGGATCGATTGTGTTGATTGTGTTGGCCTTAACAATGGGGGGGGGGGTATTCTGTTCTGACCAGCGTAGGTCAGGCCTGCACAGATTATGAGACCCAAAGCCAAATGAACCATATCAGCAGACCAGAGCCCCACTAAACCTCTTTGTGCTGCCTGGCTGGACTGAGTCTTAAAAAGGGCGGTGGGGAATGGCTAAACCACAAGATACATAGCTCGGTTGCGTCTGGGGTGACTGGGCAGAGCTCCCCTTCTAATCCTGGTGCTCACTGCAGGGGATTATATGGTCCTCAGGGTCTCTTCCAACTCTACAATTCTATGGGTCTGGGATGGAGCTGCCACTTTGGGTTGGGCAAAATACAGGACAGGTCAGGCAAAATAAAGTACGCATTGGGGTGGGGATTGGGGGGCACACACACTTTCATGACACCAAATCCTCCCCCCCCCTTTGTGGAGTGGGGGTTCCCTGCATTCTGCCTCCTGACTCCATCACCACCCAGGCTCCTTTCTTCCCCTTGACTCACATAGACAGGCAGGGCCATTGGGGGTAGACGGCCATTTCTCAGGGCGACTTGAGCCACAGCTCGAGCCTCTCACCCACGAGTGGGGAGGGGGAGAGGAGAGGTCAGGGTGGTGGAGGGGGCCAAGCGGCAACAGACTCACACTATGTGAGACCAGTGGGCAGTGGCTGAGGAGGAGCACCAGTGAGAGAGAAGGAAGGATGGGCAAGGGAAGCAGAGGAGGTCCCTCCTTCCCCTTCTCTCTATTGTCACTCAGGAGAACCTCTCAGACCTGCTTGCTTGCTTGGCTACTGCACAACAGCCCTGCAGTACTTCCAGCTGGGTCTCAAGATACGGTACTTGCTGCCACCAAAAATAAGCCAGAGCACTGTGGCTCTAAAAACTGGACTAATCCTAGCCTAGCCATTAAAGATAATACTTCTAGTCTACATATGAGTAGGCAGTGAGGATGTTCAGCTTCCTGGTGCTGGTGGAGCCCACCTGCAAGGGCAGCTCAGCTTTTTAAAGGCTCTCTCTTTTGAGGAAATGACCTCTGACTCTTTCTGGCCAATGGGGAGCCAGCACCAATTCACCAGGTAGGGCATCTCCCAGGTAAGCATCTTAAGTACCTTTTTCCCCCCATTTGAAGAGAACAAGAGGAAGTTACGTGGCAGCTTGGCTTAGAGCAGTGGTTGTTCCGGATCAAGGTCTTTCTTGACACTATTATGCACAGGGTTTTGTGTTAAACATCTTCCCCATCTATTGTTTCCTATTTCTCTTGTTCTCACAGCAAGCATTGACGCTGAAGGACAGGGCTTTTGTCAAGGTGGATTCAGCATTGACTTTACTCAGGTAGGGAAGCTATAACTGTACATCTTCCTTTTTTTCAGTACCTGACAGCAAAGGAGAAAGAGTCTACAGAAATCAATTCTATAAAGGCATATCTGTCAGAACAGCTTTTCAAGGGGCTTCTTACACTTCACTCCTGTTGGCTTAGATTTATACATCTGGATGTAGCCTGCTAGACAGAAATCATTTATTCAGCTCAGGATTTCAAAGAGCATGTGAGCAAATCAGGGAAGAATAGAAATTAATAAGAAGGAGATGCTATCTCTCCTACTGGGTTAATTCTTCTACAGAATATAACAATGTATTTAAGAATTTCCATTTGCCTTTGTCTTTTAACAACACTAATTAGTCTGAAAATCAGAATATATATACTGGTCTCTGTCATTATTTCACTGTGCAACAACAGGTGCAGATTCTTAAAGCAGGGATAGGGGAACTGTGGCATTTCAGGTGTTGCTAAACTACAACTCCCATCGTTCCCAACCATTGGCCATGCTGATGGGAGTTGGGAGTCCAATGACAATTGAAAAGCCACAGCTTCTCCATCTCTGACTTAAAGAATGGAACCTCCGCACGCAGAAGCAGTATATCTGATCACCAGATAATGGAGGAAAAAAAGAAACAAACAGGAATGGTTTATGCTATCAGCCCCAGCCAGCACGGCCAATGGTCAGGGATGATGGGAAGTTGTAGTTCTCAACATCCAGAGGGCATTGGGTTGGATAGCGATTTAAAGAATTTTGAAGGGCACTGAATACAATTACCTTGTTTGGATATAGTGCTAAACCATAGTTTATTGTTACAGGAACGAGCCTGCTGGAACCTTAAGGTTCAACAGGAAGCATCTGTTTCCTGGTTTAAACTAGCCACAGTTTCTCAATATGTCCAAACTAGGAACTGCGGTTAGGTTAATTTTTTTTGTACTAAATTGTGTTTATGGTTTGCATTCAGAGGGGGATGGGGAGAAGATTGCTTGAAGTATGGAATGTTAAGGTAATTGTGAGAGAGTGTAGAATAGCAGTTGGTGGGAATTTGAGCCGTCTGTCTTCCACCAGGCTGAAAACGTCCCTGTCCCCTGCCTTAGAAGTAACAAGAAAAGAAACTTACATATTTTTTTCCTTCCACTCTTACCCCAGGGAGATAGAGTACTTCTTGGAGGACCTGGAAGTTTTTACTGGCAAGGTGAGACACAGCTGGTAAAAAGCTGACCATTCTATTTAATCTTCTGCTGTCCTATTAAGGACACTAGCAAAATAAACCATATGCAACAAGTTTCCTTTCTGGCAAGGTTAATTGAAGAGGGGGGTGATTTTGAGTGGAGAAGTGGTGACTTTTGCTGTCAGCTGTTTCTCTGCTTCAAACTGTCCCTCGCAGCTGCGTTTTCCATTGCAGGTTTCCTGACCCTTGCAAGACTTTACCTTTGCCAGGGGCAAAACTAGGCTTTATTTCACCCAGGTCAAAAACCCAATATGGCACCCCACACACAAGCATTTGCGTACACACAGAGAGAGGTTGGCAGCCTCAGTGATGCCCCTCTGGAGGCTTCACCTAGGGCAAAAAACCCAGCTTGCCCCCCGTAGCTACGGCACTGCCTTTGCAAGCATGTATTTGGAATCCTGTGATGAAAAGCAGCTGGGGGGCATTTGGAGAAATAGAAGTGGAAAGGGCCAAGCATCTCCCCTGGCTGTGTTTCTGCTCAAATCCTAAAGTGGCTTTTTCTGGGATGGAGCAGGGTGGATTCCATTGGGGTTTAGTTATACATATTTGCGTGTAATGTAATGTAATGTGTAATGTAATGTCTTGGTTCTTCATGCAGTTGATGAATTAAATGCCTGCCTATGAAAGCTTATGCTGCAATAAATAAATTGGGGTTTGATTGGACTAAGTTGTTACTTGTTAGGAATGAGTTCTGCTCACTCAGTGGGTCTCTCCCCCCCCCTCCTTACCCCACAACCCTGGAATCTGCTTCAGGGGATTGGGAGGAACCCCCAGAACAGGTTTAGGGGGAGCAGAAGAGGCAAACTCCCGTCATGTGAGTACACCTCATTCCCCGTGTGCATAACCCCCTTTGTGCTATCTTGAATTCCACCCTCCCTCTTCAAAGCGCCACGAGAAACTTTGTAGTTTTTTAACGCAACAGATTAACGTGTCTATCATTATAGAATCTTTCTCCTCAGTAACTATCAATTTAATAAAGAAGTTGTTTCAAGTTGCTTATTTTTACTCCCAGCTCCTTGCTTCCATTTGTCTTTTTCTAATGTGAACTAGGAGACTGCAAGTATCGTCTAATAGCTCCGTCTGTGTTTTTATGTCCCCTCTTCTACTTGGTACCCAACAGGCCAGCTCATTTCTGATAAAGTGGCTGAGATTGTGTCAAAATACAACCCTAAAGTCTACACTACCAAGTATGACAGCCAGTTAGCAACGCGGTCGGCTAATGCTGCTTTCGATGACAGCTACTTGGGTAGGTTACTTGAGAGTAAAACACTGGTAAGAATTGTGTTCCTTGTAAGACTGAGTCTGAGGTTCTTCATTCCTCCCTCCCCATCCAGTGATATTAGTGAAAGCTAGTACTAAGCAGGTGCCAAAATGCCCTTGTGAATGACCCATAATGCTAAGCAATTGTTTAAGCCATGGTTTGTAAAGCAAACCACGAGTTAATGATGAACTGTGCCACAGATGATCAGGTAAACCATGGCTTGTTTCTCCAAAGTTTGTTTTGCTTTCTAGCTGCTCTTGCCTCACACGTTGGTGGTTTAGTGAGTTTCTAGGGCAGAGCTTTCCAAACTTTTCATATTGGTGACACATTTTTTAGACATGCATCATTTCACAACACAGTTTTACTAGCAAACCAGAGGTTAAACTCACCCCTTTCCAGCCCCGGAAGGAGCGCGGGGGGGGGGTCACACAACACACCTACACCCTGCAGCCAACACATTGATGTGTCGCGACACACAGTTTGGAAAGCTTTGTTCTTTGTTTTCAACCTTTTTGAGTCCATAGCTCCCTAAACCAACTACATTCTTTCTGCAGCACCCCCAAAGGGCTCACCCCTCAGTTATGTCACCCCTTGCCTGCAAAGCTGGCAGCCTCTCTGTCCCTGGTCTCTGAGCCACCAACACCTCCTTCCCCCTCCCCATCAAGCAAAAGTAGGAGAATCGGATTAGCTAATTGGGATGGCTAAAACATAAGCAGCCAGATCCACAGACCTGAATAGATGCAGGGGAAACTGCCTCTTGGTATTTATTTAAGGTTGTAATAGGTCATGTGCATTGATAAGTCATGATTACCCCTTTCATGTTTGACAGGTTATTCAGTAGCTGTGGGAGATTTCAGCCATGATGGCATAGAAGGTATGGCTTATTAACTTTTGCTCCCTCTTTGATAAGATTTTGCTTGCCCCGGCTCCATTATTGTTTGCTAACATCTCACCTCTCATCCCTGTTTTGCAAGTCTTTGGTAAATTTTAAGCACTCTTTAGTAGGGACTGTGGGGCTTCTGCATAGCTCCTAGGTTACCACTGGACCTAGTTAAGGCTACAGTCTTGTAGCTCATTAAAGGAGGATAAAGTCAAGAGTCCTTACCTATGTGCAACTATTGGCAGAATGGCGGCCTAAATGGAAAATGTTTCTGAAGGTCATTGACTGCTATCCATATAGGTCATGTCGTCTTTCTTATTTTCAGATTTTGTCTCTGGGGTCCCAAGAGCAGCCAGAACTTTGGGCATGGTAAGGAACTTACATAATATACTTTTCAGTGCTGGTATTATCCCAGCAACTTCTAAAATATTGTGCAGTGCAGATGTTAAGTTATATCTTTTTCATGCAGGTGTCTATTTATAATGGAGACACCATGGCGTCCATGTATAACTTTACTGGAGAGCAGGTATGGTTTTCTCTTCAATGTTTTGATTTATATTATCTATCATTGGTTAGTGGAATCTAGGTGTTATAAATTCACAAAGTAACCTACAGCAAATCAGAGAATGTTGATTTGGGAGTTGTTTTAAGAACAGTGAAACATAACCATAAGCAATCTACCCCTGATCACATCAGTTCAAACTGGCAGCATATATGGTTGTTGACCAAGTGTGCCTGAAATCAACGAGATTATTTTGAAATAAAGAGCTGCTCTTTGGTTAGAGAAATCCTCTTTCTTGATTAATTATAGGGGGGTGCATCTTTTAGCATAGAAGAACCACATGACAGTTGTGGCTGGAGCCAGAGGCAAAAGTGGGAGGAGTAATCCAAAGCCTTTAAAGAATGCATGGCAAGGGACCTTTTTTTAAACAATTTTAAAAAAAAACTTTATTATGAGAAAGAAATAATATTCCAAAATAACATATACAGTACAGCTAAGCACATCCGAGAAACAAGGGAGCTTTTATTGAGTCACTAATTCCGAAATATCTTTACTGAAGTATTTACATAAAATGCAACATTTTTCTGTTTAATCTTATCTCCCAGATGGCTGCATATTTTGGATATTCTGTAGCTGCCACAGATATCAATGGGGATGAGTAAGTGATGCTTTTCTCATTCTTCCTGAAAAGAATTGCTTGCCTTAAAAAAAAAATCTTGTTTAGGATAAAAATAGAAGATTTGCAAAGATTAATTGAAAGCCAGTGACGCACACAGAGTTTCTTCTGCTGGCTTGTTCTGCTGGGGTCCCTGCATGCATCTTATCTGGAGTGCTTGGTATATAAATCTCTAAACATTTCATGCATGGCTTAATTGTCCTGTGAAGACATTATACATAGTATAGCTATGAATCCCTCGAGAGTGGCGTGCTTGTAATTCTGGAGGTTCCTAAGCACAGATCTTGTGTCATCATCCCTTTCTCCCATGCAACTCCCTCAATTCTTTACCTCGCTTCTTCCTTTATTTTCCCTTTCCTCCCCTCTCATTCCATGCATTAGGTATATCTGACAGATGCCCTTTTGAGAATGAATGACACAGCTCATTTTGTGGGATAGATTAGCTGATTTTCTTTTAAATCATATTGTGTGATGACGCATTTAAATGTCTTCTGGCATTCTAATTGCTCTCGGTGTCTTTGGGCAGAAATTTTTGGGTTATATCCATGGTTACTCATACTCAGAGCAGATCCCCTGAAATTAATGGGCATTATTAACTTAGGCCCAGTACTACCTACTCTGAGGTAAAATCTACACACATATAAAAAACACTTTGATTTTTTTTAAAAAAAAGTTTTGAAAAATATATTGAATTTGACATAGCTCACCATCACCACCTAGTGTCACATTTGTATAATGCACTTTACAACATACTTAGAATGTTTTGTTTGCAGCTGTATAGCTGAGTCCTAAGTAGAATTTAGTTGGCTACAACCCGTTGGCTACACTGCATACATGGTGAAGCTTTTCTGCCTCCCTACCCTACAGAAAAATGACCCCCCCAGAACGCCATTCCAGAAAAACACTACAGGCTGTCACTGGCAAAGCCCACACACCCCTTAACTGTGTGGGTGAATGGATTCTATGCATGCACACAGGATTGTTGGAATCTTCACTTTTATAAATTCTTAAGCCAAAGGAACAAAACTAAAAGCATACAGTGGGAATGATCCACTCAGCATTAGGCACCTGCAATTTTCATCGTTTTCAAACCACCAAACCTTTGAACCTTAAAAGTACTTCACTTGGCTAGACTGCAGCTGTCAGTGATGTGAACCTATAGTTCTAAGAATGTTTCTAGACAGGTGTTTATTGTAGGACTGGGGTTCCTCATGCAGGCACATATTTTTCAGGATCCACGTTACATTGCTGCTCTCAAAATGCCAGCCCATATTTCTTTCCCTTTTAATCTGGATTTAAGAACATAAAAATAGTCTTCTGGATCAGGCCAATGGCCCATCTAGTCCAGCTTCCTGTTCTCACAGTGGCCAACCAGCTGCTTGAACAGAACATAGGCAGAACATGAGCACAATGGCACTTGTGGGAGAAAATATAATAAGTTGAAGAAACCTTTTTGCCAGTGACCCATTTGTGATAGCTCTCTGACGAGGTTGCACTCATATGGAAGCACCTTAAATGTAGGGATTTTTGCCGTGACTGAAATACTTGATCTCTTCCCCTCTCTCTTTCTCTTCAGTTACACAGATCTACTCATAGGAGCCCCACTCTTTATGGATCGTGGTTCTGACGGCAAACTTCTTGAAGTGGGACAAGTTTCTGTTTATCTCCAACAAGCCTCTGGAGGCTTTCAGAGTCAGGCCATGAAGCTGAACGGCTTCGAGGTTTTTGCAAGGTTCAGCAGTTCAATTGCACCTTTGGGAGATCTTGATCAGGACGGCTTCAATGGTAAAGCGTTGGGTCATTGGAAGGAATTCAATATTACAATGTTTTGATCATTCTGTCAACACAAGCGTATCTACTTGTCAGATGGAACAATTCCCCCTCTCCTCCCCCCCTACATATGTTTTCTGGTGGGTTCTCCTGACCCTACAGAGTGGATTTGGGGAAGGAGTGGGAAAGCCTATACAGAAACTTCCTCCCCACCCCAAGCCCTATAACCTTTAATTTTCAGACCTACAGCAGAAAGCCTTTACGCTTCAAATACAATTTATTTTGGAGCATTATTGTGTTTCCGTGGCAGAGATCCCTGCGCAAGCTGAGCCTTTGTGAGGAGGTTCAAACACTCACTGACTCAGAGGTATTTGCCTCATATTGCTGAGTCCGTCCCAGTCAACTGCATGGTGTGAAACTGAATAGGCAGGGAAAAGTCCATGGATCTGAACAGAATACAAAGCCTCCAACTCAGTGGAGGCTAGTCCATTAGGGACGTGGGTGGCACTGTGGTCTAAACCACTGAACCTCTTGGGCTCGCTGACTGGAAGGTCCATGATGGAGTGTGCTCCTGTTGCTCTGTCCCAGCTCCTGCCAACCTAGCAGTTCGAAAGCATACCAGTGCAAGTAGATAAATAGGTACCATTGTGGCAGAAAGGTAAACGGCATTTCTGTGCACTCTGGTTTCTGTCACGGTGTCCTGTTGCGCCAGAAGCGGTTTAGTCATGCTGGCCACATGACCCAGAAAGCTGTCTGTGGATAAATACCAGCTCCCTCGGCTTGAAAGTGAGATGAGTGCCGCAGCCCCATAGTCGCCTTTGGCTGGACTTAACCTTCCAGGGGTCCTTTACCAAGGGAACCTTTTAGTCCATTAGGACAAGTGGAGCACTATTGCACCAACCTGAGTCTGACCTCATTCAGCCATTCACCACTTTCCAGACTTCCTCCTTACAACCAGCTCAGGGATGGAACAGTCACCTTCCTCGTCCTTAGTCTCCGTGCTGCTTTTTGTAGAACTCAACAGGGAGAGGGATGGGGACGAAACTGGAATTAGTGGACTCTGCATGTTATTGGCTCAGGCTCCGCCTATCATTGATGGCCCTGCCTTTTGCCAATGGGCATCAGCCAGCAATACTCCCACTGACTCATATGTGTTACTGCAGAATCATCGGGAGTATATATTTTGATTCCTTTCTATTTGGATATGCTAAAGATTCCTTGTTGTGGCTTGTAGATATCGCAGTTGCTGCCCCTTATGGTGGAGAAGACAAGAAAGGGCTGGTTTACATCTACAATGGGAGAGCTACAGGTTTGAATGGGATGCCATCTCAGGTCCTTGAAGGACAATGGGCCTCAGAGACAATGCCACCAAGCTTTGGCTACTCACTGAAAGGAGCTACCGACGTGGACAAAAATGGCTACCCAGGTGATCTTTCATAATAGCAATGCCGGTTCCTGTATCTTGTAAACTAATCCAACATTTATTTCACAGGGAGGAGCCCAATTCAGAACTGTGTAAGAAAAAGAGATTTCATGGGGTTTTGATCTTTACTAGAGATGAATAGATTCTCTCAGTTCTACTCTGTTAGCATCCTGACATTGTGATATCTCTTGGATTCTACACCATTTGTATTCTGGAATGAATTTCAGATTTCAGAATATCTGCTATTTCAGAATATTTGCAAAATCCCCCACCATTTGTTCTCCTGTGGAAATATAGTGGAATAAAAAAATAAAATAAAAGAACAACATCACTTTTAAAAACCTTAGCACTTAACAATTTAACAAAGAGAAATAATAATTTCAGGAATATTTGGCGGAAGGAGGAAGAGTTTCTTTTCATTTTTCTATTTGCTTTTGATATATTTGTGACTGGATATAGGCAGGAAAAAGGGACGCAGGTGGCGCTGTGGGTTAAAGCCTCAGCGCCTAGGACTTGCCGATCGAAAGGTCGGCGGTTCGAATCCCTGCGGCGGGGTGCGCTCCCGCTGCTCGGTCCCAGCGCCTGCCAACCTAGCAGTTCGAAAGCACCTCCTGGTGCAAGTAGATAAATAGGGACCACTTACCAGCGGGAAGGTAAACGGCGTTTCCGTGTGCGGCTCTGGCTCGCCAGAGCAGCGATGTCACGCTGGCCACGTGACCCGGAAGTGTCTCCGGACAGCGCTGGCCCCTGGCCTCTTGAGTGAGATGGGCACACAACCCCAGAGTCTGTCAAGACTGGCCCGTATGGGCAGGGATACCTTTACCTTTACTATAGGCAGGAAAAAGAGCAAAAATTATCTGTTCAATCAGCTTGCAAAATTCCAAAAACATATCTTAGAAGAATAATGGATATCAACCTTTTGAGTTTGTTTAAACATGTCTGGCAAAGCAGCTCCTTAAAATCTAAGACAGAATTCAGCAGATTTAGGTTCCACAAGCATCCCCAATCTTTACCCTTTTGCATCCACATTTAAATGTTTACATACCGTACTTGCTCTTTCAGCAAAAGCACTTGCTCCTAATTCATGTACTGGAGACCTGTTGCTAATCAGAGAATTGTGTATCATTCAAAAAAAGTCTCAACTCTAAAAACAATATTATTTTATTCTATTTCCAGACTTGATTGTAGGTGCTTTTGGTGCTGACAAAGTTGCCTTATATAGGTAAGTGCTCAAAATTAAGTCAGAGCGGAAAAACCCAATGATATTTGCATTTTACTGAGGAGCAAAGTTTGCTTCCCTGTTGGAGGCGTTGCCTTTTTCTAGCATCATGGTCTCCACAGGCATATCAGGGTGAGGAATGGTTCCCTCCTTGCTCAGTGGCCTGCAAGCAAGGGACACAATGTTCTGTTCTCTGGGTGTTCTGTTATTTCCACCATGTTGCACACAGCTACCTCCATGTGTGTTAACCTCTGGCCAGCAGCTGAGCTTAGCAGGTGCTACCATCCTGGGGTTTAGTCATAAGAACAAGGCTGCAATCACAAATCTGGGTTTGAGCAGCAGCAGCAGCGTGGGTGGTTTGCAATCAGCCAGTTTGCAATCATAATCCCTGATCCATAGGACTAGGTGGACATTCTGCCTGCAGGTCTCCAATGACCTCCACCAGTGGGGGAGCTCTCCCACCATGAAGGCCCCACTGCAGCACTGGAAAGCGCAGCAGCAGGGGAAACACCACCGCCAGGGGTGTTCAAACTGGGAGTAGCTACTATAAGGGCACTACTACAGTAGTGGGGCAGTGCAGTCTGGCCAGTCTGTTCCCTGCAGAAGGGCCCAATTAGGACCCCAGACTGGTGCAAACGTAGCAGATAATCCACCAGCCCTAGTTAGGACAAATCTACTCAGAGGTAGGCCCCACTGAGCCTGAAGAAGAGGACAAGGTGGTTCTTTCATGCAGTAACCCTGTTTTGCTTACCATTTGGTTCTTTTCAAAGGGCACGGCCAGTCATTACAGTAAATGCTGGACTAGAAGTCACCCCAACCATTCTAAATCCGGAAGACAAATCCTGTGAACTGAATGAAAATGGCCAGAAAGTTTCTTGGTAAGATGACTCGTTTGTATTTTGAAATGGAAACTCGAAATGGATTGGGAGCCTCTTCAGTCAATCAAAGGAGGCCATGAGAGACAAGGGGCAAAGGGAACGTGTTTCCCCACACTTCCTGGCCTTATGCCTTCTCGGCGAGGTCCATAGCCTGTGGATGCTCCAAAGAAGCAAGCATATATACAAATCCTTCCTTGCTGTTTAAAAAATGGTCAAAGGCTCTTCCCAGGTGGGAAACTTAAGTGGATTCATTGTGTAATGTTATACAGTCCCATCTGAAGCATGAACAGCTTTGCAAACGTGTCCTATTCTAAGCCCTTTCCAGAAGCAGGGAGAGCCTATCAACAGAGCTAGCTAGATGGAAGGGTGGAAATCTGTTCACCCCATTGGGAGAATGTGCTCTAGTCGTCTCCGTCTCCATGGACAAATCCTTTAAGGATGTGGAAAGGAAGTGAGTCGCTTGTGCTTCGTGTCTTGCCAACTCTTTTGAATGGCCAACATAGTTCTTGCACTCCTCCAAGTGCAATTTTAGGGGAAACTCCATTTTGCCTTTATAAGAGTGAGGACCGACCTTACCATTAGGTGGGGGAGGTATATGAGTAATGGGCAGCAGCAATGAGGTGTTGAGGAACATAGCTGTGTGTGCTACACAGCCTGCCCTGCATACAAACACACATATACACCACCACCCCACCCCACCCCCGGCTAGCCTGCTGCCTTCAGATGTGGTGCTGAAATATTAAACTGGCAATTCAGTTGGCCTAAGTACATGGATTTTGGGGAGTTTCTGCCTCAGGCAGCAAAAAGTCTTAGACCAGCCCTAATAAGAGCTCAGTTATAGCAGTAAAATCTTACCAAAATAGATAAACTAAGCTCTTAAGAAAGTATATTTAATAACCGGGAGCTGAAGGAACCAGTGGAGGGAACTTTTTAAAGTTTCTTTAAACCCAACAACACCGACCAAGGAATCTGCACGTGCAACTAGATCTTATTAACAGTCATGAAAGGGTAGGTCTGGAAGCCACTACTGCACTTTTGCTGATCAATAGATGTAGCTTGACCTTCAAGTACAAAATGTGTTTTGTTTTTAAATATTCTCTAATTTCCCCCAACAGTTTTAAAGTAAAGTTCTGCTTAAAAGCGGATGGCAAAGGAAGTCTTCCCAGGGACCTCAGTAAGTTCCTCAGTAGATTTACTTACCATGCACTTCGGTTCTCCTCATATTGTCAGCACATGTTCAGTGGCAATAATTTAAATTATCAAACTTCTTTGGCTGTTCAAAGCCGCACTGGTATCAGACACATGCAAAACCCGTGCTCCTGTTAAATCTTCTGGCTCAGACTTCACACCATTATTCTTCTCAATGTATGGGAGACAACTTTGTGGTGGTCTGCTAGCTGGAGAAATCTCCTTCTCTGAGGAATCAGTCAGAGAACCCTGGAAAATGGGCCTATCTGGACTCAAATATGGGGTTCCCCGAGTGGTTTAAAGAAGCATGGAAGTATCAGGGAGCACAGTCGTAAGTTACTGGCTGGCAAAATTGTGAACATTGTGTGGCACACAATGAGATGAGAGTTGAAGAAGGCCAAGTGACTGTTGATTGCGTTCAATAGAGCTGTCCTGTTTGCACAGACACTTCCACTTGCTCTGTGGAACTTGCCCTCCTTCTTCTTCCCTTGTGAACCCCCTCTCCCCAATCTCTGCTGGGGTTCCTCCAACTCTCCCTAGCAGATTTGATAGTGGGGCACAGGAAATGGAGAGCAAAGGGAAATTCAGCTGTGCAAGAGAAGTCCTTGTGCAAATAGGATGACACCCTTTATGTGTAATTCCTCTTGGGTCTGGAGTAGAGCACATTTTGCACAGATGCCATATTGCCTAAGAAGACCTAGTTACCACAAACAGCAGCTGCAGTGATAAACCTGTTTCTGAGATGCATCACTCTAAGCTGCAGTCGAGATTTCATATGTTGAATAAAACGTTCCTCTGTCCATAATGAATTGGAAAAAAAATATTTAAAAGTACTTTCCAAAAAAACCCAAACCAGAGTTCTTTCTGTTGAGGATAATTCAGACTGAAATTCCCAGGTGTCAAAAAATGTTATTTATGTATGCTACTACTGCGGCCCATGTTTTGTTAGCCCCAAAATGGAAAACGAGCGAGGTCCCAACCAAAGAAGAATGGAAACTTAAGTTGACAGAATATGCACAACTTGCAGACCTAACATATGGAATAAGAGAACAAGAGGAACATATGTTTAAAGAGGATTGGAAAATGTTTATTGAATATACGGGAAATAATTGTATACAGCTGAAAATGCTAGCAGCGTTAAGATAAATTCAACAGTGTAAGAAAGTTTTGATGGATGCAATAATGGAAAACTGAATAGTATAATTTTTGTAAAACATGTAGGGATTTATGATATGTAAAATGAACCATAGAAAGAGAAGAAGGGAAGTCATTGATATCTTAAGGATGTAAGATGAGTATTTTAAATTGTAAAACAGAAAATTATATCTATATATATATATAGATATATAGATATATAGTAAGTTCCTCTGCAGAGGAAAAACTATTTGCATTTAGAAAAAGCTAGCATGTTGGGATAAGTCTAGGCTAGAATGTACCACCTTGTATCTGGTCTGTAAGAACAAGGCCTAGCAGCAGCCACTAAGGAATTGTGACACTAATAGGAGACATGCTGGGAAGTTAAGAGACAGGAATGGAACATCCCCACTGAGCAACAGTTAATCTGGGAGACCTGAGGCAGCAATGGAAACAGAGAGCAACGAGAGTCAGTGCCGTGCAGGCAAATAGTTGCTGACTGGCTGGCAGAACTGGGTAGAGGTACAGGCACTGATGTTAGCAGCCTGTGCTGGCAGTCTTAGTCAGCAGCCCCCTTTCTGTATGGTCCTGATTCTCTCGGCCACTGCTCAGCCACAGCATCTCTTCCAGCTCAGCATCCTGCCTTACCAGTGGCTGCTGCAGTAAGGCATGGCAAGACGTGAGCATTGCTTGACTAAAATGCCTTTTCCTTTGGCGGCAGCTTTCCAGGTGGAGCTGCTGTTGGACAAGCTGAAGCAAAAAGGTGCCATCAGGAGGGCGCTGTTTCTCCACAACAGGCAACCGGTCCACTCAAAGAACATGACTGTCCCCAAAGGGGGTCGAATGAGCTGTGAAGAACTTCAGGCATTTTTAAGGGTAAGCGTGATACAAGGCCACAACCCACCCACCTCCTGCCTTCTTGCTATACATAGAGTTAACGTTATTGATGTCCGGAATTGAGGAGAGCCCTGTCTGGAGTGCCAGGACTCGAACTTGGAACCTTCTGCGTGCAAAGTAGATGCTCTGCCTCATGGCTACAGCCTTTCTCTTTTCTCCAAAAGAATTTACAAATGGCTGCCTCTTATTTGCTTGGTTGTTTTTTTTTAATTCCATCCGCTATTGTTTCCATTAAAGCGGTAGGTAGCCACAAGCCTTTGTAGTAGATGTTTGATTGAGTTCCATTCCAGTATAATCGTGCAGTTTTCGTTTTCTAAAAGCAACTCCATTTTTGTTCTCCCTTAGGATGATTCCGAATTTAGAGACAAGCTTACTCCAATCACCATATTCATGGAATATCAGCTAGATTACAAAACAGCTATGGACTCTACTGGCTTGCAGCCTATCCTCAACCAGTTCACTCCTGCAAATGTTAGCAGACAGGTACAGCGCTGAGAGATTTAATGGCAAAACGTACTTTTGTATCGGCAAGTTCTCCTCAAGTTAATTCTCACAAGCACAAGTTACTTTGTTCCTCGGATGTGGCATTGCAGTGAAGTTTGAAATTCAATCTCCACAACACAGAAGAATGTGTTCTGTAACAATTCCCCTCTGTCATTGCCCTTTTCAGTGCTGGATAGCAGGTGTACGCTGTTCAAAAAGCAAAATTTGCCCTTTGCTATTCCCTCTTACTACATAGGGAAAGGGTTTCATGTTAATAGTGCTAACTTTCCCACATAGGATAAAAGCATGGAGTATATAATGCATACATATTCTGATAGTCTGAACAATTCACATATCATATACCTAATTATTACTATTCTTATTTACATATTTAGGCTCATATTCTTCTGGACTGTGGTGAGGACAATGTCTGTCGTCCAGACTTGCAAGTGGCCGTGGACAGGTATGAGTCTAACTCTTCTGCAAAAGAGACAATTAGTATAGTAAAGACATTTGACCCAGTTCAGACAATCTCACTAAGATATAAGCAAGCCTTTCTCCCACATGTGCAGCCCCATTACCATTACTCCTTCTTTTCTGGTATGAGCATTCAGGAATCTTCTGATTAACCATGGTTTCCTGTTCCACCTGAACCAAGAAACTGTGGCTGCTAGCTTCAGGAAAAAGCTAAGACACTGAACCAACTTCAAACTGTGGTTCAATATCATGGCTTGTTCTAAAGCCGGTAGCCATTGTTTCATGGTTTCGGCAAAATGAGAAACTTTGATTAATTAGAGCTTCCTTGGTTTGATTGCTTGTGCTGTGAAGGGCAGAGCAAAGGGACTGTGCACATGGATGGGCTCTTCCATGTACATAAAGATGGTGTAAAATTTGTTTCCCTTATCTCATATCTTCATTAAAGGTAAAGGTAAAGGTACCCCTGCCCGTACGGGCCAGTCTTGACAGACTCTGGGGTTGTGCACCCATCTCACTTAAGAGGCCAGGGGCCAGCGCTGTCCGGAGACACTTCCGGGTCACGTGGCCAGCGTGACATCGCTGCTCTGGCGAGCCAGAGCCGCACACGGAAACGCCGTTTACCTTCCCGCTGGTAAGCGGTCCCTATTTATCTACTTGCACCCGGAGGTGCTTTCGAACTGCTAGGTTGGCAGGCGCTGGGACCGAGCAGCGGGAGCGCACCCCGCCGCAGGGATTCGAACCGCCGACCTTTTGATCGGCAAGTCCTAGGCGCTGAGGCTTTAACCCACAGCGCCACCTGCGTCTTCATTAGTTACTATCTTTTACTACTATTAGTTACTATTAGTTACATATCTTCATTAGTTACTGCTAAATAAAGGGGTGGTTCTGTGTCATTTTATCCAGCAGATGGCAGTGCTGTTTCTATACTGTATGTTTCTTGAGGCCTAGCTCTTTATAATTAGTTTACATCTAGGCAGGCCAGATACAATAGATTTTTGTATCTTTGCCAAGCTGCATGTACCCGCAGTCCTGCGCAGCAAAATGCCCTCTTTATGTCCTGCTTTTGAGTTCTGAGAAGACTAGATGATCCTCAAGAGGCTACAATTCTGTGATTTTCTGACTGCTGTTTAGCTGGAAACAGCACTATACAAAGCCCTCTCCTATAGCTGGCTGTTCAGTTGTTTCTGTACAGTTCTGCTAATGTGTTGCATGACCTTGGCAGTTTACAAATGAAGTTGTTCCTGGGAGCACCTAGGAGAAGTGTTGCCACAGGCTCTTTCAAACGTTTAATGTGCTGTAGTGGATGGGGAGCTACAGCGGTGGGTGGGCAAGTGTCTGCAATACTCTGGTGTTGAAGAAATGTGCTTGAGTGGAAGAAGCATTTTCTGAAGGATGGACTGTTTAGTTTGCGATTTTTGTGCTTGCGAAACACCTGTTTTTGAAAAGCACTCGGCTGATCTAATGAGTGCAATGTCAGAGTGATGCTAGTACCTCATTGGGCCTGAAGTCTCCAATGTGGCACCCTCAGACAGACTACTTAGTACCCACCCAGCCCCCCTTCAACCCTATTTTTTTAATTAGTTGGGTTTTGGGGGGGTTTTGAAATTATTTGGTCACAAGTGTCAGGTTTTTCTGTGGGAGGTGGGAGGCCTGTTTTGTTTTTCTATGTTTTAGTTTTGAGCCATTTAGATGTTTTGCGGTGGGGGCAGGGTTTGTACATCACCAGTTTTCTTCTGTGGAATGGGCGTTTTGTGGTGCCTATAGGTTTATTAGTTTCCCAAATACGCCCCCAGACTCAAGAAGGTTTTTTGTGGTGAGGGGCTGTGCTCGGCTATGATTTTAACAGCTATGGAAACACATTGATCTAGAGCAGTGGTTCCCAACCTTTTTGAGAGGTCAACCCACAAGTCTAAATGTATTTGGCATGGTGACCCACTGATTATCACATGGATTTTGGACCTTAGACATTTGGCAGCTGTTGGTTTCGTTCATTTTACCTGCAAGTCTTTGTTTTTTTATAACCATTATTTGAGACATCCAAGCAAAAAATTACTTAATAGCATTTATGTGGAATTTGTTGATTTTTTTATAGTACATTCAAAGTTATTCATAGTTTTGTTTGTGGGAATGTAAGGACACCAACCATCTGATTGCAGGATATTCAATCACAACCTATAAAAATGTATTGCAGAAACATACAGATACTCAAGCCATGTCAGATGTAAAAAAAGTATGAGTGGTTTTGACAGTTTTATTCACAACGAAGTCCATCTTGACAAGTATCAGTGGGGTGGCTGAGCTTGCATTTTGCTGAAGAGTAGATCAATGTGGGGTTTGATGGTTGTCAGACATACTCTCAGATCATTATTGATACATAGCCTGCTTCTGTATTTCGTCTTCACAGCAGTCATTGCTGAAAAGGCTGTCTTTCAAAGATATGTGCTATCAAATGGCAACAGCATGGAGATTGCTTCATCAGCAAGCTCAGGGTACTTCGCAACATGAAGCCAAAATTTAGCTAACCTCAATTTCCAAAAATTATCTTTGAGGGTCCCCACACATGGCAGTTCAATGGGTTGTTATTTTGGAACAAAGGCAACTTCATGGCATCAGTTGCAAAATGGTTTTGCACGTGTTCAGACTTCTGTTTCTAAGCAAACTTACCCTTTAACAAACCCTAGCAGCAGATTCAATCACTGTTCACAACAAGGTGCTCATACAGGAAGGGTTTGGTTTTTTTTATTCTGCTTGTGCATAAGACGCAAGCTGTAACAGTCATACCACACAATTCCCAAGGCCATATAACACCGGTCCTGAAAGATCTTCATTGGCTCCCACTGGCTTCCGAGCACAATTCAGAGTGTTGGTGCTGACCTTTAAAGGCCTAAACAGCCTCGGTCCTGAATACCTGAAGGAGCATCTCTACCCCCATCGTCCAGCCCAGACACTGAGATCCAGCTCTGAGGGCCTTCTGATGGTTCCCTCACTGCAAGAAGTTAGGTTACAGGGAACCAGGCAGAGGGCCTTCTTGGTAGTGGCGCCTGCCCTGTGGAACGCCCTCTCAGCAGATGTCAAGGCAGTAAGCAACTATTTTACTTTCAAAAGACAACTGAAGGCGGCCCTGTTTAGGGAAGTTTTTAATGTTTGATGCTGTATTGTTTTTAATTTCGGTTGGAAGCCGCCCAGAGTGGCTGGGGAAACCCAGCCAGATGGGTGGGGTATAAATAATAATAAAATATTATTAATATTATTATTATTCCCTGTACAAGCACCTCACAATGAGCGGTCACTGGATCTGCTGCCAACCTGCAGAGAGTGGCTCCCAAGTGTTAAAATGTTGGGCCTTTCAGACAAAACATTGTAAGAGGTATTCATCAGGCCAGTTAAGGATTAAAAGTAAACATTATTTGGGGTTTATTATAAAGCCCACAAGCCACTTGCAGGTCATGACCAACAGGTTGAGAAACACTGATCCAGAGGCCTCACTTTTGTTCCATATTGGTCTTGTGCAGTGATCAGAAGCAGATCTATATTGGGGATGAGAATCCTTTAACCCTAGTCGTCAATGCCGAGAACCTAGGAGAGGGAGCCTATGAAGCTGAACTCTTTGTTACCGTCCCACCTCAAGCAGACTTCATTGGCATAGTTCGCAACAAGGAGGTAAGTCTAGTGAGTACGCTGTGAGCAGAATTTATTGCAACAAGTTTGTGTTTCAAACAATTGATGTGGGAAGCAGCAATATGAGTGGGCTGCTCACATGATCAGAAGATCTGTACATTACAAATGGGACATGGAATAAGACTGCTAGGGAAACAGGTCTGTGCAACTACAGTGAGCTTTAGACAAGACCATTCATTGAGCTTCAGGCTCGTTAGCATGGGTTTGAACCTGGGTCTCCCACATCCCAAACCATAGTTCTGTCTACCATGTCATACACTCTCATCAAGCACTAGTTCAGTGTAGCCCAAACTTTTACTTGGTGGGCAGGTGGCTTTCTTGCCTCTGCATCTCAGTTCCTTCATGATAGACCTCAGTAATTTCACATTATAAATATAATCATTTTCCTTCCTTCAAAATTTCTACTTAGCATTTAAAGTAAGGAAGCTGTTAGGCAAAGCTTAAAAGTGCCACCTTTTGTGGCTATGTTCCTTCATCCCTTTTAGTTGATCATATGGTGCTGATGAACAGTGTGGACCTGCCAGCTGGAAGATAAAGCTGGATGATCCTCTCCTAAACTGGGAGAGAGGTGTCTTGTCTAGCAACAGGGAGCAGTCTGTGCAAAGCGAGCCAGGCTGCTAAGACAAAGCTATTTCTGTTGAGGCGCTTAGAGCCACACATTTGGTAATTAAATTAATTCAGGCTCATGCTCTTACACCTTGGGAAATGAACGGGGCGATCCCAAGGGACTGGGATAAGTGCCTTAGCTGTTGCTGTTTTGTCCCTAACATGGCAATAATTAAGACTGTACAAATGCACCAGAAAAATTCTGCCATGTCAAGATTCCCCCGCCATGATGCATTCAGGATTTACTTCAGAGTTCTAAGCAACTGACTGTATTCGTATCTTAAAGAAGATTTAGGAGCCCAAGTTCTAGGTGAAGTTTTAAAAAATAAATGTTTTGGTAATACAGTCATACCTTGGAAGTCAAACGGAATCCATTCCGGAAGTCCGTTCGACTTCTAAAATGTTCGAAAACCAAAGCGTGGCTTCTCATTGGCTGCAGGAAGCTCCTGCAGCCAATTGGAAGCTGTGGAAGCCCCGTTGGATGTTCGGGTTCCAAAGAACGTTCGCAAACCGGAACACTCACTTCCAGGTTTGCGGCGTTCAGGAACTAAAATGTTTGACTTGCAAGGCATTCAGGATCCAAGGTACGACTGTAGTATTGCCTAAGTAATGGAGCTGGCCTGCTAGAGTACTGATGAAATGTCGCTGCCTTAAACAAAGCAGCATTGCCCATTTGGAAGCCATTTTGGTGTTGTCAATACAGTTCCGAACTTGGACCTGGGTTCAATTCTCTCTTTAGTCATATGCACAATGGAACAAATCACTCTTTCCCTCTCTTACATCTAGATAAGTGTGTGCTTAGAGATTACAGCCTGATAATTGATTGTTTCCTCTGGACTTGAAAAACACTAGTGATCTTTGCACCACACTTGCCAGCGGAGAGACAGGTTCTGAACCCTAAAATGTCATGTTTGATAGACTGCTCATAACCATTGGAAGTGCTAAAGAATTCAGTGCAGACAATAAATATCATTATATGTCAGAAGGAGAACGTGCTTAGAGAATGATAAGTATTGTGCTCTTCTCTGAAAACAGTCACCTTTGTTTCACTGCAGGATTTGGCAAGGCTTTCATGTGCATTTAAAACTGAGAATAAAACCCGGCTAGTTGTCTGTGACCTTGGGAATCCAATGAAAGCAGGAACAAAAGTAAGAATTAACAAAAACAAAGGAGAACCCTATGCCTACAGCAGCAGGGGTTTGCTGGTTTGGGAGGCAGCCTCATACTCATTGCCTTTTGGTTAATTGGATGAGCCACACGACGGGTTAAACCAACCTCTTTCCAACTGTCACATGTTAAATCCTGTACATCTTCTTTTGTGTTCAAGCTTTCAGCCGGCCTCCATTTTAGTGTTCATCAGGAATCTGAGATGGACACCTTTGTGAAGTTTGATCTACAGATTCGTAGGTATGGGGCACTTAGCACTGTGTACTCACCTGTCTAATAACTGGGGCTGCTATTGAAACGGGGGGGGGGGGGACAGGCAGAAACGGAATTAAATTATAAATAATAGTAATATTATTGTCTGTAAGAATATTAAATTGCAACAGTGTAATTATATGGTGCATATACACACACACACATTTCCAATTTAATACCACCGACTTCCCTTTTTAGCCATTTTCTTAATTTATTTAAAAGCATGTATGCGTATCTCACATGTTTCAGAAATCTCCAAGCACCATGCAGTCTAAAAAGAAACAATATATCATTAAAACATTTTGCCCGTTAATGTCATAAATGAAATCTTGTTTGAGGATCTTTGTGTACCTGTGGCCTTTTGCATTTAAAAGGCCGCTGCCTCTCTTCCAGAATCTATTGTTTTAAAAACCTGTAATCTAACATCAGTCAGGACTGCATTGCCAATATATTACATTTAACCACAAAGACTGAGATACTCAGCATATTAGTCGACATACGCTGTAAAAGGAATGTATTGATTTGCGCATCTCCAAAATGGGATGTACAGAGTGAGTTGGAGAGAGAGAGAGAGAGTTTATATTGGATTGCATTCCTCTTTTAAATGGCTGTCTTAAGACCAATGAAACTTCTGGCCAGAGAGAGCCTGACACATTTTGTTACCTGAGGCAAAAAATTCCAGAGGTTGGCCCCTAAACTGACAGTTTGCTGCCCTTTAAATGCAGGGATGGGAAACCTTTGGCCCTCCTGATAATGCTGTACTCCCATCAGCCCCAAACAGCATCACCAGTGATTGGAGAAGATCAAAGTCGTAGCCCATGGGTAGGCAAACTAAGGCCCGGGGGCCAGATCCGGCCCAATCGCCTTCTCAATCCGGCCCACAGACAGTCTGGGAAACAGCATGTTTTTACATGAGTAGAATGTGTCCTTTTATTTAAAATGCATCTCTAGGTTATTTGTGGGGCATGCCTGGTGTTCTTACATGAGTGGAATGTGTCCTTTTATTTAAAATGCATCTCTGGGTTATTTGTGGGGCATAGGAAATCGTTCATTATTTTTTTTCCAAAATATAGTCTGGCCCACCACATGGTCTGAGGCACAGTGGACCGGCCCATGGCTGAAAAAGGTTGCTGACCCCTGTCGTAGCCCAACAATGTCTGGAAGGCCACTAGCTTCCCACCTCTGATTTAAAGGAGAAAGTTCTCAGAAAGCAGCCACTCTTCAGGCATTGCAGGAAAAGCAACTCACTTGAAATGGGCTACTGAACTAAACCGTGTGCTTTCAGCGCATGCCACTTGTAGGGTTAAACCTCCTTCTTTATACCTTCGACAGCAGCACATGACTTGACTCGCTGTGCCATTGCTTTGTTTCACAGCTCTAACATGTACAACAACCTAAGCCCCGTGACATCTTATCAGGTGGACCTGGCCATCTTAGCAGTTGTCGAAATCAGAGGGTGAGTGATGGCCTTGGTGCCATTGTAGCTAGTGCCTCATTTCCTTCCTTTCACAGTTATGCGGCTTATGCTGCATGCTCACGGTGCCTGGTGGTTATTGTGCGCTCCTTATGTAATTTTAGGGTTTCTTCTCCGGATCATCTTTTTCTCCCAATTCCTAATTGGCAACCCAAGGAGAATCCAGAAACGGAGGATGACATCGGACCTCTGGTTCAACACATCTATGAGGTAAATCTGTGCTCAAGGCTGTAACCAGAAGGCCATGCCTGCTAGAATCATGCCTTACCTCTTGTCAGAATGGTAAACTAATCAGATGGCCTTGTGGGCTGCAAACTTGCAGAGTGAGGTCCACCAGGCAGCTTAGTACTATATGCAGGGATGTCACACGTCATGGTGTGTTCACGCATTTATGGTACCGAGACCACCCTTCTACCCTCCTCTCTCCCCCAGAAACAGAACAGAAAGACTTAAGAGCATGCCTGAAAAATGTGTTACCTGCCAAGCCAAACACAACCCATGAGTTACTGTACTGTAGCCTGCCAGGTGCTTCACAACCTTTGGGCGGTATTTAACATAACAAATATGCATTACAAAAGCATTACACAAGGGCTTTTGGAGACCTGAGGAGTGGGGCGGGATTTTCCGTTCTAACATCTGTAGTGGCAGGTGGCCCAGTTCTGAACCAATGTCACACAGCTTTGAGATAGGTAAGAGCAAAGGGATTCGCTGTGGTCAACCTGATGTTGGCCCTTCAGATGCTATTGGACTGCAGCTTCTATCATCCCTAGCCAACATGAGCGGTGGTCAGGAATGAGGGGAGTTGTAGTCCAACAACATCTGGATGGCCTTTAAAATAGCATAGGATTGCCTGGCTGTGCCCACAGACAAGTTGTTGGGGCATATGCCACAATAGCATAGCCATTGTACTGCAAGAGTGAAAATAGCATCGTTCTTCGTGGTCATTTGTTTCTCCTGCCTCTCACTAGCTCAGAAACAATGGCCCGAGTGCTGTCAGCAAAGTGATGCTCAATCTTCAGTGGCCTTACAAGTATAACAACAACACCCTGTTGTATATTATGGAATATGAAATTGAAGGCCCCATGAACTGCACTTCTGATATGGAGATTAACCCGCTAAAAATTAAGGTAAGTCGAAAGCATCTTCAGATTTTCCGTGTACTGAGCAATCCATCTGTCTTGAATGTTTAAAGCAATACAAATCATTGTTAGTGGTTATAATGCTAAAGAATATTCAACTTGTCATCAAAAGGGGCAGCGGGGAATCCAGCGGTTGTTCGCTTGTATCTTCCCAATGCTTGGGCAAAGAGGTTCTTCTGTGCAAATGTTGAGCGAATTCGTTAGAGAAGAGAGGTACAGGGAGAAATGAAGTGACCTTGGGAGGGTGATGATGCAAACATACTCTCATCTCGTCTGCTCAGCAGCATAGACCTTCTCCACTAAAGATCTGGTTGAAGTCACCTCACTCCCAAACCAGCCCATCCCCTTGTGGGCTCACTTGACAACAGCAGTTCCCTGAATGTGGACAGGGCAAATGACCATTTCAAAATGGCCGTGGGCTTTTTGGTGTCTCGTTTATCACTCTCGATTTCCAATATATGCTGTTCACCCATCCGCAAAGTGTTTAGGAATGTGTCACCAATCCGTACTGATAATTGAATCCTTCTTGATGCTGTAGATGTCAACGCCTCACCAAGATGAAAAGAATGAAACAACAAATGGAGGAGATAGCCGCAGTCACAATGTCAACCGGAGGGACCTCAGCGCAGCTGAGGGAGATGTACAAACTTTGGTAATGTCTGTTTATTGGTTTGTTTGAGAAAAGTTTGAGAATCTTAGGTATGCTTCATGTGTCCCAAGGGATTGCTCCATAAAGCAAATTCTCATATAGATGCATAGCCCTGATTGACCATGACGGACAGATTGGTTAGGGAAACTCTGAGAAAAGAGGTGAGCAAGCTGGTGGGATAGTTGCCCAAACCTTTGGCAGCCTGCCTCTGTCTTTAGGTAAAGATGCCTAGGCCCTACTGCCTCACTCACGGGAGATCGAAACTGATCAGATGCTTTTTGATGAGTAGAGACCTGCTATATGGTACCTATGTAATGCAAGACACCCTGATTAACACAAAACATGCAACATGGTGTATTTGAACATCTCTCAGTGTGGGGGCTGGAGAGGCTGATTAAATTACTGTCCAAAATACTGGAGAACCACTGCCAGTCAACACAGATGGACAAATGATCTGACTGAGTATAAGGCAGTTCCTATCATTGAATCAAGATTTGATTTGGACGAGGGGAAGACTGTTATGGGCATGCATCACGACAGGGGAGTGTGTAAGAATGAGAGAGAATATGTTACATAGCTCCCTTTAGATATTTAGCAATGCAAGTTCCCCTTACCAGAGATACCTGTGAACTACGGATAATTTTGCCTTGATGATGATGATGATGATACTTTTATTATTTATACCCCACCCATCTGGCTGGGTTTCCCCAGCCACCCTGGGTGGCTTATAGCATATATTAAAACATCAAGGTGTATGTTTCTAGGTGTGTAGTGATGTTTCTAGGTGTATAGTGCCAGGTGTGCTGGCTCAGCACTATTTAAATCTGCAAATTACATGGGGTTTTTATCTAAATTCCCTTTCTGAAGGAGCCCAGTGAATTAAGCAGGGTTGCAGAATCCAAATCGCTGCAGACACCACTCTGCAACTTTGCACCTCTTCTTTTGCAGGCACTGTTTTTGGTTTGGTTGTAAATTGCACACCAACTGAGATTGCCACCAGGGGTTGCAATAAGTGGTCAGCCAAGACTGTACCAGCTCTAGGACTCAAAGCACTGTAAGGTTGGAAGGGAACCGACTCTATGAAAGATTCCTGAGGGCCGTTTTACAGTGACCTTAGCATATATTGCTTGCTAGGTTACGTTTCTCAAATTCAAAACCTCTTAGAGCCTGAGTATTGCAATTCTAGTTCCCTGGGATGTTCCACTAGCAATGCCTCTGAGAAAAATCCTTATACGGAATGATTTATAACCGCTAGAACAACTGATTCAGACTGAGCATGCTAAGCTCATTTGGAGTTCTCAGAATAAGTGGGTGTAACTCATTTAAATGTATGTAAATACTTTGCATGGTATGAATAATCGTACATATGACTTAGATAACCCAGAGCCACAAAATCCTAACATGGGACACACACAAGTGGTGCACATCTACATCCTTTGCCACTGGCATATTCCCCCATCCCCTCTGCATTTGGGTGACAGCAATGGCAATTTGAAATGCAACATGCATGCCTGCAGCTGCTGCTGCAATGTTTTCCCCATGATCAGGAGGAAGAGGTTACAGCATTACATCAGCCACTGCAGGGTAGCAAATATTGGATTTTAATGGCCCTAGCGAGAGATGATTTAATGCTGCATGTTTATTGCACTTCAGATGCCTGTGATATATGAGGTGCAAATCTCTACAACTGATTTGCCAGCTTGACAAATAACTCATTGTTCCAAGCCTTTCCAGGAATGGAAAAGTCAAGGACAATGGGATTCCCAAAATCATGTGCTGATGACTTACCTTTGTGCCTTGTGGTTTCACAGTTCAAGGGTGCTGCCTCATGTGTCCAAAAGGAGCTTTATTATTGTAGGTATGATGAAAAGGAAAGCACACCCAAAAAAGGCACTCTTGTTCTTCTCCACCTTAATTTTGCTTGGAGCTGTATGCGCATGAAATCACAGGGCAAAGGTGTGTTCATGAAAAATGGGCATTTAAAAAAAATGCATTCTGAATTTCCATGGTGCCACTTGAAAAAAATAATAATTCCATCCTATACTGATGGAACTATTTCTGTTTCTTCTCTCTGTCCACATCTGTCCACAACTCATCTCTCAAGTGCTCTCATTCATGGAACATTCATCTCTCCCCATCCACAGCAATAGATAAGACCTGGAAACATGGATAGAAGGAGGTGCACGCAACACATGAGATTTCTTTTTTAAAAAATATAATTTTTATTAGATTTTGCACAAATTTTCCAACATAACAACTCCAAAACAACATAACAAATATTTGGCTATTACAGCCTAAGACTTCCTTCAACCACTTCTAATGGTTCTCTAAATTCCTTTCTGATTTTGCATTTTGTTACTATGCTTATTGCTAAAAGTCCAATCTTACATCAGCAATCTTAGCCCTTTTCACAATAATTTATATAGTCCTCCTTACAAAACTTCTTGTAACCCTATAAGCAATGTTAGGTAATTACAACTGTCTTTCAGATACGACATAAATTTATTCCAGTCCTTTAGGAAAGTCTGGTCCTGCTGGTTTCGAATTTTCCCTGTTAGTCTCTCCAGCTCAGCATAGTCCATCAATTTCGTTTGCCATTCTTTTTTTGTTGGCATTTCCTCTTGCTTCCATTGTTGAGCTAATAATATTCTTGCTGGAAGAAATCTCATTGAATAGAATAAGAACAAGAACACATGAGATTTCTTCTTGCTGTTTCTTTGAAGCATCCAGGGTAGCTTTGACAGTCTGTTCTCTAGCTGAAGAAACTGGAGCAGAAAAGGGAATGAGATAACAGGCAGAAATGTCGTTTCATGCCACTCTACTTACATGAAATAAACATCTTCAGGGGAAAACAAGTTGCTGTTAGTTCCCAGACATTTTGGTGAATGCTATAGTGGAAATGTATGTAGGTAAATTTAGCCAGGGAGATCTAGCTAAAAATGGTTCAGGAGCATATGCTTTTAATTCACACTTTACTCCCTTTACCCAAAGTTCAACATTTGGTATGAATATCACACAAGTCACCAGCAGCGTAATTCAAAGTCTCGCTGCAGTGGTGTCCAAGCAGGGTGTAGTAGTTGTTACACCACCAAACATGTTAAGTCACCATTGTAGTAATAACAGCATAACAAACAGCTCTCAGGAGGTGGCTCCAACACATAGGAAATAAATCAAGAAGTAAATGGAAGCATGGATAGCTCTGTGGTACTAGTTTCCTTTGAACATAAGATCTGAAAACTCATGTACAGCTCTTCCTCTCCTATTGTTTTAACCTTAGGGCTGCGGAACTGCAGAATGTTTAAAGATATTCTGCCAAGTGGGTCGCCTAGAGAGGGAGAAGACGGCAATTCTGTATTTAAAATCTCGCCTTTGGACTCAGACTTTCATGAACGTAAGCATCCATTGCTGTTTCTACGACATCTGCCTGCCCCTGAATAATATGGGTTCTAATTTGACATTTTCTTTCTTATCATCCCCATCACAGAAAGAAAACCAGAACCACTCCTATTCTCTCAAATCATCCGCTTCCTTCAGCGTTATCGAGTTCCCTTACAAGAATCTTTCCTTTCCCGAAGATGTCCACAATTCTACAATAGTAAGCTATTTGATATTCAAAATTAGCGCGACCCAGGGTAACACAATTAAGCTGAAAAGAGCTGTCAAAATGAAACACGCATCTGATCTGCTTCCAATGTTTGTATTGTCCTATATTAAATCGTGGATTGTTGGGCTCATTCAGTTTTATCGCATGCTGCTGAAGCTTTTAATTAAATTTTAGCCTTCAATTAAAAGCTTTAGATGCAGCCTTCACACTGCTGCTCCAGATTGGGCTCGTGTCTGGCGGTGGCATACAGAATAGCATTGCCGCAGAACTTGGAGCCAGCCCATTGCATTGCAATCGACTAATCACACAATTGCAGACCCAATCCTATGCATGTTTACATAGGACATATGTATTCTATCGAGGCTTATTTCCATGTAAATGTGCACAAGATTGCAGCCCTGAACTTCAGCAGATTTATCACCATCAAAGCCAGCAATATTAAGCTAGACAGCATGGAGGCTTCAGTGGTGTTTAATTGGCCCTAATAACCTTCCGCAAATGGAAGGACTGCAGCCGTACCTTGGTTTTCGAACAGCTTAGTTCTCAATCATTTTGCCTCCTGAACGCCACAAACCCAGAAGTGACTGTTTTGGTTTGCGAACTATTTTTGGAAGCCAAACGTCTGATGGGGCTTTGTGGCTTCTGATTGGCTGCATGAACTTCCTGCAGCCAATCAGAAGCCACGCTTTGGTTTCCAAACGTTTTGGAAGTCAAACGGACTTCCAGAACGGATTGCATTCGACTTCCAAGGTACAACTGTACTTCTGTTCATGGAAGACTTTTGCTCCGGTAGCGGGGAGGCGATTCGGAGATTCCTCCAAACCTCCACAGCAGATTTTCAGAGGGTGCAAGGGGCTGCAGGGCAAAGGAGGGTACTGATTAAGCTTGCCTCTCCCACTTCTGCCATCAAGTATCCTGTGAGTGAATACCACTCAAGCATATTCCCATCAGTGGGAGCAAACTCAAAATCCAAGCCAGTGAAGCTATGCGATCATCTTCCGACCAGAAGCTACCTTTATCTTACGAGCAATTTGGCAAGCAGTGTCAAGATTTTGCTCCTGCCAAATCACAGCATACACACAAACATAGGCCAGGAAAACCTTGCTCCTTCCCTTTCGTTGAACAGTGTTTGTTTCTGCCCACTGGTGTGCCACATGCAAGTGAATCATGAAGAATTTCCAAAGCATATCCCTCCAATGCTCTACATTGTTTCTCTATAAAATATGTTGTCATCTCCTCCTCTTTAGGTTACCACGAATATCCTGTGGGGTATTCAGCCAGCACCCATGACCGTGCAAGTCTGGGTAATCATACTAGCCGTCTTAGCAGGATTATTACTTCTGGCACTTCTAGTCTTTATAATGTACAGGGTAAGTGGTGTCTTTAATGAATCATAGAATGGTAGAGTTGGAAGGGACCCTGTGGATCATCTAGTCCAACCCCCTGCAATGCAGGAATATGCAGCTGTCCCATATGGGGATCGAACCTGCAACCTTGGCTTTATCAGCACCACGCTCTAACCAGCTGAGCTATCCTGGCTCATTTTATTGTACTATGGTACTTTTCAGAGTGCACTCCTATGCTCGTCTGTGATTAGCTCCCACTGAACTTGGTGGAGCTTATTTCTGAGTAGGTTCAACCTAGGGGGAAGAAGCCTCTAAATCAGTGGTTCTCAACCTTGGGTCCCCAGGTGTTTTTGGCCTACAATTCCCATGATCCCTAGCTCACAGGACCAGTGGTCAGGGATGATGGGAGTTGTAGGCCAAAAACATCTGGGGACCCAAGGTTGAGAAAGGCTGCTCTAAATCATGGGTGGGGAACTGGATACAGTCAGTGGGCCAGATCCTTACCTCTGCCACAAAGAAACTTTGAAAGATGGGTGGGACTGACCACCTGTCATTCCCTCAAGATGACCTCTCCAGAGGGGATCACTGGGCACAAAGCCACTGATGGGCACTGGCAGTACACCCGCAAAGGAGATCAGCTGATGGGCACAAAGAATGTGCCCTTTTTCTTTGCAGACAGGTTTCAATTAAAATGGACCTATTTCCTCTGCCAGCCTGTTGATTGGCTGTATTAGAAAGTTCTCAGTGAGGCACTTTGTAGTGCAGCACATCCCAGCAACATCGGTATATGCCCTACACTTCATGTCAGGTGCGGGGCAAGAGGCTGTGGATTGGGGAAGCTGTCTAACTGGGACCTCTACCAAGCCCAAAGATGGCCAAATGTTCCCCTGTTCCTCTAAACTGACTTACCTTTTGTGTTCCATATAAATATTTGGAAATCAAAGCCAGAAATCCAGTAGCCAAAGACAGAAATCAGATGAGTAATCTTTTGGGGCATTCAGCATGGTTGTAGAGGTACACGTGCCCAATCACATGAAAGCACAAAACAGGTAGAAGAACAGGGAGTTTGTCCATTTAGCTGCAGCTTCAGGTAAACACAAGGAAAAGAACCAAAGGAAACATGTTGTACAGCCTTTGAGATTTCTGTAGCGGTTGGCTGTGAGAGCTCTGGTTATAGCTGATTCAAATGGACCCTCCCCAGCCCTTTTACAGGTTTGCTTACTCAGAGCATTAGTTATACCAGTTTTCAGACCAACCTCACAGAACAGGAGCTTGCACGGGAAATATTTAAATGTTTTAAAATAGTAACAATGACTTGGCTGCTTAAGATCTGCGTCCAGATGTTTAAAGATCTGTTATTGCAGAAAGCCTGGCTGAGTTCTGCTGGTGGCAAGAGGTTCAGCAGTAAATAGATTTTTAAAGCGCTGTTGATGTGCTGGGTCAACTAGGCTATGTATGTGGATGTTGTGCGTGTAACAACAGTAGCGTGGCATATGGAAGTCCCATGCACGTACAGTGGTACTTCAGAAATAGTGCTTCAGGTTAAGAACTCTGCTTCAGGATAAGAACAGAAATCGTGCTCCGGCGGCGCGGCGGCAGCAGGAGGCCCCATTAGCTAAAGTGGTGCTTCAGGTTAAGAACAGTTTCAGGTTAAAAACGGACCTCCAGAACAAATTAAGTATTTAACCTGAGGTACCACTGTATGCGGATTCTGTGCGCATGGTAAAATGTTTTTGAAATTGGGGGCTGCATTTGTCTACCTGTTGTAGGGATGCCTTAACTATTTTGATACCCCCATGAGTGAGGCCCAGGGGTGTTTATGGGCAGAGATAATTCCCGTGTCGCTCCCAATGTGCATTGTATTTCCTTCCTTTCTCTCTACAACACAGGTGGGTTTCTTCAAGCGTGTGCGGCCACCTCAGGAAGAACAAGAAAGGGAACAGCTGCAGCCACATGAAAATGGAGAAGGGACATCAGAGGCCTAAGCAGTGTTTTAGCTGTGTCATTTACCAAAAGGTTCAGAATGGTCAACACCTTCCTTTTTTAAAAAAAATGTGTACTTTTTCTGCCTTGAGGGACAGACTGTCTAGAATTGCACTGCAGGTGTCTTCTGGCATTTACAGTGGTCAGAGGTTAACAATATGTTAGCCTCCCTCCTATTTAATCCTGTTCACATACATGACTAATACATGTGCACTGATGAGCATATTTTTAGTGCCACAGCCTTGCTTATCCGGCTTCGGAAGGCTAAAGACATAAAATGTATTGATTGGTACAACTTGAACTGCTAGCAAGAGTTTGAAGACCTGCAACTACTACATCCGTTTAATGAACTGTGTGTACACTAATTGAAGACTGTCTGGGCTGGACCATTCCACGGTACTCACCAATCCTCAGAAGTACTTAACTTGCCACTACATTTTCAAACCAGAAATTGACAAAACGTACAATATTCTGCTCCAGTTATATGATTTTCAGTGAGTTCACCATAGAAGACAACTGTACGGTACCCGTTTCAGGAATTGCTGTCCACTTCGTAGATGCAAAAGATTTATTTCGGTTCCCTAATATTTATGAGATATCATCAGCCTTTTTCTAGACACTAATATACCCATACTCTAGGAAATGATTGATTTGTGCACCAGACTTCTGATAACTTTTCTAGCCTTTCATAATTTTTCTGCACTTCAGAAAATTCAAAGCCTATACAAGGAAATGGAAATTCTTCAATCACAATATATTATAAAAATAATTAAGAGTATCTGCTTGACCTTACTATGCATAATTTTACTTCTGCTTTCAAAATGCAAGTTTTGAAACAAAATGGAATTATTTCTAGCAAAACTAGCCTGTTGGAGGATGAGCAAGAAGAGGAAATAGAGGGAGCGAAGCAAATGGTGCTTAGATGAATTGTAATTGTAACCTCTTACAAGCCCACTAGAAGCCTTCAACAAATGTGTCTCACAATTTCCAGCTCTTACCTGCAGCCTAAGGTAGAAAACTGAAGAGTTCAGAAGGCCACATCCCGCTCTAGATCTTGGCTTTGCTCTGGGTCTTTACAGATCAAACCCTTAGACATGTAAAGAAGGAATCCTGTTTGTACAAGTAAGTTGACAGGCGGTGATAGCAGACATGCTGTGCTGAGCATGTCCCAGTGAAGATACTAAGTGCCAATGTCATGCTGTCTCAAGTGGGACCCCCTCATAGTTGCATTTGCCAGGAAGTTAAAAAAAAAAAAATCGTCATAGAGGAAAGCAGTGAAGTAATGAAGGGAAAGCATTTTATTCTGAACAGCTCGCAGGATGCATGTTGTTAAGCAGGAAAGAGCCTTAAAGGGCAGTTCCAGTGAATGGGATTTCAGAGGATGTCGACTGTACCTTCACTCTTTCTGGGATCAATGCCAGGATTTGATCTATGGAAGGAAGCTGAAACCCCATTGGAGATAGTTAGCCAGGTATTAAAGAGCTCTCATGGAGAGTTTTCCTGGAGAAGAGTGACCACTGAGGCGATAATACAGAAGGAGGCAAATGTGAAGCTGAATTGTAAGGTTTGATCTTAGGTGCTTCTACCTTTTCCTAAAATGGGGTATTGTAAGTACATTTAACGGGAAGGATATGCCTAGTTGCAGAAATAAAAAAATGTGGACTATGAGAGCAACTGTGTGCCATGTAGATGAACTACCAAAATTGGGAAATGAGGTCGATTTATCAAAGTGATGTGGTTCTGAATTGCTGATTTATTTTTAACATCATCTCTATTTTCTGTGAGAGGAAAAATACAAAGGGACTTAAGTTTTAGTGTTTATCTCAGGCCTAGTGCACCACATGTATGCACATCATTTGATTTGGGGGGGATATTGATTACTGTACTCGATGACTGTTAGCTGAATGTGTGAACTTAGGAGCAACTGGAAAAATAGAGCTCTATCTATGCCATGGTGCCAGATCTGATGGCCCTTTCATACAGGCAAGTTATCAAGTGATGAGCATGCAGGTGTGAACTAGGCTTAAGAAAATAAAGAGAAGACAATTGCTTCCATGGGGCTCAAAGTAGCACTTTCCATACAAATGCCATACTGAAAGAGGCTATTGTTTGATAAGCATGAACTGCAACTGCAAAACACAACAGATTGTATCAGTTTCCACTTTCCACCCTGGGTTATTGGATAGTTTTGCTTTGCCACATACGCAGTGTGTTCTTCCATAAGGGCCAATGACGCTGCAACACTTTGTAGATAGTACTCTAGTTTATCCAAATCTCTTTTTTCTTGGATATCCCCTCCTAGACCATTCAGATGAATGAATTTGTACTATATGTAAATATTTTTAAAGGAAAGAATGTCACAGAAGTAGGCAAAATGAAATATATTAAGCATTTTATACTTAATAATTTTTTCATGAAGAATATATATTTTGTACACAGCAAAAGCCTATGCATCAAAATGTACAAAAAACGCTACCCCCCCAAACCAAAACCAAATGGCTATGTCCTGTCAGTTCAGTCTGCTTAATTGGAAGCAAATATGGTTAAGATAAGAGATAAATATTTTTTTCTGGCCTTGTGGCTCTATTGGTCTGTATCTAGACATAGCTGTTACTGAAAGTATCCTTCTTAACAGTACAATCCTATGCATTCAGAAGTAAGTCCCATTCTGTTCAATGGGGCTTACTGTCGGGTAAGTGTGCACAGAATTGCAACCCAGGGTGAGTAATCAATCAAGTTCATTGTTGAATAGACACATCTTGGTGTCCTGTATTACAAAAAGCATAAATTTCCGAGTGGTATATCGTTTAGCAATCTGCCAATTTGTATTATTAACTAGAAATTTGAATTTCTTTTCTCTGCAGCTTAACATACTCAGTGAACAACTCAGTCCTATGCTCCCACAGCTAATAGCTGCAACCCAGTGGTGTTGGGAGTTTTGGCATCTTTAAATTTAAATATCTGAAAACAACAAGATTTAGAAAACTGACAAAAATGCATTAATTAAAGATGTAAAGGTAGCACTGGGTTTTTCAGTTCTGTGTGGTGTTAGGGGTGTGTGATAGAGGTTTCGTAATTTGAGAGGCATTATGTTGCAACATCAGTGCTTTTTTGCCAAAGCATTCCTGTCACTAATATAGTAAAGATAAAGGACCCCTGAGAGTTAAGTCCAGTTGCGAATGTCTCTGGGGTTGCGGTGCTCATCTCGCTTTACTGTCCGAGGGAGCTGACATTTGTTCACAGACAGTTTTTCCGGGTCATGTGGCCAGCATGACTAAGCCGCTTCTGGCAAACCAGAGCAGCGCGAGGAAATGCCGTTTACCTTCCCGCCAGAGCGTACCTATTTATCTTCTTGCACTTTGACGTGCTTTCGAACTGCTAGGTTGGCAGGAGCTGGGACCAAGCAATGGGAGCTCACCCCGTTGCGGGGATTCGAACCGCCAGCCTTCCGATCGGCAAGCCCTAGGTTCAGTGGTTTAGACCACAATGCCACCTGCGTCCCATCACTAATATAGGACTCCCTAATAATCAAATGAACTATGTATAGGCAACCGCTTTTCAAAAAATACAAAGTTGTATTATATAGTATGATATTTCCTTCAAAGTTATTATACACAGCATTAGAACAAACCATAGAATCATAGAATTGTAGAGCTGGAAGGGACCACAAGGGCTATCTAGTCCAGCCCCCTGCAATGCAGGAATCTTTTGCCCAACATGGGGCTTGAACCCATGACCCAGAGATTATGAGTCTCATGCTCTTATCAACAGAGCTGTGTGATCTCTTCATCAAAATCCCTTCCAGAAACCAACCACCCATTCTTCATAAGACACTGTCATTCTATTGCCGATAGAGCTGATATCTATCTGTCCATAATGCATTTATGCTTTAATATTGGTGCACCACTGCTTCATTTTCATGGCATATTCTGAGAGGTACTGAGTTGATTGAATTATTTAACGGAATGTAATGTTATTATAACTGAATCAACGGGCTGGGAATGGGGCATGATGTTTTTCTGAGTTCGCTGCTCTTTTTAAAAAAATAATAATCAAATGCAATTCATCTTTTATAACCAGTTTTAATTAATTCCTTGCCAAATTATCAACATATACAGGCCTCACTAAGGAAAAACCAGATGCTGTAATTCTGTCGGGGCATTCTCTCCCTGTTGCGCATATCTCTAGTCACTTAAAATTCATTCACATTCGCAGGTTTGTTACATAATGTCACAGGACACCCAATTTTATTTATTTATTTTAAATGAGTTTAAGGTCATACGGAAACCTCTATCTGTCCTGCTTGACCTGTGATGGCTATTTCAAAGGCAGTATCAAGTGATTTTATGTTATGAATGTTGTGTGTGTGAAGCTGAAGTGGAATATCCATGTGCAAATATAATACACTCAACGAGCATGCATGAACCCAGTATGTATGAACAGCTTCAGTTGAAAATATTTGCAGAGGTGGGGGGGGCCAAAACACTTTCTGGGCAGAAAACTCCATTTCATACACTATATCTCTTATAGTTAGGCAAGTCATCACTGATGTTGAACATGCATTTATATACTCATTCCACTTAGGGTTTTTCTTTTACTTGCATAAAGAATTCCAGGGACCTAGAGAGGAAGTACTTGAGTGCATCTTATGGGCTGTCTGAAGACTTTATATTGGTGCAAACACTTCAGATTGAAAGTCAGTCTCTTCCATTTGTCTTTTCCCTGTGTCTCCTTGCTACAGAATTAGTACCAAAGCCAAACCCAGGACAAGCATAAAATGTGGCACCTCACACACATGTTGGCCTGAGATGAATGTAGCATATATTGTCTCCCAGAGGTCAGCAGGGCAGAGAGCAAATATACTAAACTGACCTTGCAGGTTTAAGTAGGTTTACTCATAGCTAACCCCCATTGCTTTTAGTAGAACCTGTGCACTAATAATACTGCTTAGGTGTGCAACCACAGTGACTATTTAACTGCTGTAGATAGTATTATGATCACCCACAGGATTAATCAGAAGTAAGCTCCATTGCTTTCAGCAGAACGTATTCACTAGTCAGAATACTTAGGTTTGCAGCCTCCTTGTCTGTATAATTGCTCTAGAAATGTGATTGCCCACATTGGGCGACACACCACGTACTTTAGCAAATTTTGCTAGTTGTAAACTTATTTAGTTTTTTATAACTTCTGCAAGTAAAATAATGATTGTACTCTTACTGAGCTGATAGTACACTGCAACTATTGTGTCAAACATTTATTCCTCTAAAGATACTGACCTTACAATAATGTTCCATGTCAATTCAACATAAATTAACCCACCATTAAAAACAGTAACACATTTTACTTAACACTAATAGTAACCAATGAGAGACTATGGCCTGAACCCAAATATCCATTCATTTAAGGGTGCTTAATTTGTTTGTTTCTTTAGACAGTCCTTCATGCTGCACAGCTGAGTTTTCAAACTCGGGGATTAACTAGACATTATAAGAACAGCATTGCCAGAGCTTCCTTGCAATGTCTGAAGACACACATGGTATTATATTATTGTACTGTGCTCTGCTTTGCCCCAGCTGGCCAACAATGAATTAGGTGAGGCACAACACAGTGCAATTATGTCACATCACTGTACTGTGTTTCTATTTATACCACAGGTGGGGCACCTATAGTGCTCCAGATGTTGTTGGACTACAGCTCCCATTGTCCATGACCATTAGCTATGCTGGAGCTATGTTGCTTGGAGACCCACAACATCTGGAGGGCCCTGGATTCTCCATCTTTGGCCTAGACATTACAGAGAACTGGGGATAGGAGACAGGGAGTTGTCTGTAACATCTGGCCAATATGACAAAGGAGAAGCAAAAGTAATTTATGATCTCTCATGGGGTGGAGGGTTGTTAAAAGTAAAACATCTCAATGGGGTGAGCATAAGACTTTCAGCAGGTCTAAGATAAATCTTCGGATTCCAGCCTACGTTTGTGGTCTTGATGTTTAGAATGTGTATTTTATTTCACCATTTCCTAATTTTTTTATATATATGTAGTGATTTATTGTTTGTGAAACACGTGCGCCATTTTCTAAACAAACCAATGATTGGCAGTGTAACTACCACATAACTGAGACCTTTTCTTAATTATATCATAAATGCACTTTGCTAATATGAATTTCTGGTTACGATGTGCCCTCTTATATCAGGACGCTGCAGTGCTATTCAGCCCATCTGAACAACATTTATCTAAACATCTCACACAAACATTTCTTTTCAGATGTCTCACAACCACTTTAATTTACTATGTGTGATTCCATAGGATATAGGCTGAAATAATATATGTTATGCCATATACCTGCACCTGTTACTCCAATTTCACAGTCATTCCTTCCCCCAAAGAATCCTGGGAATTGTAGGTGCTGTTGTAGATGCATCCTAAAATATTTTCTGTGTATTTATTTGGCGGAAGTCTTCAATGCACTTTAGACTTTCTCTTAGAAATAAGAGTATATGTTTCCTTAAAAAAATAACAATACATTGAAACATCAGATGTGTAACTGGGTTTGACTGTGCATGAACAGGATGGTCACACTGTTAATGCTCAGGAATTTAAAAAAAAATGCATTTGGAAAAGCAATAAATAAAATCCACCAGCACTTACACTTTAAGCCTTATAAAAGTTCTGTGAATTAATAGTATTTTAAATGCTGAAAACAAATAAAACAAATCATTGTTGTCACTCACAGCAGCTGTAAATATAGCCTATAGGAGATACATTAGCTGTATTACTTGACTTACTACATTGCCCATCCCTTAATCCACAAATCCACTGAAGTTAAAACACTTGGAAAAGAAAGTCAGATATATTTTTAAATTGTTCACATAAATCAATCGAATAAATCTTTAATGTAAATAGTAGGATAACTAATGTTTCTTTGTTCATTGATGAATAAAATACTTATTTCACTCTGTCCTTTGGATTTATTTGCAAAACACAAATATCAGGATATGTACGACTTCACATTCACAAAATTGCTTTGCATTTTCTCCTGATATAAAACTAGCTGGGACTGCCCGAGACTGATGCATTACAATAAAGTAGCAAAAGCTCGTCAAACTGGTGCATGGGTGTTAATTAAGTGGTTAGGGAAAAGAATGCTCACTCTGCTATTATGATGCAGGCCTATAGACACTGAACATTACAACAGACCATCTCTAATAAGGCATGCAAAGAGAACATTATGTAAGAATATGAAGTTGCAGGGAATTGGATGAAGTAAGCTTACCAACACTTTGGTTGGTAGGATCCGTATTTGGGGGGCAGTGGCAAACCAGGCAATGACCCCCAAGGCCCAGCGGCGTAGCATGGGTTATCAGCACCCGGGGCAAGGCAAGTAATTTGCGCCCCCTAACCCGGGGCAAGGCAAGTACAGTAATTTACTCTCCCAAGCAGCAGCAGCAGCAGCAGCAGCGAGGCTTCTCTTTCCCCCGCGCTCTCCCGGAGCTGCCTCTTTTCTTTCCTTTTTTCCCTTTCTCCAAGGCTTTTCGCTTTCTCTCCTTAATTGATTCCCCCTCCACACCGAGGCGTTTCCTGGCTGCTTCCCCCCCCCCCTTCCCCTCTCTCTCCTCCTCGCTCTGCTTGCCTTGCCCTGCCCTGCCTGAGGGCGCCCTGAGGAGACTCCGCTCTCCTTTCTGACCAGGCGAGGTAGAAAAAAGGGGGGAAAGTCTCTTCCCGCCCCCTCGCCAGACTCCCTGCTCGGCGGGGCCAGTGGAAAGAGAGCCGCAATTACCATACAGCTCCTCTCCCTCCACTTCGCCAAGCTGTCAAAGCCCGGCAGCAGCGGCAACGGCAGCAGCAGGCGCAGCCAGACCCCCGCCAGCCAGCCAGCCCGCCCGCCCGCCCGCCCGGCTTCCTCTCCTTTTTTTGCCCGCGGCAGAAGGCTTTGCTCTCCCCCTTCTGCGACCTCCTCGCCAAGCGCGGGCTCCCTAACCCGTGGATTTTAGTAGGGGCAGAGAGCTGTTAGTGCACCCCCCACGCTACGCCACTGCCAAGGCCCCACAAGGGGTCCCAAGATCTTGTACAAAATCCGGGCTGACCTCTTTATAGTCAGTCTCAGCCTGCTTTGTTATTAACTTAGCAGCATTGCAGGCAAGTTAGTCCCTTCCTTCAAAAGCACAGCCCTCCCTTCCACTGTAAACCAAGCCCATCTGCATCAGTTTTACACTAGTTCCTTGGCTATCGGCTGTCCTGGTGCCCCTTTTTTTCCTGTACATGCCCAGTTGCCCCAGTTTGCTCAGGACATTAGGAGTCAGCAGCCTTTTGATTTTAGTAAGAGGAAAGGAGACAAGATTCACAATTTCACAGGTGTTGTTTCACTATGAAATCCTTCAGCTTTTTCTGCTGGAAGGTAACTCAGTTGTTTAACCAAATATCTGCTAGGGCAAGGAAAAAGTTGGAGCTATTCTTTCTCAGTGAAAACTTCCTTGGCCAAAGAAGACTTAAAATCAGAATTGTAGAATTGGAAGGGACCACAAGAGTAATCTAGTCCAACCCTGAGATTAAGCCTCATGCTCTGCTGACAGAGCCATCTTCCAATCCTATAGTGTACACCCTTGCCTAAGACTGAATCCTACCGAATACAGTAGTGCTTACTGAGCGTCATATCATTTCACCTATCTTCTGATTGGTTTATGGAGCAGTGCAGAAGGGATCGTGGTGGCAGGATTTCTCTCCTGCACTGGCTATATTTACTATTACAAATGCAGTAGCAAACTTTATTAGGTTGGGAAACAGGGTCAGCTTAGCTCACTGATTGTCAGGATAATGTCAATGTGCAAATCTCTAGGCTGTGCGCACACATTTTCATTTTCCCCCTCCAAATCCTATTGTCCTAAAACTGTTATGTTATATCTTCCTTTTCTGTCTGCTTCAGGCTTAAAATAACACTGCTTTCTTTGAGGGAGAATTTTGCTGCCTCCTTAAAGCTGCATTTTGAGAAGCTCTGAGAATTAGATTGGGTGGGGACACATTACTGTACTCAAAATACTTCAGCAAATGCCTGGGTGATAGGGCCATTAGTGGCTAACAGCCAGATGGTTTAAAGGACTCGGCCTTATGCCCAGAGCATCCTAAACCTCTAAGTGTGAAACAAAAAGGATTGAACAACCTAAGTGCTTATGCCATCAGTCCATCCTTGTCAAGTAGATTCTGGTACAGACCTACTAAACACTCTGATATTGACCACTGTCTTGCTCAATTGGCGTTAGGTGTGTTGCTGTCCATTGTCACAGCTCCCTACAATACTAGTGATACTGAACTAACATTGTTTGGGATGATCATGCTTTTTAGCAGACAATTGCACTCCCTCAGCAGTGCTTCCAGTCTGTTGTATGGCAGGCCCATATTTGCTTGTTATTTGTGAATTTTATTACAGCTGCTATGTGCAGAGGTTGTTTGAAAAACATCTGAATTAAAACTCGCCTCCTCCTCCCCTACTGTAAAACTATATATTGTATTCCACTTGGAACAACAAGCACAAGGGTGAAGGGGAAGGAACTGCGGGGCTAGGAATCAGGTTGGTGCTAGGTTTGCACGTGTCCCCATAGCCACAGGCATTTTTCAGTCAAGACACAGCTATCTCAGGCAACTTGCATGGTAAATAACTCCAGCACATTGATGTTGCCATATGGAGGAGCACTTCTCACTTCTTCCGCTGGATGGCTGACCATTACACAGGAATCATGCCTGAATTTGAGCATCTGTAAACTGGACCGTGTGTAGCCGTCCCCTTTCCCCTCACCTCAGTGCTATATTTGAGAGCAAAAGAAGCCATTTAAATTCAGCTTTCACTACCGTTCATGGCTGCAACTGACACTTCAAAGAAGCCTCCGTCTCTGTAGCATTCCTCTCTATTGCTTCTGTCATTCACCAGTAGTCCGTGGATCAGTTTAAGAATTACTTAACAGGGTGAGATTATCTTTCTCAAGTTTCCTTGACATAAGCATTGGCAGTGTAATCCCAAGGCTGGTGGGGAGTACGTGTGTGAATAGCACATCCCATAGTCAGGCCCGTCTGCATGGCTCTTCTCAATTTCCCCCTACACTTTTCTATTGCAAAACAATAGTCGTCAAGTGGAACTCCCATCATCCCGAACTGGCAAAGCCAGCAGTCATGGACGATGGGCGTTGTAGTCCCCCCCCCAAAAAAAACCCCACAACCACTCTGGAGACCCACGTTTGGGAAACACCAGGAGCACCTTTGAGGCGCAAGCCCTGCTGCTAGGGGGAAGAAGACGCCAACACCCTCCACCCCCATCCAGTCACGGAGAGGCCACACCTCAGCGAGGGCGGACTGCCTCTAGGGCAGGCACCCCCAAACTCGGCCCACCAGATGTTTTGGGACTACATCATCCCTAGCTAACAGGACCAGTGGTCAGGGATGATGGGAATTGTAGTCTCAAAACATCTGGAGGGCTGAGTTTGGGGACGCTTGCTCTAGGGAAAGCCCTAAGGCCCCTTGCAGCTGGGGAGGGAGGCAGGAACACGGCAGCAGAGCTCCCGGTTATGAAGGCGGGCTCGGCGGTGCCCCTGTGGAATGGGGCAGGGAGATAAGGGGAGCCGTGCTTGTGCGGACTGGGCGCCTGCTCTCCAAAGTGACGCCCAGGAGAGCGAGCGGGGAGACGCGCTGAGGCGCCTCGTCTACGGCCGCCTCGCCTTCCTCCTCCTCGCCGTCACGTGGGCGGGAGGGGCGGGCGGGAGTGTGCGCGCGTGAGGGGGACTGGCGTAGAGCGGGAGACCCTGTGGCCGCGCGCGGCTCAGCTGCCGGCCTGGGCGTCCGCGCTCCTTCCCTTTCTGGCCGCCCTCCCTCGGCCCGCAATATGCCTCCGCTGCCCGCTGGCTGGTGGTCGCCATGCCGGGCATTCACGGGAGCTCGCCGTCCTTCTCGCTCCGGGGGCTGGCTGCCGCGTCGGGGTTTCTGCTGCTGCTGCTGCTGTTTCTGAAGGGGCGCCCGGGCTCCGCAGCCTCCACCGGCGCCGCCGACCTCGCCAGGCGCCCTCCGAAGCAGCAGCCGCAGAGAGCCGCCCTGGCGGAGGCATCTTCCTCCGCCGCTACTCCAGGTACGTCTCCCCGCACTCTGACCGCGCAACATGCGAGTATTTGCACCCAGAGGCTCCCGCTTGAAAAAAAAACCTCTCCCACGTAACACCCACATTTTTCCCCGTATTGCGTCGCACCCCATTTCTTTCCCTCGCGTTGCACCTTTTCGTCCCCGTCCCCGGGTTGCAATGCATGCACACACTATCCCTTCTCTCCGCCCTTATGAGTGGACGGAAAGACCCATTCATTCCCTTTAACCTTCTGATCTGGATTGTTGTTACGATGATGATGAGTATTTAGCAGCGTGCTGCTCTGCTCTCGCCTTATGCCGTTCATCCGTATTATGTAGCCCGCCTGGGGAACGTGCATTCGCCTCTTTAGCGTGGAGGGCTTGCGGTAGTAGATCTGCCCTCGCTAGCTTGCCACAACATCACCCCTGTTTTAAGATCTGGGGAGGGAATGTCGCATCGGGTTGTTTTGTTATGTTTTGTATGGGGTTTGCCTGAACAGCGCGGTTTCACTGGAGTGGCTGGCGCGTTGCTTGGAGAGGTTGCCCAATTTTATAGACGGCCTCCTCGCTTTCTCGCAGAGTTTACATGGCAAGCCCAGACCGGCTTCCTCTCATCCCCATCCATCCATCCATCCATCCATCCATCCATCCATCTCTTTCTCTCTCTCCCCCCGCCCCCCACCCGACGTTTTTCACTTTTGCCACTATACCCGTCTCTTTTCTTCCATGCAGATGGATGAGTGCGATCAGGATGGTAAAATGTATTTACATCAACTGCAAATGCGACATTCATTTTTTAAAATGCTACATAGAAAGAACAGGACAGCGTGTTCTCCCCAGGAACAGGAGGATGCAGTTTCAGTGGGATCAGGGATGAAACTAGGCTTTATTTCCCCCGGGTCAAAGACCCAGTTTGGCACACACACCCTCCCCCAGGATGGGAGCATCAATAGCTCTCCTTTGGAGGCTTCACCTGGGGCAAAACCCATGACTCCCACCCCCTCCAATTACCGCACCGAGTGGGATGCATCTAATGCACAAGCCCTCTCCCCTCCCAATATTGCCTCATGCCTCTCTCCCCCTCCCCCATAATGCAATCTATTTCTTTATTCACACCATTAATTTCATCATATTGCCTTGTTTGTATGTGCCCCGTCCATGGGTTGCATCATCTCCTCCCCTTTCCTCTCTAAAGCTGCACCTATACACTGACACCAAAGCTCCCCTCTGCTTTCCTCACTGGGTGGACTCCCTTATTTCTCTCTGGTCCTTTTGCCTCTGCTTCCCCTTTAAATCCCGCAGTCTCCCTTCCTCTTCCCAGAAGACTGGCCCTAGCCTAGACCATGCATGTGCTGCTTGTTATTTATGGATAGTGTTGCTGAGGAGGGGGTCTTGGCACTGTGTGTTTAATGAAGCAGCCTCCTTGCCTCTTGGGGATGTGAATTAGCCCTCCAGTTGCTGTTCCTTTCCCTCTATGGGGATTTAATAGCTGACCTGGAGCAGCTGCTGCTATGCTGTACTTTAAAGCTGATATTGAAAGCAGCTCCATTGGTGTATTGTGATGTGATATTCCTTCAACCATTCCCTTCTATCCACAGAAAGGGAAATATTTTGTATTACGCAAGACTCCTTTTTTTAAAAAAAGATGGAGAGATGTTGTTTAACTAGAAGGGAGATGAAAGTGTCTTGGGATTTCTTGCAGCTCAAAATGAGCTTTCTTACCTGAACATCGTATATTGAGGAAAATCAGTTGGAGTTTGAATTCACCATTTTATAATTTTTTTGTTTTTTGTTTTAATGGATCTTGTGATCTCACTTGGCATGAGTTCAAATATATGTGCAGAGTATGACACATCCAACAAGGAAGTTGCACATCTGGTGATTTGTGATACATCATTGGTGATCTAATTTGCAAAAATGAAACACTGGCTGCTGATGTTTCTGTTTGCATTTTCTAATGCCAAATAATGGTATTTTTTCTTTTTCTAATCAGAATTCTTCTTCTCTCCCTTTCCCCTTGTTGGCTTTCCCTCCCTTGTTTTTTACTCTTTGGATACAGCAGTGTTGTTGTTGTTTTTAAGGGAAATAGGTCAAGATCCAAAAAGATGTGCTAGCTTAGTCTTTAGCTTCCAAGGTAATACTTTTTATTAAGCTTAGCTCAGTCAATTTGTGCTGGTGCGAAATGGCTAGTTTATGTTAAAACGTCTTCGATGACTGGCAAAATCTATGAGCTCACTTGTTTTTTCAGAATACTCTGCTGAGCAAGAAAATGTGTCATTTCCCTCCCCTTCTGGCAGTAGCGTATGCAGAAATGTGATGTTTCTGGCTTGTTTCTAGAATCAGCCTTGCATTGCAAATGCTCCTGTACCATAGCAATTGGTGATTAAAGCTTTGTTTGAGAATCCTTGTTTGTAACTAAGATGCCTGTAGATTTGTACTTCCTTCAGATCCTTGTTATTTAAGGCTTAAGTAGAGCCATAACTCCTCAGAGCAGGGATGACCAACTGAGGGCCCTCCAAATTATGTTGGACTCCAGCTCCCATCAGCCTTAGCCATCATTTCCAGCGGGCAGGGATGATGGGAGTTGTAGTCCAGGGACAACTGGAGGTCCATAGCTGCAGGTTCAACTAGATGCTTGTTACATAATGAAGCCATGGCACTTTCTTTAAGTGCTTAAGGTAGCTGGTATCCCTGTGAAACATATAATCATATGACTAAACTATTACAGTTAAGATGCTTCAGCTCCAAAATGTTTCCCATTTTATTCCATGGAGAATAAACAGAGCAGTTTAAGTTACATTGAGCTTGAGCAAAAGAATTGTTGCTTTTAATGCTGTGGTGTTGTAAACCTCTTGAAAATGTGGCTAAAATAAGAAGAGGGGAGCAAACATGTTTACTCATTAGAGTCACATTTGGATGCCAAATACATGACCATGGACAACAAACAGTGAATTTAAAAAGGTCTTTGTAGCGGTTGTGCTTTGGTTACACACCTCCTAAATTATATTATGACTTGTGTTTTTTTTCAATTTAAACATGTTGGTTCCAGGCTCAGGATGGACAAAAGGATGCTCTTGAGATTATTTAAAATTACAGTAACAGAATCATATCATGGAATCACAGAATTTTAAAGTTGGACGAGACCCTGAGGGTCATCTAGTTCAACCCTCTGCAGTGCAGGAATCTCAGCTAGAATGCCTAAATGCAAGACTGAATGTTAGCCAAATGAAGAGAATAGAAAGGAGCACAAAACTTGACAGGGGAGTCAACCGACACTAAGACATATGCAATATGAGGAACATATTGCTGAAAACATTAAGGTTGATAATTTATTTCATTGTATTGAAAATCAGACAAGCAGTTAGACCATTATGCAACAGATGGGTGAATGAATTAGGAAAATTGCAAGGAAACTGAATTAATTATTTGCATCTGTCTTCACTGTGGAAGATGTTAAATAGTTCTCAACCCAATTTTCTGAAGAAAGGCACAATAAAACAAAAATGAAATAGAAATGACTAGATGAAATTCTGTTCACCAGTACATTAAAATTAGTAAATTATCAAGCGTAGATGGCAAACCCCTGAGCTTTTTGAAAGGATTCATATGTGAAACTGTTGGCTCTTCTAGCAAAAAAATAGACAACTTGTTCTTGAAACCAGCTTCCTTATCAGAGGAGTGAAAGATAACCAATATTATTACCAGCTTTTAATGAGGGATCTCAAGTGAATCCAAGAAATTACAGGTCTAGTAGCTTCACATCTGCCCCAAGTAAAATGGTGGGAAGATGTTTGAAGCTACAATGATTGAAGAACATTGAAGAATAAGCCTTGCAGAGAATGAATGAACATGGCTTCTACAAAGGGAAGTTCTGCTCTGGCAACCTTTTGGAGTTACCAGAAAGCTTTTGTTAAAGCTTCTCATGAATATACTTAGCATTGCAAAAAGAGGGCAACTCTTACAGATTGGTAACTGGTTGAATAACAGGAAACAGTTGATGGGCAGTTTGCAAAACAGAGGAAGGTAAGAAGTTGGATCCACTAAGGATCTGTATTGGTACTGGTATTATTTAATTTATTCATAAATGATATAGAGCAGGGGTCAGGAACCGCTTTTTGTTCTGTGGGATGGATATAATGTCAGGTGGATCTGATCTACTGGAAGGCAGCAGGATTTACATTCTCTACTCAATTTAAACAGTATTAGAAATGGATGGTAAGGTCTGGATGCCATTTTTTTTGCACCTGGCTGACACTCAAGGATTACTGAAATGTTTGTGCTTTGAAGCCTCGAAGTATATGTTAAGGATAGGCAATATGTTAAGGAGTTTAACAATAAAGAGTAGAGTGTTTTGAAAACTGAAGTATATTTTATTGTAAACACTATATTAAACAAAGTCGGCATACAACCCAACTGAACACATCTTCTCTCTGGGGATTTTGGTTACTCTTAATACTTTAATTGGGACGCGGGTGGCGCTGTGGGTAAATGCCTCAGCGCCTAGGGCTTGCCGATCGAAAGGTCGGCGGTTCGAATCCCCGCGGGGGGTGCGCTCCCGTTGCTCAGTCCCAGCGCCTGCCAACCTAGCAGTTCGAAAGCACCCTCGGGTGCAAGTAGATAAATAGGGACCGCTTTCTAGTGGGAAGGTAAATGGCGTTTCCGTGTGCAGCTCTGGCTCGCCAGAGCAGCGATGTCACGCTGGCCACGTGACCCGGAAGTGTCTCCGGACAGCGCTGGCCCCTGGCCTCTTGAGTGAGATGGGCGCACAACCCCAGAGTCTGGCAAGACTGGCCCCTACGGGCAGGGGTACCTTTACCTTTAATACTTTAATTGGACCTAAGGTTCTATGTCTACCTGTTGGCACATTATTTTGGATTCTGAGCTGGCAGCCTCTATTCACATTGTTGAAACCTTGACACTGTACTAAGGATTGGGGAAACCCAGCCAGATGGGTGTGGTATGTTATTGTTATTGTTATTATTTATTATCCTCACTCCCCAGAGACCCCCATTCAAGTAGCTTGGGCATCTGCAGGACTTCTGCTACATTGTTGGCCAAGCAGGATTCACCTTTTGTGTAAACAATAGGCTTCTTGTGGGTGCTGAACAGTGTTTGTGACCCCTGGGATTAGCATGATTGTGGCAGACTGGGGGGGAAATGGGGCTGTTGTGATGCAAACGATGGCAGCAGCATGCACAATCATGATATAAAAAAAGCCAGTATATACAAACAGTGCCTCTGTACAAGCTTGGCCTGGCTGGGACATTTTATGTGTGCTGGAAAGTGTTCATGGAACTGTCTTCAAAGATATTTCAGATACTATAGCTGGGAAGCAGCAAGGCAGCCCTCCTCTAGGCATGAATGTGGGATTTCTGGGAAATTTTGCCCTTGAAAAATTTTCGTTTCAAATTAGGGTAATTTTCCTAGGGTAATTTGCACTGTGAAATATTTAGTTTGCTTTTTTTAAAAAAAGAAAAGATGCCCTAGCCTGCTTTAACATGTTTATACTCATATTAAGTGAACAGTGCTAAAACTTTGAAATCGCCAAGCTTGACTAATACTGTATTGAAGTTGGCATCCATTTAAATAAGAATACACTTATACCGCCAGCATATAGGAGAGTCAATAAGTTAAAGCTGCAGTCTCGTGCACACTTATGTCCCACTGCAGTCAGTGGAATTTCCTTCTGATTAGACCAGTGTTTCCCAACCTTGTGCCTCCAGCTGTTTTTGAACTACAACTCCCATCATTCCTGACTAGCAAGACCAGTGGCAAGGGATGATGGGAATTGTAGTCCAAAAACAGCTGGAGGCAGAAGGTTGGGAAACACTGGATTAGACAAAATAGAATTGCATTGCCTATACCTCTTTAAAACGTGCATTTCATGTTCCGCTAAATTTTCTTTCTAGATATTTCACATATTCTAATATCAAACCTTGCACACCACAGTTCTGTTACCACTAGTATTAATGAAATACTATAAATTGCTTGCATCAGAAATGTGAAGTCATTTAAGGTAACAGAAAATGCTCTTCTGGGCTAAAGAAATTATTTCTACGGCAGAGCTTTATGTTTCTGAATTGATGTCCCAGTCTTGTCCTTTCATTTTTGTCCTTTGTTCTCAGGATTAATCTTGTGTCATAACCAAAACATCATTCATCTGCCCATGGAATGCTTGCACTTTAGAATTGTATCAAAAGTAGTTATGCCAATTAGGTTACTTGGGGAATAATTCCCCCTTGCCTAGAATTCCCACCTAGAATTTAACAAGATCGCGCACTCTTGTGTCTCCACCCTAATTTTATTATTTTGGGTTATGCATTATGCATTGCATGATTTTATAAACGAAACATCAGACCTATTTCTGCCAGCAAGGAGCTCACATTCTAAAATAAGACAGGTGGGTGGGAAGGGAGAGACAAAGGTAGGAAGAGCTGAACGTGAGCAAATGGTGTTATACATACCTAACTTTAGTTACAGCTGATTTGAAACCAAAGGTTTCAAAACAAGGTGTGTTTTGAGAAGTGAAGAGTGAAAGGTAGCACTGCATGAATATTCAAGCAGATACTTTTAGCACAGGAGGCAATGAGGGAGGAGGGTTGAAGCCCTATTAGCAAGCAAGATACCTTTAGGCAGCTGAGGATGGAAATGGGGGAGTGGAAGTAATAATAATAATAATAATAATAATAATAATAATAATAATAATAATAAAAGGTATGTTACAGGAATAAAAACCAAAACTAGAGTGGGTAAGTTCATGACAACCTTTAAAGGTAAGGGCATGGAGTCCATGCTGGAAGCCAAGCAACAGAATTTGAGGAAGGGGTGTCTTGTGGAGTCAGTGTAGGAAAACGTTGTCAGGGGAGTTTTTGATAGATGTGAGAAGGCTGTGATAGGAAGACCAAGGTAGAAGGTTGCAGTAGTCGATGTAGGAGATTACTAGAGTATGGACCAAGACTTTAGCAAAGGGCAGAGGAATGGGAAAATTGATGTACAGGGAGAAGCAACACGAATTTGCAACAGATTGCTCTTTGCATTTAAAATGTGTCTTGCAGCCTGGACTTGGGGCAGGGAATGTGTCTCCTGCAAAGTGAGACCTCCTCTCCCGCCCCCCCCCCCCCGCGCCTTGTGAGTTCTGTGTTATGTGACTAATTCAGGAGTTTCTTGTCTTACGCTTGTCCACAAAGCTGTTACCAGGAAGAGAATCCTGGTTGCCAATAGCAATGGCATTTGTGAATTCCTGCCAAGAAGTCCTCAGGGTTCTTTTAACCCATGTGGCAATGCAGCACGTAGGATCAGAAAAAAAGTGCTACAGGGGCAATGGCAGTGCTATATCTGTGAATAATATTAATCTTGCATTTGTGGGCAGCTGTTCTTGCAAGGAGTTTAGAACATATGCCCATTTTATTCTCTTAATCCTGAGAGAGAAGGTCCAGTGCCGCACAACCCAGATCTCTGATCAAAAGTCTGACATTATCTACTACACCAGGGGTGGTTAACCTGTGGCCCTTCAGATGTTGTTGGGACTTGAATGCCCTATCACCCTTGATCATTGGCCATGCTGGCTGCCGCTGGTTGGAGTAGGAGTTCAATCACAGCTGGAGGACCACAGGTTCCTCATCCCTGTACCCCACCCCACACCCCTGTTCCTCCAGCCGTCCACAACTGAGGATGCTATGCTACGTTGATGGACCATGACTGAATCTGCCAGAACAAATGAGCAGCCATTATGTCTTCATTGTATGGAAAATAAATGATTGTTGGGGGAGAGCCCTTGGCTTCTTGATTATTTATCTGAAGTCTTTATTTTCTGTTAAGATTTTTTTCTTAATTGCTTTGTTTTTGTCACGACAGTATGCAGACCTTCTTGGCATTTAAAGCAGCCTTGAAATGTTGGGTTTATAATTCCTCTTGAATTATAGAGTCTGTTTCACGACGATTGTATGTAAGGAGTCGAGCCAACACATTATTATAGTTCTTTTGAGAAGCTCATTGGTTGCCTGCCCTCTTCTTTATTCGCGCCTCTCTATATTTGTCTCCATTGATTATTCTCCTATGAAAAATTTAGTGAACAATGTTGAGAGAAAACACTGTTTCCACAAATCAGCCTGCTTTCATGTAAATATCAACTTTGGCCTTTAAATATTTTATTGGACATATATTATTTATTATAGTGGATAGCTTTTAAGTTCCATGGGCAGAGCCTGAATTAATTTGACAGTGGGTGTCTCATACATAACATTTGTGAAACGGGAAAGGGGATGTTGGGAAATAGCATATCTTTTTAGAGATGTCCAGCTTTGTGCATGCCGTCGCCTGATTTGACTAGCACAATGTAAGGTGATGTTTGCTGCTTAATACTCACAATCAATAAATGTCCAAATGTGTTGGCAAAATCACACAAGCAGTTGTGATAGTAAGCTGGATCTGGAAGCTGGTCTGTACCCTTATTTGTCTCATGCGGCTTGTTTCCATGCTTTGTCACTGAAAGGGAAGGGGGGGGGGAACTGGAAGAGCTTGTACTCCATTATATATTTCATACCTAATTGTTGCTGATCAGAGCTTCAGCTTCAGTTAACCTCCAGGGATACTTGTGGACACCGTGCCCCATATGGTGGTTCTTGCTTTATGCCATCTGTTAGTAGGTCCTGGCCATACATTTGTTTTAGTATTACTGCACTCCTCCAACATTGACAGATAGCCAGTTTGCCATGAAAAATGTGGTAAGGGGTGCTGCCTTTTACTTTCTGGTATGCTTAGATTAGTATTGGAATGATTTTTCAGCCAAAACCTAGAATTTAAGGCATTAGCCTTGATGGGGTTTCTTTTTCTGGTGGTGGTGGCAGGAAGCAGTCTCCTCTATTTACTTGCTTGTTTTATTGACAAAAATTATGTTTCTCTCCCTACTCCATCCCTCCAGCATTCATATATGAAGCTGTCTTAAACTGAGTCTGACCATTGGTCCCCTGTAGCTCAGTACTTCCAACTTTGACTGGCAGCACAGATCAGGCCTCCGTCGCTTAAATCTGTTTAGGGAAGCTTTTAATGTTTGATGTATTACAGTATTTTAATATTTTTTTTGGAAGCTGACCAGTGTGGCTGGGGAAGCCCAGCCAGATGGGCGGGGTATAAATTATTATTATTATTATTGGCGGGACGCAGGTGGCGCTGTGGGTTAAAGCCTCAGCGCCTAGGACTTGCCGATCGAAAGGTCGGCGGTTCGAATCCCTGCGGCGGGGTGCGCTCCCGCTGCTCGGTCCCAGCGCCTGCCAACCTAGCAGTTCGAAAGCACCTCCGGGTGCAAGTAGATAAATAGGGACCGCTTACCAGCGGGAAGGTAAACGGCGTTTCCGTGTGCGGCTCTGGCTCGCCAGATGCAGCTTTGCCACTGAGCTATGCCTTTCCCCTTCTAAGAACATATTCCTTCCACCATATTGCACACAGATGTGTGCAAGAAGGCCCCATCAGCTGCTTCTGCTAGAATAGCATTAACCATACACATGCACACACATACATACACACACATACATACACATACAGTGCATTTTCTGTTTCCAAAGAAAACTGAGACACTGAGCTTTCCTTACACCAAGATGCATGTAATGCTTAGTTCTGCCAGCCTTGCATTTAAGCACTCGCCTGGTGGGCACAGGTGATAAGTATTTGCATACAGCCAAGTGCATGGTGGAGGGGGGATGGTGTGCTCTGCCTGCCTTCTGTGCACACCAAAGAAACCTAGTGGGCTGCCAGAGAAAGTACCTGCCCCCACCCCCATCAGAGGAATGGAATAGGCGACTAGAAAAATGATGGAAACCCCAGCAGGTTGTTAATTTTCAGGGGACGGGATTTTGTGGTTTTATTTGCAAGGCTGATTTCTGCCCCAAAACGTAATAGGAATGCAAAGGTACTTTTTGTGATGGGCTCCTTTTATTTTGTTGATAATAAAGTCGTTAAGCACTGCTGCATTTTTCAGTTATGACAGTGATATTCATCTTGCATGCCTGGTGCAGGTTCCTCACCCCTGCAAAAGGTCAGCTGTGGTCCTTTGGGGGACTGCAGTCTAGTTTTTAATGTACCATTTCCTACTTGCTAGTTGCTGAGAATTTTGCAAAGGGTGCTGAAGTAGCTTGAACTGCGAGCTGATCCAGCAAAGTAATTCTTTTGTTCTCACCCAAGAATGCCAATGCAGGATCACTTAGCACAGGTTATTTATGCCTTTCCCATTACCAAATGAGTTCTTGAGTGTGCACATTTTCTTTGTAACTTACCTCACAGTAGGGGACCACGCAGTTCCAGAAACCTGTGCTTGTGTAGCACATTTTACTTATTGTTAAGGGTTGTTGCTTCTGGGTTGTGAAGGAATGTTTGTTTTATTTCTACTATAGGCTTTTTCTTCTGTGCTCACCATTAAAGCTTGTGATAATGCTGTTTTAGAAAATAGAGAAACTCATTGGCTTTTTAGGTCATTAAAATGAAGTCAGGAGATAAAAAGCTCCTTTATGTGGCCATGATTGAGTGCTGAATGTGTCCTGGGTATATATCAAGATGTTCAATACCATTTTTGTGTTAGTGCAGCATTCATGGTACGCACACATATATATTCAGGGTAATTCTTAAACTTTGGAAGGCTTCCAAGCTGTTTTATTTCTCCTGAATAAATTACTGCAGCGTATATTATGAAAACTCATTAGCTATTGTAATGGTTGAGACAAAAACCCTTCAGAATTGCCATTGGGTCAGTATAACCCTTGTCTTATCACAGTCCTGGCAAAACAATACTGAACAACTAGAGTTGGGTTTGTTCCTTGGTTGTGTTCTCCCTCTACCCTTGCTATATAGTTGGACAAAGCAGAGATAGTTAGGCAAAGCAGGAATGGGAAATCTCTGGCCTTGCAGATGTTGATGGACTCCAGTTCCCATCAACCCCAGCCAACATAGCCAGTGGTAGTATGATTGGAGCTGTCATCCAACAGTATGTGGAGGGCCACTGGTTTCCCATGCAAATTTGGAAGTGTTGGTGCTACAAAATTTTGCCATTCATAACAGACTGTCATTCCTTATCTTTAAAAACCCCAGATGGTTTGGGACCAAGGTACTCAAGGGATTAGCTCCTTCTGTGCGATCCTCCCCAACTAATAAGGCCTTTTTGTCTTGAGGTGCAGTTGACCATGATGAGTCAAAAGGGAGGAATCTCCATGGCAGTTCCCGGGTTGTAGAACAGTTGCCCCTTGAGCGATTTCAGTAGAGCATGAGACTCTTAATCTCAGGGTTGTGGATTCAAGCCCTGCTTTGGGTGAAATATTCTTGCATTGCAAGGGGTTGGACTAGATGATCCTCGTGGTCCCTTCTAACTCTACAGTTCTATGATTTGTTTGGTGACTTCACTTAATGTCCTATGAAAAACTTTTTTATGCTAGCAGGCATTATTCTTAACTTTTGGTAACTTCCAGCTGCCTGCTATCAGAAATCTTTTTTACCTCCCCCCCCCCCCCCGTTCATTTGTTAATATTTTAATTAACATTCCTTCTTAATTTGTTATTGATTGGCCTCTATAATTAATGAATGTTAGCTGCCTTGTGTGCTTTTGCTAAAATGGAAAGGCTGGATAAAAGATCTTTCCATAAATAAATAAAGCATTTGCCTTGGAGATAAAGGACAATTGAAAATTATTCTCTCCTGTATATGGTATTAAAACAGTTTATGAGACACACAGGTTGTTTTTTTATTATTATTCAACAGAATTTAAATAACAATCAGCTAAACCTCTTACGTGGTTTATGTAAAGCATTCATTTAAAAATATATATTCCTCTACCTTCTACCCTCTTTGACCAAAAAGAAATTACTTTTAAAAGGACACCATTTACTCTTTTTTTATTTACATCATACTGCTAGTATTGTATACTTTGCATATGCCTTCTGCTGGGGAGTGGAGGGGAAATCATTTTCTGTTTGCTTTGCAATAGAGGTTTACTCCAGCTGCTTCAGACAAAGGATTGGTTGAGTCTGTGATGCATGGAGATTCAGGTGTCCAGTACTACTTCAGAGAGAGGGAACCTGTGGCCCTGCAAATGAGGAGGGATTCCCCTCAGCCCCAGCCAGCTTTGACCCTGGTCAGGGATGATGAGAGTTGTAAGTCCAGCAACATCTGGAGGGTCTCAGGTTAGCCACCTCTGCCCTGCAAGCCGCACAGGGACTGTGCTGATTCCTAGCATTCCATATGGCAGACTTCTGGTCCTAATTAGCATAATTAGCAGGAGAAGCAAAACAGCCCCAAACAGAGATAACTACACTGGACAATATTGTACTGGTCTGCAGATGTAACATTTGAACTTGCATTTCTAACAACATAACAAAAGCATTTTTCGAGTAGGACCAAACTGGTGATAGCTTCACCGGTAAGCCGTCTCGGTAGGGACTTTGTGACACATTTGTATAACACCTAGCTAACATTCTGCTCAATAAGCACTGAACAGTAGCAGTAATTAAGTGAATATGTACCAGCTGTCTCCCATCGTTTGTGTTTTCACTAATTGTGATGAGGCTTGACTCCCCCCCCCCAATAGAATAAGAATATGAGAATGCCTGCTCTAAATGCTGAATTAAATAATTTGATGCAAGGGTATGCTAAATATAGCCTTTAGGGTGTATTTGACTGAAGAAAGATATCAAGATTATTCCGATGTGTGGTGGCTTGTGACCTGCATTTTTCATGGGGAGGAACAAGTTTTGACAAACCTGTCTTCTCCTCTTGATTTAAAATAGCTTGTGTGCATTAGAAAGTTCAAATCCAAGATTTGCAAATCACATTCAAATGAATGTATGATCAGTTCAGAACTTTCTTCTCCTGATATGTATATTGTAACGATGTCATACAAAAAGATTGTGTATCAAAGTAAAGCACACTTATATGCAATTGGCAATTTAACAAACAAAAGCAACCTTAACACACTGCCCTTCTACCAATTTATAGATAATTTTACCTTAGTCCTGTGACTTGTCAAGTAAACTCATTTGTTCTATTGAGAGACAGAGGATCATAGAGTTGGTAGAGGCCCGGGGCGGGGGGGTCATCTAGTTCAACCCCCTCCAAAGCAGGAATCTCAGTTAAAGCATCCATGACAGATTTAAGCATCTAGCCACTGCTTAAAAACCTCCAAGGGAGGAGAATCCACATCATAAAGTAACCACATCTCATACAAAATCTCATAATTAATAAACATCAATATATTTGTTAAATATAGTACAGTCATACCTCGGGTTGAAGTAGCTTCGGGATGAATATTTTCAGGTTACGCTCCACGGCAACCCGGAAGTAACGGAGTGTGTTACTTCCGGGTTTTGCCTCTTGCACATGCGCAGACGCTCAAAATGACATCATGTGCGGAAGCGGTGAAATATGGCACGCACAAACGCGCAGTCACGTCTTACGTTTACTTCAGGATGCAAACGGGGCTCCGGAATGGATCCCATTGGTATCCAGAGGTACCACTGTAACTATATCTGCCGGGCCTTCTACCACTCCTCTATCCCACAGTTACTTACCAGGGTTATTGGTAAGTTAAAGGTAGAAAGGGCATAAGTGATATTAAATGGTGGCAATGTGGTACCATTGGTTCAGGCAAACCACTGGAGTGGAACCCCCCCCCCCCAAAAAAAAAAACCCCCACACATATTGTGTGCTGACTCCGTGTAGAGTACAAATTCCCTTCTTGTTGGCCCTACAATAACACTATCCATGCTGGGTTTACAGGGCCTGATTATCTTCGGAATAACTGATTTCTTCTTTATAGGTCAGTGCACCTTTTGTATCCCTAATAAGGCTGATCAGGAAATAGCATGTTCTACAGAAGCAAGAGTGAGACATGGAAAATGATGGTTGTTCAGTCAGCTAAGACCAAACAAATCACCCAGTGTGGGGGCTCACAGCTGCTTCGCTTGTGAGATGGAAATGCATGTTAGAGGCAGCCTTCGGGAAATAAATCGTAAGCGTATGCCTGGCATTTTCAAAATAGGGGAGATTTTAAAAGGAAGGAAAGATCATCACACTGATTTTATGTCAAATCTTGCATGCAGAGAAGGGGGAGGTATGATAAAAAGCCAAATCAAACATTACATGCAAAAGGCTGCCTGTCCTAGGGACAAGCAATTTCAGGTACAGAGGTTTGGAATTGAGAAGAGGTGAGAGGAGATGGAAAGCGGCAAATGGGGAAAGACTGATGCACCCCTCTTCACCTCTCTGCCCTCTATTTATCCCCCCAAATTGCCCTTCCTGAAGCCATTTTTCTGTAGAAGAAGTAGCACTTGTGTGTAATGTATAACGTGGCACAAAATATATCCAGTAAAAATTAACAGGAAAATCATCCATTGTTGGTGTTGCTGCTTCAGTGTTCATCACTTCGCTAGCAGTGATTATCATGAATGCTTGTTAGACAGCATTGCATATACGGTTTACTTGATGAGTTAACATCCAAGGAAAAGTGAACCGTTTTACTGTTTCTAATTGAGTCACCCTGTCGAAGGATTATTGGCAGGCTGTAAACAAACAAACAAAAAAGCAAACAAAACAACTTTGCTTTTAACATTGCTTTACTCCATTGTTCTTCCCCCCACCCCCTTCCCTTTTCTGCTTTAGTAAACGTGCACCTTAGTGATTAAAGCAGTCTTGGAAGCAGAGACGGCACACTCACAACAAATGTTTTCACTCCTACACAACTGGTTTATTCAACCAGTCTTGAATAAAAAGAAAACTCACTAATACCATCCCCTCTTGGAATATATTGGTACAATAACTGTTTTCACTACTCAGTAAGATAGTGTTTTAGATCTTGAACAAACAAACCATAAATTTCCAAAGACACAAGTGAAAAATGGGTCCAGGACAGGAAAACAGCTTTAAATAAAAAATAAAGACCAGGCTCAGGGCGGCTAACACTGAATATAAATACAGTAAAAACAAAAACAAAACAAAAACAGTTGATTAAAATATAAGTTAGAATACAGTTTAAAATGCAGCGAAACCAGAGCAGCGCATGGAAACGCTGTTTACCTTGCCGCCAGAGTGGTACCAATTTATCTACTTTCACTGGTGTGCTTTCGAACTGTTAGGTTGGCGGGAGCTAGGACTGAGCAACGGGAGCTCACCCCGTCACTGGGGATTCGAACCGCCAACCTTCCGACCAGCAAGCCCTAGGCTTAGTAGTTTAGACCACAGCACCACCCACGTCCCTAATATAAGCCACCTTATATAGCAATAAAAACTATTAGATCCAGAGACTATCAAACAATCACAGATTTTAGGAGATGACATTCCGTATCTCACAGGATAATCCACAGAATGATTTTGCACTCCTCTTTTTTGCCCTCTTATTACTAAAGCATGGTAGTTGCTTTAGTTTTCAAGTTATGAATGTATATGGTTCTTGACATGCAGAGAACATGGGTATTTCCTTTCTGTCTTTTAGGGAAATGCTATTTTGCCCACTTCCTACTAGCCCATATTTCTAGAATAGTCAGGATTGCTCCTATATAAGCAGGTGCAGGATTTCAGCATTAGACATTGCAGCAAATGGCACCTCCAGGAGGCAAGGATGTCCAGTGGGAAAAGTGTGGAGGGAAAATAAGGAGGGATCCCTGTAGCTGCTATTTCTAAACAAATCTAGGAGAACCTATCCCATGACAAATGAATGCTCAGGACCTTAGTGCTCTTTTGGTGGAAATAACCAAGCAAAGGGCTCATCTCTAAGCAGATAGCACTCTACAGAGCATTACGCCTATATGAGCAATGGTTTTAGATTAAGATCCTAAATTGTATAAAGGCTCTATTTGGACGCAAACCAGCATGTTTTCATTGTTACAGCAACCAGTGAGACTGTATGCTTCAGGAAATGTTTGAGCTTTGAAATGGGAAACTTGATTAAATTTAGTCCACCTTGCTTGGTGGTGTATTAGATACTCACCCTTCTCCTCCACTATGCACCTCTTGTAATGTGCAACATAGCTGGATGCACTGTGCATGTGCAATGGCCCAGTCCATATCTTCTCCTTTTTCTTCCTTTTTTGAAAGTTGTATGAACCGGTCCTGTGTACTGTATATGGTGATATGTGCAAAACCAGTGCATGACTTACTGGAGGTATGTGGTGAAATGCAAGTTTATTTGTAGGAATAAAGTCCACAACCCAGTAATGTATGAACTGTGCTTTCTTCTCGGTCTGATCCTGACCTGTTTTAAGCAGATGTGTGCACTTATTCCAAATCAAGTTACCACTGCGTGAACTACATTAGTGTATTTCCTCAAGAATTCATATTTAAAGTCTCCAGCTCTTTTATCTTAGTTGGACCATTTTCTTCTGGAGTGAAAAAAAGAGTTCTTTTGAACTAGGAAAGCCCATCCCTAGCAAGCTTTCAAAGCATATATAACGTTGAGGATTGTCTTTCTCCTTTTGTCTTATTTAGGATCTATGTTTACACTGAAAGTGCAAGTCAACGACATCATCAGCCATCAATATTTAAGCCAAGCGACTGTGGAAGTGTTTGTCAATTACACAAAAACAAATTCCACGCTGACTGGAAATAATGGAGCAGTATTGATACAAGTTCCCTATCAACTAGGTCTAAGTTTAACTATTGCATCTTATAAAGATGGTTATATGTTAACACCTTTGCCTTGGAAGACTGGAAGAATGCCAAGTGAGTAAGCCTCTTTTAAAATCCTATTATTAAACTGAATGCACTTGAACTTTCTTCCTTCTTTTTGGTAATCCATCTAATTTTCATCAAATGAATGTGACTTAATGAAGTCACACAAAGTATATTGTGCTGAATGCAACTGCAAAGGTAAATGCCGCCGTCTTGAAAGAGTTATAAAATATATATGAAATGCTTCCATGAAAATATTGTAATTAATGCAGGTCTGCCCCAAATATTGAATACAGATTATCTTGAAGGAGGCTGAACAGTTTGTGAAACTGGAGCATATTGTCTCAAACGATAATCATGTGTTTTCCTGATGAGTTGGGAATGGCACAATTCTTACCCTGTGCTATAGGTCATAGAATTATAGAGTTGGACCTAAATGTCATCTAGTCCAACCCCGTGCAATGCAGAAATCTCAATTAAAGCATCCTTTTTTAATGCTTCTTCTGTTTTGTTATATTATTTTCCCTCCAAAATACCAAAGCAGAAAGGCTAAAACAAATTCCCAACATAAACTAATGCATAAAAATAACAGCTTGTGCGTAGGCATATAGTTTTGAAACTGATGACTTTAAACAAATCAGATTGCCTCATTATATTCTTAGTGGAGAAACTCTGCTTAGTTTAAACTCTAGTTTTGTTTAAAGTAAGGGTCATAAACCCAGTTTGCACATAGTAAGAAACTCTTGCAAATTTACAGCAGGAAACAAAGGCTTTTGATTTCCTTGTTTCCATGTGAAATACCAGTCCTCTTTTGTATCCATCACTGTGGTGTCCTAAATTTTACCACTCTGCAGAACTGTAAATCTTTTTTCTAGCTTTCTTTTCCAGTACATAAACCTTTGTAGTAATGTATTCCTATTATTTTGTCTTCCCACAGTATATTCATCAGTCACACTCTCACTGTTCCCCCAAAGCCAGGCAAATATATGGTTGTTTGATGATACAATTTTGATTACTGGGAAACTATCTGGTAAGTAACAGCAGTACTAAAGATTTATCTAAGTTTTTATGGAAAGGTAAAAAAACATGTTAAACTGAAAGTACAGCAAGTTGCAGGGACGCGGGTGGCACTGTGGGTTAAACCACAGAGCCTAGGACTTGCCGATCAGAAGGTCAGTGGTTCAAATCCCCACAACGGGGTGAGCTCCCGTTGTTCGGTCCCTGCTCCTGCCAACCTAGCAGTTCGAAAGCACATCAAAGTGCAAGTAGATAAATAGGTACCGCTCCGGTGGGATGATAAACGGTGTTTCTGTGCGCTGCTCTGCTTCTCCAGAAGCGGCTTAGTCATGCCGGCCACATGAGCTGTACACCGGCTCCCTCGGCTAATAAAGCGAGATGAGCGCCGCAATCCCAGAGTTGGCCACAACTGGACCTAATGGTCAGGGGTCCCTTTACCTTTACCCTTACAGCAAGATGCAAAGGAAAGGGGAGGATTGGGACTGTCTGACTTGAAACTGTACTTTGCAGCCAGTTGCCTAGTTTGGATGAAGAAGTGGGTGACCTTGAGAAATAAAATAAATTTTGAATTAGAAGGTTACAATTTAAGGTTTGAATGGCATGGGTATCTGTGGTATGACAAGGTTTATAGTTAGGGAGTTTAAAAATCATTTGTTAGACATACTGTATTGAGAGTCTGGAATAGATAGAAGCCTAGGTTCTATACGAAGATACTTTTATGGGTCTCAACACCCAAATGTAGCATATTACCTGAATGCTCATATAAGATGCACATTGATAAGAGGTGCAAGTGGTTCATGCTTGAACATTAATTTTTGAATGCCAGTTAAAAGTTTTGCCAATCAAAAGTGTTAACTCTTTGAAAGAAGCACTGTGAAATTGCTGGCTTTGAATTCTTCCTCTTTTTCAGATGCCAAATCTCAACCAAGTGTTCAGTTTCCAAAATATTTAATAAAACTTCCTATGAACCACCATATCACAAATGTTACAGCTTACCTTACAGTGCCACAGCAGTTTCTGAAAGTGGACCATTTTCTTTATACAACTGGAATTCTTTTAAATAAGTCAGGTATGTCAGATTTTCCACTACCTTTTGAAGATATACAGCAAGGATCTGAAGACTATCCCTTTAAAACATTAGCGGCATAGGTTTTAGACCCACAGGTTAGGACTTGAAATGTAATACTGTAGCTGAATAACAATTTATCTACCTTGGAAGTGTAAAGAGTCTCTGATTTTTCTCAAAACACCTTGTTAATTGTGTGATCCAACTCGCAAGAACGTTCCCTGAATCGCCCTTGATTCATCTTGTAATTTGGGGTATGCTCAGAGCCAGCACGCACCCCTACATTTGTTGCTGGCAGAGATTTTGTCATCCCCAGCTTGTTGCAAGAGAGGAGGGAAGTTATTTGTCTGCACCTTCTTTGAAACTATAGAAATTTTAAAATCTCCATTTATATTGGCAACAGTGCCATTGTACAAATTCTTACCAACTCAAGATCCCCACATCATTTACAGAAAGAAAAATGTCAATGTAGAATACTGTATTCTAAACAACAACAACAATAAACTTTTATTTATATCCCACCCTCCCCAGCCGAAGTTGGGCTCAGGGCGGCTAACATCAAATGTATAACATTAGTATAAAATCAAACAATAATTAAATTACCTCCTAAAAACAGGTCAAAATCAAATTAAAGTCTAATTAGATGGCTTTCCGCAGGGTTAGGGTTGGGAACACTAAATGCTCATCAGCCCAACTGTTTACGCTGATCTTATATGGGCCTGTGAGAATGCTGGGAGACCTCTTTCATATTTGTTCTTATACAAAAAGAAAAGGGGAGTCAGGTCGAGCCCTGACCTAAGGCCTGGAGGAACAGCTCTGTCTTGCAGGCCCTGCGGAAAGATGTCAAATCCTGCAGGGCCCTGATCTCTTGTGGCAGAGCGTTCCATCAGGCTGGGGCCAAGGCTGAAAAAGCCCTGGCCCTGGCCGAGGCCGAGCCCAGTCTAATCTCTCTAAGGCCTGGGATCTCCAAGGTGTTATTATTTGTAGACCGTAAGGTCCTCCGTAGGCTGTACCAGGAGAGGCGGTCCCGTAGGTACGAAGGTCCTAGTTTTGTTCCTTGTACACTGGAGTGCTCTCACCAAAGTTTCAGTGTATTCTCCCTTGTTTTGTTTTGAATTAAGTCTCTGTGCCACAGCGTGTGGCTTGTATTCCAGACCAGTGCTAAGAGTAAGGTTCCATCAGCCCAAGCTCTTTCCTTGCACAACAGAACCTTCAAGGCATCCCCTAAATCTGTTCTGGATGTTGCTTCCAACCCTTCAGAGCAGATGTGGAGATACCTCTGGGGGCATGCCCCCCCCCCCGGTGGGTGGTTGGAATTCCCCTTGCACTAGTGGGAATCCTTCTCTTAGCCCAATGTAACCCCCCCCCAAAAAAAAATATGATTTCATTATTGAGCTGTATGATAATCATTGATGTTTAAAATAAACAATAAATGGCTGCCTAGTTTTTTTCATTTCTGCCACTGATCACTACTCTTTCAAAGGGTATTTGAACACACTGAGACACACAGGGATTAATAATGTATGCCTACACCTTTTGCAGCTGACGAATCAGCTTTCATTTCCCCCCCTTGATCCTCCTGAAATCTCTCTGATGTGTTTCTTTTTAAATTATTTATGGGGTCCTGCAAAAAAAAAACAAACATCCAGCTTTTATCCTAGGGGCAGGTGGAAGTTAATTGATACATGATATTTGACAGTTTTCTTGCGACCCACATCTAACAGTGTGCACATTTTGAGAAAGATTCGGATACTTAATTCTGTTCTTGAGCCTTTCTCTCTCTCCTTCTGCAAGCTGTGCCAAGATGAGTCATTTGTGCACAGGTCTGTTAAGCTTGTAGAAATGGAGAGTGACAAATGTGACAATGTGTAATATTACACCATGCATCTGGAAGGTTTTCACAACATTTTGACTGGGCATAGAAATTAGAATTCTTATGGTTAAATGCAGAAGACTTGAATATATATATATATATATATATATATTAAGCTAATGAATATTTTAGTTGATACAGTTAATATTTTAAGATGTTTTAAGTATTCAGATGCTGCAGGGAAACATGCATATTAATTAATTGCTGTTTTTCTTTCTTTCTTTTACATGATAGTGTTCTGATTCAGTTTCCCTCTGCATATTTATAAGTAGATCCCATGTTTATAAACTGAATGTCAGAAAGCTTAGATTAGGAAAGGGGTTGGTTAATGCTCAGCCTCTCAGATTAATGTGTGTTTGTTCTGAGCTAACCGAGTTACATTGATTCATCCATTCCACGGTTGCTGTTGTTTGCCAAAGTGGAAAAGCACTTTACTATCCACACATCTTCGAAATTCATTTTGAACTGATCTTTTGTAGGTCCCTGAGTATCATGCTTAGTGGATTTGCTTCTGAATTTTGTTTGCCCTGCTACCGATTGTACACTTACCCTACTCTATGTGCTCAGATGCATAAACCATAGTACAGATACCATACTGCATTTTGTAGAGGGATGGTGACAATTCTGCCACCTGCAAAATAGATTTTTCGCCTTAGATCTTTGCAATCCTGAAGCACAGTCGCCCATCAAAAGGGTAGGAAACATTTGGCCCTCCAGATGTTGTGGAACTTCAACTCCTATCATGCCTGGCCACTGGCTATGTTTACTGGACTGATGGGAGTTGTAGTTCAGCAACATGAGCTAGGTCAGGCTTCCTCAAACTTGGCTCTCCAGATGTTTTGAGACTTCAATTCCCATCATCCCTGACCACTGGTCCTGCTAGCTAGGGATCATGGGAGTTGTAGGCCACAAACATCTGGAGCGCCGAGTTAGATGAGCTAGATGAACCAGTAATCTGGCAGTTTCTTAATAAGGGCTACTCCATACTATTTAAGTGCTGTCATAGTATTAAATAATTAAGACTAAATATAGAAAGGGACGCGGGTGGCGCTGTGGGTAAAAGCCTCAGCGCCTAGGGCTTGCCGATCGAAAGGTTGGCGGTTCGAATCCCCGCGGCGGGGTGCGCTCCCGTTGCTCGGTCCCAGCGCCTGCCAACCTAGCAGTTCGAAAGCACCTCCGGGTGCAAGTAGATAAATAGGGACCGCTTACCAGCGGGAAGGTAAACAGCGTTTCCGTGTGCAGCTCTGGCTCGCCAGAGCAGCGATGTCACACTGGCCACATGACCCGGAAGTGTCTTCGGACAGCGCTGGCCCCTGGCCTCTTGAGTGAGATGGGCGCACAACCCCAGAGTCTGGCAAGACTGGCCCGTACGGGCAGGGGTACCTTTACCTTTACCTTAGTGGTTTATTTCTGTACTGCCTCCACTACTAATGGCTATTGAAATCTAGCGTGTGTAGAGACATATTTTCCTAATTATTTTTTTATTACTGTGGTGGTGATGGGTCTAGGTCCATTCTGTATCAGTAGCCAGATAATCAAAAAGTATAATGGAGAAGAGGGAAATGTTTGCTTCTGCAAACTAGTCTGGCTGCTGGGTGGAATACTGATTTGCTCCTTTTGAAAAGATTTTGAGATTTTGGAGATGCTGGCTAGAATGTTCACTGAAATATTCTTCCCAATAAATTACTGTGAAATGGTATTTTTTAGAGGGCCAATATATGTTAATTTGGAAATGCATTAATATCCATCTTTCTCCAGTTTAATAATAAAAAGCAGACAGTTTAAACAGCTGTACATATATGTAGAATAAGCCTTTGGTTTGCATATTGGAAATTCCAAAAATGTTATGACTACATACCTTTTGTGGTTCCAGATGACTAATTTGGAACATCCAACACCACACTGAAAATGAAATAAAATCATCTCCTTGTTTATATGTTTAGGTTTCAAAAGTATTGAATTAACTCCTCTTGCTGCAATATGTGTAAACCTGTTTTCGGCTGGGAAAGAACTGGACGTAGATGGTCCCATTCAGATAACATTGCCTCTCCTACCTACTAGTGCTGTCAAAGCAGGAGATCCTATCCCAGCATGGACCTTTGACATGAAAACTGGTGAGTGTGTTCTCTGTTCTGCATTAGCACAGGGCTGAAGCTGTGTAGCTTTAGGATTTTCACTTAGTCAAAGACAAAGAGACCACATGGTCATTGGGCCTTGCCAGAAGCTAACAAGTAGGCTGCCATCAACCTCAGGTAGGTGTTCTTTCCAGGGATCCAAATACTTAAAAGCAGGAAGCAAAGTTAACAATTAGCTTACCTACCCCACCTGGAGACTAAAGTAGCTTGACTTTCTCCGTCAGGTCCCACTCATACATAGCAGGAACCTAATGACTAGGCACGTGAGAGCTTGGATTAACCCTGACAGTTTTTTGTGTGTGTTTTTTAATTAAGTATGTCTTTAAGAGTACCTGAAAAATGCAAATTGGCATAACTCATAGTACATGCTGTTTCTACACTCTGACATCTTGTTCGGTTACATGGAGATCTTTGATGTGCACTTGGAACTTTTGAACAGGAAAGGTCTTAGCTGTTTTAGTGTTTGAAGACAGCTCCACATGAATGATAGGAGCTGGAGTCCGGCAATAGAAGAGGGTCACAGATTCCCCATTCATGCAGCTGGAAGCATCACTGGCACATCTGACCACTAGAGTTTTGGACAGGGCTTATTGTGCTTTGATTTAAAGGCATCTTGCCCTTCTAAAAGAAAGCCTTTCTTTCTCCCAGGTGCCTGGGTGAATCGCGGGTTGGGCATGGTGAAGGATGCACAGGATCATCTTGTATGGACATACAGTGCTCCAAGTCTTGGTTACTGGATAGCAGCTCCACTGCCTGGAACCAGAGGTATACCATGGAAATGTGAAATCAGTGAATGGAACTTAGCTGTTGTAGTTAGCAGGAGAATAATTATGTGCAAGTTGGCGGCCAGAACATGGGACAGGGAAGAATGCCCCCTTCCCAACTTTAATAGGAATCATAGGCTTTGTTCCCTGGTCTAGTGGAAATATAAGTACGATTCACAGGTTACTTGGTTGTAGGGCATCTCTGTGTAGTAATGATCAACTTTTTAGCCCTGCCCTCAAACCTTGCACCTTTGTCATCCAGTAACTGTGTGGTTGTGTGAGAAGAAAGGCCAGCATGCAAGCTCCTCCCTGCAAATGGGCCTCATGCAATAAAGTGCCTTAACCACACTGCATCCCCTACTTGGGAGCATGAGCTTGCCCACTGGGGTTTTCTTCTCACACAACCATGTGTAACGTGATTACTGAAAGAGATAGATTTAGAGGCAAGGCTAAAACAAGGCCTCATACTGAAGCCATACACACAAACTGTCGGAGCCTCTGCTACGACTGAGCTACTCCTCCGGTCGAGTCCTTTGGAATCGCCTCCAATGATGATTAACGACCTGAGCCTCTGATAAGGCTCCAGGCATGTTCCCTCATTACGCAAAGTATCCAGCAGCAGGGAAGGAGCCGAGAAATATGAGCTACATTGCAAAGTTTTATTTCTAACTATGCAGACAGAAAAGAAATAAACATGCTCTCTCTGTGAGAGCAGAGAGACAACTGAAAAAGGAACAGGAAACAGTAACATCACATCCATCTCCTGTCTTCCATGAGACTTCCAACAGCCTGGAATCTCTGGAATGCAAAACAGAGTCTTGTGACTCCCAAGCACTGCACAGTGGCAACACAAAGAAACCAACACGAACAATATGCAAACAGGGCTATATTATTTAAGGCATGAAAAATACTCATAAGAAAAAAGGCATCCCAGCCCAGCATTTCAGGTGTCTTGACTGAGGCAGGATTCCCATCAATATTGTTTGAATGTGTGTGTATATATATATGTATATATAGGCACTGCTTAATGCCAAAACATGGATCTAAGCTGTGGACATCATCTCTGTCCATGTGAGCCACCCCTGTGTTCATGAGAACAAAAATCAGCAGCACACCCAGTGACACAATGTTAAGGAAAAACAGAGTAAACAAATGATGGGAAGACACCATATATTGTTGGATCCAGTTTGGCCACACAAGGAATCACCTTCTTTTTCTCTCCCTTTTTAATGGTTATAAATTTAGACTCCATCATTGCCTCGGTCACTAAGGATATAACTGCATACCACACAGTGTTCCTTACAGCCATATTGGGAGGCACCATCGTCATTATCATTGGGTTCTTTGCAGTTCTCCTTTGCTACTGCAGGTAAGTAACAAGATTATAGTGATGTGCAGTTATGACACAGTGTATTCATGTGTTTCATCCTTTGTCGATTGGAGTCTTGGAATGATGGCTCAGTCTTGTTTTGAAAAGGTATTTGAGGTATGGCCTCTGCAGTCCTCTGTTCAGCCACTCTGAGAACAGCCTGCTGGACTAGATAGGACATTGGCCTGATCCAGCTATTTTTATGTTCTTATGTTCATGCAGTCATATGTGTAGAAGATTCTAGCTCTAGGACTCTGTACTACTCTTCCCTGTTTTCTAAGCAACATTTATAAATAGAATAAAGGTACTGTATGCAGATAACCTATAAGGGTGTGTAATTCTTGTGTCATTTGACACAAAATGGATGTGTTACATATCTAGGCTACTCTCCTGAACAGGTAGCTTAAATCCCATTGATGTCAGCCTAACTGCAGTCAGGATTTCAGCTGGTGGGCAAGGTAGAGCTTTAACATTATTGGTTCCCCACTTTTTTTCTTAGGGATACATGTGGTCAGTCAAAAAAGAGGAGGAGAAATATGACAAAAAGGGACATCTCCAAAAAGGACCAGACAACATCAACAACTCACATAAATCACCTTGGCATTTCCAAGGGATCACTGAAGCCAGATGACAAGTCTCAGTTGTATTCAGCCACATTATCCTCTTATAGTCCCCAGAGAGGGGCTTCAGCTGAAGGGGAGGAGAGGAAAGGCTGCGACAGTTTCAAAATCTACACAGAAGGTATTTCATACCAGTTCTCCAGCAAAAATTCTCACTGTAGCTCACCCCAGTCCTTGGAACCTAGCATAGGAGTGAGGCATTTACAGCCAGCAAAACATATTGGTGGCAGCATTTCTCCTGCTAGAGACTTGCAAGAACGGAACCACTACCTCTCGATGAATGAGGAAATATATGGTCTCACTCCCCTCCCAGAGCAACTGGTACATCTTTATAGCCAACCTATTGCCATCCTTCAAACATCTGACCTTTTCCATTCTCCAGAGCAGCTGCATGCTGCCAAGTCTGCCACTTTGCCAAGGAAAGGGCAATTAGTCTATAGCCCAATGATGGAGCCAATGAGTCGGGAAAGTTATACCCAGACATTACCCAAGATGCCCATGCACTCTCACCTCCAGGTGCCAACCTCCAGAGATGAATCAGCTGCATTAGATAGTCAACAAGGCTTATCTCCTCAAGCTGCAAATTGGGGGCGCTACACCAATAGCTTGCTGGAGTCAGTTTCTGTTCCAGGGACGCTAAATGAAGCTGTGGTCATGACACCATTTTCATCGGAACTTCAAGGCATTTCAGAGCAAACCTTGCTGGAGCTTTCAAAAGGAAAACAATCTCCGCATCCACGGGCATGGTTTGTTTCATTGGATGGCAAGCCAATAGCTCAGGTGAGGCATTCATTCATAGACCTCAAGAAGGGCAGGAAGACTGAGAGTAATGATACTAGCTTGGACTCTGGGGTGGACATGAATGAGCATAATCCCAGTCGGAAACTGGAGAGGGAGAAAACCTTCATCAAAAGCATGCAACATTCTAAGGTCCTTTACCTGGAAGACTTGGATCTCAGTAGTAGTGAAAGTGGAACCACAGCTTGTACCCCCGAAGATCAGACTGTGAAGCACATGCCAGATGGAGGGACTGATCCAGTCATAGAGCAGCACACACAAGAGGTGCCTAAGAAGAAAGAAACGGAAGACCATGAGGCTAGCCCTCCTCCAGCTAAGAAACGGGGAAAGCCACCTCTAACTAAAAGAGACAGCAAGACCAATATCTGGAAGAAGAGAGAAGAGAAGCCACTTATTCCAATAAATTAAAATTAGTTATGTCTGCATTTTGGTCTGTCTGGTGTCCCCTTGGCTCTTTGTGTCTTATTTGTAAACTTAAATGTTCAGTTTATAAGAGACAGCCAGAATCTGGTAACATTCCATTTCTCAATTCGTAGAGAAGGTTACACCTTCCTAAGAGTGCAAACCAGCTCTTCTTGCTTTTCAGCAATTACTTGAACAAAGCTTCTGGTTTTTAAAATGTGCTGGGATACATCTGTTGGGGTGCGCACACATACTGCAGAAGAAGCCCAAATGCAACCTTCATTGTGTGCTCTGGAATCAGACATTTGACAAGGAAGAAGCACTGCTTGGTTGCATCGTCATAGGGAAGAGGCACACAGTGAGTGAACAACAAGATTTTATTTTTAACAAATCAGTGTCTGATATGGTTATTTTACCATACAATGTTTGATGTAGATGTCCTGCAAGGCAGTGAGATAAAAGCTGCCGTTTTTCATCTAAAATGCAAGATCAGAACCTTTTTTGATACCTTGTATAACATTCCACCGCATTGTTCTCTGTATATACTTGGGGCAAAAATAATAATTCAGGGACTTGTTATCCAAATGGTATTTCAAGTATGCGGACTTCTGCTTTTCATGTGCTGCTCCAGTATGTATTGAGCCAAATTGTGCTCCATTCTTAGAATAACTAGGTTTGTACATTAGGGCAGAATGTGCCCCTCAGTGTCCAAGATAAATATTATTTCGAACTTAGCCAAAATGATGGCTTTGTAGAAGACATTTCTTCCAGAAACAACCCCATGCTACTGAATAGCCTTAAAAGAGATAGAGACAGAGTAGTACTTAAGCAATTTGATGATGTGCCTCCTTTTTTTGCTGTAGTCCCAGTCTTGCAAGTCCATTGTGCCGCTTGAAAAGAGCCATTTGAAATCTCTTGGACTTCCTATCTGAATAAACTTACCCATATATTTAGCCAATGTCTTTCTTGCATGGGAAAATTGGCCTTGTAGGGCCAGTCCAGAACAGTCTTTGTATTAAGCAAATTCTCCAGTCTGAAAGCAAGCCTTTCAAAATGATAAAGTGAAGGGGAAAGGACCATATGGTGCAGTGAGTTCTTAAAATTGGGTAATACTCCTTTCTAAAGTCCTGGAGGGCCAGGGCCAACCAGCATAGTCCCTATGAGTTCAATGGCCCAATGATCTGTCTCTGTTAGGCAGCCTCCTATGATTGAGAGTTCTCTTATTCCAGAAAACAGATCGGAAGAGAACCTGTATTGAACTTGCTTGGTTCTGCTCTGTTTCTGTGGAAAATAACAAACACTGCAGCCCTAAACACATCTAGTAAATCCAGTTAATTTCTGCGGAAGGTACTTCCAAGTAGAAATGTCCAGGTTCAAAGCCTAAAGGTCTTAAGACTCATCCGAGATCAGGAGTGAAAGCAAGCATTCTCCCTGTATAGTGAGGCTAGCTTCCTTCCACTTACGCAGTGCAAACAATATGCCAGTGTACTTACGTAGAAGCTAGTATGACTTTTATTCTCCCATATTTCAGATGGGCTGTGTTTCTTAAAACATAGCATGAAAGTTTCTTCTCTTGGTGTATTTTAAAATCATTGTGTTTTGTTATTTTTTAAAATGGTTCTGGGAAGCCAGAGCGGGTGATACCACAGGAACTAACTGATCAGCATTCTCCTGAGCTCACTCCTAGCTCACCATTCACAGTATATTTGTCTGTATGCACCCTAAGTGTATCCTAACCTAATTTGTGTACTAGGAACACATTTCAGCACTACCTGTTGGTGTTTCTGAATATGAAGAAGGTAAACTGTGGCTCTGGCCTATAGGACAACAGCCATCCTTGGAGTAGAATTTATTGTAAAGTTAGGGGGGGTACCAAAAGAAATGATTGCATGAAATGTAACTAAGAAAATATATACAGGAAAGAAGTACATAGAAAAAATGCATGTCAGAGAGGATAGGCTGAACATTTTCAGATTTCTTAAGTTTTCTACGCACATGGAATACCCAAACATGTGACCACCACACAACCTGCACTCTGTTGGCACTGTTCAGAAAAAGCTACCACTTATATATCAATTAACTCTGTCACTGATTTTGGAGTATGCACAAAAAAATTAAGAGCAAGATAATGTCAACCTTATCCTAAGCACATTTTCTCAGAAAAATTATTCTAAGTAACTTAAATGGAATTTATATCCAAGTAATATTAGGATTACAGCCTTATAAAATATTAATGTTTTTCCTCAAATTCTATGACATTTACACTTGTTGGGTTTAGTTGTACTGAACTTTCTAAACATTTGGAATATTAAAATATTTTAAAACTTATTTTAACTTTTTCTTTTTTATCTTTTGAAAAACATTAAAAGCATTATTGCTGGTAAGCCTCTGAAGCCATCCCACCCCTTTCAAATAAAGCATTTCATAATCAAGATTTCTGAAGCAATTCTGATAATTCTTAGCATTTTTGAAATTTTATATCAATTCGTTTTACCAACTGAAATTTAAAGTAACCTTGCAGATAATAAAAGACTTGTCAAATATTTGTACATTTTCCACTTGCTAATACACTGTTCTTCTACTTTAAAGCACAATAGTTTATTGTACTTCAACAAATGCGGTGTCTTTGTAAAAAATGAGTATTTTTACATATAAGCTGTTCTGTTGGAAAGTTTTTCTGTTCTTTGTATGCCAAGACTGCAGTCCTACACATGGTTCCTCAGTAGTAAGTCCTATTTAGTTCAAGAAAACTTACACTTGGGTAAGTGTACATAAGATGGTTGCCTAAGAGCATGAATTGAATCAGGAACCCAGTTCTGTGAGCTACAATTATTGGGAACAGAGTCTGAAACCAGACATGAGAGTTGTGTGGCTGCCACTGAAAGGAGTCCTTGATACAGGAGTACTGATCCTGCCTACTGTAGCCCCAGCTGTCCTTGCTTTTTCTGCCTCACCAATAAGAGCAAGTGCCCTTTTTCAGCTGATGCTCTTCAAAAGTAACTGCCTTGTATTGTTTCCTCCACTCTCAGCAACTGCATGAACTACCATTTAGTGGATGTAACATGGGAGGAAAGAAGGACTCAACATGCAGAGCTGTTTTCAGCATTGAGCCACACAGCATCTCAGAAGACTAGTTCCAGCCTGAGTGTTCCCAAGCCAATACTGGTCATCACTTATAAGCTGTAAATACTGAGAACAAGCAGTCCACTGCCACTTGTTAATTCTTTGAGACAGTTAGAATTCTATTTAATTCTCATTTCAATTTCATGACCTTCTGTAGCTCAATCTTTTTTAAAAAAATGATCTCCATTTTTCTATTCTGTCAGGGGTGGCATATCATGTTTGTGTAACTGCTATGGTACTAATGATCTATTGCTACAGTGTATCTTAAAATTTATAAGATGTGAAAAGAGTTCATGCAATATAATAAAAATATTTTAAAAACTTGCAAATATAGCCTTTGTGATTCTTGGTCCTTTAAAAAACAATTCCTGGACTCGCATGATAATGCATCACTGTTATTTCACTAGCAATGCACTCTTCTCATGAAAAGCTAATTGCTCATGTAAAGCTATCCCCCCCCCCCCAAAAAAAACATGCTTATGCAGAAGTGAGTAACACGCTTATACAGAAGTCAGTGGCGCTTGCTCTGAAGTAGCTGTACACAGAACTTGAACCTTATGATGTGTGTGTGTGTGTGTGTGTGTGTGTGTGTGTGTGTGTGTATATATATATATATATATATTAATGAAAACCAAAAGATGCATTGAGACATCTTTAGTTAATAGTTAATTAGTTAATATTTTTTTCCTTGATGTTACAAAATAAAGCTGGGTGTTCTTTCATTGTGGAAGATAATATTTTAATTCATTTTTCCACTTCTGTGAACAAAGAAGATTCATGTTTTTAATCAACTGATTTTAAGGATGCACATTAGGTTCTGTGTACACTTGCTTGAAATAAGCATTACCCAATAAATGAGCTGTGTTAATAAAAACAGATATAAATTAACAAAGCAGCAGATATGCTAAGCTTGGCTTCCATTCCTAGGAATGTTATCCAGCAGCTACTCACAAATTTTGCAAAACAATCTCACCTGACAAACCAAGGCAAGGGGATCAAAATTAAGGAATTCTTCATTAATACCTATTCTCTTGCAATTTATGATATGTGCTGAACCTTTGCTTGAAACTTCCTGGTTCTACATGGTGTAGTTCTGAGTTCATTCATCCACTATACATGTTTCTGAGTACTTACGTAAAACGAAGTGCTGTAGAAGTAGTGGCTCCAATTCAACACAGTGCATATGTAAACTTTTTAAAAGTAAAAACCTGAGGTAGGGAAAAACCTCAACCCTTTGTTTTGCCCACATGAGCAGCCGCTATATGATGTTTCAAAACTTTTTTAAAATGGCACATATCTGCAGTTCCAGCTGCTAAATCAGGAGGGAAAACATGCACAGCAGTCATTTGTGCACATGACTTCCTCTCTAATTTTTGATATGCAGGATCAAATGAAAATATTTTGTATTAATGTCAAAATTTAAATGGCAAATTTATGTCTTACTGCTTTATACACTAACAGATTTTTTTCTCATCATGTTTAACGAAAACAATATGGATGTATATGACTTGTGCAGGCATAATGTTGCCAGACATAATTTGCTGTAAGATTAAGTACTGAGTTAAGCCAAGTTGGCTATTTCGCACAGATTCCTCCTAATATGAGATAGGAGCGAAAAAGAATATAATAAATTCAAATAGTTCTTTTGAAATATATTAAACTTGCATCCTGATTCTATAAACATTTACTCAGAAGTAAGTCCTACTGAGTTCAATGGGGCTTACTCCCAAGTAAATGTGCACAGAATGGAAATTTAAAAGGCATTTCGAGTTACAGATAAACCTCTCAAGGCAGTGCCAATTGCCTCCTGTGTAAACACATCAGCATGAGGCTTTGGAATAAGAGACAAACCCTTAGCATATCTAGAAAACTTCAAATTTCTGATTGTCTGAGTACTGTGCTGGCTAGAAGCAGAGCTTCTTGTACAAGTATAGTTGACGCCATTCCGTGTTAGACTCTCTTCACATTCTGAATTATTTTTCTTACAATGCACTTGAATATGACTTTGAGACTTCTCAAGAACGTGGCCAGGTTTCATTTGCTTGACAAGCAATCCTGTCCCTGGTATAAAAAGCTCCTGCTCATCCTGCTTTGTAAACTTGTTCTTTGCTTGAGACATAATTGGGGTTACTTCGCCTTTGCTTCGTACATTCTCCCAGGTTAATGGATTATACACAATGTGTCCGTCAATAGGGCAGGCATTTTCTTTGTGCAACCAATTGTCAATGCATTTCCTATGGAACTAAAAAAAACAAACACATAATATATTATATATCAGTAATTATCCACCAAAATACTCTTCATTGACAAAAGGGTATTTAGCATCAACAAATTATTTGCAAAGAGGTCAGATTCTCCTTCCATTTTAGAGAAAATCGGAAGCAACTTAAAAGGTTTCATTACAATAATACTGATCCAAACCTACTTATCTTGGGAGCATCAGGCCAAGCACACTAATATACTGTGGGAAATGCATTTGCTCAAATGGTATAAACTGTTGTAAATCAATAAAATAGCCATGGTGCTCTTAACTGAGACAAATTCCATGACTGAACCAATGCTCTCTGAAATCCATTGCTAACATCTCTTCGATTACAGGCTAGTGCTCTCCAGTTACTCTATTTTCCATTCTTTCAAGAAATCTATAGAGCATATTTATTATAAACATAGCAATGGATGGTTTCAAACTAAGTCACACTAGCACAATGACTTTCAGCTGCATAATATAGCTTCCCCACCCTCTCCTATCCCCACATACCCCCATGTACCCTGCAAAATCTGCTATGGTGGTTTCTCCGATCCACTAGAGCAAATTCAGAAGGTGTACAGGTAGAGGACAGAGTAGGGAAGTTACACTGTGCAGGGAGGTCATTGCACTAGCAGAATTGTTTAGTTGAATGCTGCCCAGTGCAACTGTTTATTGAAGCGGGTCACATAAATTGGTATAAAATATAATACAAATAAAATATTTGGTTAAAAACTGGACAGCAATAAGCTACACTAGTTTAAAAATTGGACATCTCAAGCTGACTTATACTGAGTCTGAAGACTGATTCATTTACTCAGCATTGCATACTCTGGCAGCAGGTCACCAAAGCCTCAGCCACTGATCTATCCCAGCTTCAATACCTGAGATCCTTTAAGTGGAGATGCCAGTGAAGAACCCATAAACATATTTGCATGTCATGCATGTGCTGTAGTGCTGAGTTGTGTGTGAGAGAACTAGAACCATATTATGTGCTGAAACAAGTTTCAATTACTGCATCATGTTTCTAATCTTAAAAAACAACAAATAGTAGAACAATAATGTAGCCTGCTCTAACACTCCAATTAGCAAATTATATACCAATGGGGAAAGCTTGGTTCCTAAAAACAGGAGAAATGGCTATGGTATGACAGCTGCTGGTCTTTGGTTCTATTTGAGAAAACCTTTTTAGCCTGAGAGCCACAGCCCCTCATAAGCAACTTTCCAGGAACTGCATGCCAGTGTGGGCAGGGCCAGCAGAAAAAGTGGGTGGAGCAAGTGAAATGATTCTTCCCTTTGTGCAGCAGGCTATATTCCAGCCATGCAAACGTCAGACGTATCTGCACATACACACAAACTCCATTCCAACAAGCAGGAGACATTATCACAGTTCAAGGACAGGAGGTGGAAGGGAGGTGGAACGCAGGAATCGTGAGGAACATTGGCTAAGGAATGTGTCAAAGACTGGACAGAAGGGCTGAATTTGGCACCCAAACATGAAGTATCCACCAAGTCTTTAGCTTGTTTCACAACCTTAGTAAACACTTCTTGACTCACACCTAGAATTGTAGAGTTGGAAGGGACCCTGAGGGTCATCTAATTCAACCCCCTGCATTACAGGTAGGTGTGTGTGAATGCCCGAATGTGTGAATGGTCTCTGCTTAAAAGCATTGTATCTGAAGTAACACTGGGTGGCATATGACAATGAGAGGTGTGTTTTTTTTTTTGGGGGGGGAAGCTGGGCAGTTGTATCTTTTATTTACCTTGTGATTACATGGCAAGAATCTTGTCATTTGGCCAAGGTGAAAGATCTTCAAGCAGAGTCTACATTGCAAGCCTGGATCAAGTAAACTGCTGCATTTTCCAACCAGCACAGTAGGTAATGAGTTTATTATACCCTCTGGTATGCAGCTGTACCAAAAAAAAAAACACCCAAGCATTTATCTTTAATTGCACTAAGTCTTAGAAATTAAGCGAAACAAAATCAATATTGTAACTTGAAGAGTGCACATACACAAAACTGCATAAAGCCAAAACTTGCCAGGATCACCACTTTCCAGTCTAGCCAGGGCCCTAAAAAGCTGTCCAAGCTTTTCCACTTTGGCAGCTCATGTTCTTTACTGCAGGAGGGCACAGCCTTTTGCCTGTAGAGTAACTACCGCCACTGCCGCTACATCCTGCCAGTACTGGCTGAGCCCTCTCCCAACAGACAGACACCTTCTCAGCAGTAACAGCTTAGATTGGCCATGGTCCTTGCCAGCTGCTTAAGTTTCATTTATTTTAATTTAAAATGATTAAAATGAGTTACATCTTACTTATCCCTGTGTTTTTCCTCTTTAGAGTTCTCTGGATTAAAACTCTGCAGATTTTCTGAAGTTGATAGTTGTGTTACTGGTTCAACTGACCTCCATCTCTGATTCCTTTTCTAGAGAATGGGTAAAGAGCTAATGAAAGCTAAGCAGTAATTCATTACTTCAAAGTCACTGACAGCAGAAAAATGGCACACATACATCTTCAGTCTTAAGGACTATGGAAGCACAGTTTTTTCCAACAGATATCCTACAAGAAATTAACTGAAATTAGATTGTGCACCATAGCAGCACATAGTCAAAGACTTTATTCAAAGGAAAAATATAGTAGACTTGGTGAACCTGTGGCCCTCCAGATGTTGTTGGACTGTAACTCACACCCAGCATGGTCACTGATCAGAGATGATGGGAGCTGTAGTCCAACAATAGCTGAAGGGTTAGATTCCCCCAGCAATATTGGATAGGATAGAAAAGCAATTGAGAGTCAAATCACACTTGCACAATTCCATATGCATGCAAGTAAATCCTGCTATGCTCAATGAGGTGAGGTATATGGACACATTTGTGGCTTGAAATGCAGCAAGGTCCTTTGTTAGGGTATGTTTGGATTACTGCTTATTCTACATCCAGTTTTCTAATCAGACTGAACCTTTTTTATTGAACCAGCTTCAAACAGCAGTATTTGTCAAGAAACTATGTGCTCAGTATGGACTGTAGCAAGCATAATGTGAATGTGGCTTCAAAAATTAGTAGTGGAAGCACATCGGGTGCAGAGTTAGCAGTACTTTAAACATATCCTTATTCCCTTAACCTTAGTAAATGTTTTAGGATTACATCCTTACTCTTTATTTTGATCCTTGGGTCAAAATTTCTTGGATCAAAAGACCTTCATAAATGCTCATTTTTGTTCCACAGAGATGATTTATATACAAACAGTTACCAGTTCCCTGTAAAATGTTTGCTGATTCAATTCCTGAATTAAGATAATTTTGAAAGGGGTTGTACTGTACCTCACGAAAAGCAAAGCTATGTGAAGGATGACAAAATCTTCTAAAACATCCATGGCATAGGTGATATTCACTACACTCAGTGCACCTTTAAGCAATGAGGCAAACAAAATTGTCAGCAGCTTCCTTATTTCACAAATAAGCATATCTTAAAATAAAACTGATTGATGTTGAATTTATCAGCGCTTTTGTATGGAACACTCTACTAACACCCAAGCTGTATGCTACATACAAGCCCGTATTACATTTACTTTTATAGGTGAAAAAGTAAAATAATTTAAGCTAGCTGGAAGTATTTTGATGGTTCTGAATCATCTATAAAATGTGAGAACACATGTCTTTTTGAAAACCAAAGAACCCTTGCTTTTTATTTTAGTGTTCAAAACTAACCTTTCAAAGCACATACGTCAGGCTTCATTTGATAAAAACTGCCTATCCCTAAAGAGTTGAGCAGGTCAGGTGAAGAAATACTGGCCTATACTGTACCACAATGCCTGGAAATGTCAGAATTAAAACCTCTAAAAAGACTCCTATTTCAAAATATAGTGCTGTCTAAGGTAGTACATTAGGCCACCTTAGCAACAGAAACATTTGGAAGAAAGTGAAGCTTGTCTTTATTTACATACGCAGCAAATCAGGGTATCATTCTCCTCAATGGACACTAGGGGGACAACAGTCTTCTTTTCTTCATAATATTTTTTAAATGCGATGTTTGCTACTATTGATTTATTGGAGAAAACCTTTCTTGAATATGGCTATTACCTTTTTTTATTTGAATACTTGTATATAAATGTTTTTAATTATGTATTCAAGTCAGTTTCCACTATATAAAAGACTGGAGGGAAAGCAGCTGCAATCAAACAAATCTCTCATGTAAGAATAGTTACCAATGTGAGTAAGGTTTTATTGCATTGAAATATAACCCAAGATACATACAAGAACTATGAACTATGATACAAACAGGTTTTTTCCTCTGTTAACAGCACTATCCTATGCATGTTTACTGGAAAATAAGTCTTACTTGCCATGTATGCACAGAACACTAAACTATGGCTTGTTTTAACCATGGTTTGTTGAATAAGCCATGATCAGTCTTACACACAAGCAAAGAAACCATGGCTTATTTTGCCATGGAAAATTTTGAACTGTCAAGTAGAAAAGGACATTATTGTTTTGCTACTTTAAGTAGGTAGAAAATCATGGTAGCCAGCTCAAATTTAAGTTGGTTTTTTTCACAGAGTCCTGCATAGCTGTTAGTAAAGTAGCAATGCATTCTTTAAATTTACATCTTCTGCAAAGCTAGGTTTACTTGTTTGAAATTGATAGCTAGATGCTAGGGCAGGGAAAGGAATCTGTTGCTCAGCAGAATGAGGAGAGGGTTATTCTGCAAAGGTGCCAGAAGTTGCTTAGCCTAGTGCATGGGCCTTTTTTACAGTCGCTTTTGCTTCACACTTCTTAGTGGGTAGGGCACCATTACAAACAAGAATAAGCCAGAATCCTGAGTTCACATGTAACAATACACCATGCTTAAAACAAGCCAAGATTCAAAAGCAAAACATGGTTTCAAATCATGGTTTGTTGCCCCACCCCCAACCAAGGTGGGCTCAAATATTCAAACAAGCGAGAATTAGGATAAACAAACCATGACTTAGCAGTATGTATGAATGTGTCTGCTTTGTTCAATGGAATATATACCTTAGTGTGTTTAGACTACTAAAAAAATATATTTTCTATGTGATCTGAAGGAAGGAAAAAGCGAGGGAGCCCAAGCCAGGGAGCTTTACCTTCAGCTCCCCGCTGGCCTGAGTGGCCTCTATCTTTTTAGATTTTATATAATGCACTTATTTTAGTTTTTTAACTTTGTAAACTGCCTTGGATGCCTTGGCAAAAATGGTAGTATATAAATTCAGAAAATAACAAATAAATTTAGTAGAGCAGAAACACCTACTGACATAATTTAGTAGAAAATCAAAGGGTTAGTAATCATAAAAATAACAGCTATATCCCTACAAAATATTAATCTCAAAGGGTGTGCCTGTTTGTATACATTTTCTTTCATTTCTGACTGAGGAAGAGTTACAAGTACCACAAGCTCACAAATAAGGATGTAGGACTGTACTAGAATACTGTACTAGAAAATGCTTACTTGTAACAATTGCCTTCAATGGGACATACCCTGCAATTATTGCACGGGATTCCAAGATGTCTGTCAAGATGCTGCTTCTCTGCTACAGTGATGAGTCTTTTGCTGTTTCTGAATTCTTCCAATATAAGTTTCAACGGTGCAAAATCTTCCCTACACAGAGGACACTTCACCAAAGAATCTTTCTCTAACTCTATCTGATGATCAGCCCAGATCTTCATACATACTATGTGTATGTTGTTGCCACAACCAAACCTATAGAAAATTAACTATATTATGTATCCTTCTCAAGAAAAGTCACATACAAAAAGTTCTATGAAACTATGAAAGCTGTAACAAATATACAGTAGTCTAGATTCATAAGCATATTAACAAGGAAATGTTACCCTGCTGTCTCTGACAAAATTGTGTAACATGTTCTAACTTATCTATGATCATCATAAAAGCTTTAAAGTGGTTTATTTTAAACCCAGTTTATCTTACATGGAAGGGAAGAAATGACATAGGACAATCACAAAGATTGAGAGGAATCTGGTTCATTTATTGACAGATGAGTTTACAATATTAAAAATGTTCTTAGTGCAGCTAAATTAAAAAAGAGCTAAATGTTTGAAATCCACCTGCCTGGCTGTGTTTTGAAGCTGATATGTTTAACTAAACAGAGCTTCTTTAAAACCACAAACTCTACTCTATATGAAGCAATAAGCCAAGATTCTTGAAAGCAAAGCTAAATGCTAGTGAATTTTTTCTCAAAGTCACATAACAGAAGATGAGAGGAAAGGAGATGACGTGACCCCAAAGCTTTGCTTGGGCTCTTTCTAGCTTTTGCACCTAATGCTAAACTATACATTAGCACTGCATGAAAACCAACATAAATACAATAATAATAATAATAATAATAATAATAATAATAATAATAAATAAAATAATAAAAAGCTCAAGATGTGATTCTAAAGTATTAAAGAAAACACTACCAAACAAATACTAACAACACAATTATTCTAGACTATATAGCCTTCAGATAATGTAGTCCAAGCAAAACATTTTTGGAGATACTGTGACATAATTATTTAGCCTTCTTAAATAGCAGGGGTGACTCACCTGCAGTAAGTGACAGGAAGCATTCTCTTCAGCAGCTTGTCCTGGCAAATAGGGCACACATCCTCATCATCAATTTGTTTTTGTTTAATGTACCCATCATCAGCTGTTTGCAGCTCCTTGGTAGAATTAGCAGATACCTTTGGTTGGGGAGCAACTTGTAGACCCTGAAGCACTTGGTTAATTTCTCTTTCCACAAGACCCAACTGTAGAGCATCTGTAGAAAAATTCAACAATGAAAATGTCTGATAAAATATAATTCTGGTTGTTTTCCAAGTGAATCAGAAGTAGTCAACGATGTAGTAACTCACTCTTTTATATAAAATGAATGGTCTCTCATTAAAAGTCAGATTCCCACACACTAAGAACATGAAAAAATTGGTATGGGGTTGAATGAAGGAATGAAGTTATTTTGGAAATATTGCTTGTGATGCATATGGTGAGTCAGTCAGAAGATCAGGCTTCATGCTGTGATTTCTGCCATAAACTGACCACCAAAAAGTGAACTAATGTAATGAAAAATGAAATATTAGCACTTTATGTACTGATCTACAACAGAGGAATAAAAATATGAGGTTAGTTAGTACTTACATTCATGGTCTCTGGGAAGTTTGAATTTTTTCAACAATAACCTAAAAATAAAAAAGCAAAAAAGGACACAGCTATTCAGTAACTTGACACTGTAACAAAAGCTGCCTAATCAAATTTTAATTTAAAAGTGTATAATCCTTAAGATGCAGCCCATCTTTACCAAATTTGACTATGACAGTAGCCTGGTTTACACATCGCAGTAAGGCAGGAATGCCAGCTTGGCTCCACAACCGTGGGTGCCCAGGGCCGTGGGTGCTATACAGTGTGCCTGGCTCTGACACTTAAATTTGTGGGTGCCTGGTCCCTTCATGGAAAATTTTGTGGGTCCTTGAACACCCAGGGCCCCAGGGAGTTCTTTACTGCTGCAACACATGAGTGTCATCTGAACCTGGGCTCACAGTTAGCAGTCCCCAGTAAGCCATAATTTGGCTTACCATGATGTGCAAACCAGGCCTCTGTACAATTGTGGTTTGCTATCATTTACTCTTCTTTTTCTACCTCTTAATTAATAATTCTCAAATATTAATATGTTTACTAAATAATTACATCAACATAGGCAAGGACATGGAACTTTTGGCTATCCAGATACTGTTCTACTCACTCCCATCATCCCTGACCATTGACCATACTGGCTGGGACTGATAGGAGCTGGAATTTGGAGGGCCAAAGCTTCCTCATTCCTGGTATAGAGCTTTCACATATTTAAAGTACTTCACATTGTCTTATAATCCTCACAGAAATACAGAAGATCTTTTATATATCATTTAATACTTCAAAACATATTATAAGACAATGGAGTATTATCCCTTTATTGCAGATGCAGGGATGGTGAAGGTGAGGCTGAATGTGAGTGTCTTGCCTAAGGTTTTCATGAGTTTATGATAGAGAAAAAATTCAAACTCTAGACTTATAGTCACTGCAGCATTGTATCTTATAGTCACTGCAGCATTGGTCTTTGACTGATGGATTGCAACCCATGGTGGGTCACAACCTGACCTAACAGCAACACTGCCATATATATGTATGTTTTGGGTTCCCATAAGCATGTCTTGGCTAAATTTCTGAACATTCTGAAGACTTACACAACAGGTCTTTTACTCAACATTAATTCTCTGATTTCAATGCAATAAATCTATTTAGGTGAACTTGGAATAGTAGACCTATGATTTTTCACACTCCCTTTCCCTCTCCAAGTTCTCATCCCTCTGTATTACTTCCTCTTCGTTAACATTTTGGTCCTTGCTACATCTCATAACCCTCTTTCCCGCCTTTTTTGAGGCCTTTCTGCTTTCACCCAGTCTCGTTCTGTCAGAATAGCTACCTGATTTTTTAAAAACCAAATAATTGTCCTTGTGCAATTGTGTAAAACAAATCTATCATAACATCATTTGTATACGGTAACTTCGTTTTACAAATCAATTTACCAGCAGATATGTTTACAAAGATCCTTTTCTTTCACAAATATTGAGCAGCTGCACGAGTGAGGATTCCCCAGAAAAACCTTACAGCAAAGCAACAAAGAACACATTTAGAAATTGTAATACAAAAATGATACAATGAAGATAAAGGCAAAGGTGGGGGTGATGCTATAGCTGAGTATTTAGTAAAATCTTGCTATTCTTCCTGTACTTTATTTACACATCTTTAAAAACAGCCCTTAGTTTACAAACTAACTAGTTGTGTTGATGGCTCTCTGAATGTGAACCTTCAGGATATGTAGTTTGTGTTGTCGGCACCAATCACCTGCTGAAACAGGAGTAAGAAAATTCGAAATGGATTCTTTTGGCAATTAAAGCATTGGAATGGATGCTAAAATTATATTGGGGGGGTGCTTTAAAAAGCATAACTTAAAACACTTTTGATCCTGGACACATAGGTTTTACTGCTTTCGTACAAGTGAAGCATATCCAGAAATGTTTTACGTATGTGGCTTTTCATGTGCAGATTTCCATTTTTAGATTGGGGCAAGTTTATGCTGGTCTTTGCTCTGTCAGCACTGAAGAGGTAGCTGTGAAATCACGTCTCATTTCTTGCTAGCATTACATCTTGTAATTCTGTAATTATGGGATTTATTTGGTGCTTTGTAGCTAAGCTTTTATCTAATTCTTGAAAAGCTTCAAAAAGGGGGGCTTGAGCTTACTCAAGTACTAGGAAACCAGAATATGATTAATTGGGAAAATGCAAATGCTATTTTTATTTTATGAGCTCTTTAAGTCACTCATATGTCTGCACTTGAGAAATCTGATTCAAGACTAGAGTTCACAATACAAGATTTGTGCCTTTGCCCTACTGTGGGTATGGAGAGACTGATATTGTGCCTGAACAGTGTGTCTAGCTCCTGAAGTGGAAAATGGGCTTGCAGAGCAGAAATAGCCTTGAGACAGGATAGTAGCATGATCTTTTAAGAGTTATGTTCAGAACCCTGGGTGCTGTAGATGGTAACAGTTTCATAGAATCATAGAATTGCAGAGTTGGAAGGGAAACTGAGGATCATCTAGTCCAACTCCCTGTAATACAGGAATATGCATTTGGCTCATATGGAGACCAAAATTGCAACCTTAGCATTATCAGAACCATGCTCTAACCAGCTGAGCTGAGCTATCAGACCCTCCAAGTGCCCCCATTTTCCAGGGACAGTCCCAGATTTACAGAAGCCGTACTGGTTTCTGATTTCATCCTAGAATGTCCCGCTTTTCCTTAGGATGTCGCTATTTTCATCAGAAAAATAATGGAGGTTACGGAGTTACGTGACCCGCGAGCCAAGGAAATAAGTAACTCTACAACCTTTAGAAGAAATCCAAAGGCAGCCCTGTATAGGGAAGTTTTTTAAATGTCATGTTTTTGTCTATGTTGGAAGCCGCCCAGAGTGGCTGGGACAACTCAGTAAGATGGGTGGGGTATAAATAATAAAATTATTACTATGGGCACCCCTTATTTTCACTGGGGAAATGTTGGAAGGTATGAGATATGTTATTTGGCATTATAGCTGCATGAGGGGCAAACAGTTTGTTTATTTAATTTATATACCGCTCTATACCCTGGGGGTCTCAGGGCGGTTCACAGAATAAAATGAAGATATACAATCACAAAATACATAATAAAGATAAAAACAACAACCTAATAGAGCACCCCCTTCAGAATTCCCATGATTCCAGGGGGGGCGGGGGGAAAATAAGTCGGGACTGTTATAAGCAGTAAAAATGTGCTTCACATAGATGCTGTGGGTGGGAGAGATTATGGGATGGAGAAGGGGGCGGGGGGGGAGTAGCACAGGCGACCTGGTCTAGCCAGAGATCTTCACAAGAGAAGCTTCTGCTCTCCCATTTCCCTCGCTACTCCCGAGTCCTTAGATGGGGGAGAAACGGCTTCCCTCTTCCTCAGCCTCCCTACCCGGTGCTCCGCCGCCCGCTGCTCTTCCTCCTGCAGGACGAAAGCGGTGGGCCCCAGCACCCTCACCAGACGCATGGTGCCGCTCAGCGCCTGGTCCTGCCGCCGGCTAAGCTCCGGGGGGACCGAGAGATGCCTCCGCGACATGAGAGGCGTCGAGCCCAACCGCCTCTCTTTAAAAAGAAACCGTCAACTGCCGGCCGCCTCAGGCTGGTTCCCATGGAGACGGGAAGGAGCAGCGCGCGCCTCGCGCCTGCGCCGTCAACGCGTCTGCTGGCGGGGCGGTGTGTGGTGATAGGAAACCAGGTGTTCCCCCCGCCTCCTTCCTTCGACTTCTTTGGCCGGCTGCGTTGCTTCCGCGAACCGAGAGAGGAAAAGGAGTCCTCATTTGGGAGCAAGGAGGCACGCGGATGGTTCCCACGGAGGAGGATGGGAAGGAAAGCTTTGGCGGCCCCGCTCTGTCCTCCCAAGGGATGCTGCTGTGCCAGGGCCGGCCCACCCACGAGGCAAGGTGAGGCGAGTGCCCGAGGCAGTGGAATCCGAAGGGGGAGCCGACCCCAATGGTACCGTTTCATTCCTCCCTTGTTCCCGATGTGGATCTTCACTCACTCCCTTCTCCCTATAAGTATTTTATGTAATACATATATAACGAGTGTATATATATATATATATATATATATATATAATATAATAGACATATAATTAATACACACACACACACACACACACATATATATATATATATATATATATATATATATATATATATATATATATGCTTTCGTAGATTTTCACGGGTACAGGAATGCAGGTTTTGGTGTCCTCGGGTGTCTTCCCGTGTAAAAGTTGGGGTGTCTAGGCGACGTTTCGACGAGGTCTCACTCGTCATCTTCAGGCTGGTGCTTTCGGCTTCTTGTTACTGGAACAGAGCGGGATCTCAATGTTTGAGTTCCTATAAATACTGTAGAGGGGGTGTGGTGTCTAGCCTCCAATGTTCTGGGCAGAGAGGAAGTTCCCAGGCTAGTGTGCCTTTTCTTCTTTTGTTCCTTAATTACTTGAGAGATACCTTGAGTGATTTCTTGAGTGATATCCTGAGTACCACTTAGGTGGGTCATTAGGTGTGGATTAGTTGCTAAAGTCTTTGTGTCTTGACCTCTTGAACTTTGTGAAGAGTTTTCCTGAGAAGATGGCTGTATTGCACTTAGTTGTGCTTTGGCTTGGCTTCGTGTATAGGGGATGCAGCACCTCCGGATGCTGCACCCCCCTGCAATCCCTACACAGATCTGGCTGACACAAGCCACAAAACCACAGCTCGCCCCTATACACGAAGCCAAGCCAAAGCACAACTAAGTGCAATACAGCCATCTTCTCAGGAAAACTCTTCACAAAGTTCAAGAGGTCAAGACACAAAGACTTTAGCAACTAATCCACACCTAATGACCCACCTAAGTGGTACTCAGGATATCACTCAAGAAATCACTCAAGGTATCTCTCAAGTAATTAAGGAACAAAAGAAGAAAAGGCACACTAGCCTGGGAACTTCCTCTCTGCCCAGAACATTGGAGGCTAGACACCACACCCCCTCTACAGTATTTATAGGAACTCAAACATTGAGATCCCGCTCTGTTCCAGTAACAAGAAGCCGAAAGCACCAGCCTGAAGATGACGAGTGAGACCTCGTCGAAACGTCGCCTAGACACCCCAACTTTTACACGGGAAGACACCCGAGGACACCAAAACCTGCATATATATATATATATATATATAAATATATATATATAAAGGTAAAGGTGCCCCTGACCATTAGGTCCAGTCATATATGTAATACATAGTAGATTTTGGATGTGTGGTTTTCCTTTAAGAAAGCACATTACAAATTTCCATCATGCTGCTGTCCGGAAGCCCAGGCAGTGCAAACAGAAAGTTGCTCTTTTAGTTCAGTGCATGTATTGCATTCTAATCCTTGTGTTTAAAGAGATTCAGCACTTCAGAAATATAAACGCAGCAAACAAAGCCACGGGGGCTAAAGTGGAAATCAAAGGGTTCTTTGAGAAACAGTTTGCTAAAACTGTATTAATATTTTTACACTTGACGAAGCTAAAAACGGAGCTCCCCCAATCAAACAAATCCCTCATGTAGTTTCATATTTCAGATACATGGTCTTGTTATTTAATTATATTACCAGTTTTGTATCAGTGTGTCCTGGTATCAAATATGTTCTAAGACTGTGAAGGTGTGTTTTCCTAATGACATCATCATGCACTAATTAAAGGGACTTTGGGTGAGTTTCCATTTTTACCCAACACAAACTTTCACGCTGTTCTTGCCTTAAAATTAATAAATATTACTTTTACAAACTGTAACTGGAAGCTTGTTACTAACTACGTAACACTAGTTTTCTTTCAAAACAATTTGTATAATTGAGCAGTCACTTCACAAATAAACATGCGTGTCAAAAGGCTTCCAATACCAAAACCTGTTTTTAAAATTTCGTTCAGCTACAGATGCAAATAACCATCTCAACAACACAGTGTTGAGCTTTGTGTAGAATTATAAAGAGAGTACATTGACTTACACAAGTACACCTGCTGTTGTAGCACTAATTTCTAAACTCTACTGACCGTTATCCCTTACATTCTTGGTTCTCCTTGGGTTATGTTTGAGATATGCTCAGAAGTAGCATTGAGCTCAATGAAACTCCCAGGTAACTGTCGTAAAGTGGGGGGGACATGACAGATTTTTGAAAGTGTGTATGTTGTAGAAAAAACGTTTTTCTGCCACTCTCATATTATTCCAACTAGAAATCATTCATAAAAAGAGTAGCTGTAAATTGAGGAAAGTACTTCAGCACACAAAGAATAACCGATTTATGCAAATCACTCCCCAAAGATCTGGCAATGACAACTGGATTAGGCAGTTTTAAAATAGGACTAGACAAATTAATGGATGATGGGTCTATTAATGAATGGCTATTAGGCATGGCAAGCAGGATCTGCAGCAAAACAGTTGCAGTGTGGAGTGCTCCTGTTCAGGATACAGTGGTACCTCAGGTTACAGACGCTTCAGGTTACAGACTCCACTAACCCAGAGATAGTACCTTGGGCTAAGAACTTTGCTTCAGGATGAGAACAGAAATCGTGCAGCGACAGGCCCCATTAGCTAAAGTGGTGCTTCAGGTTAAGAACAGTTTCAGGTTAAGAATGGACCTGTAGAACGAATTAAGTTCTTAACCCGAGGTACCACTGTAACAATAATAATAGTCATACCTTGGAAGTCGAATGGAATCCGTTCGACTTCCAAAATGTTCGGAAGTCACAGAAACTCTGTTGGACATTCAGCATCCAAAAATAGTTCGCAAACCAGAACAGTCACTTCTGGTTTTGAAGCATACCTCCAGAACAAATTAAGTTCTTAACCTGAGGTACCACTGTACTTCATTCCATTCCATTCCTTTTGCCCTCCCCAAGAGTCAGGCATTTTGTACTCAGTGAGCATGCTTCGTCCTCTTTTGCCGTTTCAGAGGTTTCTCCCTTTACATCCATATAATTTTTTTAAAGTTATTTGTACTTCTGGAAACATGATTCCTGTCTGCTGATACCACCCCCTTGTGATCAGGTGTTGCCATTTTCATAAGAATGGTGCTTGTAACATTTGATTGCTAATACAATGGTACCTCGGGTTATGAACTTACTGTAATTCATTCCGGAAGTCCTTTCTTAACCTGAAACCGTTCTTAATCTGAGGTACCACTTTAGCTAATGGGGCCTCCCGCTGCCGCCACAGAATTTCTGTTCTCATCCTGGGGCAAAGTTCTTAACTAGCGGAGTTTGTAACCCGAGGTACCACTGTATATGACACTTACTTGGGGTGTCCCCCAGCTTCCTCTGCTTGCCAACCTGCCCACCATTCTCCCTCACATTACCCCCTTGCCACCTCATGCAACTACTAAACTCTTTCCTGACCCAATTCTGAAGCCACTTCTTGCTTCTATTCTGCAGCCCCACTCTCCACCTGTGTTCCCATGTCTATACCTCCTTCCCTCTCCCTTGGAGCAGCTACTTTGCACACAAACCATCAAGTGCCATCCCATATGTTCTACTGCATTTTATTGTCACTTTCCTTATGGCAAAAGTGTGATCTTTCAGAGAAGTGTGTTGTGCAAGAGCTCCAAATCTGCTTTAATTGTACAACCTGAAATTGATAGTTGTTTTAAATTGTTCTATGTGCACTGCTTAGAGATTCTTTGATTAAAGAGTTTATAACTACTTCTCAGGAAGGAAGGAAAACCTTCTGCAATCTCTTTTTGTATTTTTTGAGCTCTTATAGCTATATGATTCTTAACGCGTTTATGTTTCTGCCAACTAATCCAATATAGCACAGTCAGGAGGCACCCAGAATATCAATCTTATGCATGCCTACAATGTTCCAATGAGTTCACTTGGACCTGTTCCCAGGTAAATGGTTATTGTCTTACAGCTGCATTTTGCAAGGCATCAGATGTTGTCTGAGAAAACCACACTTGATAACAAGGAATCAGAAGCACAGAAATGCCAACTCTTTTACAGAGTGGATGGACAGTAAAGCACATCAAAGCTGGAGAGGACAGTTGAACTGTACATGCTCTCGAGTCCTGTACTTATTGTGGTTAACATTCTCGAAGGCAAGGCCAGATCCACATAATATGTGCCACATTACATATAAAAGCTCACTGCCTGGCCACATATGTGATTCTAGCTTTGTCTTCAAGAATATTAAAGACAATAAGCAATGTAATATGACAACAGTGAAACAGTCATTTAATAAAATATGAAAACAGCATTTAGCTTCTCAAAATACTTTTAATATACAAGTTGCATGTTTCATACCAAGCACTCACATTTCCATGTGTCCTTCCTAGGTGAGAATTACAAACTACAAAAATTTCCAAAACAATGAGTTTCCAACGCTCAGTTCAGGCAACACAGAGCTATTTTGGTACCCCCCAAATCCATCTGTTTCAACACATCAGTGACTATGTAACCCTATGAAGGTTACAGTCCCTATGTAACAGTCATGACAATGTTGACCAGGTACTCCAGTTCAGGATACTGTTCATTAGTCTATGCCAACCTGGAGCCCTCCAGTTATTTTGGACTTGCAACTCCCACCAACCCCAAGCAGTGGAGCTGATGAGGGCTGTAGTCCAAAACGTGGAAGACACAAGAGTCGGTAAAGGCTGCTGTAAGTTAATCATATTTTAAAAAATACATTTAAGAGAACATACCAAAATGAACATATATTTCCTTTTCTATACAACTTTACAGAGGTATATGCAAAAGGGGCTATATATACTAACTGAAAACCATTCAAAGTTCTGCTACAAACATGCTCTGAATGTTGCAAAATTTTAAACTGAGCAATTCGTTTCTCAACTATTGCAATATATTAGTGCAAAGGTTTAGGACAGCATGTTTTATGTATCTTTAGAATGCTGATGAAAACAAACATTTTATACTGTGAGATACAGACACACGTAGACATGGCATATCTGAAGAGCCAATGCTGCAACCAACCACTGGTTCTAGTGGCCATCTCTCTGTTTTTGGAGTGTAAATAAACAGACTGGAGAAGATAGAGCAACCTGATTCGTGTCATCAGGCTGCTTGCCTTCCAATGGAATAATCTTAACATACAATTTGACACTATTTGCTTGAGCTGGAGGTAGGAGTTATTTTATGAGATACAGCCGAGGGGCTTACCTTTCTTCACTGGCTTAATTAATTATATGCAAAAAAAATCCTCCTCCAAATCAGGTTCTCATTGGTTTGGATACACGTATCAGTTTATTAATCCAAGATACATATGAGCTTTGCGCCAACACATTCCATCTGCGTGCTACCCTTTCCTCCATTCTATGTGTGCTGTGACCAAAAATTCCCTGTTAATTAACCATGTGCTTCCCATTCTCTGATGGGGTGAAAGACAGGTTGCTTGCCTGGAACTGTGGTTCTTTGAATGGTCATCTGTGCAGTTACACATACGGGTTCTGCCAACTCCACAGAGCAACATTCAGAACATTTTAGAGTTAGGTTTTGCTGGGAAGCCTATTCCCAACCCTCAGTATGCAAAAAGGGACATGGTTCCCACTTTTCTGCTCAGTTCGACAGAATAACCAAAGTGGCTATACTGTATAGGGAAGCACCAGAGCAAGAGCAGGCCAACAAAAGCACCTGCAGCAAGGAAGAAGACTGCAGAGGGCAACTCAAAGAAAAACAGTACAGGTAAGCAATCTCTGTGGTTTCTGTGTAGTCCCACGTACAAGAGAATACCAAACTGACTTACCTGGGTAGCATGCTTTCCAATACTGACACAAGCACACATAGGACTCAGTTCAGGACAGGTTATAGTAAAATCCTACATGCATGTAATCCTCAGATTTAGTGGGATTTACTCCCAGAATTACAGCCTTAGTCAGTTAGGTTCAGTGGAATTCAGTGGGCTTTCATCACCAACATTTCACATTGATCAGCTTTCTTTGGATTGAGGCCATGGCAATTCACAAATTAAAGACTAAATTATCACATCATACTCAAAATATTCCAGTATCCCTGGATAGATATCAAGTCCATATATACAAGAGGAGAATCAGGATTACAATGTCCCACCCATGCTCCCACCTGATCTTTGCACATTGTACAAAGAGGCCAATGTGCAGAGCTGATCTTTGTGACCCTGGCACCTTTATTTTGAAGTGTGGAGATCATATGGATTGTCTTATATGCACTGAGTCTAGGAATTTGAGTTGCTATGCAAACATTCAACATGCAATTGTCAGGAAGAGATAGGGCAGGTATCCCAAAGGGGCTAGGTCCCACCAGTGTAATCCCAGTTCCTCCTCATGGATCCAGATTTAATATTTGCACAGGACTAGTGAATACATTTAAATATCCACATCTAAAATGACTTTGGGAATTACAAAAAAAGTTTGCTTCTTTTACTAGTTTAGTTTCCTGAAAAACAGATCAATCAAATTTGATGCATGCAAAACAAAAAACAAAAACACAGAATTAATCTCCCTCTTGAAACATCATACTCTTCAAAAAATATACAAAGCATAGGACAATCTAGAAAGGTAATAGTACAGTATAAGAATTTTGTTGTACATCCTAAAGATTTTACTGTATTATTAACAGGTATAGTTTTTCATTACGACTTATAATGGAGCTGTAGTAACACATACTATTTCTCTTCCTGTATTAAATACTTTAAGGAAGAGTGATTCAAACATACTTTAATTTCAAGAACTAAAGAACACTAAAGAAGGGTATATTGCAGGTTCAGGGCTCTTTACAAAATGACATAGTATCAGATCCCTAAAAGATCAAAGTTGTGGGTTTGTACTTTAATGAAACAGTTCACAGAATTAGGATTTCACAACAGTGGAGACAGGAACTCAAGATAACCATTTGCTATCAGTGCACCAACACACTTTTTTCAGGCCCAGTGAGGAACAACTAAAACAGTTAATGAGGCTACAATATACTAAAGGGAATGTCAGGACTTTCCTAAGTGGGACACAACTATGTGGCTGTTACCATCTGCCATGTTCTTTAACCCACAACAGCATATCGCACACTTAGCAAAATAGGAGCTGCAGATGAGCATCAAGATCAATCTTGGGCAATTACAGAAAAGAGGCATACAGTTCTGTAAGTATGAATGTTTGGAATCGCCAAATAACCATTTTTCTAGATGTGAAATTGGGTTTAATACCATGGGCAAAATGGTAAATGTGAAGTATTACTACTTGAGTTATCATAATTTTCAGAAGGGCAGCTACGTTGGTCTGTTGCAGTAAGAAACAATGAAGAGTGTTGTGATACCTTAACAACTCACTAATTATTGTGTATGTTTTTGTGGACCACAGTCCATAGTCAATTCATTATGTGTAAAAGTGTAACCCTTAATTGGCACACATATTGAAGATTACATTTTACACACCCTATGGTCTGTGACATAGTAGCAATTTCTTAACCAATTAACAAATACGTTAATCTTTAAGGTGCTTTTGATTTATCGTAATTTCATCATAATGTGGAATAATACGGACCAAGACACATGGCAGAAGTATTCCTGGCATACATCATGTACTTTGGATGCTAATTACCTTTTAATGTGTGTCAGCTTTCTATTTCTGTGACTAAAAGTCAGGTTTTCACACTGCCATTGAGGTCACCAAATATGCTCGATCCCAAAAGCTTTTCAAAATGCCACCAAGCTCAGGTTTAACTGATTCACATCAATCCTGGTATTAGGGGAAACAAATTTAGCAAGTGAAAAAAAATTCTGTCATCAAAATTAACTGCAGTTTGTTGACATAGCAGACAAAAAGCAATTCTGTATGCATCCATGCTTTATAGCCTGAAGTTTTTAATTTCTTAAAGGAAGAACACAGTAAACTATAATACATTCCTCTTCCATTTTACTTAAGCAACAGTTGAAAGTATTTTACCCTAAAGACAAGTTTTCCCATGTATCCAGGGGGGACTTTTGAAACTTACATAGTCCAATAGCTTGCATGGTGTTTAAACTTAAAATAACTGAAGTGATTGCCCAGTATAGATGTACTGCGAATAAATGACGAACAAAATTTAATCCCTTACACTCACAACTTCATTACATTGGATGTGCATTTGTTCTTTGCTTGTTTTTACTGGTGATGTTATGCATGTGTGCTGTGTATGTATTCCCATGTGCCCTTCATTTCTCAAGTAGATGACAAGCTGATGGTCCTATCCCAAGTCTGAGTGGAGACCCGGTCTTAAATCTTTTATGAATCATTGTAGACCTAGGTTTCTCTACTCTTTGCTGCACTTTTCAACATCTGCTAGAAAAATGGAAGCAGAAAGAGCAGTTGCAGCACAAGCTATAGAAAAAAAACTTCTCCCTCATCATTTTCATTTCTTCAGGCAGAAGAAAAGTTAAGACATACGGTGCACGTTTTAAACTTACATATCCAAGCTACTGAGGATGTACTCTACACAACGTCCAGAACAAATGCTGGGTCCCAACAAACTATCATTAACAGGACAAAATGGCTACTGGAGAGTTAGAAAACTGGGAATCCTACTTACAAATACAGTTGCACTCTGACTTCCTATCTAGAAGAATGTTTTCCCCTTTAGACAAAGCATGCAGAATTCAATCTTCTACAAGAGACATAATACAGTAACACAGCATACAAAATGCACTGCTACAGGGAAGCCTGAATCAAAAATAAAATGGAGGTTACCCAGAAGCATATAAAGATTACCATTTCTGAAAGAACTGCTTCTGCTGAAAATATTTCATTCATAATAAATGGTTGTTCCAAAGACCAAAGGGATTTATGGTTTGTTTGTTTGTTTGTTTGTTTGTTTGTTTGTTTGTTTGTTTGTTTTTCCTTAATGGCAACAGCAGTATAGCATTTTGGGCAAACAGATACCTTCACTTCAAATTGCAGAATATCTTTCCTCCTTCCACATCTCTATTATATACTAGCTGTCTCCTTATTGTAGTCCTGCAATGTTAACATATTATTTATTAACATGAACGTAACAGCAATTCTCTGAGACATGAGTAGGCAGATTTCTACTGGTTAAAATAAATTAAATTTATTTTCAGCCCAACCAGTTTCTTTGTAGTGAGTCATCTAAATTAAAATGTAAATGCAATACAATGTTTCCTTCTGTTAACACAGAAGCAGGATACATAAACTCTGAAATATTAAAACACAGCACACCATATTACACATAAAACTTGTTTTTCCATTTCAAGTTTATTAAAACTTTAGCAGTACAAATGATCCAGGCTGTGGATTATCAAAAGACCAAACAGAAGTCCACATTAAAAAAAAAAAATGTTCCCCAACATGTCTCTAGAACCTGGAGGCAGAATGGAAACATCAAGTTCATCAAATTATCCATGTCTGTCTTCATCAGTCCCAGCACTCGATTCATGATCAGATTTTTTATCTTTACCACGGGCACGATCTCGCTCCTGATTCTTAGATTTTTGGTTGACCTCTTTTTCTTTTGAGGACCGGGACCTGTCTTTTTCCTTTTCCTTACTCCTGCGTGAAGATGATCTTTTCGATTCCCTGTCCTTGCTGCTTCGTCTTTTCTTTGAATCAGGACTTCTATCCTGATCTCTACTGGATTTTTTGCTCTTATTGGTCTCTGAGCTACTACTGTCACGGCTTTTAGAACGCCTTCTTTTTTCAGCATCATCTTTTTTGTGAGAACTTCTATGCTCTTGATTCCTATGCCGATCCTTACTTCGACTTTTCTCCCTCTCAGAGCTCTGTGACTTCCTCCTTTTGTTTTCTTTGCCTTTAGATCTTTCTGGTGTGCCTTTTCTGTCTCTACTTCTTGATCTTCCCCTTCTTTTTACTTCTCTATCTTTGTGTTTTGAATAATCTTTACTTCTGCTGCGGTCTCGTTCTTTACTTCGGGACCTGGCTCTTTTCCCTCTGTCTCCACTTTTGCTTCGCTCTCTGGTCTTACTATTTGAGCTGTGTTTGCTTTTAGATGATTCACGTTCTCTGCTCTTTGACTTTGTATGCTTTTCCGTATCTTTACTTTTAGTATGATTCTGACCATTAGTTTTAGACCCTCCCCTTTTATTTTTCTCTTTACTTCTGCTCCTTTCTCTTCCTCGAAAATCATTGGATTTCTCTTTCTCTTTCTCATAGTCCCTCTCTTTGCTTCCTGATCTCACTTTCTTTTCTTCATGTTTGCTGTGTTTTGAGTCCCTCTCCTTACTTTTTGACACCTCTTTGCTTTTGCTCTGGCTTTTGGATCGAGCCCTTTTTTTGGCTTTGCTTTTATTATGCTTGTCTTTGTCCTCCTTCTCAGAATTCCTCCTTGTCTCTCTGTCTTTACTACTAGATTTGTGGTCTTTTGATTTCTTTTCTTTTCCTTCCCTCCTATTTGGGCTCTCAGAAATTTGCCTGTGGTCAGATGCTTTCCTTTCTTTTCCTCTTCCTGGGCTTTTCTGATTTGCAGCATCCTTCTTGTTCTCATTAACTTCACCCCTGGGGAAAACATACCATATATATATATTTCTGCATTTTGTTATGAAAAGGTGAGAACTAGAAAAGTCAAAGGAGGAAATGCCAAATCAGTGACTGAAGCTGAATCTGCAGATCCAAAAAAATCACAATTATTCTTTATAGTTGTTGCACATATCTCTGCTGGCTAAAAACTGAAGGAAATTCAAGGCAAAAAAGTAACTTATTGTAATTTGTGCATGTTCAAGTCATGCACGTCTGCTGACATGCGTACCGTTTTCAGCAACAAAAGGGGTTGGGCGGAATGGGCGGGCTTATGCATGTCCCACTCACATGCCTTGGAACACAACCCCTGAATAAATAAGGAGTTGCTTGTACTTAGTATATGCTCTATTGTATACACACTGAAACTGGAAAAGATGTATGTAAGAGTCAAAAAGTAATGAAAATTCTATGACTGCTTCTTACTTATCTCCCTTTATCCATCTTTCTCCGCTTGATATTCTCATTCTTTGAGCTCTTTGCATTTCTTGTCTCCAGTGTGGTGGAGTCTCACTGCGCCTAAAACGATCTCGTGACCTGGATCTTGAAGGTGTTCGGTAGCGCTTTGAAAACAGAAAAAGTTAGATAAAAAATGTGTACCAGTATGCTAAAAACACATTACTTTACCAAAAGGAAAAGAAAAGTTTAAGTATTTAAAAGCAAAACAGTCATTCTTAGAATTGCATAATTTTGGCTACATCAGGCTTCTATCATTCAATCCCAACAATAAGAGTTATGAGATTTTAAATGTTCTTAAGACAGGCCAGGAGCAAATTTAGGCCTGTGCTTACAATAATAGCCTACGCTATTCAGTGGAACAGATCTCCTGTTAATCACATAGGTGCAAATAACCTCAGAAAATGAATACTGCATAGAGAGGAGCAAAGGAATGCAAGAGTAATTCCTTTAGATAAAAGAAAGCAGAGAAACCCTTAAGTAATATATTTAAGTCAAAACTGACAAAAGACACTGTGCTCTATGTGTCTAAGACCTGCTCGTCTTAAAATGCTGTTGAGCTGGTGGGCAGCTTACTGGAATTCAAAACAAAAGCTTGCAAAAACTCGCTCTTTCATTAAATAACTAGTAGCAGCATCCCCAAAATCCTTCTCTCCAAAACTTCTTCAGTGTATCCATAAAAAAGGAACAATTACTCTTAAATGTTGTTATGGAACAAGATCACTGTATTACAGGGTAAAAGCTGTCAAAATGTACAGAATAAATCACAAGAAAGGACATACCCGTGGTCCTCTTCCTTTAATTTTTCGTCCAGATCTAGTCACTAACAGCCTTCTCTGATATGTTGATTGACAGTTCGATGGGTTACTAGAAAGGAGGAAAAAGACTTCACTGTAGTTCTGGGATGTTTCTAAGGATAATTCTAGTGCATGCTCTAGTTATCTCCCGTTTGGACTACTGCAATGCGCTCTATGTGGGGTTACCTTTGAAGGTGACTCGGAAACTGAAATTATTTCATAATGTGGCAGCTGGACTAGTGACTGGGAGTGGCTGCAGAGACCATATAACACCAGTCCTGAAAGATCTTCGTTGGCTCCCAGTACGTTTCTAAGCCCAATTCAAAGTGTTGGTGCTGACCTTTAATCAAGCCCTAAAGGGCCTCAGTCCTGTATACCTGAAAGAGCATCTCCACCCCCATCATCCAGCCCGGACACTGAGGTCCAGCACCAAGGGCCTTCTGGCTGTTCCCTCACTGCGAGAAGTAAGGTTACAGGGAACCAGGCAGAGGGCCTTCTCAGTTGTGGCGCCTGCCCTGTGGAACGCCCTCCCAGCAGATGTCAAGGCAATAAACAACTATTTTACTTTTAAAAGACAACTAAAGGCAGCCCTGTTTAGGGAAGTTTTAAAAGTCTGATGATGTGTTGTTTCTAATATTCGGTTGGAAGCTGCCCAGAGTGGCTAGGAAAACCCAGCTAGATGGGCGAGGTATAAATTAATAATAATAATTCATTTCTTCTATTATTATGTATTTCTGAAGCTTAATCAAACTGTACGTTTCCACAAACAGTCTGCTAAATATTCACTTCATGGCAAAAGATTCAAAGGCACAACTGTGAGGATTAAGAACACAGTGGGTAAAAGCCAACTGTGATCATCTACCAATTGAAGAGACACGGTGTAACAGATTACTCTTCCTGCACCACCCAAATTTGCTTTAGAGGATTGGGGGTGGGGAGAGGAAAGGAAGTCTGCTTGCATGATATAGGACAACCTTACCAAAAATTGATTTCAAAACACCTCCATCCTAAGGAAATCTCACTGAAATCATTGGCGGAAGGCCTGGGAAGATTACTGTCTTTTTTTCTTGCAAAATTCATTTAATAGATCCCATTGTATTTAAGCATGTGTAAAAGTACCAGCACGTAGTAAATTACCGAAGTCAACATCAAGGTAATTCACATGGACCACAGCTTGGGGTTACTCATAAGTCTGCAGTTATGATGAAGTACAACTTTACCTCTCCCTTTCCCTCTCTCTGCTCTTGGTCTCTTTTTCCTTTTCATCCACTTTAGGAGGACTTTTTCTCATAAGGAATCTGTTTTCTGGTACAGGAGGAATCTCTTCAGGACGGACTGTGGAAAGTGGCTGTGATTCAGGATTTTCTGTTTCACTTTCACTGGCTGAGCTTCATTGATAAGAGAACAAAAGTTATATGCATCTGTTTGAAATGTTACATATGTTTCTTTTGCAATTCGCATATGCCAAAACAAGAACTTCAAATGCACTATTTTTAAGAAACTATTGTTGGAAGAAGAAACAAAGGTATTTAATATTTTAACATGTGTTCTGCCAAAATAAAATAAAGTTGAGACTTCAAAGGCAAAAATCTTTTTGCACCGGGTTTATATTCAAAATATATCCCTTCTTTAAGCTAAATCCCTTTCCCAAATACCTGTAGTAAAACAAAGAAAAGGAAATGGCACTGTCACGAGGCAGACTCTGTGCCAGCACCCCACCCATCTAGCCATTCCTGCAAGGTTGTACCTAAGCTAGTAACTACAGCAGGGGTAGGGAACCTCTGGCCTGCAGGCCAAGCCCGGCCCCCAGGAGGTTGGCCCATAAAGCTAGCTTCCCCAAACTATGTCCACCTATCCATCAGCTGACATGAATAGGTCCTGTCAGATAATCGGTGGGATTCAATCCTGCTGAGATCTGCTTTGCAAACATGTTCTCTGTGCTCCCAGAGCATACCCCTGCAGCCAGCAAGACTGTACTCTCTGTTCACCAGTCGTTCCCTACAAGCCCTTTCGTAAACAGTCCTGCCCTGCTTTAAATCTCCAAAAATCGGAGGTATAAATAGCAGTGTGGGGTTGTTTGCAAAAGGGCTTTCAAACAGCCTCATGCTGCTCTTTGAATCAGGGCTTCATAGCACAACACCATCTATATTGAAAGAAGCAGGCTAAAGGCTTGTTTTACTGTATTTTTAATATTTTATTGGAAGCCACCCAGAGTGGCTGGGGAAACCCAGCCAGATGGGTGGGGTATAAATAATAAATTATTATTATTAAAAACGTGGTAATTATCTGACATGCCAGATAGAAAAAATACCCCACCACCAAAGGGGGAAAAACCGCTTACAGAGGGAAAAGATTATTGTTGCCTGGAAATACTTAATTCTGTAGCAATGATAAAGCTAAGGGAACATGGATTTTAGTGCCTGGATTAGAGAGCACATGAAACTGTAGGCAAGATAGGCTCTGAGCTTTCTAAAGGAAGTGCTGGATAAAAGTATAAGTATTTTTGACAGGACTATATAAACAATAAAAAGTTAAGTCCTTCACAAGAGTAAACAAACAAACTAAAACATGCTGGTTGCCTGTTGTTTGTGATCCAATGTTGTGTCAACAAACAGTATGGGGTGAGCTAATGTTGGGCAGATTTGTTCCATTGTAAAAAAATTCAAAAACCCATTAAAACTAAGTATTTCAGATTTCATTCTAAACTCCACCTGTACAGATATGCAAGAATTTTTATTTTGATGGAGAGCATGTTGGAGATTAATAAAGAACTATATTATTTTTGTAAGACATGAAAATGACATGGAAGAATGCACTACTGATTCTTCTGAGCCATTTTCTTCTAACTGTAGCACAGGAAGGTAGGTGTTGTTGTTTTTTCAAGTCTCAAAAATAAATCTCTCCCCGCAGCCTGCCTGCATGTACCTCTTCTTGCTCTTCTTTTTCTTCTTCTTCTCTTTCTTATGTTTCTTGGAATTTTTTTTGTGCTTCTTTTTCTTCTTCTTTGTTTTTTCCCCAGAAGCACTTTCAGAATCAGATGATGAATCAGAAGAAGATTTTGAATCACTTGAACTTTCAGAATCGCTGGATGAGGATGATGACTTTCGTCTTTTCTTCTCTTCTTTCTTGGCTTTAAATTAAAGCAATAGACAAGCAGTTACCAAACAAAACCTTCAGAAGCTTAGGAGAACAGGTATGTTTCCACTGTGGGTTAGAATTCCATTAATGATTTGGCCACCCGCACATCCAGCAGGAGGGAATGCCGCAGCTGGGGTACCATTATAAAGAAGGGACTATCCCATGTTGTTACAGAATGAGCTACACTCGCAGGTGGCACAGTGAGAAGACTCCCCCCAACTTTATTCAGGCAAAGTTTTTTGGTCTTTGTTCTTGGTCTTCCCTGGGGTCACCAAGCAAGAGGCCCACTAAAGCATGGAAGCTGGGTTAGGAGCAGGAACTCACTCAGCTCACAATGAAACAATTATCACAGCAGAAAAAGAGGGAGGTATCTGAATGCTTGGAGGAACTCCTCTAATTATGCTGAGTAAACAAATGAGGGCTAAGCATACTCATGGTTGGAAAAGCAGAGGGAAAGAGAATAGAATTGGCTGGATATATTGAAAGAAGCAGGCTGAAGGCTTCAAAATGTCGTCTATCAGCCTGAAAGTGTCCGAAGTGACTTGCTAAGAGTGGGAAAGGAGCACAGTAGGGGAAGGAGGAAGATAGAGGAATTGGAGCAAGAGACGACTGAGGAAGAACACATATATAAGGAAGGCATAAATAACCATCCCGTTGTTTGGATAGGTGATTTCAAGGCTCATATTTCCTGATACACATCAATCTCTGCAGGCAGGGATGGAAGAGAGTTGGCCATAGAAAACCAAAATTCTAATCTGTAATGGAGCTGGGCAAGAGAACAACTGGTGAAAAGCAAATGATGGAGAAGTGAGAGCCAAGTGAGAGGCATGGAGGAAGGAAGAAGACAACAAGGAAGATCTCCTAAGAAAACCCTCTAACTCTCAAGAGGAAATCAGAGCTATAATCCCCTGGGAAGGCATTTTTTCCTTCATGGGGAGACAAATTTTGTTGCAGGTCCCATTTGCTCCCTCCAACAGCAAAATAGGTGCCTATCAGTTTTGAAGCAAACCAGAGCTGCACACAGATATTAGTAGCTTCTACATACAGAAGGGGCTCTGTAGGTGTTCAGAAATATATAGTTAGCAAATTGAAATAAAAAGCAAAGAAAAAAGCTCCCAACATGTTCAGTGATCTCCAGGAGCCGCAAAATTCCAAATGCTTGGAAAAGGTGGGGGCGGGGGATTGTTTCACCTCCTTTAGCTTTTAACAACCTAAGAATTGTGAAAGAGGGCATAACTTGTCATATGCAGCTCTGATTAACAACATGCATCTTTGGGCACAGAGGCCGACTGCAACATTTTGCTTCAAGCTTCACTTGTTACCGTATTTTTCGCCCTATAGGGCGCACCGGCCCATAGGGCGCACCTAGTTTTTTTTTTTGGGGGGGGGGGGGAAATAAAGAAAAAAAAATCACACACCCCCGGTGCGGGGCTGGGGCGGGGGAAGCCCGAGCTTCCCCTGACCCCAGCCCCCAGAACAGGCTGCTATCCGCAAGCCTAGGGAGCCCGGCAGGAACTCCTATAGGGAGTTCTATAGGGCGAAAAATACGGTATTTATTTAATATACTCTTTGTTACTACTACTTCAATGACAACAATTTACAGAACCGAGATTCCCAGTTACCAATCTTCTGAGTTAGATCTGACACACCTCTTACAAAACTAGAAAAGAGACAACCTTTAAAAACATTTTAATAAAAGAGACAACCTTTAAAAACATTTCACTCTTACCTTTGGATTTTTGGATTAGTTCGCCACAACTTAGTATTCGTACTTCAGCATAAGGTTTACTAGATGCATCTGTTTTCTGGTTTTCTATTTCTCTTACAACATCTTGACCCGAGATTACTTGTCCAAACACAACATGAAGCCTAAATGATTAAAGCTTAATTTTAAAAGCTGACTAATATCTATGTCACACTGAAATTTTTAAGTAGCTATCCAATTAACTTTTCCAAATGCAAGTAAGATACAAGGGCACTTACCCATCAAGATGAGGGGTAGGTTTGGTTGTTCTTTTGATTACATCAAGGGAAAGAATGACAAAATATAGTATTAGTATTACGGATATAAACTTGTATTAAGCCATAAATGAGAAAATATAAACAGATTCAGGAGGCATTAAACTGTAGTTCAAATATCAATGCATTACGAAGTTGCAAACTTTAATAGTATCTTAAATTTGAAGAATTGTTACAAATGTATGCGGGTTACAGTATTTAATCCCCCTCACCTCATGTTTCGGCCAATTCTCACTACAGTGGTACCTTGGTTTACAAACAGCCTAGTATATGACCATTTTGGATTACAACCAATTACAACCTGGAAATGAGTACTCCGGGTTGTGGGGTTTTTTGTTTTTTTGGTATACAACGGGCCCTGGCTGCAGGAGGCCTTCGTGTGTGCCACCTGCGCTGCCCGGATCGGGCCTCCTGCCTCCCTAAGTGGCGCCACGCTGTGGGGCTAGGCCTCGCCACCGGCACTGCCCAGATCGGGCCTCCCTAAGCGGTGCCGCGCTGCGGGGCTAGGCCTCGCCACCACCACCTGGATTGGGCCTCTGCCTTTTTTCCTTCCGCATCTTCCCTTTCGCTGTTCAATCTGAGTCCCCCCTGATCGTAATTTAAGCATTTCCCCCCCCTGTGTTTTCCCTTTCGCCATTCATCTGAGCCCCCCCCCCAACGTAATTAAAGCCTTCCGTTTCTGATTGCAGTGTTCTGAGGTGATATTTGGTGCTTTTGTTTTTGCTATTTTTTGTGTTTTTGTTTGTTTGGCTTTTTCATTTATGTGTCTGTGGATTATTTTTCATTTATGATTGAGTGAGTGAGTGCGGAAAGCCCCCCATCCAAACAATGACTATCATCAGTGCAGGTAAGAAAAAAATAATAATTTTCATTTTTATCAACTACAATACTGTTTTATTTATTTCTTAGTGCAGTACCTTAATTATTGCTTTCATTTTATGGATCAATAGTCTCGATAGATAGTAGAAGTCATGCGAAATTTTTGTTTTAGGGGATGCTTTTCATTGTCTGGAATGGATCAATCCATTTTCCATTACTTTCTATGGGAAAGCACGCCTTGGTTTAAGTCCGCTTTGGTTTAAGGCCAGGCTTCCAGAATGGATTAAGGTTGTAAACCAAGGTACCACTGTAGTATGATACCAGAGATGGGAACACTGAGGTTTTATTACAAACGAGGAGTATATAAATGTTGTGAAATAAAAAACAAAACTAAACAAAAATATGTCCAGATGTTCCTGCATAAAAAACAAATGCCCCCACATAAAAAATTATATGTCAGGAAAATAGCTAACTAGAACCCTTTTGTCTATCATCTAGTTTTCTTTTTGAAGGGAATATTTTGCAAGGAGAAACATCCAGTGATGTGAGCCCTCACTTGTAGTCAGAAGTGAAAGTTTACACACAAGTACATCACCTTGCTGAAAATTTAGCCTCCTCCCACCAAAAAAAAAAAACAAAACCCCGAGAGGACATGCTGCCAACCTTCAGAAGTATGATCCTCCTGGTGTGTTGTTGAAATTATACCCCTAATACATAAATTTTATTTATGATCAAGCAAATGAATGTTTTGAGTATACATTTATTTCACAAAAGGTAACTTAGTTTATAAGAACTATACTAATAAGTCAACGTTTATAACTATTCCTCTAAAAGCAAGTAACTGACCAACTAAGGTGGCACAGAAAAAGGGTGACAAGGCAAAAAGGAAAAACAAGGAACTGCAGGCCGGCAGAGGAGGGCAGAGAAAGATAACATTTCTGAAGGTACAGTCCCCAATGTGTTACCCTACCTACAACTCCATTTAACTGAATCTGGTAAACCCAAGGTTGACTCTGATTGAAGTTTATCGAAGAAAAAAATATTTAATATTTTCATTGCAAAGACTTGTCTCTTTCTGCTGTCTGAGCAATTCTGTGCAGAAACTATTTCACTCCTGAAATGAGAGTGTAGGGCTCAAGTCTTCACCCTTCCTTCCTCCACACTATGGGCATAGACTGATGAGTAAACCAGGGATATGCTACCTACTATCCACACATAGAGGCAGAGAATAGAACATACAAATCACAAGCATGCTTCTTATTTAACCACATACAGCACCTTGGTGTTAAGAGTAGCATCTGAACTGGCCCTTTATTACTCTTCAGTAAGGCTTGGTGTAACTAAAACAGCTTGCTCTGACAGATTTAAAAATCTCATACTAAACAAACACTACCACAAACAGCCTATTTATATTCTGCAATGGCCACTGGCTACATACAGAAGTCTTGACTATAAACTCATGTTCAGCTTTTCATCAAGAAAACACGCAGCAGAGTGCATTCCGACTGCCAATAGTCTACCATCCAGGCAATGATTAGACCCATACCTCTTAGCTTCTATATTGGTAAAGTACCAGGTGTTCCCATATGTTAGGAGATAGTGATAACTACTCCCAAATTAATCCTGATTCTAAACACGGCAGGGCTAAATAGTCAAACCTATCCCATATAATCTTTTATATGCTATCTCCAATAAACATTTAAGAGCAAGTTAACTTTGATATCTTTTAAAAGTAGTCATGCTTTCTAAATGGAAAAGGAGTTAGCTGTTTCACCTGTTCCAAGCTCTAAAATGTAAACTGTAAGGACTACCATCCCAATGCTGAAGAAACACAGTGGAGCTGCATGATACTTACATAAAAAACTGTGAACCATTTGTATCTTTCCCTCTGTTGGCCATTGAAAGGAGAAATTCTTTGTTGTGCTTTACAGCAAAGCTTTCATCTAGAGAAAGCGTTCCAATTACTTCAAAATTCCAAGTATGACCTTGCATTGGCATTTCTTTAGAATTTCAAATTAGGATTGTCAAACTGCACAAATGTATCATTATAGTGCCAAACAGCATTCAAATAGATAAAAATAAAGACAGAGGTATACTATATAATTCTCAGTCTAATGCACAAAAATGTAAATACTATTTACATATAGACTCAACTATAATGTCAAGTCAAGACCATTATATAAGATATAAATATATACGTGAACCTGTCTCTTGATATTCAGTACAGCTGCTTAGTAAGACCAGTGGATTTTAAATTCATTCCAATTAGCACAAGCAAAGCAGTGTGTTTTTGTGCAAAGGAGCTCACTACATGTCATTTATAAAAGTGTAAAAAGTGACAGAAATAATGTGGGGAAAGAAAGCTTGTAATAAACAGACAAAAACAAACTTAAGAACACCTATGTACAAGGTGGGCAATTTTGAAATTTAAAACTAAACATAACAGAAATTCTATTTATTTGTGCAAATGCAGTCTTGTGCAACAGACTTGCTTATAACAGCTCTGAACCATAATAGCTTGATCGTCATAAAAACTTGAAATAAAAGTATTTTAATTGTCATCACACAATTCAAGTTTTCTAAATCAGAAACTGAACTGGTTGGCCAGTAAGCATCAACAAACAGCTACCTTGCAAAGGCAAAGTGTAAGACCCCATTCCCTAGCCTGCTTGGGCCAACTGCTACTTAGCATTAATCTCTCAGCCAGACTGTCCAGTCATCTTAAAGATCAGTCTGATGACTGGGATGATGTTCTATTTTCTCTCTTAGGATAATGAAGTGTAAGTAAAATTGAATGGAGGGTTGTTTTGGTTAGTCACCATCAATGAGATGGTGAAGGGTGGGTAAAGGGGAAGAGAAGTTAGATGAGTATGAGATACAGAGTTATCAAGCTTCTTAATAAGAGAACTACCACCTCAATAGAAAAAAGAGGAGATCCATTTGGGTAGAAGAGGAGATGTAAGACAGGGAATTGTAATAATAATTATAATTCCTGAAAATTCTACAACAGCACTCTGAATCCCTAGGATAGGGCACTCTATGACCTGTAATAAATAAATTTGCCATCAGTTTTAGGGCCAAAAAATGCAATTTGCCTAATATACATATTCTTAAACCAGTGACTGTGACTGGGAGTTGCAGGCTAACCTGATAAAAGACTATGCTTACCTTCAAAAAAGCCACCATAAATTGATTCTCCTCCTCTCCCATTTCCTTGTATTAAAAGAAAAATGTTATTACAAATGAGAATGGCACAATGGGATCTTACCATTAGGGATTCTTTACTGATGAGTCATTGGAGCCAGTCAAAGAGGGTTACAGCATATCCTACTAGCTGAGACAGGAAACCTCTATTGCATAGATGCATGCTATCTCCTCCCATTTCAAGAGTGCCTCGAGTTTCCTTTAAATTTAATAACAACATCAACTACCTGACCTACAAGAACCATCAGGTTCCAGGGTGGGTTATAACCATGTAAAATTCAGAATTAAGAACAGTTGAAACAGATTCATCGCAGGTATAGGGTAGGTCTGTGACTGGCTCCAGAGCCCATCAGAAAAATAACAATTGTGTATCATATAAATTCAAAGTTAAAGCTATCACAGAAAAAAATCTTACTAAAGGGAACCTAAATTTTAATGGAGCTACGCAAATCTTAAGCTAGACTTTTATGAAGCAGAATGAGGCTATTCTACATTTTCTTTATATTTCTGTTAGTAAATCTAGTTGTTTTTAAGAAAATGAATGGGCATTATTATTTTAGTCACGTTCATTATAAAAGCACTTGGCTTCAAGAAATTACGAAAATGCATTCTTGAAACACATTTCCATTTAATAGTCCTGTCAGATGCCTCATGTGCATCTCACTGAGAACCACAGCTTATCTTAAAAACCATCATTTACTTGTGAATGTGGCCCTCTTGTGGCTTCTTCCTCCCCACACCCAACCTCTGTATGACATACACATAAATCAAACAAGTCATGTTAAGTATTGCTGTGTCATCTGAATATAGACTGTGGTTTGTCTGAAAGACACAAACCACAGCCTGGACAAAACATCGGGGGGGGGGGGGCATGTAAGAGGCCATGTGCCAGCAAGGAGGGATGGGACAAATTTACCATTAAATCATGGTAAGTGACAAGCTAAGTGACATGCGAACCAGAGCATTCTATCCTGACAGAGAAGCTGCAATATCAAGTGCTTTATTCAGGAGGAAGAGAGCATGACCATTCAAATAATAACTTCATACACATTTGTATACTCGGCAAATACTATTTGATATCATTTAGCCAATGTCATACCTTCACTGAAGTCACCTCCTTGGATCATAAAATCTTTTACAACTCTGTGAAACAAACAACTCTTGTAATGTAATGGCTTCTGAGTTGATTTTCCTGTACCTTTTTCACCTGCAAGGGGGGGGGGGAAGGAAAGTTAACCCATTAGCTTTTAATGGAGTACCCCTCAGGTACAACAGAAGTAGAACTGGAAATCAGCTCTTGATCTATCTGACTTGGACATTCTACTTGTTGAAGCCTATAAAAGAAAAAAAAGTTGCAATATAGTACCAACAGAAAGGAACCCCCTTATTTACTACATTTAACTCAAATCATAAGGACACTGAAAAGAAATACTATGGGTTGCATCCAAAGTAGCACTATGTCATAGTCCTGTCAGCATAAGGATGTCTGCTTTTGGAACAGGAATTCCACCTGCTCCTCACAAGCTTTAATGACCGTGCAATGAGGGGAATTGTGGTAGGTACTTTTTTGCATCCTTGCATTAACCACACCTGACAAAATCCCCTCTTCTATGCAATTGCTGAAGCTATAGGAGCCCTGTCCATTTCTGTATCTGGTGGTACCGGTGGTACCTTGAGTATGATCCACTTGTGTGTCGAATGCAGCAGTTCAAACCCCCAGAGGCAGAAAACAGTCTTCAATTCCGACTTCACCATCCTCATCAATGTACTATGTCAAGCTGTGTAACTTAACACTCAAGTTCATGGATGGCAAGTGAAGAGTGACACATATAACCCCTGCCCTTCTTTAGGCTTGGAAGAAGGCAACAATTCTCCCTATCCTGGCACTAAGCTTGAGAAGCACTTAGAAAGCACTGGGAAGTTTCGCTCGTTTTTCAGTGCCTCCAAAGCTCAGTGCATGATTAAGGAAGAGCCAAGTTGGTAGCGCTCATAAATTTGGGCTAGCTATGAAAGCCAGCCAAAATTTGTAGACCTATGATGGATTAATTAATTCTGCATATATGAATTTATACCAAAATATAGAAAACTGTGTATCTTCATTTTCAGTACACAAGGAGACGAATATCAAAGTCATTCATTTCATATTTTATTGCCAGGATTTTCTTGGTATACCATTTGGAGGAACCAGGAACAATTCAATTTGGGCTACATAACAAATTATTCAAGTGAGGAAATATACAAACCTGTACAAAGGCAGCGAAAGTTCTCACATGTCTTTGGGCAAACATCTGAAAACAGCTCAAAGACAACTCTGCCAGCTAAAAGAAAAAGAACGAATGAATGAATAAGTCATAAATAAAGTAATATCATTGTGCTTAAGACGCACTTGTTTCAACTGGACATAGCTGTGTGTTATCAGGTTTAGGCCAGAAGCATCACTCTTACCAGGTGTGTTGTTGATGGCGATGTCAAAAAAGCAACGAGGTCTCTGGCTTTTCACTCCCATGGCTTCAAATTTTGAAGACTGTTAACAAAGAAGCGAGTTCTATTAAATTTGAAGACTTTTAAAATGAAAACCTCAAATATGAAACTCTAACAAACAATAAAAAATAGGGAAGAAAGTAGCCCCCCTCCCCTTTTCCATGTAGAGATAAAGTTATGCAAACAATGACAGTGATGAACACAAGTATATGGACTTTGGAATGGTAGGCTACTGAGTATGGCAGACATGACAACATAGGGCAAGCTGAAACCAAGTGGCTCTCAACTCCAAAGTTCATACCATGTTGGGGATAAATTACAAGTAGAAGGACGAAGGAAAAGAGTAGGGATGGGGCAGCAAATAAACACTTGGTGCCTCCTTGTCTCCTCCAAGTCATTCTTAGCTACTTATTCCAGAAATATATCCCTCTCCACCCAGCCAGCACCAATGCGATCAGAAACACTGCATGGCAGATATTCTAATAGATGGAGACAGGATGAGAGAGTAGCCATCAGTTTCTAGCAATTTGATTTTCCGTTAAAATTTTCCAATAACCTGAACTGACTGGGATCTGAGTTACTATGTTTGTATGTTTACTTAGTAAACAGAAAATATTAGTAAACCATCTTAAGTTTTACATGCTGTATAAATATCCCAATGTTTTCCGGTTTATTGGAAACATTTTGTTGGGGGGGGGGGTTCAATAAAGCATGATAAGGTGCTTTATTATATGTATCAACATCTGAAAAATTGCAGTATTGAAAATGCCCAATTTGGCTGTCCTTTATCATACTAATTACTCTTATGAAACAATGCACTTTCATAAATAGGGGATAGTTTTTAAAAGAATATAACGTTTGACACTTCTACCCCACATCATTATCAGTACAACCCGAGTCTACACCCAATATGAACAGCTGCACCTTCAAAGCACTGGAGCAACTATGAGGCTGATTGATCTCCAATGCCCTTTTAAATGTGTTGTCGAAGGGGGGATTATTGGTTTGTTTCTGTTCTTATTTTTATTATGTATTTTGTGTTTCTTATATTGTAATTTTATGTTGTGAACTGCCAAGAACTACGCTTATAGGGCAGTATACAAATTTAATACACAGGACAAATAATACAAGGGTCGCCAGAATAAGGAATGTGGCAGTCTCCTAAGAATTACAGTGGTACCTTGGGTTACAGACACCTCAGGTTACAGACTCCGCTAACCCAGAAATAGTACCTCGGGTTAAGAACTTTGCTTCAAGAGAAGAACAGAAATCGTGCGACAGCGGCAGGAGGCCCAATTAGCTAAAATGGTGCTTCAGGTTACGAACAGTTTCAGGTAAGAAGGGACCTCCAGAACGAATTAAGTTCTTAATCCGAGGTACCACTGTATATTACTGCCAGAGTGCAGTGGTTCATGCCATCTACATGCCTTGTTCCTCTTTCTCTCACTTCCTAGGCCTGATCACATGGCAGTTGCACAATGCCAACTTTGCAGGCTCTCCACTTTATCTCAGAATTACAAACCACTTTTTCTGCTTTGGTGTGTATACAACTAGCATTAGAAAAATCACCGCTTACACTGCCTTACTAAGCCCTAGTAGCATAGTACCCTCCAAGTTCCTCCAAGACATAGGGAAAACTGTGATCATTCTTTAACAATAATTTCTAGACAATTACAGTTAACTACATGATCTCTTGCAGATAATAAACAGCAAACCCTTAAGATGCAAGCATTCTCTGAAAACACTACTCAAGTGTTGTTGTTTTTTAAAGGATTCATGTTCAAATTTAGATTTCTCTAAAACCCTTGAACCTAGGAGCCCTCTCCATGAAATACACAAATACTGTATTAAGGAAATCCAAGGTCTAGAATAAAATTTGCAACTGAAATTTTCAGACAATTTACTTGATATACACAACTGAATCCAACTGCCATATTGAAATTTCTATTTTGTAAATTGTGGTACTGAGCAGACAATGGACAGTATAAGGTAATGGGGGGGGGCAGAGAAGTGTGTAGAACACTCATCTTTCTTGCTCTCTGATTACCAAAGGATTGATTAGAGTCAAATGATTAGATAAATTTTCAAAATTTATCCCTTAGCCAGGAGTGCTAGAAAGTATGCTCCTTTGAAACTGAAAGCCATGGACTGATTTTCATACAGTGAGTTATTGTTTTATGAGACTATTATATGGAAGATGTTATGACTTTGCTATTAGGGATTGTTGTCTCAATGTTTCATGGTAGATAAGGAAACAAATACGAACTAATGCCCCTTGGTAGTTGATTGTTCACTGTGGGAAACCAAACGCACCAATCTCTTAATAGCTGTAATTTATTATTCAGGTTTGCATATTCATGTTTGAATAAATGGATCCAACATGCTGAGAAGTCAAATTCTGCAAGGGATTCCAGATGTTCTCAATGTTCTTCACAATAAAGAAAAGCAGTCATGACTATGAGTTCCCCATACAGAAATACTAACCTAAGCATTGCTAGCAACTTTGCAAAGAGTGACAGATGGAAGGAACTTAGACGAAAGGCTAAGAACTATTTGAAAGCACAAGGCAGATGTTCCTTCAACAAACTGTTTTGTCTTTCGAACTAACACTCCACCTCTGAGAGGCCTGTAGGATGATCAGCAGCAAGGAGTTGCAGCATGTGGCACTCCTACCTTTCCCTAGAGGTGAAATGCAAAACTGTATCAAGGCAGAGCTGTGTAGGTAGAACAATTCAAGCCCCTCTGTGCTGAGTGGTGGGGAGGTTTGGACTGGGCAGAGGTGCCCCTCTGTCAGCCTCCTGCTGGCCACCAGAAGCATAGAACTCCCCCTTTGTCCACCAAGTGTGCAGTGCCACTGACAGCAGGTGGAAAGCCCTGAAACAGCAACTAGAGGAAAGTCCCACACTGAGACCAATCACTGCCCCAGCTCTAATCTGGCCCAGAAATCTGCTTGTCCAACCCACCTTGTGCCCTGGTCATTGTAGTTGTTGGGCTGTGCATATAGCACAGAGCTTTCCAAAGTGTGTGTCACAACATGTTAGCGTGTTGGCTGCAGGGTGTCGCGGGAACGAACCCTGTGCTCCTCCTGGGGCTGGAAAGGGGTTTGTTTAACCTCTGGTTTGCTAGTAAAATTGAATTACTGTCGCAAAATGATGCATGTCTAAAAAGTGTGTCACCAACATGCAAAGCTCTGATTTAGCAGTAGCCTCACCACTCCATAAATCCTGTTGGGCTGGGGAGAGGAGTTTGGATTATAAGCCGCACCATCTCACAGCATGGACTTCAGTTGTGCCACACCTGCCAATAAGCTTATAGAAAAGAGTATGGGGAGAGGAAAGGATTCATTCAAAATCTACATCACAGAAGGGTCTGATCTATTTAGCAGTCGAATAGACTACTGTGTTTACAGAAGTGTGGCCTGCACTCTATGAGGAAGTTTTCTTTTCCAAGGGTAAACTTTTAAGTCCCCTGCACATCAGAACTGTATGCATCAGCATCAAGATTTACTGTAGCCACCAATATTAAACAGAGGAAAATAGATACCCTTGCTGTGAGTTCAGGCAGCAAACCTATGCACATATGCATTGGAGTAAATCCTACTGAACTCAGTAGGACTTCCTTCCAAGTAAATATGCATAGGACTGGGTCGTTAGGTTGCTAAATGTGTATTCAGTGCAATCAGGAGGATTCTTTCCCTAGCAAACATGGCTTGGATAGGTAAGTTTGTAAACAATGGATTCCCCACAGGTCAGTCACCATTTTGTGTGTGTGTGTGTTTGTGTGTGTAAATAATCAATGTAATACAATAAACAAATAGCTCCTCAAACACAAGAGCAGGAAATCACTGATAAGTTACAGTATAATTGTTTAAAAACAAAAATATCATGATAACCAAATCTCTTTTTGTACCTCAGAGTTGGAGGTATAGGATATAAACTCCCAACATGCTGCATTTTTTCCTCGATTTTCTGCATTTTTAAAGACCCAAATTTTGTGTTATTTTCCCCGCTATGGCCAAGTTCCGTAAGTTCTTTTATCATTAGGTTAACTGGAGATTTTTTAGTCTTCTACTGTTGAGCTATGGAGATCTCAGCAGCTAGCCATCATTTTTCAATATTTAAGAAGTGCTCTGTTGGATCAGACTGAGAGCCCATCTAGATTTTAACAGTGGTCAGCTAGATGCCTCTGGAAAGCCAAGAAATATGGCATAAAAAGGGAGAAGAGTATCTTTAGCACATAATATTCAAAGCTATTCAAGCAGACATGTGGTTTTCCTAGAAAATTTTGAATTGGACAATGTTCCTAGAAATTTCCTGAAAAGTTTTCCATTGCCATAAATTGAGAGAAACTTAATTTAACATGGTTAGCTGACAATTAAACAAAATTGTAAAAGTGTGTCACGATAACTTTACATGTGATATAAATATCTGAAAGGTTTTTCTAATAGCTAATAATAGTTGAACTGAAATATTTACTGGGAGGAAGATAAATAATATGCATTTAGTGAGGCTTAATTTTCTATTCAAAAAGCATAGCTTCACTTGAAAATTATTTCAATTACCGTAAAATACTTCCAAATATTTTAAGGCATGACACTGACACATAATCGCAGCCCCTTAGTTCCTTAAAAACAAAGTCCAAATACAACTTTTCTCATTGGAATATGCTCTGACCCTTGATGGTTTTAATGGCTCTTTTTTTTTTATCTGTTCCAGTGCTATTGCATCCTTTTTGAGAAAGGGCAATCAGAACTTCATATGGTATGCCAGTTATGGCTGGAATATGCACTATGGAAGGGGTTGGCAAGGTTTACTCCAGCGGAGATCCCTTTGTGGGCCGGATCGCCCGCGCACCCGCGTTTTCCGGCGTCTGTGCAGCATGCCAGGACTCGCCGAGTGGGCAGCTCGGTTTGGGGGCAGCTCATGGCAGGTTAAATGGCCCCCGTAGGCCTTAGGTTTCCAACCCCTGCACTATGGCAACAGAATTTTATTTTTTAGTCCCTTTCCTAATAATGTCCAACAGCCTACCTTTTATCACTGCTTCTTCTGTTACAGTGAGCTGTCCACCACTACCCCAATATCTCTTATAGCAGTCAGTCACAACCAATTAAGATCCCATCCATCAACTTTTATCTCAGGTAAGGCCTTTTTTTTCTTTCTTTCTTTCTTTCTTTCTTTCTTTCTTTCTTTCTTTCTTTTGCCTTGGTGTGCATGATTTTACACTTACATTGAAACTTATTTGCCATTTTGCTGCCCCTTCACCACATATGGAGAGTCTACTGTGGCCTTCACCATCCTGAATAACTTGGGAGTCACCTGCAAACTTGGCTGTGATCATTTTGAATGACTTGAAATGCATCAGTCCCAACACACTTCTTCCTTCCATTGATGAGAAAGCAAGCCTTACAGATGTTTCTGGAAAGGCCCATTCCCCTTACATTTCAGAATGCAGTTTCAGAAAGCAAAGCACATTAATCTGCTCCTTTATTTTACCATTGCATGCATGTCACGCTGCACATAACTTCTTTCCAAACAGAGACGAGCAAAGTGATCCAGTTCTCGAATAAAAGACCCCTACGTTGTCAAATAGCCTGTGGTGTTTTTTCTGTTTTTGTTTTTAAACTTTGTGCTTTCTACTGGAGCCTGTCTACTATCAACCTGCATACAGCATGCGGGGGCGGGGAGGAATCAGTACAGGTACAACAATATCACGTAGCTTTTTATCACACTTCGGAGTGTGCAAAATGTTTCCTTTGGGCCATGAGTTTACTCGCCTATCCCTCCCCGCTCCTGTGCACGTTTATCCCGCGACTTCTTGCCCCTAGTTAAGGTATTATTTTTAAAGCCAACTGCCAGGCCACCTTCCTTTCCGCCCCCCCTTTAATTACAAGGACGTGAGCGCCCGCTTTCATTCATAACTATTTGCAACGGTTCTCGAAACCGCCTCCCGCGCGGCCTCCCAAGTTTGCCCACCCGAACCCAGTCCGCGTCTCCCGGAGATTGAATCGCGGGAAGACCCTCCACATTCAAGGCCTCGCGCTTCTCCCTCAAGTCATTCCCCGCCGAGAAACTACCTCTCGTCTTCCCCCCGCCTTCCCCAACGGCCCACCCGGGGACTTGTTGAGGGGGCGACACTCGGGCCGGCCGAGCCCTCTGCGGAGTCGGCCGTGAGGGAGCCCGCCCGCCCCTCGCGAGGCAGATTCAAATGGAGAGAGAAGACCGAGCCCTCTCGCCTTCCGCGCCATTGCTCCCCTTTCCCCCCTCACCACGAGGCCCTTAAATATTCGCCGGCGGCGACGCCGCGGCCCCTCGGGCGGAGGAGAGCCCGGCTCAAGCCACTCACCCGCCCGCCCGCCGCCGCCGCGCTTGCCCGCTCGGCCCGGAGTCTCCTTTCGCCGCCGCCGCGCTCTTCACCACCTCGCCGCCGCCATGTTAGGATCTGGTGCAGCACGGACTGCGTCAGTGGAGGAGGGGAGGGAAGCGGGGAAGCCTTGGAGCGGCGAGGGCGGGACGGGGCGCGAGCGAGCGAGGATGTCTGCCGAGGAGAGCGGGCTGGAGGGGAGCCCTCGGGCGCCAGGGCCCTCTCTCGACCTCTCCAGAAAGGGGGGGACACACGAAGATGGGAGGAAGATCAGATCTGTCGGACTCGCCGCCCCTTTTGGCGCGCACGCCCAATTCCCCTCCAGCCTCCAGGCCGGAGCTCCAGCGCCTGCCCCTCTTCTCTGGGGATATAGAGAAGGAAGGGAAGAGGCAACCAAACGGAGAGTGGTGTGTGTGTGTGTGTCCAGCCGCCGCACCTCAACCCAAACGATGCCCTCAGTTTTTAGGTTTGCTTGCACTCTCGGCCGTAGGCTTTCCTCGAAACGCCCTGGGATTCAAGTTTCCAGTCCTCTTGACGCCTCTAGCGCTGGCGCCCCGCGTCATTGTACTTCGGCTGCACCGCTTTGCGATCCAGGGAGCGCTTAGGGGTGGTAGACAAACGCATGCCGCACACATTGGTAGGGGCACGTTGTATTTGACATACATACATACATATTGGTATTTTTTATTATTTATTAAATGTCATTTTTTAAAAATAAAAAAGTAAACTTGCAGGAAGGTCAGGCCGACCCACGTCGGGAGAGGGGAGCATCATCTTCCCAACACCGTAGACGGAGGGGAAATGGTTCTAAATGTTGTCGAGGGGTTCAGGCTGCAAGGCTACACTTTCTAGGAGGGAGTCTACTTTTGTGTTAAACGTGCAGTTTTGCTGCGTTTAACCTTCCTTAGGGTTTCCTACTCATAGCTGTCAACTTTCAGATTTGAAAATAAGGGATCAGATAGCAGCGGGAAACGGCGCTGGAATAAGGGAATTTCCCGCAAAAAAATGAAAGGTTGACAGCTATGCAATCCTACTGTCCAAAAAAAGAGAGAAAAAAATAACTAGTGGCATATATTTCCCCAGGACTAGCTATTGCCTGGAAGTGTCTTAATTTTCTCCAACCCATAGCGCGGACTTAAATTTGTACTGTGTTAGAAAATGAAACAAAAGGGTCTGGTTGCATCCTTTCCGACCCTGGGTCTCCAGATGTCGGGCTACAACTCACTGACCATGGTGGCTGTGGATGATGGGGGTTGTAGTCAACATCTGGGGGCCCAAAGTTGGGATTTCTCAAGCTTGGGTCCCCAGATGTTTTTGGCCTACAACTCCCATGATCCCTAGCTCACAGGACCAGTGGTCAGGGATGATGGGAGTTGTAGGCCAAAAACATCTGGGGACCCAAGGTTGAGAAAGGCTGGTTGCGATCTTGCATGTATTATCAATAACCCTTGGCCAAAAATAAATTCGCAGATCCCTAGGGAGAGGCAAAGTCTAATAAATCAGCTTAAGGCTGGTAGGAGTCGTCCTGGGAGTACACTTTTTAAAGCAGCTTGCCATCACACTTCGTCACCCCACCAAATAGTTGTAGCCTAGATTCCGCCGCAAGCAACGTTGCACAATGGAAAGACTACAACTCCCGACAGGCAAGGAGGCTGTCGGTGGAGCATGCTGGGAAATGTAGTAGCAGATTCTTCAACCAAGACTCAGACCCGACTGTTGTATAGGACAGAAGCTGCGGAGCGGCTGGTAAGTGTGTATTTTTTGCGGCCGGTGTGGACGGAGTTAAAGACATTTATTTCATTGTTAGCCAGTTGTCTCTCTATGCGGGGATATTTGCTGCTGGAGCAGAGGTGGTGATCTCCCGCCATGTGGATTCTAGGAGGAGCCTGCTTTGCAATAGGCAGCATGGTCGTGTGATCTGTAGGAAGTCTTCCTTTTCCTGCGTGCGACATGCTTCTGTTGAAAGAGATGGGCTTATACTTCCTAAGCAGCGCAAGGGACACAAGGATCCAGGCGGTTCACGGGGGTTCAAACTGTTACCTTCACAGCTGCAGAAAGGTGATAATGTCGATACGTTAGAGGTTGTACTAGGTTTCTGTGTACAAGGGTGGACTTATTCTCACGTGGCTTCTACAGAGGGGGTTTTGTTTTGGTTTTTTAAAAAATATATATTGAGAAGGAGCTTCACTTTTCTGTATGAAAATGAGTGGATGTCAAGACACATTGGTTTTAAAAATAAAAAATAGACAATATAGTGAGTTTGGATTTGTTGGAAAGGTTTTGGTTCAGATCCATCTTGAAATCAGGAAGGAAGTACAATATCATTATTACCTCAGAACACCTGTGGGAATACATATTCATATAATCCTAGAGTTGGGTGGAACCTTAAATGTGATCTAGTTCAGCCCTCCGCTGATTCAGGAAATCCACTTATCCCAGGGGGAGGCAGAACCAAGTTATCTGCAAGGTAATTGGTCAGTTAGTTAAGTATTTCTATTTATTTACTTGATGGGGCAACTGCAGTGGCTTGATTCACGCATATTGCTATATTACAGCTTAGTGCTATATGGACAGATTTCTCAACTATGGTTTGTTGAAACAAGCTAACTTCATAAAACCTGTGCTTTGAAGTTGGCAAGTTTCAACAAACCATTGTTAAGATGATCTATGCTTTTTTTGAGTTCACTTTTCCCGGTGAGCAGCAAAATAAAAAATGGAAGCTGAATCGAAAATGAAGGTGAGAGCTTCCAAATTCCTATATAGCTACACCGGAGGAGGAGAGGAGTATTGAACCTGAGGTTCACTGCAACTCATCATGTAACACTAAACCATGATTTTGTGTGAAGTTTGAATGCCAAATATTGTTTGTTTGGACTATTGATAGGCTACAATATTGATACAGGCATGCACAGGCAGACAGAACAATCAAATTTTGTGGTTTAATAACTTATTTGCAAGACTAATTATTTTAAACTGCTGCTTTTGCAGGTTCTTCAGAATTATTTCCGCTTCTTCAACAATAACTACAAAGAATAAGGGAAAAGCAATATTATATATCTAAATGCTTTACCTTGCTGCTAGCTTGTGGTTTGCATCTGATTGGAAGTGAAGAAGAGTAGCCTCATTCTGGACATGTTTCAAAAAACATAAAAATCACAAAAATGCTTTCTGTAAGACGTTTTTATTTATTTGCACTGAGATGTCGCCAGTGTCAGACTTGGAGTAGTGATCCCTTGTTAAGCCAGCTAAATAACTGCATAAATGAAGATCAAGTGTTTGACCTTGTTGGAAAGAACAAAACCAAACTTTCTGAAAAACATGTGGGAAGGGCAATTAATATACTTTGGGAGTTTCAAAAGAAGAAGCCTGAGCCTCTGAGGCTTACTGATTATGTAAAAAATCACTCCCAGTTTCTTATACTTCGCATTTTAGCAGAAAACAAGATTGAACAAATGGATAATGAAGCATTAGTGGATATTCTGTATAATTTACTCAGGTAAGCCATATAGTATGATGCCGAAATGTAATGAGGGTAAGTATATTAATCTGTGATTTTAAAAATTAATTGTGTTTTTTAAAAAATGTATATGCTTAAGCTGAAGCATCCTGGTTGCTGCAAAAGCACAGCTCACTGGTACAATGCCCGTTTAAAATGTGCTCATATTTCTCTATCATCTATCTATCTATCTATCTATCTATCTATCTATCTATCTATCTATCTCTATCTATCATCTATCTATCTATCTATCTATCTATCTATCTATCTATCTATCTATCTAAACAATGTATGATCTAATGAGTCACAATACCTGTGTCTGACCTCCATAAAAATGTATGAGATTACTCTCACGTAGCAGATGTTAGGTGTAAAAGGCGGTGTAGGGACTGATAGTTACAGGCACAGTCAAGCCAAAGCAAAGGTAGCTTGGCTGCCAATATTTTCTCCCATTAATGTCCTGATGTTAGGCAGTTCTAAGGGAAACTAGATAATCATTGCAGAGGTGACAACAACTTCCAGAGGGTTCTCACTATTGGTTACTGCAGGGATGGGGAATCTGTAGACCTCCAGATGTTGGACCACAGTTTTCATCACCCGTGGTCATTGGCCAATGCAGGCTGGGGCTGATAGAGTCCAAAAAGTTTGAAAAGCAAAATACAAAGTTCCAGCTGTGGCTGACTTTCTGTCCCAAGCAGGCAGAGCAATGGAGAAGCCAACAGAAGAAGGAGAGCCAAGTGTTAAGGGCTGAATGTGAGCAAATGCAATTATGCATATTTACGGTTGGTTACAGCGGAGATGGGAGGAAATTCAGTCTCTCGGTAAAATATTCCATCGGCGCAAGCCTTTTTGCCTGCCTGGCGTAATAACCTCTCCTCTTCTACCACTTGCATGCTGTTTGTGGGTTCTCCTAATCCCCACAGTGCCGATTTGGGGGTGCAGTGGGGGGGACCCCATTGCGCCAGCGGGAGCCCTTGAACTGGCTCCTACTAGTGGAACTAGGAAGCTGAACTTGGCCCAGGGATTTAAGTGGTTAAGTAAAAGGCCTTGAAGAAAATGTGGGGTTTAAAGGGGAAAGACAGTTGGCATCCTAGCTGCACCGTTCCAAGCACTGATCTGTTCATAGTTGTAAGAGGTTTCCCAGAACGCGCAAGGAAAGTGTTCGGTAAGCATAAAACTCTAGCAACCTGCTATTTGTAATACATTTAAAATCGCACAGGTTTCCCCCCCCCCCCCATCTCTCTCTGTTAAAATATCTATGCAGAGCATTTGACTTGTCTTTTGGTCCTTGTGAAGGTTTGGAATTGAGGCCCATGATTCGCTGGTTGAAGAGCTCGTCATGGAATGCTGGAGAAGATTAAATGGGCAAGTACACATTAAAATTAAAATCCTATAAATTGAAAGCTTGAGAGCTCATGCTTATAAAAACTATCACAAGGTTAGTACTGACAAGCTTAATTTATTAAAAGTATGGCAGGCCCCTTTCTCTCTTCAAAGCTGAAGTAGTTGTGGGTTAAGATAAATTTACACTGAGGACCATTGTACCAATACAGGCAGCTACAGATTTAAAAATGTAACACTCCTGGATAGATTTTGAAAGGTGACTTTAGGCTTAAATTTGATAGCTATGTTAACTGGCAGTAAGGCTAACTAACCTCAGTGGGATTTATTTCAGTATACGATTGCACTGTTAAGATTCCTAAATGAAAGCAGTGGAAGACTTGGTTTTAAACCAGTTTATAGAAGAATCTATAAAGATTTATGGGAGAAAATAACCTCTGCTCCTGTCCGCCCTTCCCTGAGGAAGTTAAAGTGTACCAGAACAATAAACTCAAGAATCTGGGCTAATATCTAAGCTTTGTGAGCAGCAATATACATAAAACTATTTAAAAATAAATAAATCACAAAATCAGCAAAATTTAAAAAGCAGGTATATACTGTATGTTAAATCATGTGACTCAGGGGGCTTGGTGATATGAAGATTTCAGCAGGGATTTAAAGTAGTACAGTGAGGGTGCCTTATGCAGATAGGCAGGAGGTTCAAGGGATTTGGAAAGCTTTAATGTTCAGTGCTGTGGTCAGTCACAAACTCACTTTGGGATACATGTTGCTTTTTCCCTCTTGTGTCTGGTCTGCACCCTAGAGCCCTCCCTGTCCTCTTCCCCGCCTCCAGTTCTGATGCACATTTAAGTAAAACTTTAAAGGGAAGGAAAAGGGACGCAGGTGGCGCTGTGGGTTAAAGCCTCAGCGCCTAGGACTTGCCGATCGAAAGGTCGGCGGTTCGAATCCCTGCGGCGGGGTGCGCTCCCGCTGCTCGGTCCCAGCGCCTGCCAACCTAGCAGTTCGAAAGCACCTCCGGGTGCAAGTAGATAAATAGGGACCGCTTACCAGCGGGAAGGTAAACGGTGTTTCCGTGTGCGGCTCTGGCTCGCCAGAGCAGCGATGTCACGCTGGCCACGTGACCCGGAAGTGTCTCCGGACAGCGCTGGCCCCTGGCCTCTTGAGTGAGATGGGCGCACAACCCCAGAGTCTGTCAAGACTGGCCCGTACGGGCAGGGGTACCTTTACCTTTACCTTTAAACCTAGCTTTGCAGAAGATGTAAATTTAAAGAATGCATTGCTACTTTACTAACAGCTATGCAGGACTCTGTGAAAAAAAACAACTTAAATTTGAGCTGGCTACCATGATTTTCTACCTACTTAAAGTAGCAAAACAATAATGTCCTTTTCTACTTGACAGTTCAAAATTTTCCATGGCAAAATAAGCCCCTGGCCTCTTGAGTGAGATGGGCGCACAACCCCAGAGTCTGTCAAGACTGGCCCATACGGGCAGGGGTACCTTAAAGGGAAGGAAGGACAAGGCAAGGACCCTCTGCTAAGTTGTACCCGACCTAAGGTGGTCACAACAACAGTACTACCACTGTACTTCAAATATATGCTAAATAAAAATAAGAAGCTGATCCCCAAATGCATGTTGGGTTAAAGATGACCCCCATTCTGAAATAGTTGAAGGCTACCAGTCTAGAAATGGTATTTACCACTTGCCAGAGGGGGCTGAGGCTGGTTATTTACATGTTTCTGTATGGTCCAATGTAAGTCAGTCTAAGAAGAAGAAGAAGAAGAGTTTGGATTTGATATCCCGCCTTTCACTCCCTTTAAGGAGTCTCAAAGCGGCTAACATTCTCCTTTCCCTTCCTCCCCCACAACAAACACTCTGTGAGGTGAGTGGGGCTGAGAGACTTCAAAGAAGTGTGACTGGCCCAAGGTCACCCAGCAGCTGCATGTGGAGGAGCGGAGACGCGAACCCGGTTACCCAGGATTACGAGACTACCGCTCTTAACCACTACACCACACTGGCTCTCACACTAAAAGTCCTGTGGAGCCTTAATGGACTGCTCTTGAGTTAGAATTCTCAGTATGCCAATTTAGATTGGTGGGTACAGATTCAGAATTTTCAGTTAGATGGTGTGATTGGCTGGGGCTAGACGAGCGGCCAGAAGAAGTGTATATAATACTACTGGGTGCTGGTCAGCAGTACTTAGTTGAGCTAGGTAGGACACATCCACACTTCTGCTTGTCTAGAAAGCATGGGTCCAAGAGGTTTTTTTTGCTTGACCCGCTGCTGGGAAACCTGCTGTTTACCTCTGAAGACGAACAAACATCAATCCACAGAGAAACCAATTGGCATTTGTTCCAGTTCAGGTTTTCTCAGGGGAAAGCAATGGGACAGTGGAACTGTAAACAAGCCCTTGGTCAGAGTTGTGGTTGGTTGCCAGTTCCACCAGAAGACAATGCCAGGATCAGGGAAGAAGTTAGATCTGAGAATGGCCAAAGACTTGCTGGGGGATAGCTGAATCATGTGGCTTAGGCCAAAGATACCGGAGGAATTGTTTTGGGATGACTGGTAGGAATACCAGAAATATTATTTCCATGGTAGTACAGTGAGACAAACCTTTGCTTCAATAAATCAGTGAAGGTTTGGGGGGGGAAAACACTTCGAGCAGAGTCCTCAATGTACTGATGAGGCTTAACAGGGGTGGAGAAAATAAAAGATCAATTTGGTTATAGCATGTTAATAGGATAACTGATTGCAGTGTACGGTAGAGCTGCCATACGTCCATCGGAAATGGCGTCCCGGCTGAATTTTTGAAAATTGTTTATAATTCTCCAGGAAAACCCAGGAGTATGTCAGCCCATTGCAAATTTCCTTTAAAAAATAGCTTTAAAACTTTGCCCCCTTCCTCCTAGTATCATGAGTGGACTTTGGTAATATGGTGCCCTCAACGAGGGGGGGGAAATTGCCACCCCATTCTTATTTTCACAATAATTACTTTCGGTATAATTGCTTTTATATGCATCTTTTCAGTAGGTACCTATATAAATATAGGGATGATGATGATGATGATAGTGATGCACATATTTGGCTTGGCAGGGGAACTGCCCTAAATCTAGCGCTGGTGGCCTGGTTTTAGCAGAACCAGTGGAGTGGAAGTTGAGTTTTGTTATTATAGAGTAAACAAGTAAATACCCCCCTTCCCTTCACAAAGGGCATCAACCCTCTCAAGGCTGCTTACAAGGTAAAATAACATACAACAAGCCACACTTAATAAAACCAGCAGTAAACAGTAAAAAGAAAACCAGTCCAGAAATGTTAAAATCTATTTTACAAGGTACTTGAAGTAGTAATCTAGGATGACCGATAACTGCAGGATGTAAAGCTATTATAATTTGTTACCAAGGGACAGTTGCAGGTTTGTTTGTTATTTTTAAATCAATAATGTAAGTAAGCTGTGAACTGCTCTTCAAGGATCTCTTAAATTTTGTATATAGGTAAATGTTTTAAAGCTTTAGTAAAGCAGGCTTTTCCTTTTATATCCTCACAGACTCAGCATGCCTCTGCTATCTAAATTTGCAATGTGCCTACATGACCAACAAATGTACTTTAGTCCTCTCACTGGTGAAATAGCTGATATTGTGAATAGGAACTTGGATTCCATACAAGATGGAAGGTAATGTTAATTTAATAAATGTCTCAGAAGAATTGAGAGTATTTTTGTTACCGTTCTCATGCATATACAGCACTACTGTAGCATATCTGTTTAGGCCTCTCTTGTTGTTTAAGTTAGCTGAACACAATTCTAATGAAGGTGCAACTGATAGGACACCCCGTATGTTTTATTGTGCCTGTGGATTTAAATCCTCTTCCGCTGCAATCCTACAGTCCCTAGGAGGGCATTGCAGGGACCCTAGGATATTGCAGCTCTCTCTTCATTGGCAGAGAAAGATCTGCCCTTCTGATATGGAAATATTTCCGTTATTTTGCTTGAAAACACTCCAGCCTGCATAGCATTAAGAAAAGACACAAGAACAGCTTTGCCTTGAAGGCAAAATGCTTTTTCCTTTAATTTTTGCCTCTTTCAAATAGAGTTTCAAAAAAAAAAGATACCCAGTTTCATTCTGCCTCAAAACCTTACCTCCCCTCCTCTAGTCCTTTCCATTTTTAATGTAATGTCCTTTTAAATATTGTTGGGTTTGTTGAATCACCGCATACTTTTTTTGGAATGTTTTTAGGGTCTTGTCAATTTTGATGGTCAGCATATCTGGTGTTATCTCGCAGCATTTTAGAGATCGGTTAATACAGAAGGCAGAGTTTCTTCTGGAAACCTCGGAATCTGCCCCCTTGAATAATGCCAGACGATTTGTACAGTTTCTCCGGAATGTCAAACTACCACATCGACCACTGCTGGACAAGTGTAACAAAGTTTTTCTTCAGAATGCGAACCAGCTAGGTGTTGACCGTGTGGTTATCATCCTTGGACTTTACCAGGCTTTACAATTCAGCAGCGTTGAGTTAAAATTAGTTGCTAAACAGAAACTGATGGAAGCAATGGATGACTACAATAATTCTTCAAGCTTCCCTCGACTGTTTGTTACCCTTGCACCCATGGCAGGACCAGAGGTCAGAGAACGGTAAGTTTCACTTCTGGCTTACTGGGTGTGCATGTGAATACATTTTTCCTTAGAAAAGGAAGTGAATTTTCCCATGCTTTATCTGAAGACCATTGCTATCTGAGGCAGAATAGGCTGCAGTTCAACAAAGGGAAACTACAAATGCAATGGAATTGTGCTCAGCTTATGCTATTAATGGTGAAACACCCTCCTGTCGACTTGCTTTGTTACTATTGTTGACCCAAATTGACAAAATAGATTTCAGATTGCATATATGCACACACACACACCTTGCCATTGTGTTCTTTTTCACTCCATCTGTGACAAATTCTCTTGTGCTGAGGAAAGGCAACACAACAACGGCCTTGTTGAGCACACTTAACTCCTTCCTCGGAAGTAATGGAGACCGCAGAATTAGTCACAGGCTCAAATCCAAAGAGATGTGCACAGAGTTTCTGTTACCCTGAAAATGTCTTCAGAAATTTGAAGTTCCATGGCTACCACCAATAGCATAGAACTAGAACACAGCACTCTCTATTCTCTTGGTCCATTTGAACAGTTTTGGTGTTTTGTTGCAATATTTAGACTGCTCTTTCATCTCAATGTGCATTTGTTGATACCAACAGCCAACAATAATTGCTTGTTCCAAAAGTATTTCTGTACAGAATCATGTGGTTTGTGTTGCCGTTTTCCTTTGCTCACAATGGCACAAGAGATGGGGGGGCTGAGGTCACTGTTCCCTACAGAAATAACAGAAGCTAAGGTTCCAAATTTCACCCTTCACCAATCCAGAACCAAAAGTGTTATTATTTATTTGCCTTGGATCAGCTGCATGCTTTTCCTGCATTGTCTCATATGCTGCCCTTGTGATGGTGGAAGAGCACATTACCGAATCTGGGACTTAGGAAACATGCTGTATTTGTACCTGTATGTTGTTGTTGTTGTTGTTGTTGTTGTTTAGTCGTTTAGTCATGTCTGACTCTTCGTGACCCCATGGACCAGAGCACGCCAGGCACTTCTGTCTTCCACTGCCTCCCGCAGTTTGGTCAAACTCATGCTGGTAGCTTCGAGAACACTGTCCAACATCTCATCCTCTGTTGTCCCCTTCTCCTTGTGCCCTCCATCTTTCCCAAAATCAGGGTCTTTTCCAGGGAGTCTTCTCTTCTCATGAGGTGGCCAAATTATTGGAGCCTCAGCTTCAGGATCTGTCCTTCCAGTGACCACTCAGGGCTGATTTCCTTAAGAATGGAGAGGTTTGATCTTCTTGCAGTCCATGGGACTCTCAAGAGTCTTCTCCAGCACCATAATTCAAAAGCATCAATTCTTCGGCGATCAGCCTTCTTTATGGTCCAGCTCTCACTTCCATACATCACTATTGTAGCTGTATAGTTATCAGTAAAGGAACCACACCATTCTCCTGCTCCTGAAGATATTATTCATTCAGTGTGACCCTAAGTTAAAATGCTCCCTGATGGGGAACCTCTAATCCTAAATGTTTACTGGAGGTGTGTGTATTTTAAGGTTATCTTTCTTTCTTTCAAGATACATTAAAAGCTTCACTTTATGGAGTCTGTTTCCATTTCCCCAAGCACGCTTCTTTTCCTTTTTGAAATAAGAGTGATATACACAACTCTGTGACCTCTTAAACTGCTGGAAATATGTAATATTTTGTATGTTTATTTTTAGGTTAACTGAAACTGCTCTACTAGTGGCAGATGAATTTGACCATCAGCAAACATTGGCAGTGGCGGACACTATGCAAGAAACAGAAATCAGACATCCACAACTGATTCAAAAGTAAACCTTCAGTACAAAATGGCGACTCAAAATGTTCTCAATTTCTGTAGCTTCCCTTTTCTGACTGTTCAGAATGCAGCAAGTGAAAAATCTGTAACTTCTGTTTAGTTTAAGAATGACCGATACAGAACGCTGAATATGCTTGCACTATATGATCTGCCGTTGACTTACCTTACACCACAGTCCTAAACACATCTATTGGAAGCAAGTCCCATTGATTTTAGCAGAACTTGCATCCAGGTAAGCGTGCCTAGGATTATGGTGTAACTCATCACTGTTTGGTTGACATTAAGCTCATTTGACTTAAGAGTTTTTTGAGGAAATGTATGCTGGAATGTGCACAAGACATGTCCTGACACAACGGGTGTTAATAAACCTCAATGAAGCTGGTGAACAAAAGCAGCATAGTTATTTTGTCCTACTTTGTGCCTGAGGCCAAACTAGGCAAAACATTAAATGCATCTTTACACTTAATGTACCTGTTTTTAAAAAGGAAAATGTCTCCCCTGATGCTGCTTTTTGCATGGCCAGAAAGAATCCCATGGTGCCAATAGGAGGTTTTCTTACAATGCAAATAAGCAGCTTTAGAGAAGAGGTTTTCATCAGAATGGCAGCAGGAGAGAAAAGGCTTAAATCCCACCCACCTGTTGCATTCCTAATTTCAGATCCCTCTCACAGCAGCTATTTACAATTTTAAGCATGCATATTAAATATAGGAAGGTATTTAACATCCCATCTTGTTTCCCTGTTAGGGTGGCTTGGGGTAAAAATTAAATAACAGAGAGAAAATAATTTCCCTGCATCTACTTGGTGTTTTCCCTTTCTCTGTATGGTGCCCTGAAATTGCTGCAAATACAGTGACCAGGATCAAGACCAGCATAAACCTTTAGTCTCCCTAAAAGTATGAGGGCCTCCAACTGAATGACATTTTTCTTCCTCCTGCCATATATGAGTAGAGGTGCTTTTCACTCATATGTTGTTTGTGTCTGTTGGATATGGTCCACTGTCTTGGAAAGCGGGTAACACTTTCTTCCCTTCCTCTCTGAAAAAGTGAATTTAGTTTATAGAATGCTATGGTATACCCAGCTTGACTCCTTCCATTCACAGAAGGCTCTGGGATTCAGCTGGCACTTAGGTAAACGACAGGGGTGTTTGCCTTGTTTTGGTCAAATGTTGCAAGGGGCTGCAGGAGAAAGGGGGATAAATACAAATTGCTTTCCCATTTCCATTAATATTAGCCTCTACCGTATCAAAGAAACATCCACAAATGGAAGGCACCATTGGATCCAATCATCCTTTTATTAACTACGTTCTTTAATTAAGGACTGGAGTCCAGATTTCTGCCAGTGAAGGCAAGGCCAATATGGACCTGATTTTCAGATTATACCATTTTTATTGCTGGAATAAGACAATATATCTATTTGCAGCAGTCTATGGGTATCCCAACTTCGTTCAAGTTTCTGGACATAACCCAGTGATCGCCAGCCTTTCAGCACAAAGGGATGGCCACTTCTGGAATCTGAGGGAGTGCCATAGCTGAAAATAGCTGCCATGGAGGATATGGCATAATACAAAATGTACAATTCTGGGATCTAGTGAAATGTGGGCGTGTTTAAGGGCGTGAGCTCATTGTAAAAGAAGCTGAGCCACTGCAGACAGCAGCAGAGCAGGAAGAGTAAACATTCTATCGTGCATTGTGGATTTTTGAAGGGACATTTACCATGTCTTTTTGTGGGCACTGCAAAGAGGTATTGACAGGCACAATGGCACCCAACGACATCATGGTGGTGACCCCTGGCATAATAACACATGAAATGCAGGACATCATTATCAGAAAGCATTGACAGATCCCAAGCAGCCTGCTTTTGCTGTTGTGCCGATGTTACAGATACTCCATTCAAAATAGATTTATGATCCGTCTTGTAATTTAATGTGTGTTCATCTCAAGGCCAGGGCAGTTTGTAAAATACATCTTCACTATTATTTGAAAGGATTTTAATTTCACCCTGAAATTTAGCCTCATCTGCTTTTGGTTTCCAGGATTGTGTCTCTGCTTTACAAACATATGGATCTCTACAAACCAGTAGAATTGGCCAAATTGGCCTACGCTCTCCTCCTATTTCATTGCTCCAATCCTGAGATTTATTCCAAATTACAGAGATTGCTCACCAGGTAAGAAAGCACATTTTATCAGCAAATATATTCTGATGATCACTTTCTTTATTAATTTGTTACATTTGAATCCTTCCCTTCCTCCTTAGCAGAATTCAAGGAAGTGTTGTTGTTGTTTAGTCCTTTAGTCGTGTCCGACTCTTCATGACCCCATGGACCAGGAAGTACAGTGGTACCTCGGGTTAAGAACTTAATTCGTTCCGGAGGTCTGTTCTTAACCTGAAACTGTTCTTAACCTGAAGCACCACATTAGCTAATGGGGCCTCCCGCTGCTGCCGCGCCACCGGAGTATGATTTCTGTTCTCATCCTGAAGCAAAGTTCTTAACCCGAGGTACTATTTCTAGGTTAGCGAGTCTGTAACCTGAAGCGTATGTAACCCAAGGTACCACTGTACTTATCAAAATTGAAGTTTGCAGTGATCATCTTAAGAAGGCATTCTTTCTCTTGTACATGGGAAGAATATCTCGCTTCTAAATAAAGCACACTACTGGCTTTAGAAATAACATTTTAATGCAAATGTCCATTTAATTGATAAATTAATCAATTGTCTTTGAACAGGGTACTTCTCTAATTTTCATACCCTTTTAAAATTTGATACAGTGGATACAATTTCTTGCTAAGGAATTATAAGTGAATTACATCAGGGAATAAGCTCAGTCTGACCCAGTTTGCTGTATTTGTTCCTATTTTCACATTTTCAGTGTGTAGGACTAGGGATTTAAGTAGCTTGCAATGATATCTGTGGCAAGAGCAGCTGGTGGGTGGGTGGGTTGTTCGCCTCCCAGCACTGGTGTTACTGTAGCTTACCAGGATTGGGGATGAGGTGGCAGGGGGTTTGGTGCTGGCCACACCAGTAGGAGCTGGCCACACTGCTCCACATCATCCTTCTGGTGAGCCACAACGATGCCACTGCCTTCCATACCCGCTGCTCGCTCCTGTTCGGTCGGATTTCTTTTCAAGCAAATATGCAATTGACCTGGGTGTAAAATGCACTAAAAAATATTTGTGGCCTGCCGATTTTCACTCTTCATCACTGACAGATGTATATCTCTCTGTTTTGCATTCCAGCTGTTTACACACTAATGTCGTACCGACGGATATTTCCATGCTCATCCGTGTTCTTTCCTTGCTTCCTAACTCCTACATGGATGACGTCATAGTCACTCGAATGGAGGCTGCAATGCCTCAGTGCAGCCTGAGTGATTTGAGTTCCTTCGCCACAGCTGTTATGAAATGGATTCGACGTGATCAGCCCCATCAGCAAAGCCCTTCGGTGCAGTACGGAAAACTTTTGCAAAAAGTCAATAATTGCGCACTTGAGAGACTTCAGAAAGCCAATGATCTAGATCTTCTGTTAGACGAGTTGAAATACGTATCTGGAGACTGGTTTGAAGAAATGCTCCTTGAGGAAACCATGGTTGCTCTTCAGCGCTTGACGGACCAGATTACATGGACAAATGTGCCAGAGTTGTCATCTTTTTTTGCCAGAACTTCCTATCTCTGCGTTCCATTACTTGATAGAATAGCTGCCGTTACCGTTCAGCATATAGATAAGGTACTAACGACACATGATCATTTCATCTCCCTTGAAAGTGATAGGACAAACAGCATGCAGTGTTACGTTTCGTGTGTATTCTTATTTGGACATAGTTTATCAGAGCTGTGTCTCTCCCCCCCCCCCCCCCCGGTGTATTGGGTCTGCATTGCACACTACGCTGAGTGATTTGATTGCTACCCCGGGAACATGTATAACTTGCTCACATTAGGGAGAGACTGAAGACGCGGACCCATTTTGAAGAAAGCATATCCCCATTTACACGGGTCTTATATTCCAAATCCCCGTGTGCATCAGTGAAGTTGCATACAATGGGGGAATCGGCTGTCGGCTCAACAAAGCCCCACTGATGTGTGGGGAAGGAACTCGATGTTTACAGACCACCTTCTTAACTTTTGTTGCTTTTTTGATAATAATAATAATTCCCTGCCCATCTGGCTCGGTTTCTCTGGGCAGCTCCCAACAGAATATTAAAAAACATGATGCAACATCAAACATTAAAAACTTCCCTAAACAGGGCTGCCTTCAGATGTCTTCTCAAAGTCAGGTAATTGTATATTTCCTTGACATCTGATGGGAGGGCGTTCCACAGGGCGGGCGCCACCACTGAGAAGGCCCTCTGCCTGGTTCCCCGTAACCTCAGTTCTTGCAGTGAGGGAACCGCCAGAAGGCCCTCAGAGCTGAATCTCAGTGTCCAGGCTGAATGATGGGGGTGGAGACGCTCCTTCAGGTATATTGGAGGAATTATTAAAATCTGGCAGACATACATGGTGAATGCTAACTGTCCTTTTCTCCTCCACCCCCTGCTTTCTTCTCTAGGTTTACAGTTCTGAGATTTACTCTTTTCTCCGTCCCTTTGCTACTCTAAATTATGATCCTCCCCAGAGTGAAGAGTTTTTTGAGGCTTGCCTTCAGCACTTGAGCTCTTGCTTGGGTAAGTTCATCAGAGAGGAATGGTAGCCAGGTGACATTTCCCCCAGGTGCCAGCTGGCAGTGTGATGAGCGCACAAGGCCAAATAAAATCTCTTTCTGAATCAAAGAAAACTGATATATTTCAGAACCTTTTGTTGTTGTTTTTTGGGAGGCCGCGGGGGGGGGGGGACGACAACGACGTTGTGCTAACTATTCTAAACATCAGCAGGTAGAATGAATTTAAACTGGTGAGCAGTGAAGTGGCAGCTCTTCCTTTCCCCATCTTTCAAAATGAGCACAGCGCTAAGCAGGAGCACATTTTAAACAATTTGTGCTTGCTGATACAAAAATACCCCCACAGACTTTAAGACAAAGATTCATTTGGCTATTTCCTGTAAAGCATGCTTATGAAGTTGCTGCCGCTCGCAATGTGGGAAGACCCAGTTGCACAGCCTTAGGCATGGCAATGTATGGAGAAGGGGCTGGCAGGCAAGGACTGGGTGAATACAAGTGTGGGAGTACTAGCAGTGATTTTGTTACATAAACCATGCTGGAGAGGATGTGGGCGAAGGATCTGTTATTCTGTCCAAATTAACGTCAAAGCCAACAGCATGAAAATAAGCTCTTATCAGTGTACAGTTAATCGGGTCGTTTTTAGGACTGTGACATTTGCCATCACATTCTTCCTTCTGTGATGGTTCCCCACTGTTTTCCACCCACCCTGTTCCCAATCTCTATATCCCTGCTCCTTCTGTTCCTCTGGACCATTATAAAATCCGAACCTCAGTTTCCAGAAGCAGAATAAATAAGCAAATATGTAAAAACACCCAACATTTTAGCCTTGTTCATGTGTCACTTGTGTGTTAGGTATAGCTGTTGAGCAAGGAACAGGGATGCACTTTTATCCCCACCCATGATAAATTCCTGTGGCAAGGAAGGGGCTCTGTGTGATTGTATGGGTGTGGAGAGTTCTAGTTTCCCATCTGTTTCTCCACTTCTTCAGAGATACTGTCAGTTAAAGGATACACTAATATATTTGTTTTATACAGGTAGTTTTGAACCGCATCTCCTTGTGCTGCTTGGTTTTGCTTTGGCCGTTGCTGAGTATTTTCCAGAGAATGTGATAAAGGCTATATTTAACATCGAATTTTTGGCCAAACTAGATGCCCAGCTTGAAAGTAAGAAATAATTACAAATTTTAACAAGACTCTTGCATTTTGTAAGAGATTGTGTGTATGTGTTTTCTTTTGCTCAGAACAGGAATAGCCAACTGCATTTTTGGATACTGCTGCCTTCTTGGTTTCCAATAATCAACCTTGGAATAATATTCCTATGTTTGAGTTAGGTTATTTTCAACAAACCACGGTTTGCCAGTTCAGAAACAACAAACCATGGTTGAGCCTGAGGCTTGCTGTGATGGGATAATGAGCTGCTTGTGCGTAAAAGCTGAATCCCTCAGAGCTTTGCATAGGTCTCAAAGCTCTGCCTTTACGGGAGCCCTCAAAGCATGACTCCCTCAATCGCTGGCAGAATCCGTCAGTGGACGCTTCCAGAATTTACGCCAACATAAGAGTTCCTTAACGGAAACTCTACGTCTGGATTCTCTGCATGACAGTTTCCTGCGCGGAGTGGGCGTCCCCAGCAGAGGTCCTGAGCCCTCCCCGCTGTTCTCACTGGAAGCATCTTGGAGCCATCCCTCCGCCTGAGTTTCTGCAGGAACTCTCCCTCTCCCCCTGCTGGTTCCTTCCTCAGCATCTGAGGGTCCCTTAGCCTCCTTGAGCCCTTCCACCACCTGACTCTCCGATGGCAGTTCCCTGACACTTGCCTAGAATATTGTTTAATGGGATATGCGGGTGTGACCATATCCCCCACATGTAAAAATGGGCAAAGCACGATGATTCTTTTCTTCAGATACATACTCTGCCTTAGAAATATCAACCTACTTAGTATTTCTTCCTCTTGCATACTACTCCCCAACGCCATTATGGGAAGGAAGTAAAATCTGATTCAGGCTAAACTGTGTTTTAAATGTCTTCTCTTGCCACCCAGCTTGAAGGAATAAAGATTTTCAGTTGTGATTATAAATGAGGTTACTTGCATCCTGACAGGAGGCTGGCTGAGGCAGCAGAAGCAAGCAGAGAGATGCCTCTGTTCAGTCCAGTGCTCCCGCAGCCCAGTGTACAGTGGTGGGGGTTGGATTGCAGCTTAAGAGACTTCTGATTTGCTTCTGCGGCCATGCCCTTTGTCTGAAGGGCTGCTTGCTTTTGTACTTACAGAAGTGCTGTCAGGCCTACAGTGGTGTAAATAGTGTTCGCTTTTCCCCTCCATTTTTTTAAAAACCAGCGCTACCGGGTTCCTTAAACCGGAGGGTCCGCTTACGGCTGATGGAACTGAACCGAGCAGTCTGTTTGGAGTGCCCAGAGCTTCAAATTCCGTGGTTTCATGAGCGCTACTGTCAGCAACTACAGCGAAAAGGTGAATATTTAACCTTTTAAATGACGGTTGCATTATGGGTGCCTCAGTCCATTAAAAGAAGAAAACCTTTACAGAGTCATATTTATTAAAACTTGGAACATTTCAGAAATGGCTTAAACTTCAGTTATGTCCTTGGTCAGCCTGCTTTGAAGTGCTATATGAAGTTCTTTTAAAAAAACAGAAAAGATGCTGACAGTCTCAGGGTAATATCCATTTGGTACCCTTGCATAACGTATCTCCTAATGGAAGAATGCAGGAGGTGATCCCCCCCCCCCATTCTCTCTCCCCACTGAAGCCCATAGCACCCCCTGAACATCTGCTCTGGAGGGTTGGGGAATCTCCAGGATGAGTTGGGAGATGGCATTGGGCGGAGGGACAAATTGGCAAAGATCGCCTCCCTTCTTCTTTTAGTAGATGCCTCTACTGGAGCAAAACCTCAAGGAGCATCACCTGGATTCCATCTTCTGATAACGTAACACGCGTCATTCTTGTAAAGTGATTCATGATATTTTGTTCTGTCCTCCCTTTGCTTCTGATCTGGTTTTTATGCTTTGTTTTTGTTTTCACCCACAGGCAGTGGTAGTCTTAGCGCGTTGCAACAGCAGATTCACGGACTGCTGGGAGAAATTTTGGGAGGAAGCCACTTTGCCAAGGTGTCTGTTCTCACCCCGTACTACTACGGAATCGGTGGGTGTTTAATTCATGGGAAATCCTCTGTGGTTCAGCGTTTCATGGGAAACTCTTTCAAAACATTTCTCAAATGTACAGAAGCAAGTCCTGGCTATCCCACAGGCTTTCCAGACAATCTATAGTTATCTGAATGCAGTGTTATTTATTTTTCTTTATTGAAGGCCTGTCCTGATTCACAGGCCCAAAGGAGGGCCCGTGTGAGTTGTTTGATGCAGGGATACCAAAGACGGATGCCTCAAACACCATCAGGGCCAGTTCTTGTGCTGGGGCAACCCAGCCAGATGAGCGGGGTATAAATGATAAAATTATTATTACAGTGGTACCTTGGTTACATACGCTTCAGGTTACATACACTTTAGGTTACAGAGTCCACTAACCCAGAAATAGTACCTCGGGTTAAGAACTTTGCTTCAGGATGAGAACAGAAATCATTCGCTGGTGGCGCGGCAGCAGCAGGAGGCCCCATTAGCTAAAGTGGTGCTTTAGATTAAGAACAGTTTCAGGTTAAGAACGGACCTCCAGAACGAATTAAGTACGTAACCAGAGGTACCACTGTATTAGTAGTAGTAGTAGTACTTATATACTTTTATTTATATGCTATTCAAAAAACAAAATTCTACAACAAGTACAACAAGTCTACTTAAAACCACACAATACAGCTATATAGAGTGCATTGCATTAATCCAGCCTCTGGGTTACCAAAGTAACCACCTAGGCTACTCCCTAACTTTCCCTTTAAAATAGCTACTGCATCTGCATGAAGCTTGTGGAAACTGTTGGGCCATGGATAAAAATGCGGTTGGCTGAGGCTTTGCATCTTTTGGATAATAAGCCCCTGTGAGGAGCATATTTAATTGAAATCAGTAACATGTCCTTCCAAGTAATTGTGCTCAGGATCTTGGTGTGAAAAGTTGTACTACTGAAATCAATGGGACTGGAGTGACATAAGCAGTAAATAGTCAGCCTGTGTGTAACAGGGAAGTTTTGCTTATAGGTTTCCTTTTCTTTTCTTGTAAGTGGTGGCCTGTGTAACTATTATCCTAACCTTAAATAGTGAGTGAGTGCTCTAGGAGCTAAAGTATTGTTGAAGCAAAGTATGAGCCTGGTGAGTACCTGGATTGTAGATCACTGGAGCCCCATGGAAGCTGTTTCATGCTTTACTTAAGAGTCTGCTCTTAAGTATACAGCTCTTAAGTATATACGTGTGTCTGATTATACAGTAGTAGTGCTTGAGTAACATTGTGGTTTGCAATATTGCACTGGTGGAGAAGTCATGCCCCACTGTCAACATTAACTTCCTATTGTGACAAGTCCTGAGATGATATTTTTTATTTCAGACTTTGAGTGTATTCTTGATAAAAACAAGAAGCCTCTTCCGCATACCGAACAGATTGTTGTCATGGCTGACTTGAAGGGAATGCACTGGGAGCAAGATGGCCTGTTGTTGGGAAGGAAAGGGCTGCCGCCGGGAGCTCAGAGGTGGTTACATATTTTCTGTGTGCTTCTATGGTCCATCTTCTTTCATACTGTTTCATGCCACGTACAAATTCAGGGAAGGCTGATCTGTCCCATTGTACGTATCTGACTCCACTTGCTCCTAAAGAGTAAGTGAGAGGCAAGTTGCACTTACAACTTTAGTCGCTAACAACAACACTTAAAATAACAGCATTTAAAGTAAGTTGCTACTTACTTTGGCCTGAACCTGAGTGCCAACTTCTGCTGCCATTTAAACTGGGAAGCATATCTTCGCATCTGCGTGTGCTCTTCAGCCGTTAATATTTTTGACTTGGAATAAAATGCTACATTGTGAAATGCACTAAGCTTTATTACAAGGCCCTTGGGTTCTTGAACCAAGGCAAGCTGAGTTGAAATAAAAAAGGATATTTCATTTCCTCCATTAATTCTTCAATTTATTCCGGATAGACACCTTCATTAAGTCTACACCATTCCTAATGTAGAAACTCCCTTCCTTATTGATAGGGCAACCTATATTTGCTTTAGTTACTTGCTCAATGGAAAGTTAATTTCTAGCTGGCTGTGTTGTTAAAGAGCATCCGTTTTAGTATTCCTTGAACTTTATTTGCTCTGAAGAAACCTTGTTAGATTTTATTGTTGTTCTGGACATATGCCACATATTTGCAGAGACTGATGCACATTGAGATGTGACAGATATCTCTTGTTCAGGGTGAACCTTTCCATTTCAGTGGAGTGAGGTATTATAAGTGTGCAAAAGAATAAACATAGCTTGTCTCCCTCTACTGAAAGAAACTGGGAAAGTTCTCCTTGGCAGGGAAACTTGAGGCATCAGCCTTCAGAGGCCCCTTGCTCAGAAGAGACTGATGCATTTGCAGTTTAACATTGCAATACATGTTTTAATATGATAAAACTCTGCACTTTCCCTTGCCTCTTTTCACTTCTGAGGTGAGACATACAGTTTCAGGAGTTTTCTGCCCCTGTTATCTAAATGGCTCACTTTAGATTCTGAGTCGATTGTGTTTTCAGATTGTTGAACCTATAATCATGCACATATGATTGTATTGTATTCAGAATTGCAGTGGATTTTCTGGATTCAAAAGCCTTTTGTAAGAACTTGAATCACCTGAAAGGAGAAGCTGCTATGAAAAAGCGACATTTGGAGATTCTAGGATACCACGTTGTTCAGGTATGTTGTCCTCTATATTTTGTATCAATATTGCACATAATTACAGAGTCATCTGACAATATGTCAATGTTCTTTATCTGAAAGCTTTTTATGATAAATATTCAGGGCTGTGCTCTGCTAACTTTTACTCAGGGTAGACCCATTGAAAGTTGCTTTCTGCTCTTCTCAAGTTGTTCTCAGCTGAATATTATTATTACCACCACCACACCACTTCCCAAATGGTCTTACAATCTAAAAACAGACCAGGGGGCAGGGCGGGGGAGACAGCAAAGGGGAAAAGATGGAAACAGAGGCAGGAATAAAAAGAGGAAGAAGACGCCATTTCCCCCCCCCCCCCAGTTGCTCATGTTTGGATTTAGAGTGGGACATAGAGCTTGACAGTTATTCCAGAGGCTTCAGCAAAAAGATGGCCTTTGGTTTGAGGAAAGTAAGAGAGGTTATTTAAACTTACACAGTTGAATAAAAGGTCGAGAACTTACATTGAGTTTTAAAAAAACATTGAAAAGAATTACACAGTTGGAAGATGTGTTATCAAGTTCATCTCACAACCTGTGGACCTCCATATGTTGTTCTACAACAATTCATATTATCCTTGCTCTTTGGCTAAGCTGCCTAGGGGAGGGGTAAGCAAATGTTTTCAGCAGGAAGCCGGTCCACTGTCCCTCAGACCTTGTGGGAGGGCAGACTATATTTTTTTTTGGGGGGGGGAATGAACGAATTCCTATGCCCCACAACTAACCCAGAGATGCATTTTAAATAAAAGGACACATTCTACTTATGTAAAAACACGTTGATTCCCGGACCATCCGCGGGCTGGATTTTGAAGGTGATTGGGCTGGATCCAGCCCCCGGGCCTTAGTTTGCCCACCCATGATCTTGTTCTTTAGCCTCAGTGCAGATGGAATACTGTCCAGTTTCCTAAACGTAGGTGACCAAGTGCTCTGTAACAGGAAACTGACTAGTGTTATGTCTGAACATGTTTTCACTTAACATGTTCCCCTACAAATCAGTTTACAACCAGATCTAGAAGCAGCCGTGTAACTATGCCAATACAACAGAGATTCTTGTTAAAAAAAAATATCTTGATAGGTTTCCCTTGCTATATTTCTACAGTAAACTTTATTTTATTTCAGATCCCTCATTTTGAATGGAATTCCATGGAGCTGTCATCAAAGGAGGCATGGATGGAGTATCTAAAGAATAAAATATATGAAAAGGTTTGAAACGATCACGTGAAGAAGACACACAATCATGAAGTTATTTTATATGGACTATGGAACATTAAATATTTTCAGCCTGATGTGGCTTTACTGAAATCCCTTTTTAAAACTGAAATCATCACAACGCACACTAGGCTCTAGTTCCACAAGGCTGACCCACATGCGGAAGCAGGTTCACACACCTGCTGCCTATGCAGATGTGCCTCTGGATTTACATTTGGACCTGGATTTTGATGCTCCACTACATCTCTTTGAAATGGCTGGATAATTCTTCCAATGCAGATGAGAATGTGTTTCTCCATCTGTAACCCTCCTTTCTGACCCCCCCCCCCCCGAGGGTTGGAGAACTTCCAGAGCTGCTCCCCTTGAGGCACAAAGAGCTGCCTCTTCCACCCATAGGAAAATATCAATCATACATACACTGACCTCTCAGAATCTTAGCTCAGACACATTTGTGTTTCTCATATGCATACAAATGGGCAATAAAAGACAATGGAACAAAAAGCCTAATGGAAGTCATTAGGATGGAATGTGTCTCCGCACCTTGAAATTTTGCTTTAGGTCAAAGTAAGTGAAAGTAAACCACACTTGCCTGTTCCCCTCAGTTTATGATACCTTTATACCTGCTTCTTCCTCCTACAGAGCTACTTCTAGCCTGGTGAACAAGAAAGCTACCACACTCTGATTTTTGAATTGGTTCCAGCTAGTAAATGTGTCATGTTGCTATTTAAAAACTATCTTCCTCTGCTAAGAGCTGGTGAATTGCAGTAATGTTTCCTTCCCAGTATGAATCTCCCCTCGGGTCTGCTGCTGCCCCAGCCGTTGAAAGAACAGGAGACATGCAACAATAGCACAAGCGCTTGAGCCTGCCAGGCATTGTGAGTGACAACCACAGGTTGCTTGTCCGTTGCAGAGAGGCAAACCACTCCTCCAAATATTTGGCATTTATTTCATGGTGTCCCCCTCCTATTTCATGGCTGGCCCATGCTTTAAACCTGCAGAACTCCACAACTCAGCAAATTCACCCCCATATTTTAAGGGGAACCCAAGCTGATCTTTAAAAAATGGAGGTGGCTTCCATAACCCGATTCTCAGAATGCAAGCACAGGAATTGGCTATACAGTTAAATGAATACCAGGCAGAGGAAATTTCTGCTTATGCAGGAGAGGGGAGTTCCCTGATATATTTTTTTAGAAATTGTCCCTATTGCAACTCCCTGATCCATATGCTGTAGTGTGCCAGAGGATCTGGCAGCGGAGGAAGGTGAGGTATGGTAAAGTCCTCTGCTGTGATTGGTGCAGAAGCTCCAAGCCCATTTTATGTGAAAATAGTTTTGAAATGTATAACAATCCAAGACAGCCTGGAAGATTGGGGCAATAAGCGTATTTTGTATATGAGGCTACAGCAAAAATTGCACGGGTAGGAACCATTTCTAGGTGAAACCTCCCAGTCTCATTTTTAGTCAAATTCAATTTTATTCAGTGTTACAGCAGAATTTACTTCAAATTCAAACTGTTAGTAAAAACTGAGGGTGGGGGGCATTGGGCACCTACAGAAGTTAATACGTATAAGACGGATACATTAACAGTTTAATGAATCAAGGGAGTTCTCAATCTCTGTACAGGGTAAGCTTGCACAACAAAACCAGAGGGGGCCAATAAAAAATAAAAAATCATCATTCGTCAATCTTCCTTTCACTTTACAGCTTTGAAAGCTTAAAGAGATTCAGGCCAACAGAAAGACAAGAGGCACCAGAAGCATAGCGAATTTCTTTCAGCATCCCACACCACTCCTTCTTCTCATCGTCATACCTGCATGGACAAAAGTTACTATAAGTAGGCACCTGAGATCAGAGCAACGAATCCCTTTCTGTGTTTACAAATACCAACCATGTATTAGGATCCCAACATAAAAGGCCAGTTATGACGATAAGGCTTTATTCTCCATAGTACATCATTGATTTAGCGACTCATTTCACAGCTCTGGAACTGTTTGTTATTTCCCAACGTTCTTTTTCCTTGTGGTCCTCCACCTGTTATTGGGCAACTCCCATTATCCATGACCGTTGGCCACGCTAAAAGGGGATGATAGGAGGGAGTAGGAATCCAATGACCCAGGGCGGCCGGTGGTTCCTGATCCCTGCTTTAAAATTTCACGACTCAAGTAATTCTGTCAGCTCTTAACTGAATCAGTTATCTGCATCAGTTTATATGGTATATTTCTGTTCTGAACATGTTAGGCCAAAAATCTTAGGGGTGCTTTCAACACCGCACTATGCAGATCATTTTGGAATGATCTCCCCTTCTCTGCCCATGTGGTCCCTAAATCTGTTCTTTCCCCACAGAGCAGTTTCAGGGACAGTGTGGGGCTAGCACAAAACTGTAGCCAAACACTGCCTTTGAAAGGCAATCTAGCATAAACCCTTGCATAAAAGATAGACAAATCCATCCACCACTCCTTGGTAGAGACCTGTCTCCGCAAACACACAGTACTCGAGCAAAGAGTCTGGCCTGTTTGTGGGTAAAGAGGTTACTCCTCAGATCTGGAAAGCATTTTGACCATTTTTTTATTAACCTGAAGTTAAGATTATTTAGTCCTCTGAAGTGAGTAATATTTCGTAGCAAAAAAAAGGTGGAATTAACAGGCTTCAGATGAGATGATAATATAGATTGTCAAAAGATTGTCAATAAAAAATAAGCTGACATTGGAACATTTACAAAAGCAGCAGTTCTTCACTGGATTCTGGAGATGACCTCGTGCAGTGTGAATATGAAATATTTTAGTCTCTCATACAGTATCCTATACATGTCTACTCAGAAGCAGATCCCATTAAGTTCAGCGGGAGTGCCGGCCAACATGTATGCAGTTACGGTCTTTGATTAGCAAAAAGAGTAATATTCAAACACAACTTACTTCCAGATGTCGTTCACCTCATTAGGTGCAAATTCCTTTGTTTCAAGCTGAATCATAGCAAAGCCTCCAATAGCATACAAGGAGCCAGACAGTTCAACTAAAGAAATGGAGCTTCTTTCTTGTGGAAACTCTGGCATAACCTCCCATCTGTAATTTAACAAATATTAGATAATGCTCACTTTTAAAACATAACTTTGGTATAACAGCAGAGCAGGAAATATATATATATATTGTTTCCACTTCATTCATGCAAGGATTCCTTCTGTGAGCAGAACTCCTTCAAGGAATGAAGTGAAAATGTTGGATACAACCCACACTTTCTCAGATATGCTGGAAAACTTCTGGCCAAGCTCCAACATATGGTGAAGTGATGGTGCCAAAACTGGGGGAGTTTTGGGGTGGCAGCAAGGTTCGAAATTATCAGGGCACCAGGCGCATTTTGCACCTAAAGATTCTCCACTTGTGAGCACCTCAAAAAGTCCTGCTGCCATTTTTTTTCGCCTGGCTGACACTTGAAGATTTCTGAAATGTATGTGCTTTGAAGCTTTGAAGTATACACTAACAACAGACAATGAGGAGTTTAACAACGAAGAGTAGAACGTTTTGAAAACTGAAGTATAGTACCAATATTTTAATTGCAAACACCAAATTAAACATGTATTAACAATTTCTGCTAACAATTTTTATTAACAGTGTGTCACTTATGTGAATTGCGTATTAGTTAATGCTTATTTAAATAATAAAAAGTGTTGCCGACCCACCCACCCTGGTGGCGACAAGACATTCTATTCTGGCACCCACAACCCAGTTCCCAGAAGCCATTTGGCTCCTTGCTTTGCTATCCCAGTTTCTAACACGGGGTGGCGGTTACCTTGCAGGTGTACACCCATCTATAGGACCATTGCTGCTAAGAGCTCCAGAGCTCCACCAGCCCTGCCATGTCACCTCATCCCATCTCAATGAGCACAATGCCACCGCTAAGACACCACCACTCCTTCAACTGCCCACCCCCAAATCACTGCTGCATTGGCTGCCTCTGCTTATGGAAGAAGGGAGGCAATACGGTACTGTCATTCTAAACACAATCACTCCTTTCCAAGACAGATTGTGTGAATTTGGTAGTGGGTTTCTGCATATCTGTAGTGGGGAAAGCTCCAGCATAGGTGTGGCCAATGAGAATGAGACTGGATATCACACTCACTTGTTAGTGGTGAGATCAAATGCTTCAACGGAAGCGGAGAGGCCCTCTTCGGTAACGCCCCCTGCAATCACAATTTTGCCTTTGTGGACAGCGATGCCAAACATAGAGCGAGCCACTTTCATAGGGGGAAGATCACGCCAGTCTCCCCTCTTGGAATTGTATGCAAACACTCTGTTAGTGCATTTTCTGTGGAGAGAAAGAAGCAACGTGAATTGTTCTCAGAAATCACAACTCGGCGGTCACAACGAAAAGGTGTGAACATCTTGCAAGACATTTCCACTTTGAGGATAACAGGCATTCGGATTTGGAAAATAGTTTCAAATCCAATCCAAGCATAACACTCTAGGACCAAGAAAGAACTTCTAGATAGATATGCCAAACACCTTAACATCCCATGTCTTTAAATGGGAAGATAATGCATTAATTTGTATCCTGAGTTCTTTCTGTTATTTATATTGCAGATGTCAACTTCCTATTATTTTTCTCTATCCTGTCTTAGAATGGCTGCCTTGGCTTCTGTGGTCTGGATCAAAAGTCCTCAGAGAAAACACCTCACAGCATCTTGAGATGGAAGACCTGCTCCCAGCCTTGCAGTCCTTTTCCCACCTGGCATGGGAGGGCAGGGCCCGGACTGACTCCAGCTACAAAGGTTGAGGCTGCTGAACAGTCTCTTGGGTTGGGTACTATTTAGGAGTTTTCGTTGCTGTTGTTGATACTAATTTTTTGTATCTTTACATTTAGAAATTATGATTTATGTGAAAATCGTTCAGTTTGGTCATGTACATTTTGGCATCCTTTTTATTTATTCTTTTTGACTACATTTATGCAAATCTTTTTATGCTGTAAGCTGCCTTGAGCATGGTTTTAACTATGGAAAGGTGGCATACAAAGAGGATGATGTTCCGCTCCCATGATATTTAACTAATGGAATACCCATTCTTTTTTCAGCAGTGGCTCATTTCATTAACTTGCCATGGTCTCTTCTGTATATGTTACAAGTCTTCCATTAATTCTGCCATCCTCAGCCAATTTGTTGCTACAGTATAGTTCAAGAGCAAATCAACATAATCTCCCAGAATGTTGCATAATATACACATAGCCAAAAACCAATGCTGGATATTTCTAAAACTATAGGCTGAGGTTTCACCCCTCCAGTATGGTGACACTCGACACATGCAATGGGACATGCAATTGTGAACCTCTCTGAGACCTGTGGGTATAGGCTGGTATATATTTTCAATCAATCAATCAATCAATCAATCAATCAATCAATCAATACTACTTCATACGATCATGGGTTCCAGCCCTTTTCCTCTCTGCAGCAGAATTTCCCCACTGCCTTTAACTTCAGTTATGGTTACATGGGCACCAACTTTAATTAAGGTTAATCAGGGGTTGAAACAGGGCACAAGTAGAAACGTTTTACCATGCCCCCCCACCACCATTGGGACACTTTTGAAGTACTCACTTATCATCAGTCTTTCCTCCAAGACAATATACAACTCCATTGTGTGAAGTAGTAGCATGGCCATAGACTTTGAGGGGAAGCTTTTTGACCTCATTCCATTTGAGGGATCTGGAATGGAAGAGGACCCAGTAAGGCAACAGAAAATTCAACGAGAAGCTCCAGTAAACACAACAATATGAAGGCACCTACGTGGGATCATAGCATAGTACTGAATCCAGAGACTCCTCAGTTTGGAGGTCTTTGCCTGCAATCACATAGATTTTGTTCTCCAGTTCACCTAGTCCAAACAGGCACCTGGCTGATGGCAGCGGAGGAAGGCCAACCCATTCAGAAGTGATGGTATCCAACTATATGTTTTTCCAAAATTCAAAATAAGAAGTACAGTATTAGCGAAGACATACAAAAAGAAAACATACAAAAGAGTACATAGGCCTGAAAGATGGTAAAACAAGAGTGCTCAAAGAGATAATAGTAAACTGTGGGAAGGAAGGAAGGAAGGAAGGAAGGAAGGAAGGAAGGAAGGAAGGAAGGAAAACTGAAAAGGGGATGGGCACATTGTAAGATAAAAGGTAGAATAAGCAGGTGAAGAAAAGAAACAGTACAGAATCCATTCCTCCCATCCTGACTTTTAACCACACACAGTGAAGACTGAATGTACTTCTGGAAAGAGAACTCGGAAGGTGAGAGCTACACCCTTTGGATGTGTGCATATAATTTGGGGGAAGGCTAACCTACCAAAACTCTAGCCTACCTTTAAATGTTTCCCATATAGGACTTGGCTAGCAGAGATATCATCTGTAGGCTTGTATAGAGATTACAAATAAGTAGATCTGATCCTTGACAACATTCCCCTCCTCCCCGTTTAAAAAACCTTTATGCACTGTGTGTCTTCTTTAGTCCCATCCCACAAGCTTCCCCAACTTGTATCTTGATTATACCGTCCTCCACCCCACCAGACCTCTGTACCAAATTTGCGAGTCCCAATGCACCTTTTGGAAATGACTAAACTATGCCCTGCCCTAATAATGCTTGCTATGTTTCCCTGGCTATACATTTTTCTTCCTTTTTTATGTCTGTTTCACATTCAAACTTTCCAAGAGCTATTTTATCTCCCCCGTCTACCCACCAATTCTTCTACTTACCTGGACATGTTTTTCACAGAGGTGGGGAATTTATCTCTGGATTGTAGTACCTCACCCTGGGCTCTCTTTTTTTTGCAAAATGTTTTGCCAATTGCAAAAAGGAGGTCCATTATTATGTCAATCGTTTGTGGTGAACGTGAACTGGGATGGAAATGTACACTCCCTTTAAAGCAGCCAGAACTGAATTATTTGGGTGTTGGGTGAGAGCAGGAGAGAAAGAAATCTGAACAAGACAGGTGAAGTGAGTGGATGAATATTTAAATTTAAATACAGCTTGTGTAAAGATGGGCCAAGACAGAGCCTTGGCTGAGTGAGCAGCTACAATATGGCCCAGTCACTTGGAGGCTATACTGAGGATAGGGTGGGGGATTGAAAAATACAAAAGTAGAAGGAATAAAGAGTAAATAGAGAAATAGAAGAAAAGCAGGTAGCTGGACTAATAAAGACAAAACATGGCAGTTACCTGAATGACCACCACTCTGTGTAGAAGCCTGTCCAACAACCCAGGTCATCAGGGAAACCCTTTTGATGGCACCAAGTCCTGTGGATTACTGTAGGACAGTGGCTCGAAACATACAAACTACCTTCTAATATGTTGCAGGGCAAATAGGATCCTCCATTTATCAGTTGTTTGTTATGCCTGAACTTGTGGAAACACTGGTTATTTTAAACTATGGCCTGTTCCAACAAGCTTACAATTTTGGCTTGTTAGAAAATATAGGTTAACAATTGCTTAAACTAATCAAACTGTTCCGATGCAACAAGGAACTCCAATTGGTTTAAAAGTGAAGACAGATGCCTCTAATCTCTTCCTTGCAGCTGTCCCAGAAGAGATGGGAAGGGAAAGTATGGGGGGTCTACCTGCTGCTTGTGCAGGTAACGCAAAACTAGGGTACTGCAGACAAAATGAGCCATCTTGCTCACCCCATCAATGGCTTAAGATATTTGGGCTCATTTATTGACAGGGGAAAGTTTACATTTTGATGAACTTAAAAAAGAACAGCAACAAAGTGAGCAATGTAGCACATTTTGACCTAGAAGTCTACATGTACCCAGAATGCACACAGCCTGCAAAAGCAATGTCCATAAATATGCTGCTGAAATGAATGGGGAGACCCTTGGAATTGTTCTCTCTCTCTCTCTCTCTCTCTCTGTGTGTGTGTGTGTGTGTGTGTAGCAGGTGTTATGTCCATCAGGACTCACTGTATTAGAATGTCTAACTATGGACAGATCACCCAAACAATCCTGGGGGCTGTGGTTTGTTAAGGATGCTGGGAATTGTAACTTTGTGAGGGAGAAAATACAGTTCCCAGGATTCTTTGGGAAAAGCCATGTGCTTTAAATAGAATTTAAATGTATGGTGTGGATCTGTCATGTATATGACGTAAAACAGGGAAAAAGCAAAAGCAAGCTAGAAAACATATAAATATGGACAGGACGCTAAGGCCCACATTAAAAAGCCACTTTACACGTGTTCAGATGTTCATCTGAGCAGACATTCAAGGGGAGTGGGATTGCATTTATTCCTGCTGGTTCTGCCCCCGCTCTCTGCTCACATTTATGCAAGTATGAACTGCATGTGAGTAGGTTCTTTCAGACATTTCACCAGGATAGAGCTGTGATTTTAAGTCAGAGCACACATGATGCCACAGCTTCTGTTATACAGTACAATTTCGGTTTCACGTCAATAACATTTTGTAGACCAACACAGTTGGTGTTGTTGACAAATGTTAAAAAAAAAGTTTTTAGAGGAGAATCTTCTAATATTATAGAGGAAATCAGTTTAGAAAGCAAAAGAGGATCGAGGGTAATCCGGAAGGAGTGGTGAAATTATTGGATCAATGGTAAAATTACAGGATAAAATTATTATGCACCTTTGGATTTCTAAACTCTTAAGACCTTGAACTAGAAAGACAATACAGGATGTACAGCTCCTACAGAAAAGTTGCACACTAAAGGAGCTACACAAAAGCTATGTTTTTAGCATGTGGAGTTCAATTATTTCTTCCCTTACCAAACAAACCAGAGATTTATACCTGGAAAAAGTATGACTGGAAAGGCTGCTCCTTGTTCTCTTCATCCACATACAGTCCTCCCACTACATAAACCTGCTTCTGTTTAGTGACTATGCTGGAATGATTTCTGGGAATCTGTTCCGACAGTGCTGCCAGGTAACATTCATTCTCTGTGGGGTCATAAGCCACAGAAGCAGTATCGTTTATGAGAAGAATAAGGTCTTTAGTAAACATTCCATGCCTCGGAATATCATTTAAGTAACCAGGAAGCAAATCTTCGTCCCCCACGTCACCATTAACCTCTCCTTTGCCCGATTTCCCTTTGGTTGGCTCTGGCAGTTTCCCAGCAAAGGCATCTTTAATAACCTTAATCTTTTTTGAAAGATCTGGGTTGCTTTTGATGATTTCATCCTTCTCAACATGCTCCTTGAAATATTTCTCATCCATCAGGCGAAAGCGGATGCAGTCAAACACTTCTCCGAGGTTCTTCGCTCGATTCTCTTTATCCGCTTGCACCCATCTCATCACAGCCTCAAAAACCACTTCCTCCTTTTCGATGTTCAAGCTGTCTGGTGAAATCACGGAGATCAATTCATGATGGGCGAGCTGCCTGAAGTCCTCTTCTTTGCAAATCTTCACAAAGTGGTCTGATATAAAATCACGGGCGGACAGGGCAAGTCTCGGGCAATCGAGGAGGAGACCTAATCTCAGGATGGCCAGGCAATTGCCAACAGCAAGTCTCTTCTGGAGGTAAGAAACACAGACAGTGAAAACGGAAGGGATTTGAAAGCGGCTTGCCAAAGCAAAAATATCTTGCACGTTAGAATCGTTGAGGTCAATGCTTGCAGAATAAAGGTACTTAAGAATCATATCTAGGATGACAGGATCGACATTGTCCAGCACCACCTCTTTCTTTTTCTCCTCGCTTTGCTCCGATAAGAAGTACTCACGGAAATAAGGACTACAGGCTGACAGAATCAGTCTGTGGCAAGGGAGACTTTTATCCCCGGCTTTTAGGGAACAATCAACAAACTTTTTCTCTTCCAAAAGTTCCCTAAGGCCATCTTGAAGAAGAGTGGATTGATAAAGCCGAAGCTCTTCCGCAAGTTCTCTTCGGGAATCCATTTTGTGGAACGACTGGGCAAGGAGGTAGGAGTGAGAGCCCTCTTGCTGGTACCTAGGTTTGCCTGAAAAAGGCAGATCAATGTGCTCTGCCCGGCCTGAAGCTTCTGTAATTTAATCTTGCCAGCTAAATATAGGTACAGACTTTCACAAGCTGGAATTTAGGGTGGATGGTGTGGAAAGAAGAGTGGAGCTTGCAGCTGTCATGGGTTGAAAGAAGCAACTGTTGCTTTTAGTCACTAGGGAACCACTTTTACTTGGTTACACACACTGAATCACCAAGATTACTTGCAGAATATAGTTAGCACCTGCAGTCAGCAAAGGTGCAGAATTAGAACCAAGGCAGTTACTATGAAGTAGGTCTTTAAAATGCTAATGTTACTCAAGCAAGATGGGAAAAAGTGGAAGCCAGCAGGTGGAACTATGATAGCCATTCATAACTGAGTCATTGCATTCATTTAAAAGATTGTTTCAGAAAAATCAGGCCAGTGCCTATGAAAACAAATTCCTATGAAATATCTGCTAGATACAAATATAAAGTTACTTTCATTTAATAACATATTCACCCTTTAAGCAATGGGGAAATGTCCACTGATTTACAATAAAAGCAGGATCACGTCCCAAAATGTCAGTGATCTAGTATGTGTGCTTAGCCAGACTGGGTGTACTTTTCATATCATTCAAGAATGATAATGGAGCTGCTGCTGGAGTCATAGCAAGAACGTAAGATTTCTGGGAACACAGTGGCTACTTATTAAATGAATCAACAGGTACAATTCTTCTACTACTGACATATAAATTCTAATTTTAAATGTACCACCCCTGCAATTTTATACAGTTTACTGAAATTCACCTTTATACTTTCAATATAACTTCAGCTGCTAAAATAACAGCTGGATGAACAAGTCATTTGACATTTTTCCATTTACAGAAATTGTGTGCATGGTATGGTCTCGTGAAAACTTAGCAGCTGCCTCTCTCAAACAATAACTGACATTTAATTTTGCATGCAGCATACTGTTAGTTCACTGCATGGAAAAATTATGTTCTGATACTCCTACAGGTAAACAAATTTGACAAAAACAAAGCTGGAATGAAATTTTTGATGAATTATAGTATTATGCAATTTTACATGTGTGCACATAGAAACACACACATACACATGTCATTCTGTTTGGGACTCGCTTGAAGACAATGGGTGGAATTTATCACTGTGAAGCTTTATTTAGTGGAATTCCCAGGGGGAAATTAAGTGGAATCAGTAGGCAGTAATAGCTAGTAAGTAAAATGGAAATAAATATTGAACAGATAAAAAGGTACAATGACAAGACAAATTCAACATTTGTCACAGCAACCAGTAGAATTCATAAAAGTAAACTTCATTTCTTAGCATACATCCAGGGTAATGGAATGTGCAGTATATTGGTGGAATGAAGTAAGAGTAAGATTTAGTGACTGGGTCATAGTTGGAAATTCAGAAATACCACGTATTATCTCATGTTATTTCCTTAAAAATATTTTTATTTACACTCATATGAGACCAACACATATTCTAAATAATCAAATATTTTTAAATAATTTTAAATGTAACCACTGAAAGCACTGTATACTTTTACAAAACTGTACATTCCATGAATATATAATCAAATATATTTTATTATAACATGACAACTATACACTGTACATCATTATCTCTTCCTTCTTGTAATAGTTTTCTTGTAAATATAATCACTATAAAACAGGGAGCTGTAGCTTTTTCAATAAATGACTTTTAGAGACTAAACAGATTAATTAAATGTTGCATTACAATAATGTCAACCCATTACTTCCCAGAGTCCTTGCAGTGTGAAGCCATCTTTTAGTTTTTCTATGGCGAGCCCCAACTCTTCAGAAAAAACAGGCTCACGGTCCTGTTGCTTTTTTTCAGGAAATGAGGAAGAGAGGAAATGAAAGAAAACGAAGGTTAATACTGTATAATCAATTAGGCCATTAGGAACTAACACACTATTAAGTTTTCACTAAAAATAAAATGAAACCTTACCTTATTTCCATCAGCAAAATAAGCCTACAACAGAAAAGTAAATATATATATATTAAAACCTTAAAAAGTAATTGTCTAAGGATGCTATGTAATGTTAGTCATACTCAAAGCAGACCCACTGAAATCAGTGGGCCTACAATTATTATATATCATCTTAAATATTTTAATTATAAACAGCACAACCTTGTGTATGCCTACTGAGAAGCCCCACTAAGTTCTATGGGGCTTATTCCCAGGTAACTGGATAGTACTGCAGCCTAAGAATTGAACATTTGTTAATTCAAACACAGACACCAAGTAACTCAGTTCAATTAAATACTTTTGGATCTAATTATTTAATTATCTGTTATATCTGAAGTGGTTATTAAAACCATGTACTGCCATTTTGTTTCATTTCCCCCTTATTCAGTATGAGTAACTCCATTTTACACTCTATCAAATAAAAGAAAAATCTCTTCGACTTGACAGATTTATAAAATATAGTATTAAACAAAGTAATTTTTTCTGCCAGTTTTCTGCCAGATTGCTTAAACACAAAGGAAATGCTTCGATCATACATAACTTACAGCAATTGTGAGCAGTAATTAAAACAGTTTTTTTCACTTTAATACCCAACACTGAAATAGAGGTCAGGACTGCTGATTATTTCAACAGCATTAACACTCTTAAGAAATGTGTTCTAGTGTCATGCCTTTGGTGACTGTCAAACAAGGAGTGAAATATTCACATGAGAAAGTTATTCACATTTCTTTCCTTAATGAAGTAAGGAACCCAAAGGTGCTTAGCAACTCACCAGATATTTGAAGGCATACTGAAGAGGTAGAAGATATGTGATAGCATTTTGATAGTATCTTATAACTCCATATTTACCCCAGCTCAGTTCCCGGCAAAGAGGAAAGCAGACAGCATATCTGCTAAATAAGTCTTCTGGGAAAACAACTTTGTCAGTGGCTAAATTCCTTTTCCTGGCACTCAAGTGTCAGAAACGTATAACTGAATGCTTTGATGTGGGTTATCTGTGAGAGGTCTAGTACTGTGGCCCTACCTTATTTATGTACCCCTATGATGTTTTAGTTTATAATTCTGTATTGTGTAATGTTTTATTTCTGACTATCGGTCGAATAAAGGAAATTGATTGAGTGCATTTTTATCTTTGAAAAATCCAGTGTGATTGTAATAGATGTATTGTCACAGGTGGTCACTATACTGTGCAAGGGACTTCTGCCTGTGCTATAGGATCCCCTTCCTGTTCCCAAGGGTCTCTGGAATTAAGGTGACTTTTAAAGGACCTCAGAAGTTTTATTTTGTTTGTCTTTTACAGGGCAAAAAATAATCATGTGTATTCTTATCACTTCATGCAGCTGGACCACAAGAACAGCATAACTTCAAAGTGATTGCCAGCTGAAATGGAGCCACTCTGTTTAATCACAAACTCAAATGAGTATGAAACATGCAGGTGAGCAAGATATAACCTACTGCAAGTAGGCTTCCATTCTTCACAACCAAGATTTTTTTTGTGAAATACAGGGTTGGACGCAGAGATGAATGGAACTCCATGCAGCGGGGCTTTCCTGGCCATTCCCCCCCCCCCCCGCTCTAGTCCTCCATTACCAAAAAACCACCTGCTCCCAAGTGTCAAGGGACCCCCTGAAAGAAGAAGAGGAGGAGTTTGGATTTGATATCCCGCTTTATCACTACCCAAAGGAGTCTCAAAGTGGCTAATGCTGGGCCAGTCACAGTAAGCCATGCTGGGCCAGTCACAGTAAGCAATAATAAATGCTGTCCAATCACTTCCACTTCTCTCTTCCATAATCCAAATGGGAGGATCAAGCCACAAGGTTTACCGTGATATCTGAAATGGGGATCATGGTTTTTTCTTGGCTTGTCAATTATGGCTTGTCAGGGAGAGAAGCCAAGCTTTGCCGCTTGATCATCCCACACACACTAGAGCAGGAGTGACGTGGAAGTGATCAGGCATTATTTACAGTAAGCCATTAACTGTGATTTACGGTGACGTGTGAATTGCGTCACAGAGTTCAGGGGGGGTCAAAGTATGCACAGGACTACATAATTCGAGGTAAATTAACAGAGGATTATTATTTTTCTGTAGAACCTTACCACAAAAGCATCTGTCTGCTCATCTGCCTCAATCTCTACATCATCCTGTATTTGTTCCACAGTCAGATCTTCTAGCTGCTGAGGCTGAAAATTAATAAATGAAAGAAAACACTTTTAAATCTAATCTTTAAATCTTGTTAAGTAAATAGTAGCTAGTTTAATTTCTATAAATCATATTTTTAAAATAGGAATACCTTTTCTTCCATTTCATAATCTACACCAAATATAGGATTAACTGAAAAGACTTGATGCAATGATTTTATTTCTTTCGCTGTTCCCTCTAGTTTTTCCACTGGGTCAATCTTAAATCCAAGCACATAACCACCAGTCTATAAGAGAGTATATGTTGAAAGAAAACATATCCGATTGTTATCCCACAGTATGATGACCCAAATTCAGTAAAACCATTTTGGCTGAAATTGTGCTACAAAATGTTACACTGTATCAATGATAAGCCACAGTTTTATTAGGAAGATGAGGCAAACCATTGTCAATTTGAATCATGCTCAAGTATTTAAAACATTCAGCTATATTGAAGCAATACAACATCTATATTAAATAAATATAGCAATTTAGTGGGGCTTTGCAGTGCGTTACATGTTCACTATTAGTCACCATGTTTTTATGAATGGCTATAATTGTAAATATAGTGTTACAAAAACAACAGAACAATTCCAGGTTTAAAGCTATTTTTAAGTACTAATCTCAACTGTGCCATGTGGAAAGTAATCAGCAATGACACATTCAAAATTGCGTTTCTGAACTATTTATTCACAAACAGATCTACTACCAAGAACTACTAAGGAGCAAATCATTTCAAGACTCTAAACTTTTACAGGGGCACAGAACTCAAAAATAGCAAGTGACCAAGCTGATATGCTGGTGTCTCATTCAGAGATTTGATTAGTCACCTGGTGCTCATTTATCATAGTCATTATTCTGTGAACTCATAACTAAGCTCTTCAGATTGAAAAGATCATACTACCATGACATCCTAATTAAAGCAGCAACTTCCTCAGGAATAAATACCACCAAGTATAGGTGCTTGATTGAAGATGTTTTAGAAATGTCTTAATGGAGTTTTGTATGGAATGATTAAAAAACTGAAGGAAGTACAATATACGGAGTTCTTACCGCCTGAGAACTCTCAATGACAAGTGCCAAGCCAAATTTTGAGTCTCTGATCTTTACTGAACGCTGGTTGAAAAGTAAAAACAAACAAAAAATTGTTTGTTAAAAAGAATGACTGAAATATGACTCCTTAATAGAATTAACTGAAATTACTGACACTGACTCAATGAATTACTCTATTTCCAGTCACTTGTAATTATAAACACACATGAATTTTTAGTGGAGAAGAACACTGAGAACATTGAAAAGTTGGAAAATATCTTATCTGGAAACTTTGATAAGAATTCTGTTCATATGCCTCTGACAAAAAACAACTATAATGCTCAGCTAGCAGCACTGGCGAAATACCATGGAAACCATATAAACTGACCCATGTTTTGAAAGAACTAGTGTACCATAGTGGTAAAGAGTGTGAGCTATGTACAGCTCAGTACAGAGGAAATGCTATTGGCCTGATGCAAAGATGTATGTGAATCTGACTGCAGATTTTGGAGGTGGAATATCCTCCATGTTCTCTCTATGAGACTAAAAGCTGACCAAACGCAGTTTTGTCCATCAGTGTATTTCTGCATAAGCACTGCCTAATAAGGAAATATTAGATAATGCATGTCACAGCAAACTTATCCAGGACAAGTCTCTAACACCAAATCACTGTACCCCTTCCACCATCATCCAGCTAAAAGACCACTCACTTCAACCACCAGAGGAAATACATACTGTAAACCCACAACTTATGCACATTTAACTTGTGCACATTCAGCTCTATGTGCTTTGCAAATTTAAAAATTAAAACTAAAAAGGGGGTGGGCATCTGGGAAAAAGAGACTTTGGCAATCCCACCCGCCACTGAACCCTATATGCAATCCCTGAAATGTAACCCCGCATGCAAGTTGCAGGCTGACTCTATGTACTTCTAAGATTTGTCAGCTTTGTCAAGTTTATATTAATATCCATTGACACTTGCCAAAAATTGCATAGTATTTCTTTGGAAATTATATATACAACAGTTAAAATAAGGTAACCCATATTAATATTTAGGCAAAAATATTATGCTGTTATTGTACTTACAATTTGTAGATATGGGATACTGACATTAAAGCTGTCATTCATATTAGCATGCCAAACTACTCTTACATTTGTAACAAAAAAGGTACCCAGATTTCCCTAGGAAAGAGAGAAATTATAATCAGTTGGTACTAGCCTTCTATAACACTATATTAGGTCCCTCTGCATTTAAAATGTAAAGAGAATAGCATTTTTTATTTACTAAAACTCACATTTAAATACAAAATCCATTGGTGAAACCCTTACTGCAGCAAACCAGGGTTGAACCATAGTACTGTATAAGAAGCTTTCCATTGCATCTACAGGACTCAACATAATATACCATTCAAGTTCAATGGCATGCAAGACACATATGCCAAAGTTAAAATAGCAGTATACAAAAATAACTTTTTGCTCTGCAATATTGCTTTTGTGTCTATTTTCACACACTAAAATAGTCACCACGCTCTGTTTCACATGCCAAATGAATATGGGTTGCATCTTGAGAAATGCAAGACGAAGGAAACTTGTGGAAGTGACCTTCCCACCTTCTGCAGTGGCCTTCTAAATGTTTCTCCTCAGGAACAGGGACCCTCTGAAATGGGGTGGGGTGGGATACAGAGAACTCTGGAAGATGGGTGGACTGATTGAAACTGGGCAGAACCAACTTGTGCCAAGATAGCTCTTCTTTCCTAAGATGGTTCTGACCAATTTTCGTTGATTTCCCTTTCCTCCAGCAGCTCCTTGTGACCCAGTCAATACCACAATGGAGGGTCCCCTGAACCTCAGGAGTGTCTTTTGGGGATTGGAGGACAGTAGAGTGGGCAGGGAAGTCCCCTACTGTGAGCTTCCTTCCACTCACGGTTCTCAGGAAACAGCCTTATGAAATTCAAGTAATATGACAGAACTTGCACATAAATATTAAAGAGCTAAGAATATTCCGCTGAACCTCAGTGCCATGTATTTTTCAAGTAGTCAGTTTCACAAGGTGGTTACAGAACTTCTTTGTCAGATTTTGCAGGAAAGGTTTTAAAAAAATCACATTCTTAATTTCAGTTTATGAATATATCACACTGTACCTGATCACTAGATAAATTCCAGACACCATTTATTTTGTCATATACTTGTTCTTTGGGTAACAATCTCAACTGCTTGTTTTGAATTAATGCACATCTCAGCTTCAGCTCACGGTACATTTTTGAAGTTTCATAAGCTCTAGGAATAATACAACTTGGTTTCAAACAATGATAAAAATGGGAAAAAAATATTTATACTCCTCACTTAACCAATTTGCCTCCTCTAACTTGAGCAACATGGAAGTAATTATGCCAGAGATTCCTGAGTTTAGCTTGAAGGGAAACCTCCACAATGGGATGGCCCTTCCTCAATAAGATCCTTTATCCTAAAAAGCCATTTATCTGCCCATCCTGAGAATATTCTTATCTTGAAATATAAGGGTTGCTCTGTGTATTTGCATACATATGCACGCCAATCCCAAATTATTACCATTTCCTCACTGAACAAAATATATGCAAACCTTTCATTCTAACATTCATTGATTATATGGCATATGCAACTAAACCAACTAACTTCATTAGGATTGTGCTTCAGCATGCATTTCTTGCTTTTGTGCAAGACTAACACTTTTTAAAATAAAAAAAGCTCAAGTACCTGTGTACAGCAATAACAGAGGCAAAAAGTCTGGGGCTTCCAGGAACCACATTTGTAAATATGAATTCAAAACGTGTATTGTTACATTTGGTTAATATATAAAGTGCTTCTGTCTGGCCTCTTAATTTCTGTAAGAGAAAAGATTTATAAGATTTAGTATATTAGTACTGCAGTTTCCAAAAGAAATTAACAATCTTAATATTTATGTATTCTCAGTATAATCGGAAACCAGTAACAATTTCCAGGATGGTAGCCATGTTGCAGCAAAAGTGTCTTCTCACACTTTAAAAACTAATCAATTGCTACAAGTTTTTGCACAGTAGAGTCCACTTTATTAGATTCAGGAATTTATTACCCTAATCGAGATAAAAGGGTTTTTATACCACTACTAGTATTAATTAAGTAATTAATTGTGGTTTGTTTGGAACTGTTTGTCTTTTACCACTACAAGTATTAATTAACTTACCATTGCCAGGATATCTGTGTTACACTCAACACTACTTTGTGAATGTTCACTTTACTTATTCTGCGTATACTTATTTTGTAGACATAGTTGTATCCATCTAAGTCAAATTCAGAGGCACCCACTGAAATCAACTGGTCACTCTGAATATGACTTAGCTGAATATAACCCCTAAGCTTTAAATGTTGTAGTCTGTATTTTTCTGCATTTCATTTCTCTCTGACTTTACTGCTTACACAGCCCTTAAGGTGTCACAAGGCTTTTTGTTGCTTTTGAAATTCATAAGACTTGCTCACAATTAAATGTTTTTTAGAAGAACTGGAAAATCATGTCATTTGACGAGAGCATGCTATATATTTCAAAATACGCTCTAATTCAAAATTTGTTTCGTAAACTCACCGAGTTAGCAGTTCTTGTTGTTGTGCTTACAAAACAATTGTAGCCAACAGCTAAGGAATCAGGGAAAACAAAAACAGTATTGTTAAAGATGTCATTGAATATCTCCAGATATCTGTCTGGTATATTTTGTTGTCTGGAATAGAAAATTGCCCAAATTAAACTTAGCCCGGTGTGCTAGTTGATTCCAACACAAGGGTTCCTGCTAGCACAACAGGTCTTCCTCCTTCTCCACTCCACCTCCCCCAAATCTGCTCTGGAGGGTCCGGAGAAATCCCAGAACAGCACAATGGGGAAGGAGAGGGGGGTATTTCCATCTGGCAAGCAGAAATGCTTGCTCTGAAGGAATGATCAGATAAATTCATTAAATTCATTAAATAAAACATTAAATTGAATTCCTCCCAATGAAATCACTGTGTGACAGCTATGTACTAATTGTAGCTGCAGGAACACGTGCTGCTACTATAATAGTAACCAATTCACAGGTAAACTCAACTAAATTAAACGAAACCTACTCCCAGGTAGTTGTTTATACCACTGCAGTCTAATAAGACTTGCTTCCAATAACCAGAGGCTGCAATTTTTCCAGTGCTTATTTTTCCATGGAACATTTTCTGTTTCATAGTAACAATGAACAGACGCCAAAACAGTTTTAGCCAAGTTTGGCACCTTCAATATTTTTTGGTTTTGTTTACTAAATACAAGTAAAAAAGCAGGCTAATCACTGTCTAGGGCAGGGTGATCTAACACGTGGCCCAAGGGGCACATGCGGCCCTCAATGCCTTTTTGGTGGCCCTCAGCAACATTTGATGGGCCCCCCACAGTCCTCGTGCTGCCTTCCCAAAGCCAGGGGGCATAAAATTTTGGCCTCACTCCTTCTCCCCTGGGTGCAACAAGACAGTGTGGAGCCTGCAGATTCTATGTCAAAGTACTCTTGGGGCCCACTTGGAAAGAAAAGTTGGGTCACCCTGCTGTAGAGCATGAGAAATTTTCCAGGAACCCCACAGCATTGCATACTTTTGAGAAGACATGTGCAGCATAGTTGTTTATCTCCAAAACTTTTATTTTACTTTTCTTTTGAAAAACCTTACAACACACACACACACACACACACACACACACACACACACACACACAAAGACAGTTCCTTTCCTCAGGGTAACAATCCAAAAAGACATCACACAAAAGGAAAATGGATCGGGAAGGAGGAAAAAATAAGCAATCGCAGGTACAAGAGCTTAGTTTCAAGTCCTTTCAATGACCAGTTGGCAGTGGAAAAGTTCAAGAAAAAGAAGTGCCAAAGTATCTGAGCACACTGTTAAGAGTGGCCTTCTTGAAGCTTGATGTAGTGGCTGCTGCCAGAGGATAGTTGGTGTCAGAGTTTTCTTAAATAAGAGATGTATGGTGCAGACCTACCACCCCCCCCCCAGCCAAGTCTATCCATGGTCTCAGGTCCCAACCCACATTTGTCCACAATTAACTACATGTTTACAAAAGGCTAAGCTACCACAAATGCTATTTATATGAACAGAATTAACATCACTTTGAAGAATACTATTTGTTAGCAGGTAACTGTATCTTACTAGACTAGACACACTGTAGAAAAACAGCTTTAGAGCTAAGCTGACATGCCCTTGATAAAGATCATGAGCAAATAAAAAGAGCCTGAAAAATTTCTGCCCCCCCCCCCCCAGTTTTATAACCCAGTAAAGGGCAAACCAAGTTTCTGGTTGCCAGCACACTGGACCTGAAAGGAGACTGGCCACAGTACGTCATCCTTATTTATAATTTTTTAATATTATATCAGTCTGAAAGTTGTCCAGCATTTAAAGTTAGTAGTGTGATGAGTCATATGCTGAATGAGAATGCTTTTTATATGAAGTGACCTTAGGAAGTATGAAACACTGTGTGCCTCCCACAAAGAAAATAGACAATTGCAGTGTGAGTTGGTAAGGGACAATGCAAAGTCTGCAAGGCTTTCTTATTTTCGAGAATGCCAGATATACCTAAGGAAAGCTAGAATTTTCAGTATTTTCTAGAATGTTTTGAGAACATTTACTAATGCATTCTTTACATGGGAATAATTATGTCAATTCTAACTACTAATATAAAGATAGTATACATAACGTTAATAGAGTGATGAAGGTTACAGTGAAACCAGAGCCTTCCACTCTGATCCTAATGGTGTTTTACAGCTCTGAAACTATTGGGACTTACTTTCAAGCATATGCACTTAACACTGGGATGTCTCTCTCTGAAACAGCAGCAGTATCAGGTAAAGGAGAAAAGTTTTTGATTGACCAGTTATTTTTTTTAATGGTATAGAAACAAAGGAAGGGATACTTACAGAGGTTGACTCTAGGCAATACAATGGAGTGCCAAATAATTCTCAAGTTTGTTACCAAAAGTCTGCCTGGAAATTAAAAAAGGGGGGGGGGGTCACTAGTTAATTTATAGCAAAATTATTCTAATACTAGACAGACAGAAAACACAAAGGCTATCGTACTCAATCCTATGTACTCAGTCAGGATCTTCTACACCCAGTATCCCCCATGCATTTATTAATGCCACATATATAAAACAAACAAGTGGGATGTGCCACAAAATGTGGAGCACTCCTTTCCTGGGTTTCAGCCAGCCATGACCTTCTCTAATATACTTCATTCCAGCCCCACCACATTTTTGTTTTTTTCTCCCAAACAGCCAGCTTTTGATTCTGTGATCACTTGGCTTGTTCAGTTTGTGATGCTTTTGTACTACTGCAAATCTAACAATCTCTAGGGTCATTGCTCAGTGGTAGAACATCTTCTTTGCATCCGGAAGGACCCATGTTCAACTCTCGGTAGCACTGGGAGAGAACCCTGACTGAAACCTTAGAGAGCCAGTTACTGTAAACAGCAATAGGGAACTCGATAGGGCAATGGTCTGAGTCAGTATAAGGCAGCTTCCTATTTTCCTATGCAGAATTCTAAGCATAATAACCCATTCAAATCTGCTGTACAAGAAAATAAGCAGAAATGAGTGAACTGCAACTATATTAGAAAAAGAGATTGGGCAAGCAAACTACCGCAACGAAATCAAAATCTTTCAGGACCTACATACTATCTAAGATCTGCAGGAGGGGAAGAAAGGGAGCTGATACTACATAAATCACAAGGAAAGGATATAAAGGCAAGTTATAAATATTTATAATTAATAAATAAATACACATGGCGATCTTGGACATCTGCACTGACACATCATCGTAATCTCTAATAATAGCAAACTCAGGTGGCCCAGTGCCAATCACTTGGGAAGCAAAATGCTGCAATCCAAAAATAAGTCCATGGCTTCTACATATGTTGGGAATCCCCCAGGCATGCAGAAGAACACACATTTGTGAAACAATAAAATAACGCTGGGCGGAAGGTGGGAAATAACCCTCCAAAAACTGCCTGACAAGAACCTGCAAACTTTTAGCTTGGAAGAGAGTGCTGGTAGCACTTGAGAAAGAGGGAGAAAGGGTCAATAGAAACCAGAAGTTGTACCTTTCTCTCCATTGTTTCCTTTGGTATCTTCAATAGGATCCAAACAGTCAATGAGAACTTCTCCTGGTCTCATTTTCATTTGCCTATAACAATATTGCATGTTAAGTTGCTGCTTCAGCCCTTGGTTTTCTTTTATTTAGGTAAACCAGTAATATCCCAATGAAACATTTTGGGACAATAATGCTCACCATGCACACACACAAATCCAAGATCTATAATGACTTTGGAATAAACTTGTCTTCTCCCCAACCAAAGAGAGTCATCTTTCCAAATGAAACACTAATTGAAATGGCAGAGTTGTGCAATGACATTCACCTATCTGCTTTTTGCATTACTTCTCATGAGTACTGAAAATGTTAATCAAATGTTTTAACTGTAGGTTCCAATCAAAGTAGTTCCCTGCAAGGAGGAATGTGTGACATATTGGTAAGCTTGTTTCCATTCTGAAAGAAACAAGTTTATTTTTTATTTTTTAAAGTGCTATTAATCCAGCTTGTTGTTTAAATAATCTATTGGTAGCCACCAGTGACAAGGAATCACACACAGGTGTGTGCACAGAATACCATGAAGGTGAATGAGCAAGCCAAGTGCTCAGTCCCTTCTCTAGGCACAGGCCAGAAACCAAACAAGCTGGCAGAGGATGGAAAAACCCCTCCTTCATGCCCATCACAGATATACAGAGGGGCTGCTGGAGGCGGGTAGGGCTCCCTATCCTTCCTCAGCCAATCTCCTTGCCCCCAGCAAGCTAGCAATTTTTTCTGGACTTATTTATGAAGTTGCAATTGGTCACATTGGGCAAGTAGCAATGGTCAGTTCCTAGCCAGCATGACCAGCATAGCCACTCTTTTATCCTCTATGAATTTGTCCCAACATTTATAGTCATCACTACATCTCATGGCAGCGAATTCAAGCCATCTTGCATCAACAGGCACATGGTACATATTTACAGACCTGGTGAAACAGTTTGTATAAAGTATAACCTGTATAAACAAGTCTAAAATCACATACTTATCTGTTCTGTCCAGGACAGAGGCACCTTTTTCTCCTTAAGTATCAGCCATGGAGAGATATTGCTGCAGTTTAGATTGTCAATTTGACCAATTTTCAATTTAAAAAACAACAGGCTACACTTTATCCAGTTTTTTAAAAAATCTTACTTTGCGTCAGCCACAAGCCACAGCAAAGGAATAAATAAAATGCAGATATACCTAGATGGTTGGCTATACAAAATACGTTCCGAAAAATTACGACTATACAAATAAAAGAGTTAATAACTGTCCTTGATCTTTTATCCCGTTTGATTTCACTTCTTTCATCCCCTTCTTCCAACGAGTCCCTCTCCCTGCCCCACTCATCCTCACAATAACCCAGTGAGGTAGGCTGGGCCTGAGAGACAGTGGTTGTGTGAACGGGAGAAGAGCTAAACCGAAGATCTAATCCGGAGGCTGCGTACAAACCGCATTTTAAAGCACATCTCCCCCCTTCAAAAGAATCCTGGGCGCTGTAAATATTAAGACTCAGAGAGTTACAATTCCCAGCAATTCCTTAAAAGTACGACGCTCATAATTCTTTTAGGGAGCAACAAATATGCTTCGGACGGGCTTTAAAGGTGTAGGGAAACTATATAAATTCAATAAAAAATATTGATATTGACATAATAATATAATAATATATCAAGCGCGACTTTTTTGTGTTCAGGAGCGGAGAGGCCGTTGGCGTCCAGGGACCTGAGGAAGCCCGCTTAAGAAATAAAAGAGCCCCGAGAAGAGCCGTGCCCTAGAGAACGTGGGGAACCAAAGACGCGTGTGCGAATCCCGAGTTTTATTTTTAACGGCGAGGGCGGAACCCTCGGCGCCCGCAAGATGGCGCTGACAGACTTGAAGGAAACGGCGCTCTCCGCTCTCGGGCTCGCGAGGCCCGGAAGAAGCGGCCGCTTTGCCAACGGCTACTTAGCGAGGCCGGGGTCGCGAACTCCCTGTCGCGACGGAGCCGCCTGCGCGGGGGACACAGCGAGAAAGGGAGCCCCCGTTCGCGCGAGAACACTCACTGAGAGGTGATGTCGAAACGGACGTCCCTGTCCTCCCACAGAGAGTCCGCCGTGGCCGCCATGGTGACCGCCGGGCCCCGTCTCGGCGTCCGTGCGCCGTTCCTTGGCAACTCTCCGACGGGCGCCGGCTGGGGACAAACTTCCTCGGCGCGACGCGCGAAGAAGCCTGTTGTGCGCATGCTCCAGGCTTTTAGGGCTGTGCGTGCTTTTCTGCTGCTGGCGATCCGCGCTCTCGTTAACTACGCTCGGCGGATCGAATTAGGGACGCCAAGGCGCGCCTGCGGGGTGCTTATAGGAAACTGGTTTCCTGGGCTCCTAAGAATGCCAGGCGGCCTGGATAGGGATGTATTTATTGCCGAGCCTACCTCCCAGGGCTCTTGCAAGGATCAAAGTGGGGAGAGCAATAATGGTAAACCGCCCGGAGTTCCCTGGAGGAAAGGGAACGTAAATAATAAACGTTCCATCGTGCCCAGTCGGTGGGATTTGTGCGCATTGCTTTCTAACAAGATTTAAAAACCTCAAAAATTATGCCTGGCTGGGACTAGGGATGACGCCCCTTTCGGAGGGAGGCTTATCTCCCAAGAGCCAGCCGGAGGATGGTCAAAACCTTACTTATAGGAAGGATTCTGGTGGTGCCTAAATGAAAATTCTTTTATTGAAATGATTTAAAATGCTTTGCTTATATTTTTCAAGGGTAATTGCATTTTTCTTCTTTTTGTTTTAGTGTTTGGCGGTTTTATGGTGTGTGTTTTTTTAAAAAAATTAATGTCAAGTTGTTTTTTAAAATAATTATTTAAACATGTTTTTAGCACCCTTGGGCTACTTGAGGAAAGGCAGGGTAATAAATGTGTTAAATAAAATTAAAAATGTCTAGGCTATTATTGCTATGAAATATCACTAAATACCAATATTGTGACAACCAGTATTCTGTTAGTTGGTGGAAAGGTGTGCATGCATATTAAATACAAGTTTGAGATGCCAGCAACTACAATATTTTTAAATAATGTACAATGTGTCTAAAGTTAAGATTTTTATTAACCACTTGTGTGTGTGTGGTTGCTCAGAAATCCCACAGACTTCAAAACGACTTTCTCTTAAGTAAGCATGCATAGATTGCAACATTACTGTAACATTAAATCAACAAGGCACTTGAAAGAACCAAATAAACTTATGAATTGGACAGAGACTACAGCCTGTATATAAATCTATTTTGAAAGAATATTATTTATTCTTGGTTACATTTTCACAAAAGCAAACATTCAGTTCTAAATATCTTCCTCATATGACGTGATTAAAAGATACAGTGATTTTTAATTAACACAGTGAGATGAGATGTTAGTTTTGCATCACCACTCAGATTTTTCTAGTGGCACAGAAATACACTTAGTGCAAAATGTATTTTAGTATAGTTTATGCATAAAGTACCTTTTGCATGTTTAATGCTGATATATGTATGCTAGTAAACAAAAACAAAAAACCTGGAATGCAGATATTTATGGGCATATGCTGACAGAGGTAACAAATTAACAACCCACTTTGAAACATGTATACAGTACTGATGTATCTACCTGCAGTGCCAGTATTCTACTGAGCAAGCAGTAGTTTTGTGAAACTAGCATGGCATAGTGTTTGATGCCCACATTCTAATCTCTTATATTTTGGTTCAGCAAGTTTTAGGACTGAGCCATATTAATATACAATTTATTTGGATACGTTTAATGTAGCTTTACAGGTAATTTTGCCATGCTGCCTGCTTGTCAATATTCACTTTCAACAGCATAATTGGAACACTATGAGCTAGTTTGCATATAACACTCTTAACCATGTTTTGCTGCTATATGCATGAGCTGGAACAAGAGCAAAAGCCTCACACTTGTATGCTCCCTACTCTCACACAGCCATAAAAAAAGACTTGTAACAGTTACTTTCACTTTTCACAATTCTTGGCTTATCACATATAAAGCGGAGATCGTGGCTTACAACAAACAGGTTAAATAAGGCAGCTTTGTAGCCTATGCTTTGAGGTTAGCTTGTTTAAAAACTAAGGAAGAGAGGAGATGAGGCTTTGATGAGGTTCTTTCCATAACTTAGCATTACATGTGAACTAGTCCAATGGGTGAAAAACCTCTAGCACACCATGAGGCATGTATAGTATCTAAAAGACACGGTTTAAGGCAAAAAAAAAAAGGGTCATGTATCATGCCCAAAGTTACATAACTAGTTTATCAAGTGATGTAAATGACCAAGGAGTTTGTTAGGGTATAATAATGTTTTTAGGATTAACTTGTGCAACCTAACCTGTGCAGCACTCCTTTCTCAGAAGTACGCTTCCATTTTGGGGTTAATTGCAAATAATTGTGCATTGGGTTGCAGCCTTAAAGAAGTATCTAATTTCTACCCCTGAGTAACATTTACCTGCAGATTCCAACAGATGTAAATCCTTATTTATTCTGGAATATAGTCCACAGGCAAACTGAAAATTGTGGAGCGAGAATTTGATGTGTGTATAAGGAAAGGGGTACTATTGGTTATAGTTTTGCTGGCTCTATTAGGTTCTTGGAGGCTGCTAGCTCTTGGGAAGGTCCTACAAAGAGCCCTCATACAGGAATTTATAACATTTCCTGGCAAACATAGTACCTTATAGCTTTCTAGATTCCCATGGGTAAAACTTCATATTACCAGGAAAAGACAGGGTCCTTAACATCATGTTTCTACCATGTTTCTACCATGAGTTAAATGAAACCCTTTTGAATTGGCAAATCACTCCTCCCCATTGTTTCCTGGTTATTTATTGCCCCGGCTGAGCTCCTAAATTAAAAGCGAACGTGGCAGGGGGCAGGGTAAAATCAGCCTCAGTATGGGGAAGTTTCTATTCACAATATAAGATACAACATTTATTTTTGTTTTGTTAATGTTTTACAATCTACAAAGCATGCACGATTGTTTCAGATGTGAAGGGTCTTATCCAATGGTATGGTTTCTGTGAGTAGAACGGAAAAGGAAGCAGCTTTCAGAAATCTTCCCTCCCCCCCTTGTTGGCTCCCCAAACCGCCTAAATCAGCTCTAAATCCAACCATCTGAAGCAGATTTAAAGGCTGTTTTCCTTCCCATTCCCATGACACAAGGCCTTACTGTCAGCTGAGCAGTGTGATGATACAATCCAAACGTATGTGTGGGCTCAGTATGTGTCTTAACATTGCACCTGCATGTAAGCTCTGTTTCGGAAATAGAAGATAAACTGCTCCATTGACTTCAGTAGGACTACAGTGGAATAAGTAGTTTGAGGATACCGGTCATCTTTCCACTTGTTAATCAAGTACAAAATACAAAAAGATCTTAATACATTTGCACAAAATCTCCCCTCTCTTGGTTAACAATCTTTTCTGTTGAATTCTGCTTGGCGAGCGTCTCTGTTAATATCCTTCAGCCATCTGTAAAACAGGACAAGTTATATAATTTGTACTGATAAATATGAATTTCTCTATTAAAGCAAAATTAAATCTGAGTGTTGTGTCCAGAACTTGTTTCACAATTTCCTGTTATACTGTTTCCCCAGTGTAACCAAGTTCCTTATCAGAGCATCATTGACATTAGATTTGAAAATATTCTGTGTACACATCATACATCTAAAGCACATCCTCTCCAAGAATCCTGGGATCTGTAGTTTGTTAACAGTACTGGGAAATGTAGCCAGGATTTGTTCACAGGATTCTTTGGTGGGGCCATGCTTTAAATGTATGGTGGGTACACAGCAGACTGTTGTTCTCTTCTTTGCTAGAGGGTATCCATTCTTAAGGAAATCAGCCCTGAGTGCTCACTGGAAGGACAGATCCTGAAGCTGAGGCTCCAATACTTTGGCCACCTCATGAGAAGAGAAGACTCCCTGGAAAAGACCCTGATTTTGGGATAAGATGGAGGGCACAAGGAGAAGGGGATGACAGAGGACGAGATGGTTGGACAGTGTTCTCGAAGCTACCAGCATGAGTTTGACCAAACTGTGGGAGGCAGTGGAAGACAGGAGTGCCTGGCGTGCTCTGGTCCATGGGGTCACGAAGAGTCGGACACAACTAAACGACTAAACAACAACAAGGAGTTACGACTTCTCCCTCGCTTAGAGAATCTGGTAAATAGGAAAGTGAAAGAGCTATTTATCCAGGCAGATGTGTGGGACAGGATTAGAAGAAGGAAACAACGCAGCTTCAGGATGCTCAAGGCATTGATCTATTCTAAGAGAATGTGGCAGAATAGATTCTTCCTCTAGCAGACTGTTGGAACTCATAGAGGGAGGGAAAAAGAGAAGACCCCCTGAGACACAGTGATCCCCAGCAGCTGCTTGTCTTCTGGCTAGGTCGAAGTCACAACCTTCCTCCATCCTCTTACAAATATTTTGCAGCTGATTTTTTTTTTGGGGGGGGTAGGGGGGTCCCGCCATGCAGTTTCAGAACATCAGGTTTAAGCCCACAAACCAGTGGGACTACTAACAGTATGGTATTGACAGTGTGTGGCACAGGTCACACAACCTGTATAATGTTGAGAATTACTTTTTCATGCGCAACCTTGATTTTTCATATTTTATTTCTGAAGCTCTGATCTTGGGTGAGAGTGAAAGGACACACAAGTGTAACATGAACCTCTCCACGATCAGGAAGCCCTTGAAAGTGTGATCCTAGACAAGTCTATTCATAAGTAAATTCCAGTTTGTTCACTGAGGCTTACTGGCACATAAGCATGCATAGGAAAGCAGCATTCTTTGAAATATTGGGGCAGTGTCAGCACAGGCTCTTCCCAGAAGTACAAGAGTCTGTAGAAAAGCCTTGTTGGTTCCTACCTCAAGAGGAAAATACGCAGGTCTTTTTACAGTCTTCCTCGATATCAAAGCGGTTAGCATTTCCATCGCAGCCACCATACCAAAACTGAGCACAAGAATTGGCTTGCTTATCATAATACCATTTTATAATATACACACGGCATGGTCCTTGATCTAATCTTAATTTACATTGTGGAGGGCTCAAGAGATTTGCTTTAATAAAAAACAAAAACAAAATATAATTATGATAGTGCTTTACAAAAGTAATTGTGGCAATAAAGTTCCAATTTAATCAAACATTTACCATGTTAGAAGTTAAATTTATGAAGGTAGTGCCGATATACGCTACCCCCCCCAACATGATGGATGGATAAATGGATAGAGTTTCTTCTTCTCTTCAGTATTTCTCCAATCTTGCTTTACTCACATCTCTACTATTGTTTAAAACTTTTCCTCTCAATTTTTATCTACCCTTATTTAAACACACACACCCACCCCTTTTCTGTGTTACTCCCTTCCCATATTCAAACCTGTTCCTGCTCATTTTCTCAGCTACCTCATGTGAGACAGATAAAAGATGTGGAGCCCTCAAATATTCCACAGGACAGGCGTCTCCACCACTTCTGTGAAGGTGGCGTTCCTGGGTACCACGTGTATACATTAAATCACATATAAAAATCCTGTAATCACCCTCTAAACCTCTGGAAACCCACAAAAATCCGCTGAACTCCACCACAATTGCTCCCTCCAAGCCTCCCTCCAAACCCCAACTCTTCATAGGCTTCAAAGATCTGGGCAAAGACTCATGGGATTGCAGTTACAAAGGTTCATGGGATGGCCATTTCCCCCTTTTTCACACAATTTTTGCTGCTTTCCCGCTCTTTTTGCCCCTTTCACGCCCTTTTGCAGTATAAACGGGTTTATTTACTTTCAGGCGTCATGCATATGCGCAGTTGCGCATAAGTCGAATGTGCGTAAGCGGGGAGACGCTTGTACCTTCTTTATACTTTGCTCCAACTTCAGCTATTGTTTAATAACCCAATTTTTCTTGCAGTTCCCTCTCCCCTTGCTTTACTCAAACGTCTGCCTTCATTTTCCACACCCGCTACTGCTTCATGCAAATCCTGGATCGCGAGGAGGCACTGCAAATCCTCCAATTAGGGTTGCACAACGACATCATTGCATTTTTATTATATATAGGGGGAAATGGAAGAGTGTTAAAACTTTGATACATGTAACGACCTGGTTTGGGTGTAGGTGGCATGGAGGAAGATGATGAATGAGAAGGTGGGAGCGTTTTCTCAGCTGTTAGCGATGCCAACGGCGGTGATGACGATGGTGATGATGGCAATGATGGCAGTGCTGAAGTAACTGCTGCAGAATATAATGTTATACACACAGAGAGAAAAAACCATTCAAGAGATGGGATGACATATAGCTGATGAAGTACATTTTAATCCCTGAAGGTTTATGCCATAATAATACCTGCAGCGTCACAATATTATTTGTTATTTTTGCTGCAGCAGACTAACATGGCTACCCCTCTAGGAATTTAAGGAAAGGGTGGTGAGGTTTGTTTCTTTCTTTTTGTTTTGCCTATGAGACATATCCTGTTAAGAACTAGATTGCAGAAAGAATTACCTTTAACAGGAGACAAAGATGAGAGATCATCAGGTTCCACATTGTAGTTCTCATGAGATGACCTGTGCAATTCTTTGGTCTGAAACAAATTCAGTTTTGTTAATTTTAAAATTTAGTGGGGACTTACCACCAGTGAACTTAACATTTACTGCCCTCAATAACTTAGGCCCCAAATATGTGAAAGGCCAACTCCTTCCCTACAGACCCTCTTGGCTGAGAAACCTCTTGGTAGTTCCACCGCCCTCAAAATTCAGGGAGTGGTGGCCCCAGAGAGGACATTCTCTGTGCCCTAAGCTGAAGAATTCCCTCCCCACAAAGCTGCATCTGTCTCTTGCATTGTTCAGTTTTGTCATACGCTGAAGATGCACCTCTCGTCTTTTGATATCTGATACATATATTTTTAGAACTCCATCTATTCTTCTGATCGTAAATTGTTTTAATATTGTATTTTTACATTGCTGTAACCCACCATGTCACTTTATAGGGAACAGCAGCTTAGATAGATAGACAGATAGATAGACAAACAAATATTTGTTCTGTGATACAGAGAAGCCTAATAGAGACCTGCTTCCTTTTACTTCTGTCCACAAAGAACCACTTGTGTTGGTTCTTTGTACATGAAAGTCATATATGCTTCAAGTTCAAGACTAAAATGTAGGTTCCAGAGCTTTCAAATAGTGTTTGCCTGATTTACGGAAACATGAAGCATCAACCAGGTGATTGCAGGCTTTAGATAAAATTACCTTTAAATTAAAAGCACTGGAATTAGATCCTTCATTGAAATAACTTAATGACTAACTAAGCTACTTATTGAAAATAAGTATTCAGTTTCAAAATATTGAGCTGCAAAGGCAGTTCTTTGCAACTAATTTTTAAAGAAAACCTTATCATTTTGTATTTTTCAGCTGTGAACTGTCCTGGGATTCGGATGAAGGGTGATATACAAATTTAATAAGTAATAATAATCACTACAAGTAAAAAGAGAGAATCCAGAAAATATCCAGTAGCCAATGAGTACCGGGATTAATGGTTGAGAAGGCTGGCCAAGATTTATAGAATCCACTTTCACTGTTGTTTCAAATTCATTTGATAAAATTGACTGTCCATTATTACTGTTTGTGTGCAATATGTATTGTGAAGAACGAGAAGATACTGAGTGGATAGATGGTCCATTTATGCTTCCTCCAGTTCCAATCCGATTATATATTAAGGCCCCATGTTCATCTTCACAAAACTGGTTAACAAGTTTGGACTCCAAAGCTTGAAACAAAAGAAAATAAAAACCCATTTAAAAATCCCAAATGTTGAAAAAAATACATTATGTTCAAGAAATAATATTACTCATGCAATTTTCACTATGTTAAAACTTTTTTATAAAAAAGTAATTGTTCCTTAAGTCTTGGGAAGACTTCCTTAAGCCTTCTTCACATATGGCAACCCCCAAAGCATAGCCATTTATGTCAAAGTAAATGGGTTGTGTCCAGCTAAGTTTTACTCAGAAAACCCCTTGAAATTTGGGGACTTCAGTTAATAAAGCCCATAAATTTCAATGTGTGTGCTCTGAGTATAAGCCTTTTCCTCTGATGGGACTCAAGGCAGTTTGCAGATAATAATAAGAACCATTAAAAATATAGAAAAAACAAAACACCCTCACCCATAAAAACCATACAAACATTGGTGGAGGAACAGGGGGGACGGGGAGAACACACCGCCCCTGGCACCATCAAGGAGGTGGTGGTACCATCGTGGCCACCCCCCGACACGCGCCGCACAACCCCCCACTGCGCCACACCCCCGGGGCACGTGCCAGCCATGCCCCCACCTGCTCTCCGCCCCCAGTGCCGGAGCATGCAGCTTCGCCACTGCATACAAGTAATTACAATAAAAACAGCATGGCACCCACCCCTCTGCAAAGCAATAATTTGCACATCATATTTTATGTTTTTGTGCTTGCACAAAAGTTGGTATATTTTGCCCTAAGCATTTATTAACTGGTGCAGCAAACTATTAAGATAGGTCCACAACATGAAATTCTTATTTGTGTAATTTTAGGAAAATACATAAGAAAGTCTTGCTTTAATTCCTACCCCCTTGCCCTGAGTGGAGAACAACAGAGGTCTTAGCAGAGTTCTCCCTTTGAGAACCTCAGCTTCTCATTCCTGTTTGCTTGTGTCCTGGGTCACAAAGGGACAAGAGAAGGACTGGGTGATCCATTCTATTTCTGGTCCATGTCAGTGTTGTCTATATTCATTCTTAAGTCTCTTCTGTCCTGTTTCCTTCTTAGTGTTTTTTTTAAAAAAACAACAACATCCATATATTACCCTTCAACTATGCATGCTTTTACACTTCAGCTATGGCCACTTTGACATGCAGACCCCAGAACATTGAATGTGGAGCAATGCAGCCCTTGGCCTAAGAAAAGTTAACTATCTCTCTAGCTTTGGGATATAAAATCTATGGATGAACATAACATTCCTACATGGCATGCTCTACAACCACTATGTTGTTCCAAGACCTTAGTGAGGGATGTAGAGGGTAATCTTTGACTGGAGGCACCCAAAAGCTTGAAGATGATCTGTGGGGACCAGTAATTCTTTTAAGAGCCATGATTACCTGGAAGAGTATTAAAGTCGTCAATGAGGTACATATGTTCTCTGTCAGGGTCTGATGCAATGAGATTCAGCTCCCGCAAGAATTCAACTTGTGTTGGGTCTGAAGTATTCACAATTCCAATGGCATACATTTCGATGTTAGCTGCATGAGCCTCTCGGACAGCAATATCCAACTTGACGGCTTCTCTCTTATCCGCTTGGCCATCTGTGAGGACTATGGCAACTTTCCTCACTCCAGTTCGAGCCCCAAAAAATCCTTCCTGCGTTGCTTTGCGGATGGCTGTGCCTGTGTAAGTGCCTTCTCCCATATATAACATCTTCCTGATTGCTTGTTTCACATCCTGTTGAGTTGTGTACCTATTAAGTCCAAATTCAAGCCGGACCTCCAGGCTGTAGAGGACAAGGCCAATTCTGGTGGCATTTCTCCCTACAGTTACTCTGTCTACCAAAGCAGTGACAAAATCTTTGATTATTTCAAAATTCTCTGGGCCCACACTTTCAGAGCTGTCAATCACAAACACAAGTTCCATAGGTATCTCCTTGCATTTGATACCGCAGCCTGCAAAAAAGAAAAACAAACCAAATCCATTCAGATAGACCATATGGCTTGCTTTAATTATATACTATATTCCCGATGTGTGATGTATATGAGGATAAGTGCATTTTTTAATTAAAAAAGTGCAAACAATTGCAGCATGCCATGAATCGACTTAACAGCTACACTCTTCTTAGGCTAGAAGTAAGATTGCAGATGAAACAGAACCAATTTAAATTACTTGATGGCTTTAATGGAGACCTTAGTATGACCAAGACTTTCAAATTATCTATTACTAATGTGAGATTCACAGTGCTCACAGTGATAGATGGAATCACAAGAACCTTCCCACAGTGACAAACTCCCCGATAGGTCAGAATCTGGCCACTCCCCATTAGGTCAGAATCTGGAGAGCCAGTGTGGTGTAGTGGTTAAGAGAGGTAGACTCGTAATCTGGAGAACCGGGTTCGCGTCTCCGCTCCTCCACATGCAGCTGCTGGGTGACCTTGGGCCAGTCACACTTCTCTGAAGTCTCTCAGCCCCACTCACCTCACAGAGTGTTTGTTGTGGGGGAGGAAGGGAAAGGAGAATGTTAGCCGCTTTGAGACTCCTTAGGGTAGTGATAAAGCGGGATATCAAATCCAAACTCTTCTAAGATTAGCCACAATCGGGCTGTAGACCGAGGACTGCTAATATTTGGGGACTGACAGAACACTTTCTCCTTTTGACTTAGCAATGTAGGCTAAATTTAAAAGTGCCTGCCAAAGGCAAACATCTGTTAGTGTTCTAATTCTCACGGCTCTTTCTGGGTGCTAAACTATTTAAATGTGAATTTTTAAATATTAAATTGACATCTCAAATGAGTGGGCGACCTTTTCATTTCCCCTTGGAGTTGCAGATGTTTCGATAATCATTTTCTGAGAGGAGGAAATGATCAAAACAGGCATAGGATTGGAATGAGAAGGCTTGTTGAAAACTTACCACATATCTCTTTAATCAATTTAATTATATCTTCTCTCTAGGTTAGAAAAGACAAAGAGTGCACATATACATTATCTGACGTCTGCTTTATTCCCAGCAATTTATAGCATGGCCTCTGCTGGCATACCTCAGATTTCAGGCATTTTTCATCATCAGAGTTGTTGCCAATATTGTTCATGCAATGAAGCTTAAGCACTTAAGTACTGGACCATTCAGTCAATGCTTAAATGCTGCAATGCATCATGGCTTAAGAAGCTTTAAGAGTAGATGCGAATACCCCTGGAAGTTCATAGGCTGCCTTTTGTGTGCGCAGGGGAATATTATAATCTCAATCGGATGCTGCAAGACATTTCTTAAAATATGGAATTTATTTCTTCTAATGGAGACATTTTAGTAAGGCAACTTTTCCACCACCTGCATTTCACCAAAGATTATTCTACTGTAGCCAATTCTGTATTGGCTTTTGTATGTATCAAATCATTTTGCCTGAGTTGCCCAAGGATGTAAGATAGGATGTCTTTGGTGTCCCACTTACACACATACCAACACTGCTGTGCTGTTTGTGTGTGCGGAGTGCAGTGGAGCACTCCTGGTGGCAGTGTTGCTGCTTGCTAGGACAGAGATGGTGAGTTCAAGGGAGCTTCAGGTGTGTGTGCATTTGTGGGGTTGTCACTGCGTTTGCTATCACTTTACCTCACCTCATCCCCATCTCAGTAAGCACAGCATCTCCACTGACTTAGCACAAAGGTGAGCCAAGGTGGATGAGCAGGTGGAAGTCCACCTGTGCTGCCTTTCAGCAGGAGGACCAGACATCCAGCTGTGGGTGTTGAAGACAGAGCAGCCCAAGCAAGAAGTATATTTAAATCTGAAAGTGAAGATCCATCTAGTCTCTGGATGGAGCTCCAGAAACAACAACATCAGCACACCTGGAACTGAGATCTGCACCTCCTTCAACCCAGGTCAGTTCCCTCTACAGGACTGCTTTGAAAAATACACTTTTAATAGTTGGTCGGCTTCCTGCAAAAACACTCCTTTATTTTTGTGACTTCTAGTGTTGTATGGCTACCATGGTTTCTGACTTATTTTTTTAAAAAATATGTGATGTCTACAATGTCATTTTTATTTCATTTGGCCTCCTTTATCCCCCTTTTCCCAATAGCCAGAAAATTATAAAGAAATACTCTGAACAACATACTTGGGTATTCAGTAAGCTTTCTCTATATATGCCTTCTTCAAATAAAGCATTAAAAAAAATCTTTCACAGCTGCTCAGTGACACATACAGAGATTGAGATAATATTGCATAAATGAATTTTCTTTCCAAAATATTAAGTGCTTACTGTTAGACCTTGCTCGCCCTTTGCTCCGGTTCTGCCCTAAAAAGACAAGCATTCATTAAATAACAATAACATTTTTATTATTTATGCCCCACCCATCTGGCTTGGTTTTCCCAGCCACTCTGGGCTGCTTACATCATACCTAAAAACATAAAACATAAAGCGTTAAAATCCTCCCGATACAGGGCTGCCTTCAGATATCTTCTGAAAGTTGTGTAATTCCTTGACATCTGAAGGGAGGGCATTCCCCAGGGAGGGTGCCACTACCAAGAAGGCCCTCTGACTGGTTCCCTGTAACTTTGCTTCTCACAGTGAGGGAACCCGCAGAAGACCCTTGGAGGAGGACCTCAGGCTGGACGATGGGAGTGGAGACGCTCCTTCAGTTATACTTGGCCAAGGCCATTTAGGGCTTCAAAGGTCAGCACCAACACTTTGAATTGCACTTGGAAACGTACTAGGAGCCAGTGAAGATCCTTTAGGACTGGTGTTATATGGTACCAGCGGCCACTCCCAGTCACAAGTCTCTTAGAACAATCTGTGGGATGATTTCCTTGCTACTGTTTTAAGGTTGAAAATGTTTTATGGTTTTTATTTTGCTGTGTTAAATAAGTTACAGCATGTTTATGAACCATTCTGAGATTTTTTAAATTAAGAACAGTATATAAATTATTTTAATTCATAACTAACAAACAGCATAAGGAGGGTTGTGGTTGGTTGTTTTTTTTTAAAAAAGAAAACAATCAACAACAAATAATTGTGTGGGGAAAGGAATTTGGAGACGAGAAGTCTCCTGGGAGAAAGGAGTATTTCAGTGTTTCCCAACCTTTTTTGGGCAAAGGCACACTTGTTTCATGAAAAAAATCTCGAGGCACACCACCATTAGAAAATGTTTAAAAAATTAACTCTGTGCCTATATTGACTATATATAAAGTAACTCTCTTTAATAGGCATCAAATAAACACAAATAAAGTATTTTATAATTACTTTATTATGAAATAGTAAGTACCGTATTTTTAGGACGCTCCGTCCCATAGGACGCACCTACTTTTTTGGGGGGGGGGAAATAAAGGAATTTTTCCCCCCTTTATTTCCCCCCCCAAAAAAAACCCAGGTCGGGGAACAGTGGGATGGCGGTGCTGCGCCTCCCCACTGTCCCCCGAGCTTGTGGGGCTGGCCCATGTCTGCCTGGCGCGAGGGGCGCTCTGCTTCAGGGCGCCCCGCGTGTCGGGCGGCAGGCTACAGTCCGCAGCATGGGGAACCCTCTGTTTCAGGGCGCCCCACGCGCCCCCCGGGTGCGCAAGGCTTGCCAACACGAGCGCGGAGCACGGGGCGTCCTCCGAAGGGCGCCCCGTGCTCCGCGCTGCCAGCTGCCGCCCGCAAGCCTTGCGCTCCCGGGGGGAGATCCCCCGGGTGCGCAAGGCTGGCCAACACCAGCGCGGAGCACGGGGCGTCCTCCGAAGGGCGCCCCGTCCTCCGCGCTGCCAGCTGCCGCCCGCAAGCCTTGCGCTCCTGGGGGGAGATCCCCCGGGTGCGCAAGGCTGGCCAACACCAGCGCGGAGCACGGGGCGGCCTCCGAAGGGCGCCCCGTGCTCCGTGCTGCCGGCTGCCGCCCGCAAGCCTTGCGCTCTCGGGGGGGGGGGAGATCCCCGGGGTGCGTAAGGCTTGCCAACACGAGCGCGGAGCACGGGGCGTCCTCCGAAGGGCGCCCCGTGCTCCGCGCTGCCAGCTGCCGCCCGCAAGCCTTGCGCTCTTGGGGGGAGATCCCCAGGGTGTGCAAGGCTGGCCAACACCAGCACCGAGCACGGGGCGTCCTCCAAAGGGCGCGCAAGGCTTGCCGACACCAGCGCGGAGCACAGGGCGGCCGGCCTAAGCGAGCGGCGATGGGATGTGGGAGGGAGCTCGCTTGCCGCCCCGCGTGTCGCCGCCGCCCCGCCTCTCGCCGCCCGACTCGCCCGCCTCCCTCCCACGGCACACCAGGCAACGTCTCGCGGCACACTAGTGTGCCGCGGAACACCGGTTGGGAAACACTGGAGTATTTAATGCTTTCCCTGCTCTAAATTGTTCCCCTTCATGCCACTCCTCCCACTCCCATGGGGTTCAAATGTGTGTCATTTGTAGTTAGATGATTTTTTAAGTGAAAAAGTATTAATGATTTCTTATGCATATTATTACATACAGGTTCTCCAGCTGAACCAGGGTCACCCATGTTTCCCTTCTCTCCTTTTCTTCCTCTTTCTCCAGCAGCTCCACGATCACCCTTGGAATTAATTACACAACATTTGTAAGGCATCACATTAACCACCTCTGTTTGAAACAACATGCACTGATGGGAAAGACTAGATAGTATTATGTGGAAGTTCCCTACATTTTGCAGCAGAAATGGACTCTACCATATGAATTCCAAATGCATACATTTAAAAAAATAATGCATGACTTGACAGGCCTGATCCATCCTAATTTCTTGACCACTTAGCACATCAAGACATAATTAAAGCCCCCAAACTGGCCGATCCACCGAACCAAGTCCCCACTCCACCCTCAGCAGACTGGGGTGTAGAAGGGAGAGAACTCTGGCACTTAGAGCATGATATTGTAGTCAGTGGCCGTGTAACTGATGTGATTTTCTGGAATAATCACAACCATTCTAAGTGGTCAAGGTATGAAGAAACTCCTTTTGAGTGAATCAATAGGTGGAACCCATCAAGCAGGCTAAAAGGCAGCAGATGGTAGGGAGCATAGATCTCTTTTGCTTGTGATCACCAGCAACAGGGGTTCAGAGACATACTGCCCCTGATATTAGAGCGGGCGGCGCTGTGGTATAAACCACTGAGCCTCTTGGGCTTGTTGATCGGAAGGTTGGGGTGAGCTCCCGTTGCTCTGTCCCTGCTTCTGCCAACCTAGCAGTTCGAAAGCACACCAGTTCAAGTAGATAATTAGATACTGCTGCAGCAGGAAGGTAAACAGTGTTTCCATGCACTCTGGCTTCCATCATTGTGTTTCGTTGCGCCAGAAGCGGTTTATTCATGCTGGCCATATGACTTAGAAAGCTGTCTGTGGACAAACGCCAGCTCCCTCAGCCTGAAGCAAGATGGGCGCCGCAACCCCATAGTTGCCTTTGACTGGACTTAACCATCCAGGGGTCCTTTACCCTTTTACCTTAGAGGTAGTAAATAATCATCTCGACCCATAGCCATTAATGAGTATATTTAATCCCCTTAATTTAAAATTGTCTAATCTTCCCATACTATATATTTCAAAATGCCCATAACATTAATTCCACTACTTTTTTTGTTTTAAATAGATTACGAGTAGCTTCAAACAGCTAAACTGGGTAACAGGTAGAAACCTGTTTTTAGATTTTGATACCATACCTTGGGTCCAAGAAGCCCTTCTCCAGGAGCCCCACGGGGTCCTGGCATTCCTTGAATTCCTTGCTCACCCTGAAGGCAAGGCAGAATCATTGACATTTATTGTCTACCCTAAATCAACCTTCATTGGTTACACAAATTTGATTAAAAGTAAAAAATAAATAAATAAGGGAAAGGTTTTTTATTTGAGCTGTCTGTTCATAAATAAGCTTACACTGAAAGACATTCCAGCAAATGTAGCACTTCACGCAAACTGAATTCTGCATATGTTCTCCTTGGTGCCACATATTAATATTTTCATCACTATGTATGTTTTTGAGCAGATGTTGTGACCCACTTTGGATCATGACTCAGTAGTCAGCAGCAACCCACCAGCCAAAAACCAATGGAGTAGGTAGTGGCAAAGTGCTACAGCACCTTGTGGCCTTCAATATGTTGTTGGATACCCAGGACCCATCTGCTCCATCTTCCATGACCAAAGATCAGAGATGATGAAGGTCCACGGGTTCCTCACCATTAAATTACAGGTTCCTCACCCCTAAATCTCAGGAAGCTGAATGTCACTTGTCTGTGTAAGATTCTGGATGCTGACCGCTCAGGGGTCTGCATAACTACTGGTATTTGGCATGATAGAGTCTTCTCATTCATTATCAGAATTAACCAGACAAATCGCTCCACCACCATGGACCCCAGTCCCACAGAACAGAGAAAGAGATATCAATCTGTCAAACCTTTTCTGTATCTGAGCTGCGCCAAACTGGGTCAAATTAAGCCACAAGCTCCACTCCTGGTGGTCCCCTTCCACAAATTCCTTTTAGTTTCAGCTTTGCAATCATACTCCCCCTGAAAACCAAAGGCTGCCCAGTGGGTCATGGGAATGATGCCACCATCATTTGTGGTTGGAACTACAGTATGATGGTATCTGATTGTCTTCAAACCTCTGATTTTCAGACTTGATTAATGACAACCTTCTTGGCAAATGCTTTTGGTCTGGTTTGTCTTTCCAATCTATATCAACCCATAACAAAGTTTTTAACATCTCTAAATTGCCAAAAACTGAGCCCAACCCAAATTGCATGTAAAACTGAATGCAAGAAATGTTAATACCTTTGGTCCTTGGATACCTTCACCTGGAGGTCCCAAGGCTCCAGGTGGTCCTTGTCGTCCAACATTGCCCTGAATAGAGAAGCAGCATAGCATCCTTATATGCCTGCAAAATGTGATAATCATTGCCACATTTCATGTCACTTCTACTTAATATGTTTATGAGATACAAGTGGGTTCTTGAGAGTCCATGGCTGGCAGCCAATGTATGTTACAGCTCAATCCTAACCACATATCTGCTAAGAAGCATCACTTGATTTTGTTGTTGTTTAGTCGTTTAGTCGTGTCCGACTCTTCATGACCCCATGGACATTCCTGTCTTCCACTGCCTCCCGCAGTTTGGTCAAACTCATGCTGGTAGCTTCAAGAACACTGTTCAACCATCTCGTCCTCTGTCGTCCCCTTCCCCTTGTGTCCTCCATCTTTCCCAACATCAGGGTCTTTTTCAGGGAGTCTTCTCTTCTCATGAGGTGGCCAAAGTACTGGAGCCTCAGCTTCAGGATCTGTCCTTCCAGTGAGCACTCAGGGCTGATTTCCTTCAGAATGGATAGGTTTGATCTTCCTGCAGTCCATGGGACTCTCAAGAGTCTCCTCCAACACCATAATTCAAAAGCATCAATTCTTCGGCGATCAGCCTTCTTTATGGTCTAGCTCTCACTTCCATACATCACTACTGGGAAAACCATAGCTTTAACTATACGGACCTTTGTTGGCAAGATGATGTCTCTGCAAAGTGATGTCACTTGATTTTAGTGGTACTTATTTCCAAATAAATATGTTTTATCGTTGTCTTAAACGACAATCCATACATCACATATCCCAAGTTATTCTAAATGGTCAATGGATGATGTGGTTTGTGAACTATTGACTTTGACCTGTGATGATGATGATGATGATTTAAATCAGCAAATTAATTTAATTAGGACTTTGGATTAACTTTTTGTCTCTGTCAATGCTGTTATTTATTATTATTTATTCCTAAATTAATGCAAAGATTATCACAGCTGCAGAGAGATAGGGAAAGGAGACAGTAATAATTATTCCTGAAAAGATACGTTTCAATTTGAGAAGTAATTCTAACTTACTTTAGGCCCTGGTAGGCCTTCTCCTGCTGGGCCTGGGAGACCAGCTGGTCCTCTAATACCGGGATCACCCTAAAAATATATATATATTATAAATTTTCCCAAGCCCAGTTTTACTTTTTCATCCTTATTATTACTTCTATCGTGCTAAGCAATCAATGTGGGAAAGAATCATTAAGGAGAACAAATTAAGCAGAATAAAAAATTCAAGGTTTAAGAGACACCACGGAGGGAAAGGTAGATAGATAGATGATAGATGATAGATAGATAAATGATAGATAGATAGATGATAGATAGATAGATAGATAGATAGATAGATGATAGATGATAGATAGGTAGTAATATTTAGCTAAGAACTGTAATATACATTTTCCAACAGTATTAGATAAAAACACTACAATCATTTTTAATAGAATAAACCAAACTCCTGTTAAGAAGCCTTACAGCCTAATCGGGAAACAATAATTTTATAATTTTACTTTAAATTACCAGATTTTACCTTTGGTCCAGGTAACCCAATCCCTTCAGGGCCTTGATCTCCTGGAGCTCCTGGAAGACCCGGAAGACCCTGAAATCAGAAAGTAAATTGGTTAACTATTAACTGCTTTGCAATGACAAATGTCCCATATTCCCCAATATAGCGGCACACATTATTGAAAAATGTCGACAAGTAGTTTGTCAAAATTGCATTTGCTTACAGGTGGGCCAGGGTACCCATCTCCCTTTGGTCCAAATGGTCCCGGTGGTCCTGGATGTCCACGATCGCCCTATTTGCAAAAAAGAAGAACATATTCACATTTTTCAGCAGTTATTAGTTGCTAGATGTTTATTTTCTATTTTTCAATTTGTTTAATTTAAATGAGTATACCAATTTGGTTATTACCTTAGCCCCTGGAATCCCTATTCCCTGTTCTCCAACTGGGCCAGGAGGTCCTGGTAATCCAAGATCACCCTTCAATTAAAAAAACCCACATATATAACCAAAAATATACATATGCAACTAGAGAAGTGAATTTTGAATATTATGTACTATCCTTTTAAAAAACGAATCTGCCTTTATTTAAGGGCTGCTACAAATGTCACAAAATTCCCATATGAAATACAGGTAGATTACAACTCATGCACAGGTGATGCTCGTGAACACACATTAATTCTATGATGTGAATATGGTCTTTCTTTTGGCCAGCTCTGACTGGCTTTTTTTCAGTGCATACACAGACATGTGCATGTTTATGCATGATGATCCACATTCAGATTTTGCAATGGTTTTGACCTGACAGTGCTTTTCAGGTAGAAATCTTGCCATACTTGGCGCTCAGTAATATCTCGGATTCAAGGGCTGTTGTAATTGCAACCGTCACTAGGCTCATTACTATGTCCAGACTGAACATTATGAAGCAACAGAAATGAGGCTGTTACCTTTGGTCCCATAATGGCTCGTCCAGGGAGACCTGGCATTCCAAGACGCCCGGGTGTACCGGGTTCACCCTACCATTATAAAACAACAACAATGACTTTGTAAAGGAACAAAACAAAATTAATAAAGGATCATTGAGATGTGAAGCTTTTTTCAAAGCCTCACTCCTAAGGGCTCATCCACCCTTACTTGTTTTGCCCTGCACATTCTTGACGCAGGTCTGAGCTTTAAAGCTCTGTATCCAAGAGCTCTCACCTCCCTCCTGTTACTTTCCCCAGGAAAACCCACTCTTTAACGCCAATCAGAACAAACAACAAATCAGGTTTTCCACAGATTGCCATTAGTTCAATTCAGCGGTAAAGAACAAGTTTTCCCAGGGGAAGCGCCAGGGCGGGGGGTAGGGGGAATCAGTCAAGCACAGAGCTTGAAAGAGCAGACCTATGCCTTGAAATGCCACATAAAATGAATTCAGGATGAGCCCTTGGTGAGGGCTGTGTTTTCACTGTGGGCCTTTCTAGATAGGTGGGTTGTTTTTGTGAGTCTATTCTGAAACCTCGCTTATTGGCACAATAATCCTGCATTTATGGCAGATTTATTCTGAACCATTCACACACCACACATCCACTTAATCCGCTGTTCACCAACGCTTCCCCAAGTCACACCACTGTTGCTGTCTTGTGGGGCATTTTTGCATTTTTGCCTTCACCCCTGTGGTTCCCCTTTATTACATACACAGCACAACAGAACAATGACCCATCCCCTCCAACAGCATAAAAATCAATATGGCTCACCTGAGCCAACAACCTAGCCCGCCTCCCTCACACAAATCAGCCACACCGCAATCAACTAAACAGAACCAACCAAGCTCGGGAACCCCCAACCTCTCACAATCTCAATAAAAATAAATAAATACATAAACAAAGAACCTACCCATGTGATGCTGACACCCCCCCACCCGCTACACTAAGAACAGGCAAAAGAGCGAAAGACCAATATCCCCATCTTTCTCCCCTCTCCCCTAACTGCAAGATGTCTATGAAAAAAAAATGTCTCTCACCAAATGTAAATGAACTGTGAGAAAGACCATGAATTGAAAGTGGAGACAATAGATGTACCATCCCCCGTTTACCTGTTTGCTTTGTAACACAAAACCCCCAATAAAAAGTATTTTTATATAAAGAAAACTATGGGACAAGTACTGATAAAAAAGGAAGCACCACAAAACATTTGCAGTAGCAAACAGTACTGAAAGTGGCATCGTGTATTGCCATCCAGGTAATTTCATGAGCACAAATAATCACAAATGCATAATAAAAAGGACTGGTGGAGGGGCTGTTGCCTTTCCTCCCTTGACAACTGCTCCACCACACCAACCTCTGACACCAGACGTGGTAATAAAATAATAATAATAATAATAATAATAATAATAATAATAATAATACTTTAGCCCCTGCAGGTCCTGGCACTCCAGTTGGTCCTGATAATCCACGTATACCTCTTTGACCTTGATCACCCTAGGAAAAAGTTGAAAAAGCTACTTTATACAAAAGCTACTTTAACTTTCTCAGAGAAGGTAATAAAAAGCACACACAATTCCATGACCAATTATAAATAACTTCTTGCCTTTTCACCCTGTATTCCAATTCCAGGAGCACCTTCTGGACCACGGGGGCCAGGTAATCCTGGTTCTCCCTACAAAAGAAAAAATAATAATGTGGTAGCATATCATTGTATATATTGGTGCAATTCAGCAGCTAAAATATTGCTCTGGGAATCAAGAAGTCCCTGTTTGGAATTCTCCCCTTCACCGAGGACTCATTAAAGGCCCCTCCAGACTGGTGTGTTTTTTGCAGGTGTATTCTGCTATGTGTCATTCATGCAATAATAGAGAATTAGCAGTGAATTTATACTGGGCCATTCACATATCATTCCATTTTATCTGTTGTTCTTCGATGCTTCCCCAGTGTTACCGCATTTTTGCTGTCAGGAGGGGCACTTTTGCACCACAGCGCAACAAAAGCAGGACAACAGCAGCAACTCTGCATATTATTAGGAGAATGTATATGTTAGTGAGACTAGCATACCAAAATTATTTATATGAAGAAAATTGCTTGCAAAAATTTGAGTGTTTTGCAAAACTGCATAAAAATGTGTCTATTAGGAGAGATTCACATTAAATGCTGAGGACTTTTGAAAATAATAATTTCAAATTGCTGCAGGAATCTGGACAAGGGAATTTAAAATTGGGGGAAAATGAGGAACCGAGAGAACTGAAATTGGCAGATCCTTCCATCTCTTTCTCTAGGTGTTATCATGTGAGTGTGTCCAACGCATCACATCACACAGAACTAATCCCTTGGCTATAGATGAAACCAGCCTAGATTTGCCAAATGGCATTTACAGCAATTCTTTTAATTTTAGAAACAGACATGCTCCAATAAAATAAGCAAACCTTTTGACCTGGTGCTCCATCTTCTCCTGGCAGGCCAGGTAGACCTGCTAGTCCTGAAGAACCTGGTTCCCCCTAATGTCAATGAGAAATGGAAAGTTAAGGACACAAATAGAGCCCAACTGGATCAGACCTAAGCCCATCTAGTCCAGTATTTTGCTTTCTCAGTGGCCAACAGATGCCTCTTGGAAGCTCTCAAGTAAGACACAAGCACAGCAGCATTCTCCTCACTTGCAGTTCCCAGCAAATGATCTACGTTGCCTCTGATATTTGAGGCAATATATAGCCATCGTGAACCAGTAGCTGTTGAAACCCTTTCCCTCTCTCTCTCCTGTTTCTGTTCTCCCTGGTACTCAGTTCTCCTAAATATACAATAGAATTAAGTCCTTGAATTTAAATACACAGGGCTACTTATGCAATGCAAAAATAATTAAATACCTTATTATAATGCAACTTTATACAGTTTTAATATACAGCTTTTAGAATGCTACTTTACCTTTGCTCCAGGTTCTCCAAGACCTCTTTCTCCCGGAGCTCCAGTTTCTCCTGGTAAACCTTGATCACCCTTAAACAAAACAAAATGATTTGAAATGCTTGAGCAACATAAAGAACATCTGCTCGGCTTATTCAGTCTTCAGAGAGAGACGATGGGAGTACATCAGTAGAGAGCAGCACCATTTAAACCACTATATACTTGGTAAAATTGAAATGATAAAAATAAAATCCTGAACACCTTGGCAGGGTTTCCATATCACACTAAGCTATGGCTTAGTTTTATGTGCATGAGCCCAGCATGGCTGAGAAGAGGGAAATCAGAGGCTTTCACTTCAGTTTTCAAGTTACTGTGGTTTCTTGTTATGCCCAAACTCCACTCCCAACCACATTTGTTGTTGATTACACTGCCCACATGCGAGAAGTTTGCTTGGTGGGGATTTCTGCCAAAATCCCACATAGTTATTTAAAAATCAAGCAGCTGCAGTTCTGGTTGTCAGCAGAGTGACTGAAATAAAGCATATGGAACCTGGTGCAAAAAGAAACTGGTAACACTCAATAATACATGATAGAAGGATAAATAAAACACAGGGGGAGACTCCTTCAGAGCTACTTTTTCCTTCAACTTCTCAAATTTCAACTGTCTTGCTCATCACAGCCAGCTCCCAGCTGACTAAAGTCTCCAGCCAATCAGAGTCTGCTGTCATGCAGACCAATCACAGAATTAAACCCAACACTGACTTGGCTCACCTTTGGTCCAGGCAATCCCTGTCCAGGTGGCCCTCTTGGCCCTGGTGGTCCTTTGGGGCCTTCTACTCCCTAGAGAAGATGTCAGAAAATGAATCTTGGAGAAAGAGTTTCTAAGCAAGGCTTAAGCAATTTTTAAATACCTGCAAGCACCCAAACTCACCTTCTCTCCTTGAAGTCCAACACCAGGTAATCCAATAGGCCCAGGCAAACCAGGTGGGCCAAATTCACCCTTATAAACAAAGCATTGTTACTTAATACAAGTTACTTAGGCTGCAATCCGATACCCAGGAGTAAGTCCCAATTGAAACTTAGTTATAATAGACACATATAGGATTGTGATGTAAATATTCACTGGGTACAATTTGGACCAGCTCCCTTGAAGCCATTGGCATAGTCTCAGTACAGAGACGTTGATAAATGTATGCTATATTTTCTTAGGACGCATTAAATGCCAGCCTTTTATAGATGCTGTCTCCGGCACAGTAAGGAACGTGTACAGTCTTCTTTTCTTTTTGTACCCCAGAACTTAACTTTCCCACAGAATGAAACCCTTCTTATTTCATCTCACACTTTACTATGAAGAGATGTTAAAATGGGCTTTGGGTAGTTTATTGGGCATAAATCTATCTGAGAAACTACAGTATTGTTCAATCGCCATTGAAAAAGCAAATTCTTTATTTTGCTTCATTACACTCTTTGTGACTAGTATCAGTCACAGGTCATTTAGACTTTGCAAATCCCCTGGCATATTTACTGCTCACCTTTTCACCCTTTATGCCAATGCCTGGTTGGCCTCGGGGTCCCTTTGGACCATCAAAGCCACGATCTCCCTGTATAGAAAGACAAAAATGCATAGAGGTTAGAAAATGTGATCTGTGCTTTATCCTTAAAGTTCTGTTTAGTACAAATGGACTGATTGCTGGCAATGTAAGGATATAATTCAAAAATACTGAGAATGCAAAAGGCAGTGCTTGAAGTTGATTTTCTCTTGTGCATTCAAGAGAGTTCCCCGCCCACCTGATGAGATCACTGTTGAATTTGAAAGTCATTACAAAGAGATGAATAAAATGATTTATCTTCTTTCCATTTCAAATGTTTATGTTCCGGTCCTGAATTCTCCATATTGATGGGAAGAATTCAGCGCTTGCCATATAACAAACATGGCTTTCTTAATGTACACGATTCATCTACGTAAAGATCATGATTCACCTATTGCACACTTTTTGGCAATGTTATGCTCTCTTACAGTGGAAAATATTGTTATTTATTTAAGGTGCTTAGACTCATCATTTTTGTGTGAAACCAGGGTGGTTTCCAGTAATTTAAAACGACAGATGGCCAACAGCACTATCACCTGCCTAGGGAGGGGAGGAGCCTGAATTTTCTCCCGCTTTGACAACCTCCATAGGAGAGAACAGTTAAAAGGTCTCAGACAGGTGATTAGTGCTGCTAAAACTGAAAGTACCAACTTTCTGTTAAGCATTGTGTGTTGCAATGTATCCCTGGGGACGGAAGGGTGAGGCGGTGAACAGGTGGAACTAATTGGGACAACAACATCTTGGAGTTGAGAATTAGCCACAACTTTATAGATTACAAATGTAGATAGGCTTCGGCTTAAGGTGCTGGGTGTGTATTCTGTATCAGCCTCCTACAAGATGGCTGGAGTTTTGGACAGGGTCATGCCACTTCAAGATGCAGGTCAACTGAGCTGCCCCGACCCCAGGCCACCATTGGAAGTTCTAAGGCCCGTCCACTCTCCATATGGCTTCACGACATAAACTTCCACTCAGATCCATTTACCAGGGTACCCTGAGATATTGCACCTGCTCAAGGACAGGGGTGATGCACCAACTCACCCCACCCCTGGAAACAGACTAAGGATTCAGCCCAATGCCTTATCTACCACACAAGCCACTGGATACAGAGATCTACCACCGGGGAGTCCATCTTCCTATTCCTTTGCACATTGTGTTCTTGATGTAGCCAGAGACGTGGGTGGAGAAACCCCCTTTTTTCTCAACCACATTACCCCAGCCGGATCAGGCTGTTGATTAGTATCAACAAGGAACAATCTTTCCTTCTAATATTTCTTATATATTTTTTGAAACTTCTTGTTTTAAAATAGTACCCGTCAATCTTGAAAACAGGCCAAATGTTTGGTTCTTCCTTTTGACAGGCTTGATTTTTGTTTAAAAATGGGAAATGTAACATTATAATTTGCCTAGATAAGAAAACACTCGAATGTACAAAGATGTATGAGAAGCCTTACATATATCTGTTGACATTTCATCCTTGCTTTTCTGAAGAACTAAGTTCTATTAACAGTGGAGTTCTGGCTAAATGCCAGATTGGTTAATTACATTTGTTCTGCCTGTTTAAATCTCCTTTGTAGTTTCAGTTTGTTAATGCATTCTTTACTTCACTAAGCTGTTGTGAAGTGTAGCTGTGTGTTCGCAGGGAAGCAATTGCTTCATGTCATCCCAGGAATGGTTTGATTTCTACAGGCATGTTCAGCTTTATATATAAAGAGAGAGATGAGCTGAATTTTTCTTTTTTCCTGCTACTGGCTGCATTCCTAATCATATTGATTTGAAATAGTAATTGTTGGTTCTGCCTTTATATGCTTTACTTGTGGTTTTAATGTGCAAGTGTACCCTGTCTGGTGACTTTGGGGTGAAGGATGGGCCATAAATAGTTGACAAAAATAAAAACATACCGAAGATGCTATAAGATATGATAATACAGTGGTACATTGGGTTAAGTACTTAATTCGTTCCAGAGGTCCATTCTTAACCTGAAACTGTTCTTAACCTGAGGTACCACTTTAGCTAATGGGGCCTCCCGCTGCTGCCGCGCCGTAGTCATGCGATTTCTGTTCTCATCCTGAAGCAAAGTTCTTAACCCAAGGTACTATTTCTGGGTTAGCGGAGTCTGTAACCTGAAGCGTCTGTAACCCGAGGTACCACTGTAAAACCATTAGGGATGTGAGCATTCCTGTGGAACCACAGCAGTCATGCAAAGGAAGCTTCCCACAGGTGGGCAAAAGGTAGATAGATCCTAATCTACTGGGGAATCTAGATCAATAGGAATTATGGTCTGAACCAGTGTTTCCCAACCTTTTTTGGGCAAAGGCACACTTGTTTCATGAAAAAAATCTCGAGGCACACCACCATTAGAAAATGTTTAAAAAATTAACTCTGTGCCTATATTGACTATATGCCGCTTGGGGTGGCAGCCTGTTGCCCGAAGCACAGGGAGCCCTACGGAGGGCTCCCCGTGCTTCCGGCGAGTGTCTGCAACCCTGCGCGCCCGGCAGGAGCTCCTGCCAGGCGGCAAGGCTTGGGGTGGCAGCCTGTTGCCCGAAGCACAGGGAGCCCTACGGAGGGCTCCCCGTGCTTCCGGCGAGTGTCTGCAACCATGCGCGCCCGGCAGGAGCTCCTGCCAGGCGGCAAGGCTTGGGGCGGCAGCCTGTTGCCCGAAGCACAGGGAGCCCTACGGAGGGCTCCCCGTGCTTCGGGCGAGTGTCTGCAACCCTGCGCGCCCGGCAGGAGCTCCTGCCAGGCGCGCAAGGCTTGGGGCGGCAGCCTGTTGCCCGAAGCACAGGGAGCCCTACGGAGGGCTGCCCGTGCTTCGGGCGAGTGTCTGCAAGTCTTGCGCGCCCGGCAGGAGCTCCTGCCAGGCGCGCAAGGCTTGGGGCGGCAGCCTGTTGCCCGAAGCACAGGGAGCCCTACGGAGGGCTCCCCGTGCTTCGGGCGAGTGTCTGCAAGCCTTGCGCGCCCGGCAGCAGCTCCTGCCAGGCGCGCAAGGCTTGGGGCGGCAGCCTGTTGCCCGAAGCACAGGGAGCCCTACGGAGGGCTGCCCGTGCTTCGGGCGAGTGTCTGCAAGTCTTGCGCGCCCGGCAGCAGCTCCTGCCAGGCGCGCAAGGCTTGGGGCGGCAGCCTGTTGCCCGAAGCACAGGGAGCCCTACGGAGGGCTCCCCGTGCTTCGGGCGAGTGTCTGCAAGCCTTGCGCGCCGGGCAGGAGCTCCTGCCAGGCGCGCAAGGCTTGGGGCGGCAGCCTGTTGCCCGAAGCACAGGGAGCCCTACGGAGGGCTCCCTGTGCTTCGGGCGAGTGTCTGCAACCCTGCGCGCCCGGCAGGAGCTCCCGCTGGGCGCGCGAGGCTTGGGGCGGCAGCCTGTTGCCCGAAGCACGCGGAGCCCTCCGGAGGGTGCCCCGTGCTTCGGGCGAGTGTCTGCAAGCCTTGCGCACCCGGCAGGAGCTCCCGTCGGGCGCGCGAGGCTTGGGGCGGCAGCCTGTTGCTCTAAGCACATGGAGCCCGCCTCCCTCCCACGGCACACCAGGCAAAGTCTCGCGGCACACTAGTGTGCCGCGGAACACCGGTTGGGAAACACTGGTCTGAACAATAGCAACAGGGGAAAAAAAGCTTTTTCCCACTGCCTAAATTAGGCTGTGGAGATGAAGAAAGCTTGAAGGGGAAACCAGGACTAGATTTAGGTGGGGCAGGATTGTGAGCCCAGACTCAGCTCTGAAAACAAATTCCTGGGTTGAACATGTGTTCCGAGGCACCTTGTTCTTTAACTCTATGTCCTCAAAGCCTCCACTCCAAACCACTACTTTGCACCCAGGTCTGACTGGTGGACCCTGAGGTTGTAGTAAAAAACAAAGTAGATCCTTCAAGTCTGAAAACTGCCCAGCCTTGCCATAATGCTTAACAGCTTTGTTTACCTCTTACCCTCTTCTTGGAGCGTGTACCAGGTCGTTCTGGGGAGTGGGGAGCTTGACTCTATCTTTTAATCCAGCTTCCTCCCTCCGCTTGGTTAAGAAATATAAGTCCAGATTGTTGTAACAATTGTTTTCTCAAAATTTATCTTCTATACCAGGAAAACAAATAAAAACAGTTGAAAAAAGAAAAGAAAAGAAATATAAGCCCAGAGCCGATGCAGCTTGACTGAATGGAGTGGGACAGCTCTTTTTATGGCCTATGTCACTGTACAATCTTAGATTCTTACTGTGGCTAATGTCATGCGCACACAGCTTCCCAAAACTGTGGTGGGAGAGCACTGAATGCAGAATAAATGGGAGTGTGTCCACGGTTTAAGTGCTAAAGTTATTATTGATGTTGAACAGGTCTCCAGCTACAGCATGAAGTTTCTGAGGACTGGGTTACAATGAAAAGCAACACATTTCTATGTACATTTTGATAATTCCAAGTTTGGAAATGGGCTTGCACAAACACTTTAAAAGGTCATTTATATGCCATGGCATTTTTAAAGCAAAACTCTTTTGTACCTTTGGTCCTGGAAGCCCTTCTCCTGGAGATCCTCTTTCTCCCTGAATACCTTGTGGTCCCTGAGGCCCCTGTAAAAATGTTTTTGAAAGCAAAATTCTGGAAATCAATAGCAAATCAATCAAAGTAGGATCTTCATACATCTTTGTGGTTTGGAGCCTAGTTTCAACCTGCCCTAAATTGCTAAAGTAATGCTATATTTATGAAAAGCAAAAGTAGCTTTTTTCATGATACATCAAACAGCAGACAGCTATGAACTCCAGGTATAACAAGTTATACTGGATTATGCTAGGAGTCCCCCCGCTCCCAGCACCATTAAAGAAAAGGCTTAAACGTGTGAGCCTGCAAGGTTTACCCTGTAATAGCCTGAAAATGCAGTCAAGTATAAGATCAACTTTAATAATAGATTCTTTATGGGCTCACTCAAGCTTAAAGTTAAGCAAGTCTTTTAAAACAGATTCAGTGGTTTGCCCACATTCTAGGGAATTATTTCCATATTTTCTTGTTTGCTGAGGAGATTGTGTGTGTGTTTGACAGAACCCCTAGAGCAGGGTTTCCCAAACTTGTGTCTCCAGCTGTCTTGGGACTACAATTCCCATCATCCCTGACCACTGGTCCTGCCAGCTAGGGATGATGGAAGTTATAGCCTCAAAACAGATAGACACCCAAGTTCGGGAAACCCTGTTCTAGATGCATTGCAGAGGATGCTGATGACATACACATGTTCTATGGTGCTGGAAACTCGCCCAGAGTGTAGGCCTGATCTAGTAGGAAATATTATAGTTTTGCATAAATTGAGACGAACCTCCTTCCTAAAACAAACTCAGTATTTCCCTGCAGATGAATGTTTAAAATTTATTCCATAAAATGTATATACTGTGTTGACTGTAAACAACAACCCCCCCACCCCACAAGTAGTATACAAAATGGGCGGTTGGCACTGCCAGTATAACTGAAGAACTACCAGGATCCTTTTGCTAATTAGTATGTTTCATTCTCACTTCTAAAGTTATGTTTGTATTTACTACGCCAAGTTAGAAACTATCTCAGAATGAAGCACGTAAGTGGATGTGTAAATGTGAACAAGAAATTTGGAGGTTACCAATGTGGTGACCTCTAGATATTGTTGGGAGTCCAACTCCCATCAGCCTCAGTCAGGGTGGCCAATAATCAAGGGTAATGGGACTTAGAATCATAGAATCATAGAGTTGGAAGAGACCACAAGGGCCATCGAGTCCAACCCCCTGCCAAGCAGGAAACAGGAGACCAGGAGTATTTGGAGGTCCACATATTGGCTGCTCCTGAAACTGGATGAGTAGCGTGTAAACATTTGTAGACACCCCATCCCCCCCAAAAGGGAACTGAAAATGAACATGCTATAGAAAAGGAGAACAAACAAGTCAAGAAGAAGAAGGTGGGAGACAGGAAGCCACAACAGAGGGCATCGCCATAGTCAAGAGACATTACAGAATTAACACAGTGGTCATAGTTTCCATAGATGGAAGACAAAAACACAAATGGAAAATGGAAGGAAAGAACACAGCTTAGAGACATCGAGAACAAGAGTTGGCAGTTGTTCAGATAAAAGAATGAAAAGACCAAGAGGTATCTCTTATTCTTCTACAATCACACTCCCGTTCCATCTGAGCCAAAGAAAGACATAGAGGATAATAGAAGGATGTCCACAAGCCAGATACACAAATGGGGTGAGATTACAGAGCACAGAAGAAACAAGAAAGCAATCAGAAAGAGAACGGGGTGAAAGATCTGGAACACAGAGTTGCAGATCATCTCTATTAAAGCAATAACTACTTTGAAAAGAACTTGTAAGAGAAGCTGAATAAGAAAGGCTGAAAAAAGTAAAGAACCAGGAACCAAACCTTGAATGGATCAGAGCCACTCTTTCTTTTTATGTGCACTGATTTTTGCATATAAAGGTGCAATTATTTGTTACTAAGGGATTTCCCCCCTGTGTGATCTCCCCACGTACAGTACATACCGGTAAACCTGGTTCTCCAACTCCAGGTGGCCCAACAGGCCCTGGTCTTCCTGTTAAACCAATGTCACCCTTCAGAAAAAGATATGTTATTTTTGGATTTGAACAAAATTATGGACACTGAAATGAAGCAGCATTCTTTGATTTAATACAGTGATATTAAGAAGACTAGAGGGAAGTAAAACAAATCTGATACCTGTAATAATAACTTCATTTGCCCCTCTGTCTCTCTATATATGTCAAATTTTATTTCCAATAAACTACTAAGAGTTACACCATTCTGTGCATTCCCTCCCCCCCCTTTTAATGGTATGAATGTATTTGAACTGCATCCAGAATACCTTTCAGGTATTACAAAGACATCATTTATCCTTGTTTTAAGTTGTTTTTGGTTTTTGTTTTAATCCAGCCATATATTATTTCAGCAGCTGTCCTTCTGCACAGTAGGCTATATGATTGGCATTTTTACCTTGGGGCCAGGCAACCCTACTCCCGTTTCTCCAGTCAGTCCAGCAGGGCCAGGCAGGCCTCTTTCACCCTTTAGAAAATTGCAAAACAAAAGAACTGATTTCAACTTTTTGATAGGGTTTCAGAGAGAAGAAAACCTGCTCCTCCCTCCCGCCCTTAAACTAAGGTACAATAGGCCCACAACTTATGTAGGCGTTAAGTTCCAAAGCCAAAATTGTGTATGGTCAATTGGGGTTCAGTCTTAAATGGGATTGACAAAGCCAATTTTTCCTGGAACCTCAACCCTCTTTTAATTTTTTGCCACACGTGTAAAGCTGAATGTGCGCAAGTTAAATGCTTGCAAGTTGTGGGGGAATTGCTTTCGCAATATGTATCATAATGCTTCTGCCATGATAAAACTAGCAGATTGCTTGGAGTGGGAGTAATAAATGAAACAAGCCTGGGAAACACATCCAAACATAGAAGGAATTAGCAGAAGTAGAAAAGATGGGTGAGTTTTCCCTGTTGTGCTCCTGCATTGAACATTGGTTTGCGCCACCCTGTCTTGCCCTGCTTGTGAATTCCAGTTTAACAAGGATAATTTCTAAAATCAATTCTGGAACCAGAGTGTGCCCACTATGCTGCAGCTTTCAGTTCCTTTGCATCTTTTGCCCCTTGAACAATGTCATGGCCCCGGTGATACACTACCAGAAAAAGAAAAGCAGTCTTGATGTGACTGAGCATATGATTGCACCAATATTTTTTTTAGTGTGCTATTTCATCAATGCACAGCAGTGCTTTTTGGGGTAGGACTGCTCATCTTCCGCAGTGGGAGGCGTTGCGGCTGGACATCTGGGCCCTTGTGGTGATCCGGCTCGGGGGCAGGGGATTGATGCCCCCATCATGCCAACCCTGGCCGCGTCAAAATATGACACTAAAATTTAATTGGGGATGAAGGTAATAGATGCAAAACTGGAAATTGGCCACATGGAAACTGACCCAACCACATGTGCCCAACTTGAAGCGGATTTTACAATCAATCCCCCTCTCCATGAGATTCTCAAGAAAAGCACTTTTGAAAGAGTCTAATGTGACCTTCTGGGTTGCTACATGCACAGTAACCAGCATGAAAGCCAAACGCAAGCTGAATTGCTATGAAGACTGTTTTCCTCATGGAATACAGAACAGCGTGGTAACAAAAAATAATCTCAAAGTGGAAGAAAGAAGTTGTGTGTGGATCTATTTCTTACTAATTAATACTCATGTACTGTCCCATTGTTGGAGAGATGGCCTGGAGGAAAAATAGCTTTCTCTTGCTTTTGAGAAGAAATTCAAGTGTCATAAAAAGCCTCAACAAGGTGTTATTTATGAGCTGTACTTTAATGGTTCCCTGCGGCTTAAAGCCATACAAAGCTCTGAATGGGCTGAAGTGCCTTGAAGGGGATTTTTTTGTGATGTGGAATGTCATATGACAACGGAGTTGATTTTTGCTTCTTAGATGTTCCATTTGGTGGTTTTGCAGACACGGCCAGAAAAGTCAGTTTCAGCACAGCTAAGATGCATAGAATTCATAGCAGAGGAAATATCTGAATAGTAGCAACATTTTCCTCAGGGATGAAGAGCCTGTGGGCCTTTCCAGATGTTACCAGACTACAATTCCCATCATCCTTGACCATTGGCCATGGTGGCTGAGGTTGATGGGAACTGGGAGTCCAACCACACCTGGAAGGCAGTTGGTTTCCAAGCCATGGTTTACAGGGGCAGCCAGTGTGGAAACCTCCATAGGTTGTTGGCCAACGGTTCCCATCATCCCATACCATTTGTCATGATGGCTGGGGCTGACAGGACTTGGAGTCCAACAACATCTGCAGGGCACCATGTTTCTTTTTAACAGTTTTTGGTTTTCCAGTTTCATATGACGTATGAACCGGGCCAACGTGAGTGAAAGCAAAAGTGGAAAGGTAGCAGTAATCTCTCACAGCGTTTAGAATTAAATTAATGTTAAGAGTCTTGCCTTTGATCCTTGCATTCCTTCAGGTCCTTGGTCTCCAGGCAGTCCTTGGGAACCCTGTTAAACAGGAAGGCATTTTTTATTTATTTTACAAAAAAGACCTTGGATGAGTGCATCGTTAAATAGGAATATGACTGTTTTACTTGAATCCACACAAAACAGTTTATTCAGTGTTCAAATAATTGTGATATTTGCCTATTACATTCACTTATCATCTGTTTATCCTGGTTCGTTTTGCATTGAAAATGATTACACTGCCTTTAGTTTCATGGCCTTCAAAAACCTGTATCATATGCATTTGTTTTTCCATTTGAAGCTCTGATCTGTAAGTTTCTTTCTGTCTGTTATGCTTTTAGCTCATAAAACCCATTACTAGCAGACTGGCAACTCACAAGAAAGGTCTTTCAGCCTGCTGGAGAATCCTGACTTGGGCATTGCTACCTTAACCGTATTAGGCTAATGGTTAAAGAAAATGGCTGTGAAAAGGCTTTCCCTTCTCTGTGACACAACCCTTTGTTAAAGGTATGTGAGGACTACAGAGACTAGTTCTCTAAATACAGGAAGAAACAGAAGAAGGTCAGTCATTCATCAGCTTGTTATCCATGGGTTACTGATTTATTTCATTTATTAAGCACATCCCATAAAACATCCTGAAGTGATTTAACTATGAGAACACCAACAATTAAAACATTATTTCGAGTCCAATACAAACACACAGAGAGACAGAAAAATCTCCACTTAAAAGCCTTGTTGGAAAAGGAAGGTTTTCAATAGGTGCCTTAAAAACGTAATACTAGAGATGGTACTGGTCTGATACGCTACAGGAGATAGTTTCAAAGGGCAGGTGCCACCACACTAAAGGTCTGATTCTTACACTGTACAGAACAGACTTCTTGATGAGAAGTTTCTACAGGAAGTCCTCACCTGCAGAGTGCAGTGATCAGTTGGATATAGATAGCCCACAGTTCCAGGGACACGAAGAGTGATGGGATGGGGAGTTGGCATCAGTGACTGACAGCCAACATATAATTCACAGGAGGGACAATTTAGAAAGATGGCAGCTAGCACAGTCTTGAAGCAAAGCACTTCCACTCTCTGTTCATTTACCTGAAGACCTCGAAGGCCTCTTGGTCCACCTGGGCCTTCTGGACCCTGAGTGATAAGAGGAGGAATTATATGTGAGCCCATATACAGTGCAAAATATTACAAATCATACAGTGAATTGCCAGCAAGGGAAAAACAAAATGATTCAAATGTGGGAAGGATAATTGAAACGTGGGCAGAAAGGCTAACGTCAAACTAGATATTTAAAAATCCAGTTTGTGTTATCATGCTCTCTGCAAATATGTACCTAGCATTTCAGGACTATTTTCTCTCCAGTAAGTCTCTCTTTCTCCCCGCCCCTACCCATGACACCCAGTGTGGTATAGTGGTTAGAATGTCAGACATGGACCTGGAAGACCAGGGTTCAAATCCCCGCTAAGACATGAAGCTCACTAGGTGACCTTGGGCCAGTCCCTGCCTCTCAGCTTAACCTACCTCAAAGGGTTGTTGTGGGGATTAAATGAGGAGAGGGATAACCAAGTACGCTACCTTGAGTTCCTTGGAGGAAAAGGTGGGTTATAAGGGCTAATAATACTTATTATAATGGTATTGTTTACACAAAGGGACGCAGGTGGCACTGTGGGTTAAACCACAGAGCCTAAGACCTGCCAGAAGGTCGGTGGTTTGAATCCCCGCCACGGGTGAGCTCCTGTTGCTCAGTCCCTGCTCCTGCCAACCCAGCAGTTCGAAAGCACGTCAAAGTGCAAGTAGATAAATAGGTACCGCTCTGGCAGGAAGGTAAATGGCATTTCCGTGCGCTGCTCTGGTTCGCCAGAAGCGGCTTAGTCATGCTGGCCACATGACCCGGAAGCTGTACGCCAGCTCCCTCGGCCAGTAAAGCGAGATAAGCGCCGCAACTCCAGAGTAGGCCACGACTGGACCTAATGGTCAGGGGTCCCTTTACCTTTACCTATATTGTTTACACATTGCTCACACTACTATTGCAGCACTGGGCCTAGAAGTTCTATGAGCAGCACAGTTTCTGATTATACAAGTCCTTACATTGCAATCTGATGTAGTTGACCATCAGCTAGTTACTTACCCTGTCGCCTTTTATTCCTGGTGTTCCACATTCGCCTCTTTCACCCTTAGATTGAGAAAAGCACAATCAATCATTACTTTGAAAAATATGTAATGTTCTTGCCAGTGCTTTATCCCCCACCCATTCCCATTCTATTTTAGATGCTAAATTCTTTGTCCTCAAATCCAGTAAATCAATATGGCTGTATTGGTCTTTAGCACCTAGTTGATTCAAGAAGGAGAAAAATCCGTACCTTTTCTCCTTTGTATCCAGATTTTCCCTGATGGGAAAAAGAAGAAGAGCAGAATGCATATTGATTAAATTGCTACTGACACTAAACAGTAATCACTAATTCTGGTTCCTGCCGCCCCCCCCCCCCCGGCTATGTTTTTAGCTGCTCCTATTTTATCTGTAAGCCGCGTTGAATCCCTGTCAAGGGAAAAGGCGGAGTATATATACATATATCAGCAGCAGCAGCAAAATTTACGGCAAGTACTAGGAAAATAAATCTTACTTATTAATCCAGAGTTTTAGAATGGGTAACAGAAATGACAAATTTATTGGCTGGCTTCATCCAGCCTGCTTTGCTTGCATTTGGTGATTAAGGTCTCTTTGCCTTTGGGGTGGGGTGGGGAGGAGAAATCAAACCCCTGAAAAGTTTCAGAAGTTGCTCTGCAAATTTCAGAACGGGTGCTGCTTTCCATCACTAGATCTGTGTGCTGAAAAACACTCCAAAAGCAGACCAATGAGCTCTTGTGTGTAGAGTGAGTATTGTCTTGATTTATGCTTCAGATATGAAAATATGTAATAAAGCTGGTACTGCAAATGCCATTGGGTATCATTGTGAGTGCCAAAAGCCAGCCATTTCCCGTGTCATTCCAGTCCTGGAAATACAGCAGAAATATTGCTGACATGATTTGGAAGCACACGGGCAACCTGAATCACATGACAGAGGTTTTATGTGAGACCTTAGGAGCAATGGCTCACATGGTGCTAAGTTATTGTCAAAGCGGATCTTACATAACCACGAGTAGAATGAGCAGTCTTTTTTTTTCATTTTTTTGCCCTTTGACATTGCTGCTTTCAAGTTATTTTCTTCACACCCTTCTTTATATTCTCTTGCATTTTAAGAAGGTGTACCCAAAAAGTAAAAATGAGATAAAAAAGGAGCAGTGATATATATGGGGCAGATGTGTTTTAAAATAACAGAGTTTCCCTCAAAGTAAATAAATACATAATAGAATACACACACACACTTTTTACCTCTGTTCCATCTCTTCCTGGAATTCCATTTAAGCCTGGCTCCCCCTAGAAGCATCAGGGTGTTGGGTTATTACTTTGCTTAACATTCTGTAGTCAGTGAAAATGTTGTCCATTTAAGTTAAGATTACATTATATATTGCTGAAAACAGATAGGAAAAATGTACCCTGCTGTTCAAACTAGCTCCATCTTCAATGCAAAACATAATTCATATTCAGAAATCTGTATGTTTTAGAACTGTGGTTCCCAACATGGGGCACATCCCCCCCCCACAGGGGGGCAATTTGATTTTTAAGGGGGGCAATTTGAGAATGAGTTATTAACAGTTAATGGCCTTTTAGGCTTCCTCACTTTTTGAATAATAAGAATTATATGTCATGGGGGACGGGGTGCATCAGGATTTTAGAGATGCTTAGGTGGGGCATGGCAAAAAAATACTGTATTTTTCGCTCTATAAGACGCACCAGACCACAAGACGCACCTAGTTTTTGGAGGAGGAAAACAAGGAAAAAAATATTCTGAATCTCAGAAGCCAGAAGAGCAAGAGGGATCACTGCGCAGTGAAAGCAGCAATCCCTCTTGCTGTTCTGGCTTCTGGGATAGCTGCGCAACCTGCATTCGCTCCATAAGACGCACACACATTTCCCCTTACTTTTTAGAAGTGAAAAAGTGAGTCTTATAGAGCAAAAAATACGGTAATAATGTTGGGAACCACTGATTTAGAATGATTTATACCCCCTCACTTGTAAACTGCCATGTGGCGACTGAGCATGCTTCTATTTCAACTTGCTCCCATCTTAAATTACTAATGTTAATCAATGAGCATTTCAGTCATGTCATGTTACCTTCACGCCCTTTGGACCAGGGGCTCCATCATCACCAGGACGGCCCTTTTTACCCTGGAAGCAGAAAAACAACAGAGGAAAGTTAAATGGAAAGCCTTGTGTTTAAACTTCATCTGTTAATTGCATTTTTAAACATGCCAAGGAAGGGGGGAGACCCTTTGGCTTATATTCTTACTATTAAGAAAATGATTCTATGATTGCAGGAAATAAGTAAAGTTCTAAAGATTTCCCTCTCACACCTGAAGCTTAAAAGCAACTCATGCTCCAATCAGTGCAAGAGCTACATTGGTCAGAATGCATTTTCCCAGGTCATTCTCAGCTTTCAAACAGCTCATTGGTAGATAATAATGTTTTCATGAACATATGTTTTCTGTTCGGGTGTTTCCAGGTGCCCTTTTTTATTAAGCATTCACCCTGGGCAATTAGATGACAGCATCTTAAAAAGCAGAGACATCACCTTGCCAACAAAGGTCCGTATAGTTAAAGCTATGGTTTTCCCAGTAGTGATGTATGGAAGTGAGATCTGGACCATAAAGGCTGATCGCCGAAGAATTGATGCTTCTGAATTGTGGTGCTGGAGGAGACTCTTGAGAGTCCCATGGACTGCAAGAAGATCAAACCTATCCATTCTTAAGGAAATCAGCCCTGAGTGCTCACTGGAAGGACAGATCCTGAAGCTGAGGCTCCAATACTTTGGCCACCTCATGAGAAGAGAAGACTCCCTGGAAAAGACCCTGATGCTGGGAAAGATTGAGGGCACAAGGAGAAGGGGACGACAGAGGACGAGATGGTTGAACAGTGTTCTTGAAGCTATCAGCATGAGTTTGATCAAACTGCGGGAGGCAGTGGAAGACAGGAGTGCCTGGCGTGCTCTGGTCCATGGGGTCACGAAGAGTCGGACACGACTAAACGACTAAACAACAAAATGCTAAAACAAGTGTTGTTGTTGTTGTTGTTAATTACATTCATATACCACCCATCATCTGAGGATCACAGGGTGGTTTACAGTATAAAAGCACAAAAATCATAGCTCTCAACTGTTACCTTTTCTTGCAAGGAATCCTATTTGGAATAAGGGAATTTCCCTTAAAAAAAGGGAAATGTTTACAGCTATGCACAAAAATACATGACCAAACCCTACTCTTTCCAGTGCATTTTCCCACTACTTGTTGCAATCGAATAAATAAATACATCCAATCTTTTGGGGAAGCAAGTTTGTTGCATAATAATAATAATAATAATAATAATAATAATAATAATAATTTATTATTTGTAGCCCACCCATCTGGCTGGGTTTCCCCAGCCACTCTGGGCAGCTTCCAACAAAGATTAAAAATACATTAAAATGTCACACATTAAAAACTTCTCTGATGTCTTCTAAATGTCTAGATGTCTTCTAAATGTAGTTGTTGAGTGGATGTTGTTTGGAAGTCAGTTGAGAGTTGGGAGTTGAAGAAAGAAGAGGGAGGATAAGTCTGTGGGTTGGTCGAGTTGTGTTGTGTTGTGAGAGAGAGTGAGAGGAATTGTTAGGTGGAGTCAGATAGTTAGTTGGGATAATCAGTTTGAAGTTGTTAGGAACACTGGGACAGCAAAGGAACTAAGATTAAGAGACTGACCAGAAAAATTAACTGAAACCATAAGCCTGTACATGCTTATCAAAATAAACTTGATTATTTGTTAATGTTAACAACTGCCTGGGCTCTGTGTGTATCCATGAGAAACGGGTTGGTGGCAGCGAAGAAAGCAGTTACAGTAGTGGCACAGGGTTAATAGACTGTCAAACGTCCGGGGACCCTGTGTGATCGCCACAGTAATGAATAAAATAATGCCACCAAAAAGATTAGCTTTTTATTTTTGCAATAAAAAAAGCGGTTTTTGTAAACTACTCTGGGATTGTTTACAATCAAGTGGTGTATATTTTTTAATAAAATAAATAAAATAAGAAGAAAGTAAATGGGGGGGGGGGATACTTACAGCAGGGCCAGGAAGACCTCTTTCACCTTTTTCACAGTTACATATAGGAGGCTGGGGACACTTTGAAAAGAAATAACCATACAAATTAATCATCACTTCCCACCTAGGAAGAAAGCTCTACAGCTCTTTTATTTTCCTATAATTTATTTATTTAACCACAAGTAGGAAAGATCTAATCTTGAAACCGCATCCTATTGCTTTACAGTACTGTTTTCTAATCAATATTTTCACAGTTTCCCCACAACATAGTCAAAACTTACATTTCTCATTTCATTATTGAATCCATACTTCTTGTTCATGTTTCAGTTTTCTGGCTGGTGCTGAATTTTGTGTTCCCTATTGAAGTGATAAATTTACAAATATCTCCATTTCAGATTTTTCTAGTAGTCCTGGGTGAACTATAGCTGGACGGAATCTCAAATGTCTGTGTGGTGTAAAAGTACTCTAACAACTGTGATTCAGTTCTTTTTCATATACAGCAGAGTTAAACTTTGGTCTTTGCTACCACAAGATGTTGTGACTGCCACCAACTTGGATGGCATTTTAAAAAAGGGATGAGAGAAACCCCTCTTTCAAGACTATCCATGTCTACTAGTCATGAGGACTGTATTATGTCCAGGATCAGAGGCAGCCTGGTTTGGAAAGCCAATTTCCTGGCACCAAAATCAGGACATTATAATTGTGATTGTGTCCAGCTTGTATGTTTTTCATAGGCATCTGGTTATCCACTATGAGAAGACAATAAAGGTAAAGGTAAAGGTACCCCTGACCATTATGTCCATTTGTGGCTGACTCTGGGGTTGCGGCGCTCATCTCGCTTTATTAGCCGAGGGAGCCAGCGTACAGCTTCCGGGTCATGTAGCCAGCATGACTAAGCCGCTTCTGGCGAACCAGAGCAGCGCATGGAAACACAGTTTACCTTCCCAGCAGAGCGGTTCCTATTTATCTACTTGCACTTTGACGTGCTTTCGAACTGCTAGGTTGGCAGGAGCAGGGACCGAGCAACGGGAGCTCACCCCGTTGCAGGGATTCAAACTGCCAATCTTCTGATCGGCAAGTCCTAATCTCTGTGGTTTAACTCACAGCGCCACCCGCGTCCCAAGAAGACAATACTGGACTAAAAAAACTAAAATGGCTTCTGGCATGATGGAGGAAGGCTCTTCTTAGTTTCTTATGTGATACCCTTGGGAGTTAGCATTAGGTGTTTTCACTTATATATTATAGATATATTCAGACTATTGCTGGAACCAGAAACTGCAAGATGCATCAAAGACCAAACAAATTTACATTTTCTTATGTCACTTCTTAGTGCTCATCATTTAGCAAGACTTATTCTTCTTTTTCTATTTGTTTTAGTTTACTGAAATGGTAATAATGAACATAGTTTTGGCAAGATAGTTGTTTCACCACCACTCTTAATTTAAAATGTTGTAGATGTAATCCATTGTCCCCAGTTCACAGTTAAGACTTACCCCTTCTTCTGCCAGTTCTTTCTGGGGAGACAAATAAGTGCAAACAAAATTAATTATTTTATAAGTAACAAGGCACACTGTGAGAAAAATGAAAAAAGAGACTTTGCTGGCTGGGAATATGCTGACATAGGGCCAGCATATGCCTATTTCCTGTACACAAACACAACAAATCATAGGAAGAAGCAGAGTACTAGGCATTACTGGTTGTTCAAGGCATAGATATGTGCTCCCTAGGGATTCAATTAAAACACAGAAATTAGGAATGCAGTGTAAAATATCACTGTATAAAAGCCTATCATCATGTAAGGAATGTGTCCCCAGAGTTCAAGCACTGGGGAGAAGGATGCTTAATCCAAATTGGAGCATCCTATGCAGCAAGCCAATTAATTTTGATGGGATTCTTTTATTGTGAATATTGATTATGAATGTTTACATGTAAATGTTTGAGTAACTGGTTTTGTACTTTGTAAACTAAGGGAAGCCCGTAACTTACGCGCAGTTAACTTGTGCGCATTGAGTTTTACAGGCATGGCAGACAGACAGACAGACAGAGAGAGAGAGAGAGAGAGAGAGATCTGGGGGAAGTGGCTTTGGCAATCCCACCCGCCATTGAACCCAATGAGTTTTGAGTAGACACAATATTGGCTTTAGGCACGATCCTTGAAACGTTACCCTTGTGTACATTGTGGGCTTACCATACTTAGAAGCAGTGATATTAAATATATAAAATGAATGACTAAATGAATGTCATGATAGAAATATTGCTTCTACCCCCTAAACTAGCCTGCTGCCCCCAGGAGGATGTTTTCTTATGGTCAGTGTCCAATCCAGTCACCTTCCGCATATGAAATGCAAAGGGGTACATACTCCCTTTTGTCACTTTCTTCAGGCAGCAAAATGTCTAGGGCCCAGTATTAGTCAGCACCCATTAATATTGAATTGACAAACCTTAAAAGTTCAGAATTGATTATGTGGCCTTGTGAATAAAAGTGAAACCAAGTTGTGCAGCAACAACAAAAAATCTAGTAAAGTGTGTGTGTGTTTAATAAACTACCACAGCTGAGATAATGTTGAAGCTATGGCCTTCTTCAGTCATTCTCGTCCACATGGGAAGGAGGGGAGAGGAAAGCCATGTTGTGTGAAGGTTATGGCCTTCTGCTCATGTCAGTTTTTGGATACAACTCATTTGTGAAAGGACTGAGACAGATGCTGTCACTCCCTGCTTGAGCTTGAGAAATGCTGCAGTTGAGGCGACACACACAGTTGAGGAGTGGGAGCTAGAAGTGGTGGTGGGCATCCTTCAAGAGCTAAAAGGGCAGCATCTAGGGGTCACAGCAGGGAGGAGGGGTATGGGAGAAACAGAGGAGAAACACAGAAGAGAGATTTACGAGTAGGTAGAAGGAAAAGAGACGAACTGCAAAAGAAATTTATGTTGTCTCGGTGAAGGCAATGAGGAGGGAATAGAGGAAGAAGAACTGGCAGAAGTGGACACTGTACAGGAGGTGTCAGGAGAAGAATTATGTAAGGGATGGCAGGCAAGAAAACACTGCATATAAAGCAAAACACAGCAGAGTCCTGTGATGAAAGGCGGGTAACAGAACTCTTTGAGTACGTTCCCCACCAGGGGCCTCTTTGAGAACAAGGACTCCTGGGGCAAAGAGCAGGGATAGAGGCGACACCATTATGATAATACTAGAAGTGCAGAGTACACTTATATTCTGTTAAGTATAATATACGCTTTATATAGGCCCCACTGAAATCTTTGTCCCTACCATTTCTTTGAGAATTCTCTCCACAACTCCTTTCTCTTGCAGATTGAAGACAAACCTGGATGCCGGGACACTGGCCAGGAGCCGAAGCTTGGCGGCATTGGCCACCTCCTCGGCCACTCTGGTCATCCCCACTGTGAAGAACACGATGCCTTGGTGTTTAGCATCGGCAGTGGCTGAGAAAATATCTGGGTTTCTCGGGTGGTCCACTCCGTCCGTCAAGAGCACAGCTACTTTCACGCTACCGTGAGTCCCCTCGGTCATGTAGAGCTGCGTGAGGTTGGTGATGGCGTAAGTGGTGTAGGTGCCGTGACCGATGTAGGTGATGGGGGCGATGCGGGATTTAAAGGCATCTGGGCCCTTCCAATCTCTGAAAGTTTGCTCTATGAGGACAGTGCTGCTGTACTGCAGCAAGGCCGTCCTCCAGCTGAGGGAACGTCCAGAGCTGAGCTGCAGCCCTTTCATCCTGTCCACTATCTCCAAGATAAACTTCTTCTGTTGTTCGTGATTGAAGTTCTTTGCACTCTCCGAACTGTCCAGAAGGAAAGCCATTTCCAGAATGCAGTCTTCATCTAGAAATAACACATCACCAGGTAAATAATTTACATTACAGCCACATTACGAGAGCTATGGTTTGTTACAGTTCTCAAAAACGCCTACCCTCTCCACAGAGAACTGGGGCTCTGGGGCGGCAGTGGGGTGGGGTGGGGGAGAAGGGCCTCCTAACAACTCTCTCAGCATCCTTCATAAACCACGGTTCCCAGAATTCTTTGTGGGGGGAGGCATGACTGTTTAAAATGGTACTGTAGTAGACCACACTGAGAGCCAGTGTGGTGTAGTGATTAAGAGCAGTAGACTCGTAATCTGGGGAACCGGGTTTGTGTCTCCGCTCCTCCACATGCAGCTGCTGGGTGACCTTGGGCTAGTCACACTTCTCTGAGGTCTCTCAGCCCCATTCACCTCACAGAGTGTTTGTTGTGGGGGAGGAAGGGAAAGGAGAATGTTAGCCACTTTGAGAATCCCTTGGGTAGTGATAAAGCGGGATATCAAATCCAAACTTTTCTTTATATATATGGTGTGAACGTGGCCTAGGTTAATCATTTGATAACTGTAGAGAATGTTACTCCCATTAGAGTTGGGCTGAAGTGACAAGAACAATTTCTCAGCAGTCCCAAACACCTTGAAATTGACATTTTGCCAATATTTCAGGGGTGAGGTGAAATACAGTTTTGGGGGGGGGAGTGAATCTGAGCAGCTGCCATTTTGTTTTGTTTTTTACCCCTGCCCCATCCCAGTAAGTAGCAGCAACACCACTGTTGGGAAGTGGCACCAACCCCATCACATTGGCCACTCCTGCCTACCACTTCACCACAGTCCTTCCTCGCAGGTGTGTTCAGACTTTCATACATTTCAAAGCAATCCCATCCAGATAAACTTTGGGATCAGAACCGACCATTTCAAAGAATCTGTTAAAATTCAAAGTAGTCACCTTGGTCACTTGGACTGGGATATTTTTCTACTGCATTTGAGAGGAATGGTTTAGGCTTCTGTTTTCTGATTCCATTTCTCTTTTCTTCGTTGGTGTTTTGTGCCAAAAAGACTTGGTGGTCCAGCAGGAACAAAAGCCACCATAACCTAGAGGGCATGGTTTGCTTTGTTGGCCAAAAAGACACAAGAAATTGTGATTGTGAAAGCAAAACAAAGCACACAATACAAAAATGCAAAGCAAACAAAAGCTAGTTTTCTACTTGCAAAATGGAGATCGCCTTGTTACCACCTTAGCGAAAAGGTTTTATGATGATTTTTAATTGTTCTTTGATGGCTTTTAAAAATGTACTGTAATTTAATGTACACTGCTTACAAATGTCAATGATTAACAGTATAGTGGTACCTCGTGTTACAAACACTTCGGTTTACAGACTCTGCTAACACAGAAATAGTACCTCGGGTTAAGAACTTTACCTCAGGATGAGAACAGAAATCGTGTGCCAGCAGCATGGTGGCAGCAGGAGGCCCCATTAGCTAAGTGGTACCTCAGGTTAAGAACGGTTTCAGGTTAAGAACGGACCTCCGAAATGAATTAAGTTCATAACCAGAGGTACCACTGTATATAAATATCTTAAATAAACAAATAAAAGCACATGATCCATTCATCTAGCATTTCCTAGGAAATGTCACTTACAATGATACCACTGCATGCAGCAACAGGTTTTGGCATATTTACTATGTCTAAAAAAATATTATTTGGCAAATTTATATCTTCTCCTTCCTCCAAGGAGTTTAAGCAACTTATAGTATTTAAATTATATTTCATTTCCACACACACACCAGCAGTCTGTAGACTGCAAACGTGTGGACAGATTGTTCATTTTAAATTCTATAATACTACAGCATCTAGGTTAGAGGCACCGAATAGTCATAAGTAACAACAACAATAATCTAGAAAGTACTTTACAGTAGCTCTTCAAGGTATGCTGATTGATAATGACTTGCGCTAGACCACCTGGAATGCTTTCTGGCAGATCAAGGATTTGAATTCCTACTCCAATGAGTACAATTTTCTAGCCACTATGCCATACTGGGTTATTTCCATAGGTTTTATCCCACTCTGCTCCCAAAATAGGGCAAGCAGTCAAAAGGTCTTGAGTGGAGCTGAAGGACAGGTAGGCAGAGCTGTACACCAATTCCATAGTTTGAGGTGGTGGCACGACAACAAAGAATGTGGCAGATTGTGCATCTACACCCGCAAATTATTTTTACCCGTATGTTTCTATTTAAGAGGGATACATTACATATAGATCAGTATGTCTCATTCAAGAGGAATCTGTTACATATAAACAGCTGCCCAAAGGCCTGGTGTTTGATGCCAAAATCAATGTCAAGTACCTGATTCTATAATAACTCGCATACTGCAACAATTTCAATTTCACCCCTGGGAGCTGTTTCCAAACATGAAATTGGGATTTAAAAAGGAATAATATTCACACCAGAGATATAAACAAGCCCCGTCCTTCTGTCCTTCAGTTAGTTTTACAGTTTCCTCTGCTGTCACTTTTATGGCTTGCTGGTGGCAAAAACTGCCTTGATAAGAGTTTGTGGGGGAGTTTCAGTCCTCCTTGCAGAGATTTCACTGCCCTGTATTCTACACACATAGTCCCAGTATAAACACAGAGAAAGTGCCAGTCACATGGATTTTTTTTTTTGGTGGCGATAACGATCTCCCGACTCATAAATCTGCTTCATCTATCTTTTGTGTATTGGTTTCAAACCGTCTGAGGAATGAGCAATAAAAAGCCTACAGCAATCCAACTCCCTGCTAAAAGGCTGGTGCCTATAAAAGATATCTTAATTCTTGCACAGTTTGCCCTTGCACAATACTGCAGTCGTCTGGGGGCGGGCGGGCGGGCAAGAGAGGGTTCTTACCTCTGTCTTGTTGGATGCACCAAGTTCTGTGGTGATGAGTGCTGTGTCTGGGAGAAGAGACGTCTGCCTGAGGTTGCTGCCTAAGCTATTACCGGCTCAGAGCCTTCCACTCTTGAAGTGAATTGCAGAGGGAGCAGGAGGGGGGAGCAGGAGGAGAAGAAGAAAGTTTGACAAAGGAAAGGGACCACTCCTCCAATCATCTAGTTCCACCGAAAGCTACAGCCACACTGACTCAAATTCCATCCAGGACACATTTATTCGCCCTTGTTTTACTCATCCCCAGGCTAAGTAAACCCATGTGTGGTAGTATGGCGAAGTTTATATCCCACCTATGTACTCACACACATGGACTCAAAAAAGTTGTTTAACTCATTGGGGCAAATGATTTTCATTTTTTCTTTCAGCTGTGGAGAAGAAACTGTTTCTCTGTGTGTGGTGCAGTGCAAACCTCATTTATACAAATGCAATTGTCAAACATGCCTGCACCTAGGTCTCATTATTATGAGAAATATTTGTTCCATAGTTCAGGTTAATACGTGAGGCATCATAGCTCAATTTTCATGAGACCTGGAAACTGGACTTGAGTCTCGGGGGCAACAACAATTAACGTGGTCTCATGTGTCATCTACAGAACTCATATTTTCTTAATTGTTTTTTTAAAGTAGCTTACTTGCTTAGAATACACACACACACATACAAACACTCACTCACTCACTCACTCACTCACTCACTCACTCACTCACTCACTTATAGGCCCTGATGGGTAAACCCAGAATTGCTTCATCTACCTAACAGTACAGCAAATATTTTAAAAATCTTAACATGCACCTGTATCAGGACTAAAATAAATGTGATGTTATTCACATCTTTAGTCCATGTTTATTAAAGGTAAAGGTAAAGGGACCTCTGACCATTAGGTCCAGTCGTGACTGACTCTGGGATTGCAGCGCTCATCTCGCTTTATTGGCCGAGGGAGCCGGCGTACAGCTTCTGGGTCATGTGGCCAGCATGACTAAGCAGCTTCTGGTGAACCAGAGCAGCGCACGGAAACGCCGTTTACCTTCCCGCCAGAGCGGTACCTATTTATCTACTTGCACTTTGATGTGCTTTCAAACTACTTGGTTGGCAGGAGCAGGGACCGAGCAACAGGAGCTCACCCCATCACGGGGATTCGAACTGCCGACCTTCTGATCGGCAAGTCCTAGTCTCTGTGGTTTAACCCACAGCGCCACCCACGTCCCTTTCCATGTTTATTATCTCCCAATAATTAGCCAGTGTATCACCCCATTTCCCTTGAAATGTTGTGAGGAGTTTCCTGCTTGCATTTCCCCCAGATAGCAAAATTACTGCAGAAATCACAGTTCTGTAGTCTATCTGGATCTGGGTTCAAGCCTAGGACAACCTTACAAAAAAGAAAAGAAAAAAGGCACGACTGAATCCTTAAAGTTTTCAAAAGAAGTGCGCTTCTTAAAAAATGAGAGATAGAGATAGAGAAATAAGTTCTGTTGCTGGCTGAAGAGGGACCAGACAGAACAAAGCAGCAACGCTTTCCCCAAAAAGAAACATGTTAAACTGGATACGGATCTGTAAGAAGCAAGACATTCCCCTACCCAAATTATAATTTGTTACTCATGCCTTTGTATGTGTGTGTGTGTGCATATTTATTTAGTAGCAACTTCTTAGCTGCATGGTGTTCTTATCATGAAGCAGTTCTGTTTTGCCTCGGGACAAAATTTTATTTTGCCCAGCTGCTTTCTTGCCTGGGTGGCTTAGCAGATTTCTCGCAAGTTTTATGGCCAAGTGCACATAACACATGACAACATTCTCACTAGAATTCCTGGTATGTGACATGTTGCATGCTACATCGGGCATTTACAGACTTGTAGCTGCCTGAAATGATATACCGTATATAACCCGCAACTTGAAATATACTTGTAGTTGTAGTTGTAGTTACACAGAAAATTAAATTGATATTTTTTATTTGACCTAACGACTTCTTTTTACTTGTATATTAATAATAAAAATAGTAATAACAATCATTTTAACAATCATTTTCAGTCTGCCTCTGTATTGAATTAAAAAATGTTTTTATATGAATTTGTTTACATCGTTCTCTATCTGAGATCATCCTATACATATATTTTGTTTATGTTTTTATTCAAAAATTGTCTTGGGATTTTCCTAGGAAGCAAATTAATGGAAATAAAATTGATGATGATGATGATGACAAACACAGCACAACAGGGGAAAATCAGGAAAAAGACAGTTAGTTCCACACTGTGGACTCAACCTTTATTGGTGTTTGGCATCCATTTATTTATGTATTTATTTCATTCCGTCCTCTTCAATGCAAAGATTCGCAGAGCAGCTCATAATATAATGCTAAAACAAAAAACAAAGAATTAAACAACCCAAAACAGAAAGTTTGACGAAACATAACAAAGAAGCATTGGAAGTTGCCATATACTAAGTCTACTAAGTGGTACCTATTTATACTAAGGCAGACCATTGTTCTATCTAGCTCAGTACTGTCTACACGGACTGGCAGCCACTTTTCAGGATTGTCAGTCTCAAGTTTCTCCCAGTTCTACTTGGAAAGCCTGGGGATTGAAACTGGGACATTCTGCATTCAGCTCAGATGCTCTACCACTGAGTTGCAGCCAGAGCTTTTTTTCAGCCAGAATCCACCAGAACTCAGTTCCAGCACCTTTCAGGGAGGTGCCATTGCCATTACATATTTTTTACCTATTTATAAGAGAACAAGGGAGGCATTCATGAGGAGTTCTGGCACGTCCTTTTCTAGAAAAATATAACTGGTTACAGCCTTTCCCCAGCAGCACCATAGGCAGATGAAAAACAGAATTAAATCCACTGGCAAAAAGCAACCGGAGAAACAAAAAGGATTTCAAGAAACCTGGTGCCAGAAGAACCTCTCTGGGGATGTGCATGCTGTGGACTATAAGTAAACAAAATGTTATTTGTAGTATTTCATGGCCTCGGGACAGTTTTTTGACCATTGAACCTGGCAGTGATTTGCAGGGCAGATGGCAAAAAACCATGACCCAACCATGGCATTTAGTGTGCATTTTTTGTACCTGCAGGCTGAGGTTAAAGCGTGCATGCAGTCGCTTGCCTTGCCCTCAGTGTTAACATACTTTGGAAACGATGTCTGGTGATTTAAAAGGAGCAGGCTTCCAGGTAAGAATGATTAGAACGGTGGCCCAAGGCACACCTTCTTTGAATAACTCCTGTAACTTGTACGTAACAGGCTATGTTGTTAAGGAATTTAAATAAGAAGATCTCTGTTGGATCTGATCATGGGCCCATCCAGTTCAGGGCTAGCCAATATGGTGGCCTCCAGAAGTCAGCGTGGTATAGTGATTAAGAGTGGTAGACTCGTAATCTGGTGAACTGGGTTTGATTCCCCGCTCCTCCACATGCAGCTGCTGGGTGACCTTGGGCTAGTCACACTTTTCTGAAGTCTCCCAGCCCCACTCACCTCACAGAGTGTTTGTTGTGGGGGAGGAAGGGAAAGGAGAATGTTGGCCGCTTTGGGGCCAACTCCTTCGGGTGACTCCTTCGGGTAGTGCTAAAGCGGGATATCAAATCCAAACTCTTCTTCTTCTCTTCTTCATTGGACTATAGCCCACATTGTTCCTGACCACTGGAGTGCTTATTCTTGAATTAACTTTAGCTCTCCTCTCAATATTTAGAGTGGATGTACTGTACCTAACTACTACAAACTGCTGGTCATGAAGTTCCTTGTGGAGATACAGCTAGAAATTCCCAGGAACTGGAGAGGAGCAGAACGTCTCTCCCTTAAGTAAGAATAGGAATAAGAATTTTATTTATATGCCACCCATCTGACTGGGTTCCCCCAGCCGCTCTGGGTGGCTCCCAAGAAAATATTAAAAACACAATACAACATCAGCCATTAAAAACTTCTAGAAACAGGTCTGCCTTCAGATGTCTTCTAGAAGTCAAATATTTGTTTATCTGTTTGACATCTGATGGGAGGGCATTCCACAGGGAGGGCTCCACTGCTGAGAAGGCCCTCTGCCTGGTTCCCTGTAACTTCATGTCTCACAGTAAGGGAACCACCAGAAGGCCCTTGGAGCTGGACCTCAGTGTCTAGGCTGGACGATGGAGGTGGGGATGCTCCTTCAGGTATACAGCTATCATATTGGTACAAAAGAGTGGTATGAAAGCTGACCCAGGAAAGAAGAAAGGCATGGGAGGAAATCAAAACTGATAAATTTATGATGATTTGGTATCCATTTATCCCATTTATTAACAAAAGTGATTCAATTGAATGATGCCACACCTGTGCCCCAAGCTCCCCCCCCTCTCTCTCTGGCCTGAGGATCTGCCCTACCCTATTTCTTCTTCCTTAAAGTTTCTTTAAACCATTTTCATTCATTTCTTCTACTATTGTAAAAAGTGACACTGCGGTAAATGACTCTTCTGATTGCTGAAAATGACTATCTATCATCTATCTATCTCTATCTCTATCATCTCTATCTCTATCATCTCTATCTCTATCTATCTATCTATCATCTATCTATCTATCATCTATCATCTATCTATCTATCATCTATCTATCTATCTATCTATCTATCTATCTATCTATCTATCTATCTATCATCTATCTATCTATCTATCTATCTATCATCATCTATCTATCTATCTATCTATCTATCTATCTATCATCTATCTATCTATCTATCATCTATCTATCTATCTATCTATCTATCTATCATCTATCTATCTATCTATCATCATCATCTATCTATCTATCTATCTATCTATCTATCTATATCTATCTATCTATCTATCTATCTATCTATCTCTATCATCTATCTATCTATCTATCTATCTATCTATCTATCTATCTATCTATCATCTATCTATCTATCTATCTATCTATCTATCTATCTATCATCTATCATCTATCTATCTATCTATCATCTATCATCTATCTATCTATCTATCTATCTATCTCTATCTATCTATCTATCTATCTATCTATCATCTATCTCTATCATCTCTATCTCTTTCATCTCTATCTCTATCTATCATCTATCTATCTATCTATCTATCTATCATCTATCTATCTATCTATCTATCTATCTATCTATCTATCTATCTATCATCTATCTATCATCTATCATCTATCTATCTATCTATCTATCTATCTATCTATCTATCTATCTATCTATATCTATCTATCATCTATCTCTATCATCTCTATCTCTATCTATCTATCATCTATCTATCTATCTATAATCTATCATCTATCATCTATCTATCTATCTATCTATCTATCTATCTATCTATCTATCTATTTATCTATCATCTATCTATATCTATCTATCTATCTATCTATCTATCTATCTATCTATCTATCTATCTATATCATCTATCTATTTATCTATCTATCATCTATCTATCTCTATCTTCCTAGGATATCCATCAATGCAGAATTGAGTAAGTACAGCAGTATTCATGACTGCCGAGATGCTGTCATCAAGGTTCAGAGCTTCATGGGGTCAAAAGCTATTCAGGTCTATAAGCTTTTTCTTACTCACGTAGATGTGTTTGCTCAACACAACCAAAGCATTTGCGAAGAATATGCCGGTGGACCTGCAAAGGCCTGGAGCCTTTCCAAGCTACTCATCCATCTCTAATGATGTTGAAAAACTTTAACAAAAAAACCAGGAATGCCAGAAGTCTGACATACTGATATGTTGCTACATGAAATGCATAATTCAACTGTAAGCAGCCTAAGGCATTGCTCCATAGTGAGGCACTCCATTAAATAACGTTATAGCTAAAGCTAGGCAGCTATCCAAGCTTTAGCAGCTATTCATATATGTGTATCTGCTGTCTTTTAATAATGTTGTACTTTCCGCAGTGTTGCATTAAACACAGCAAATGATTCATTTTAATTGTTTTAACACAAAATGTAGTATCAGAAAGTCGCAGGGAACACTGTAATTATTAGTTGTTTCAGAAGCATTTTGCCCAAGTCTCCAGTAACAAGTGTTGAATCCAGGAGAATTCCCAAACCACTCCTTCCCAGAGGGTGCAATCCCATCCAGGGCAGAAGCACCGTGACCAACTTGTGTATTTGGCAACCTAGAAAGGCAATTCTTGCTCAAGATATTTATGCTTACGATATACGCATTGGTGTTTTTTGTTGTTGTTTTGTTATTTTACATATAGTGCTTTTAAAACACATCAAACTTCTTGTTACATCCTTTCATTTTTTTTTTTAATTTAAGCATCTTTAACCCAACTTGCGTGAGACCTTTGTATAATAAAGCCTTGCAATTATGCTGGCAGTAACCTTGGAGATAACAGTTCAAGCCTTAGCAACTGCATGGCAACCCACACTGCAGAACTGATACATTTGTATGTGTGTGTGGCGGGGGGGGGGGGAGATGAATAGGTTTTTTGCTTACAGATCCTGGCAGCAAAGAAGCAGGTTGTGAGGTGTAAAAAAAAGCTGAAAACTATGATGCAAGAGGAAATGGTGGGAATAAGGTGGGGGTGGAGTACCACTGAGGGGAGAAATATGTGTGTGTGTGTGTGTGTGTGTGTTTAAAAAGGCAGAGGTCTGAGTAAAGAGGGACTGAGGGACACTGCAGGGTTGTTTTTAAAACACAAACAAACTAGTTTTAACAAGCAGAAATAATAATAATAATAATAATAATAATAATAATAATAATAATAATTGCCACTCCCCTCTTACAAATCATTGCTCACTTTACTCAGAAGCCTGCCATTGTTTAAAATAGCCACATTTCAGTATCCAATCCTTCTCAACATACTCTTAACATCTCCCTCTTCCATTGCTCTTCCTTGTTTAAAACTCCCTCTTCCTTGTTTAAAACTGGCATATTCCTCTCAGTTCCTTCCAACCCTGCTTTATTCAACATACTCTTGTTTTAAAGCACCACTTTCCTCCTCTCAGTGGTCTTCTCACTTCCATGCCATGGCCACTGCTGTTGTGCAACCTCTCTTAACTTTTGCTCTCCTACCCTGCCTTGACTTCATGCAAATCCAAGATTGTGACCTGGCTCTACAAATACTCCAATGAGGGCTGTGCGATGACATCTTTACGTTTTTGTTATATAGATTCACATGAAGTAAATCCAGCCCAGGAAATATGCGGAAAGTAGGAATTTCTGCATCCATTTAAGTTTCTGTCAGAATTCTCCAACATTCCAAACATAGGGAGTTGGGTACGTTTAGCCTGGGAAAGAAGAGAATGAGAGGAGATATGATAGCCATCTTCAAATATCTCAAGGGCTGACACGTGGAAGATGGAGCAAACTTGCTTTCTCCTGCTCTGGAGGGTGGGACATGAACTAAGGAATTCTTTCAAGTTACAAGAAAGGAGATTCCGACTAAAAATCAGGAATAACTTTCTGACAGAGCTGTTCAACATTGGAACGGGCTCCCTTGGGAGGTTGTGGACTCTCCTTTCTTGGGGGTTTTTAAACAAAGATTGGATGACACCTGTCATGGATACTTCAGTTGAGATACCTGCATTGCAGGGGGTTGAACTAGATGACCCTCAAAGTCCCTTCCAACTCTACCATATGAGACCATAGCGCCATGAAGGACCCCATTCATTTCTTAACATCTCTGAAATGTATACATTTTATTATTTTCCCCATTTTGATCTCTCTCTCTCTCTCTCTCTCTCTCTCTCTCTCTCTCTCTCTTTTTGCAAACCTGTCAAAAGGGTTCTTCAACCATATGTCAGTACTTTGATGGTGTTTCCTGCTTGGCAGGGGGTTGGACTCGATGGCCCTTGTGGTCTCTTCCAACTCTATGATTCTATGATTCTCCGTTCCTTCAGTGTTTGGAAAAAGGGGATTACAAAATAACCCAGGTGGTTACGCAGTGATCCATTGGTAACTCTCCCCTTCCCAAAATGCTTTTTGCCCAGCTAAGATCACAACTGTTATCTAAGCTTAGGTGGGCAGGGAGTAAACTGCTTGTAGAAAGAAGCGGTAGTGAAATAACAGAGAGTTCTGCACTCCTTACCTCTTTTTGCTTTTAAATCAGATCCCCTCGCTCCTTCATTTTCTATGTGATTTATGTGGAACTGCAACCGACACGTCTAATTTGGTCCTCTGAGATATCATTTTCCACATGTGGCCACTAGGTGCCAGACTTGATTCAAATTTAGATGATTTTAAGAAGGCTCTGACTGCAGCCAAAACAAGCAGTAGTCCTTTACACTAGCTTTGAGATGTCAAGACTAGCAGCTAGCAACCCAAGCTGTTCATGTGCTTTGCATTTTTAGAATTTCATGTCACTCCTAAGTAAAGGCCATCTGGGGAAACCCAGCCAGATGGGCGGGGTATAAATAATAATAATAATATCTGAAGAATACAGGGAGAGTAAACATTTCTATTTTCTTGGGCATCAGGGCTCTTGAACTGTATCACATGCATGGATTAAGACTGGATCTTTTCCTACATTAGTCAGTTTGTATTTAACCTTTCAAATGCTATCCAAAACCAGGTTACTAGTCACCAGTCTTGACATCTCAAACCTAGTGTAAAGGACTGCTTCCGCCTCAGAAAAGGGTAATATTCATATTAGGATAATATTAGAAATCCCTCAGTTTGGTATATATCAAAAAATGTGCTTGCTTGGTCAGTTATGGAAACTAGATTAGCTTGTGATTTAGGGTATATCCAAGGTGTAGCAGCTTTCTGCTTATTTCTTTTGATAAGCAACATGTCCTTTCCTAACGGATACAGCTCAGGACTGCAATACCTCAAGGACTGCCTCTCCCCATATGAACTGGCCCAGACCCTGCAGTTATCATCTGAGGCACTTCTTCGTGTGTCTCCTCTACAATAGGTCCAGAGAGCAGCAACACAATAACTGGCCTTTTCTGTGGTGGCTCCTCGCTTGTGGAAACCTCTCCCCAGGGAGGCTCCCTGGCACCTTTGTTACATATCTTTAGGTGCTAGGCAGATACATTTCTCTTCTCCCAGGACTTTGGCTAATTCTATGGCCTTTTAAAAGACTGGATCTTTTCCTACATTAGTCAGTTTGTATTTAACCTTTCAAATGCTATCCAAAACCAGGTTACTAGTCACCAGTCTTGACATCAAACCTAGTGTAAAGGACTGCTCCCGCCTCAGAAAAGCGTAATATTAATATTAGGATAATATTAGACGCAGGTGGCGCTGTGGGTTAAAGCCTCAGTGCCTAGGACTTGCCGATCGAAAGGTCGGCGGTTCGAATCCCTGCGACGGGGTGCGCTCCCGCTGCTCGGTCCCAGCGCCTGCCAACCTAGCAGTTCAAAAGCACCTCCGGGTGCAAGTAGATAAATAGGGACCGCTTACCAGCGGGAAGGTAAACGGCGTTTCCTTGTGCGGCTCTGGCTCGCCAGATGCAGCTTTGTCACGCTGGCCACGTGACCCGGAAGTGTCTCCGGACAGCGCTGGCCCCTGGCCTCTTGAGTGAGATGGGCGCACAACCCCAGAGTCTGTCAAGACTGGCCCGTACGGGCAGGGGTACCTTTACCTTTACCTTATGGCCTTTTAAACTGTGCGTGTGGAAGGAGTATTGTTTTTGTTTGTTACTATGGTATTTATTTTTTTTTGGTTTTATGTTGTAAATTGCCCTGTGATCCTCAGATGAAGGGCAGTATAGAAATTTGACAAATAATGATAATGATATTCTGAAGTAGAATTGGTTCAGAGAGGATACAAATGCATATCAGCCAGTTTGTATTAGATGCACCTTACCTGACTTCAAAATTGCCTCAGCAAGTTAGTTATCCAGTCTCTCCAGCATAATGATGAGCCTGTGAGTCTATGATTTCTTTGGTCTTGTAATCCTTTAATTAAACTTTCAATCTATCCCCATTGAGTTATTCTTCTCCATTATCCCAATGTATCATTAGGTAACAACAAATGCCTTTTGTTTACAAGGCGTTTTTTTCTGTAGGAATTAAATATCACAAGAAGAAGCTCATGTCTTGTGGCACTTTTACAGACTGGAACGTGAAGCACCGAGATTATAGGCTGCTGAAGAATGGAGGGAAATCAATGTCTGTACTTGTGTGTTTGAGCCAAAATGTCACCCTTTCCCATTTCATATAAAGTGGGAGGAAAGATTGATAGCTCTCCATCCTTCATTTCTTCAAATTTCTTCCAGCCATGTTGTAATGAATAAGAGCAGGTTATTTTAAATGTTACATTTTAAAAATATTAAAATTTCCGTCCTTGCATTTCTTCAGATCAAGAAGGAGCAACAGGTGGCCTTCCAACTGTGTCTGGACTACAACTCCCATCAGCCAGAGCCAATATGGCCGGTGGTTATGGATAATGGGAGTTGTAGTCAAACAAAATCTGGTAAACTTCCCCATCCCTGGTTTAGACCAACACACAATAATTATTCTAGGACCCTCCTCCACAGCATGATGGTGGTGATCTCTGTATTGGATCCAAATTAATTTTATTTATATATGTGCTGCAGCTGTTGTTGTTTCTCAAAGGGTTTTATATATCTCATTGTTTTTATAAATGCAGTTGTTCTGTGGGGGAGTTTTGTTTATTTATGAATAAATAATTATCTATTTTTTTCATAAAGCACCTAATTAATATGCTCCAGGCCCTGTACAGAAAATTTTAAAATAGAAACAAATTAGGCTTTTTATTGCCTCCGGCAGCCTTCACCAATCTTGCCCCCTCAAAATGTTTTGGACAACAATTCCCACCAGACGCAGTCAGCACTGCCATTGTAATCCAAGTGAGAGTTGTAATCCAAAATATCTGGAACGCAGCATGTTGGCACCTGCAGGCTCACCTTCTAAAATTCACAAGATGGGGGGGGGGGGGGAATAAGGGGAGTACAATATCAAACCAGGAGATACTTTAAAAGTAAAGAAGGCAAGTTAAAGAATACAATAAGTTACCCAGGAATTTGGGAGAGACTACCAAGTAAACAAAAAATTCACGTAGATTATCCAGAGAAAACAAGCGGAGAGGAATATGAGTTTTGAATAAGTTCCTTAAGTGAGACAAAGAAAAGGCCAGCCAATTATTTCAAGGAACAGAGTTTCATACTTCAGGGGCCCCAAGGATGGAGACAAGAAATAGCAGAGGGGAAGATTAGTGTTTGATCAGCAGAGGGACAGAAGAGGAGAGCAGAGAGAAAGCAATGGAGATTATAGATAAGAAGGGGGTAAGGTCATGAAGGTTAAGAGAAGAAATGTTTAACTTGATCCAAAGAAAGGGAGGAAACCAGTGAAGGGAAACAGGTGTATATGCTTTACCTCCAACAACATACTTGCAAATGCAATTGTGCTTCTTTGTGTGCGGGGGGTGGAAGGTAGGAAGGGAGAAATTCTCCACCTGGGGAAGAATCCAAAAAAAGAGCTGGATTGTACATAAAATAATAGACTTGGAAGGGACCCGAGGGTCATCTAGTCCAACCCCCTACAATGCAGGAATCTCAGCTAAAGCATCCATGTCAGATAGCCATCCAACCTCTGCTTAAAAACCTCCAAGTCCAGCACCTCTTGTGGGAGTATCACCTAAGACACAAATACAATAAAGCAATGCACAAATTCAAAACATACAAAAGTGAATGTTGCAACAGGCAATCAAAAATCATATATAAGAGCTGAGAGATGCAGTCTAATTCTTCTGATTTTTATCCTTAATAAAAGCACCTTCAACAGGCTTTCGTTTTTCAGCTAATACCCTCCGCTTTGAAAAATGTGGGCTTCATACACCTCACACACTGAAAGCATCCCCTCCCTGAATCCTGGTCACTGCAGTTTATAAAGGGTGCTAGGAATTATAGCTCTGTGACAGGGTAACTACAGGTCCCAGGATTGTCTAGGGGAAGTCGTGTGCTTTAAAGTACTTTATGGTGTGCCCATTCCCTAAAACTTTGCAGATGCAGTTGTAACAGGCTTCCATTGACTTATTACAAAATCCTCAGAGAGCCACAAGTTGTAGACAGATTCTAAAAATTGAAGAGCTGGACACTGAGGGCGGGAGTCAACTGAGTTGCTGTGGGTGTGGAACAACGTCCACTTGCACAATGGGACTTCCCGCTGCCTTTGCTCTGAGACTTCTCCAAGTGTACTTCAAGTCCCAGAACAAGTTTATAGGAAGCACAGGTAGAGGAGGGAGGGGGAAATCATGTTGTGCAAGGACACTTTGTTCTCCAGACACATACCACACTTAGCACAATGTTGAATTCCACTCTGGGTTTCAAAATCTGTCCCTGGGAACCTTCTGGAATTGACGCGTGTTTTTAGAAGCTGCCATTTTCTTCATTCATCTTTTCATTCATTCCTTCATTTTCAGCCTTTCGACCCTGTACTTTCCACCTCAGCAAAGCTCTCATAGAAAGGAGAGAATGGAAAGGAAGAGAAAATTAAGCTGCCAACGTCCTAATGCCGTTATACAAATCTATGGTGCCACTGCATTTGGAATACTGTGTACAGTTCTGGCTGCCTGACCTCAAAAAGGATATTGTAGAGTCAGAAAAGAAAAGAAAAGCCAAAATGATCCGTAGGAATGGAGTAACACACACCCACACACCCACACACACACACCATTGAGGAAAGGTTGCTGCATTTGAGGCTTTAGAGGAAAGGTGAATTTGAAGTGGCATCCTAGAATTTTATATAATTATTCATGGCACACAGAAAGTGGATGGAGAAAGGTTTTTCTCCCCCTGTCATAACACTAGAACTAGTGGGCCTCCAATGAAGCTGAACGTTGGAAGATAAAGACGAGTTGTACTTCTTTGCACTACTCATAGTTAAACAATGAAACTCGCTCCCAAGGGGAATGTGCAAACTCATGGAGGATCAAGCTGTCAATGTCTACGTAGGAAAAAAGGTAAAGGACCCTTGAATTGTTAAGTCCAGTCAAAGGCGACTATGCAGTTGTGGCTCTCATCTCTCTTTCAGGCCGAGGGATCCAGCGTTTGTCCACAGACAGCTTTCCAGGTCATGTGGCCAGCAGGACTAAACCACTTCTGGTGCAACAGGACACCGTGACTGAAACCAGAGCACATGGAAATGCCGTTTACCTTCCCGCCACAGTGGTACCTATTTATCTACTTGCACTGGTGTGCTTTTGAACTGCTAGGTTGGCAGGAGCTGGGACAGAGCAATGGGAGTTCACCCTGTTGTGGGGATTCGAACCACCGACCTTCTGATCAGCAAGCCCAAGAGGCTCAGTGGTTTAGACCACAGCGCATCCTGCAATATCTACTAGCCATGATGGGGCTATGCTCTTCTTCTGAATACCAGTTGCTGGAAACTGCAAGACGGGAGAGTTCCCTTGTGCTCAGATACTGCTTGCCGGTTTCCCATAGGCACCTGCTTGGCTGCTGTGAGAACTGGATATTGGGTTAGAAGGACCATTGGCCTGATCCAGTGGGCTCTTCTTATGTTCTGACAAGTCCAACAACATATGGAGGACTTCCCACCACCATGCTCCGACAGTCCTGTGTATAAGTCTATATTTTTCTCCCCACGAACCTGCCCAGTTCTAAAAGCTCTATTCTTCTGGCAAAGCAAGGCATTCAATATACTACTGAAGGCCTTTTTTAAAAAATAAATAAATCAAAACGATCTCCAGAGAAGTTAATGCAATGGCTTCGGAGTAAGTGCAGTGTGAAAACAGAAATGGTACCTGTCTCCTTCCTGACAGTGCAGCTTTTAAGATAAGAGATTTTCTATTTATCAGCAGGTTCCCACCCACCCGGATACGATAAGCATAAAAGAACCAGACTCTCTTCTCTCAAGCACCATGTGGAGTAATCCGTTAAGGGAAGGATGACCCCTACCTTCATTTAGGGAACTGAGTCACTTTTTTCCCCAGATAACAAGATCTTCCACCAGCAAATCCTGCAAAACCCAGCTTTTCCCCTGAGAAGACAACAAAAGGTTTCAGACAAATAAATGCCATTATCTCTTGCACCTTGAGATAATTAGGATGGTTTCTTAAAGGTCAACACATCCTTTTTTATCATCCAGTTGCTGGTGCAGGGGCTGAGGTTGGGCATTTTGTGTATGTGAGAGAGAAATATTAAATATGTGTCCCTCAGACAAGGACACATATTTGAAGGACTTACCCATGAAGAACAATAGGCAATTTAAGCAAACAGACCTATAAACCTTCCTCTTCAAGATGGGAGAAATATCTTTCGAAACAAAGTGAGCTAGCTTCCCAATGAAATATAAACTTTTCTGCCACGGAGGCAGACATATAAGCTACGACATAAATATAGCCATTCTTTTGTGGTTAAATAGGAGCTGAGTTTACTCCCCATTGGTATTCTCATATATTTTCAGCCTCCTATGTGAGCAAATAAAAATGTGAGTATCAATCACGTGTTGTAGGCACACACAATTTCCTAAACACTTTCTAAGGCTTGCTTTACTCTAGCGGAGAGGCATGAATTAGTTGCTGATGTAATAAATTGTTTGAATGGGTTTTCCAATCTGACAAATGTTTTTTTCTCTGCTGGCTCACACATTCCTAATAACTCTTTTTAAAGCAGCATCATTTTTGGGCACTTTGACAGTAGTGGATTAAAATTACCATGCTACAGTAAGTGCTGTGATAGCAGAACAGCTCTGTCATAAATCTAAACGAGCAGATGTAAAAATATTACCGTAAGTTCCCCCCCTTTTGTTTAATGTCTTCAGCAAAGATAGAGAGAAGCATCTTCACAAGCCCCACACAAATCTTTTGAATATCTGCTATCTAATTTGGTGCCTTCCTCAAAACGGCAACAAATTAATGAGCCCTACAGTAATTATTCTTCTGCTTGATAGGAAACTAAGGCACACCCTTAATTTCCATGTCAGGATTGGGTCTCATTTAAATAATTTGTCTGTCTAGGCCCCAAAGAACAGCTCCAGTTCACTACATCCATCCTTCAATTTCAACCTTTTCTTTACAGCAGTGCTATGCCAATACTGCCCATAATAAGAATATAAGAAAAGCCTGCTAGATAAGGCCCAATGGCCCATCTAGTGCAGCATCCTGTTCTCACAGTGGCCAACCAGAAACCTATGGGATGTGCATAAACAACACCAAAGCGCAACAACATTCTTCCTTCCTGTGGTTTCCAGCAACTGGTATAGCAGGTCCTCCCTTAAAGAGGGCACGTGTTGCAGTGAGACCTGGCAACCAAACCCTGTGTGGTGGGTGGGTTGATTGTATAGCCACAACACCCAATTGGTAGGTCCACTTGATGCTGGAGTCAATCAGGCCAATGGGACGGAAGGTAAACGGATCAAGGGACCTATATATACCTATGCACGTGACCCAGAGCTTTCTCTTTCGGTGTGTGCATCGGGCTGCGCGCTTGACCTTGCTATGCCGTCGTGTGTCATCTGTCGTTGGGACAGGGGCACAGCAGGAATTTTCCCCATGGCTGATTGGCTGGTGCCATTTGGGTTTTGCCTGCTGTGTAGCAAATCGTCACAACTTGTAAGGTTGTGGATAGGCTCTGGTTCAGGTGATAGGGATGGGAGAATGCTCTCACCATCCCTATGTGAAGGGTATTCCGTTAAAGGAATCCAGGGACTCAATGGTTTGGTCAACCCCTGAGAGGGGGTTGTGCCCGTGCCTGAGTCCAGGGGGGCATTTGGGTGGCGGAGATAGCCTGTTCCTGGCTTTCCGCTTATCCAGGTGTTCACCCTAGGCTGACCTTCGCTGGTGCCTTGGGTCAGCGCTGCCTGCAATGGTGCAGGGAGCTAGTCGAACCAGAGCCTATGCAACCACTCACTTGTTGTAATCAATAAAGTTGTGCCCTAATTTCTACCAAAAGCCAAACAAAATTTCAATCTTGTCTGAATTTATTTAAGGGGGAGGTTTAAAGGTCTGAACATGCAATCAGAAGGCTATGTTTGTCATGTTTGGATGAAAGAGAAAATGTGGTTTGAGACAATCCAGGAACAAGTGTCAAATATTTCCTAGGGCTGTGTGGGTGGATTTGAGGAATGTGGGGATTTGATTAAATGATTTGTGCCAGGAAGAATGCCATATGACATGAAGGTTAACTTGACCCTCCAAAAGAACCATAGAGATTCATGTGGGGAACCAAGTCTGGTCTTCAGATTTGTTGTTGTTGCTTAGTCGTTTAGTCGTGTCCGACTCTTTGTGACCCCATGGACCAGAGCACGCCAGGCACTCCTATCTTCCACTACCTCCCGCAGTTTGGTCAGACTCATGCTGGTAGCTTCGAGAACACTGTCCAACCATCTCGTCCTCTGTCGTCCCCGTCTCCTTGTGCCCTCAATCTTTCCCAGCATCTTTCCCAGCATCTTTCCTCCATCTTTCCCAGCATCAGGGTCTTTTCCAGGGAGTCTTCTCTTCTCATGAGGTGCAGAGCAGGGACCGCCTTCCATGATGCTGGCTGGCTTCTCATTGGCTGCAGGAAGGAGCACTGGAAATAGCGTTTGCGCATGCACGCACTGCGGCATCTGCAGGACTGTGGACCGGCCCAAGCCACAAAAACTTTGCCGACCCCTGCCCTAAACACTAGGTCAGGCTTCCTCAAACTCGGCCCTCCAGATGTTTGGAGACTACAATTCCCATCATCCTTGACCACTGGTCCTGCTAGCTAAGGATCATGGGATTTGTAGGCCACAAATATCTGGAGGGCCGAGTTTGAGGAAGCCTGCTTTAGGTGGTGGAGGTTGCTCTAAGGTGGAAAATATATGGGATTGCACCATTATTTATGGGTTGCACTGTTGTTTTTTATTTTATTTGTGAGCTTCAGAGCTTCAGTGGGGCAAAGAAGCTCCTTTTCCACCTTACTGTCAAAGGAATGTAATGATGCCTATGTTATTATTAGGCTGTCCGTCAGTATGCTTTTTATTATGTTTTCAAAATTGATGTTCTGTAATGAATTTTTATTACACTGCCCTGGGATCTTTTGATAAAGCGTGGTATATAAATTGAAATAATAATAATAATAATAATAATAATAATAATAATTATTATTATTATTATTATTATTATTATTAGTTCATAGCTTGTATAATGTGAACAGCACCTGCAACAATAGTACCTCTGCTGCAATAGCTGGAATATCCAAATGAACTGGACAGATAATCACTGACAGGACAGACAAGTTCAGAGAATCAAGATTATACATGCTGACTTTTTTTACCATTTCCTGAATAAAATAACCATAAATCATAGTGTAATCTGAAGCCTCCGCTTCATGAACTTTGGACTATTAAAACAGATCTACTGTACCTAGTCATTAACAAAGGATTATGGGGAACAGGGCTATTTTCAATGGTGCCCCTTATAAACTGCCTGATACTTTGAGGTAGGGTTACAAAGAAATGTTAACCGCTCAGGATTAAAGTTATGCTGAATGTGGCAGAGTGGAGCGTGTGCCGCCTGCGACTTGCTTCGGCCTGGGCACTTCACAGTTCCAACTTCTGCACCAGAAGCTCTAGAGAGGGTGTGTTTGCGTTTCTCTGCTCTTGCTCCTCATCTTAAAAGCATCTTTCCAAGTGGAGTTGCAAGTGGAGTTTCAAGAAGAGAATGGGGTGGAGCACGTGGATTGCGTGAAGCTTTTGGCTTTAATAAAGGGTCAGGTGGCAGGTACTTACAAAGCCCTCAACTGGAGACACTCTGGAAGGCTTCTGTCACTCACAGGGCACGATGCTGAGCCACGGTGCCCAACAGAACACATTACAAGATGAACAGAGGGCTTCCAACACTGTGCTGGCCTTGTAGGGCTGAAATAGGAAACTGTGGCGATCACACAGGGTCCCCGGACATTTCTAGTCTATTGATCCCTGTGCCACCACCCAGGCCCTACCTGGTAAATTACTGAGTCCAGCCAGGGTTAAACTGGAACTTAAGCTTCTGTTTATTTATTGCAGTTTAACAAGCATGTGGTTTCATAAACGGTATCAGTCAATTACAGTCATGTAGTGCCTATTCAGACCTATAACTTCCGCTACCTGCTCTCACTCACTAAACCACCTCTCAGATATTTACTTGTCTTCCTAGCACCTAACTGTTCCTGACTCAGCTTATTTCACTACACTAACTCAACCTACCCACAGACCTACCCAATTCACTCCCACTCCAACCAACCACCCAACTCCCAACGAACTCTCCCTTCGCCCCTCCCAGAGCTGGTTTTATAGTCCCTCTGACTCCACCCCCCGGGTTCTGATTGGGTAACCTGTTTAACTATTTCACCTCCAGCACTCTCATATGTTAATGTCACAGAAACGATCAATAACAAGGGATGCTTCCCTTTGCCCATCGCCTACTGATTCCCCTGGGCAAGTCTCATCTCCAAATCTCAGAACCTGGTTAGAGGATCCCCTGTTTCAACTGTACATCTCCTGCTTGGTGCTGCAGTGGGAGGCAAGAATCATCCGTCTCTGGCATTGTACCCTAGGATCTCCAGGGATTCCCCAAGCACAGAACAAGCGCTGGGGAGATCCCTTGCTCCCTCTGCAGCCCCAGGCTTGAGAGGGAAGCCTGCCACACTGTGCTTCTCAGAAGCACAGGGCAACTCAGAGTGCTGGTTCCCCCATCCCACTAATGGCTTTATGTTCCTCCAGCAAGTGAATGTCGGAGTTATGAGCATAAGTACATAAGGGAATAGCCCCTTTGTGGCTTGCTTTCTCTATCTATTTTCTGCCTAGTGTTCCGGAATTCTAACTCTGTGGGAGTACAGGAGATTAGAAGGGGAACTGTGTGCCTGTCTGAGCTCTGGCAAACCTGGTTATTGTGATGAAAGTTTGTCGGCAGCTAATGATTGCTGTCATGGCCAGGACTTTGACTCGGTACCTGTGTCTCTATCTGCCATCTCTCTCCTGTGAAGTGAGCTCGCAAAATGACAGCTCACACCTGTCAGGGGGAAAGTGGAGCAAAACAGATGTCTCTCAAATCACACCCAAACACCAACTGCTCCACACAGAAAGAATATCGAGGGTCCTTTCCAGATCTTTCACAAGAGTCACCATTTTTCTACTATAATAAAAAGGTTTTCTTTTCCTCTTTTTTTAAGTACGTGATTTCAGAATACTAACTGAATAATCATGATGAAGGATAATAATAATAATAATAATATTAAAGCAACTATACCACTATAAATTGTAAGTGTCGGAAAGGTCACTTTAAGGCAGAGTGTTGTGTGGGACTGTTCAGAAATCCAACCACAAATGCATTCTGCAACATTGTCAATGGCATGTTGCAGAACATATTGGGGGGGGGGGCGGCAATCTCAAGGGACACCCCAGTAGTTTGCAACGGATACAAAAATGTACTGCTTCCTAACACCAGATGAAATGGTATTGGGTTCACAGATGTTTTATCTGCTGCTATTATTCCACACATAAAATAAATTACTTAGAAAATACATTATAGAAGGAATTAATAGGAAAATAATAATAGCCATGCCTCAGTGCCCAAATGGACTGCCGCACAAGGCTTTGCTACACTCAGTAATCCTGAAATGGGAGTGAATGATATTAATCAGAAAATTCCCCGATATGTTTGCATCATTACATCATCAATATAAAGTAACCTAAGCAAAACAAAACATTGTTTGGGTGGCCATTCTGTGAGTTTGCAATGGAGAGAAATAAAGCCTGGGCACTGATGCTAATTGGCAGCAAATCATATTGTGCATTTTTACCCGAGAGTGTCTGGTCAAATCAGGGTCTCAAATGACAGTCTGCTCCAGGTTTGGGGTCCTGGGTTTGGATAAACAATAGCCCTCTTCCGAAATATTGCTCACACATTGATACGGTGCAGGATATGGGCCACATCAATTACCTTGTCCCCAGTGTTGCATGCTTCACTTTGCCCTACTACCCAGGGAATAGTGCAAGGACTTCCCTGGGGCAAATTCTTGTACTATAGATGCAGATGCCAAGGGGGGAGCTGGAGGGTACAATGTTAGTGGCACAGCCCCACTCCCACATTATATCATTTATTGATTTATTGCATCCCACTTTTCCCCTCCAAGGAACTCAAAGTCCTAGTCTGACACATTAACCTCTGAAGGGAGGCTTGTAGTTTCCCCAAACCAATGTTTGCCATGTTTGAATGAGAGAGAAAATGTGGTTTGAGACAAACAAAAGCACCAAATCTTTCCTAGGGCATAAAGGAAAGCCCAAGGCTTGCTGCTGCTTGTTTTCATAATGGCAAGGACCATTGTGCATTCCCAAAGAAAAATTTTGGGGAGAAATATGCAGTGTTGTGTGGCACTGATGCTTTGCTATAGAAAAAATGGATGAATAACTCTTCAGCTGCTCTGTTGCAGTGTCAGGCTACCAGTTGTGTTAATGGTTCAGGATGCTGCCTGTACTTTTTCTTTGAACTTTCTGTATTTCGAATCATAGGGACACAGAGAGTTGCCTCATAGTGAGTCAGACTGCTGTTCTGTCTAGTTCAGAACTATCTGTACTGCCTGGGATTTCAGAGAGCAGTATTTTAATTTGTACAGCCTTACCTAGGGTGCTAGTGGGCAGCTCAGTAGGTTAGAGCGTGGTGCTGGTAATGCCAAGGTTGCAGGTTCGATCCCCATATGGGACAGCTGCATATTCCTACGTTGCAGAGGGTTGGACTAGATGATCCTTGAGGTCCCTTCCAACTCTACAATTCTGTGTATTGTATTTTTCGCTCTATAGGATGCACTTTTCCCCCTCCAAAAATTAAGGGGAAATGTGTGTGCGTCCTATGGAGCGAGTGCAGGTTCCTTGGCTTCAGCAATAGCAACGCGAAGCCTCCGAAGCGCAGAGGGAGCGCTCCCTCCGTGCTCCAGAGGCTTCACGTTGCTTCCCTGAAGCCTGGAGAGTGAGAGGGGTCAGTGCGCACCAACCCCTCTTGCTCTTCAAGCTTCAAAGAAAGCCACCTGAAGCCTCCAGGTGCGCTCTGGAGGCTTCAGGTTCCTTTCGCTGAAGGGTAGGTGTTCCTTCAGCTAAGGCGCAGTGCCCCTTCAGCTAAGCAGGAGGAGAAATGGAAGGGGCTCTGTTTCTCCTGCTGCTTCACTGAAGGGGCGCTGCACAAAGAGGGGGAGAATTTTTAAAGAGGGGGAGAATTTTTTTCCCTTGTTCTCCCCCTCTAAAACAAGGTGCGTCCCATGGTTGGATGCATCCTATAGAGCGAAAAATACAGTAATGCTGGGGATTTAACCTGGGATCTTTTGTGTCCAAAGCTGGTGTTGTACCACTAAGTGAAGGTTTATGTTATCGGTCAGGTAAGGTGCAAAAAAAAAGTTTCCTTTTCATAAAAGCTTTGAGTTTTCCCAAGACTTGGCTGTGGATGTAGCTTATTGCAGCAAGTAACAATTATTTTCCCATTTTCATTTGTACACTTTACCTATTTAGGAAACTGGAGTTTGGCTTCTGCCATAATTTTCTGTCCCTCTTTAATCATTTATCCTCTCTGAATTTCAAGACGCCTCTATCTCAAAAGCTTGATTCGTTTTGACACACAAAGTGAACTCTGGTCCGAATTCAAATTTTTAACCTTAGTGGCCAGGTCAAGTGTTTGATTTACCAGAAGATTGCGCAACTACTCCGAACAGGAAGGCACTATCAGCTTTTCTGATAACTAACGAAGTGCAAAAACAAACATTTCCCAAACTGGGGAAACAGTCCAAATCATTTCATATCTTCTCAGATTATCAGAAGTATTATTTCCCTTCCCGATACACTTCACTGAGGTCAGATTTTTGGCAAAGGTATTGACCCCACAGAACAATTGGAGCAATACATTTATCGGACTAATTCATGTTCACCATCGTCTTAAAGGTGAAGATGCTATTAAAATAATTTGAGGTGTTTTTTTAAAAAAAATTATGCCTTAAGACCCAGATTGATGTTAACTTAATGTTGAATGTTACTTCTTTTTTTTAAAAAAAAGAAGAAGTAAGAAATTGTATGTACCGTAGGCCATGTATCCAATAATTTTGTAGCTGGTGTCTTCATTAAATGGATTATAGTGTGTTTTAATGTACAGGTGTGTGTGTTTGTGTTTGTCTGTGTGTGTATAATTTTTTATTTATCAAATTGTACACTGCCCTATGCCCATAGATCTCAGAGCAGTTCATAACATAAAATTACAATATAATGTTGCTTGTTCTCTCAAAGAGGTACCCTGAATCATAGTTCCATCCCTGTTCCCTTCCAAGACAGGTTTATTCCAGAAGACAGGAGCTGTTGGTATCTGGATAAAATCATTCCTAGAAAACCATCCTCTGACTCTTGACTGTACTAACAAGCTATTTTCATACAGTCATAGAACTGTAGAATTGGAATGGACCCTGAGCGTCATCTAATCCAATAGATGTGTTCACATGCTGAAATAAAATTGGAACACATTTTCTGCATCTTTCTAATGCGAAAAAATGGCATTACACTTGTATGCTTATTTGATCTCCGCCAAACAATATTTACACTGCCTTTTAATTTGCCTTTGAGTGACATATGCTCAGAGGAAGCCACACAGCACAGGGCCAGGGAACATTTCATTTCCTTTCAACAGCCTGCAAAGGAGAAGGGGGAGAAATCTTTTTCCTTTTTCAACGTGGCCTTCAGATGTTGCAGAAAAGCTAGCAAGCAGGCATCACATTCCTAAACACACAGCATGTTCCTCAATGGAAAAGATGGCTCTCACTACCGTGTTTGGAATCCTGGGCACCTCTCTTGTCCTATAAAGGTAAAGTTAAAGGACCCCTGACAGTTAAGTCCAGTCACAAACGGTTGCAGCGCTCATCTCGCTTTACAGGCCGAGGGAGCTGGCATTTGTCCACAGACAGTTTTTCCGGGTCACCTAAAGACAACCTTCCCCATTTCCTAGGTAAGATCACCAGCTCCCACAGAGACTTCAATGGCTTTAAGTTACAAGAAATGATTTTCTGACCAAACACCAGAAAAAACTTTCTGACAGCAAAAACTTTCCGGTCTGTTTGAGACCGGAACGGTCTCCCTCAGAAGGTTGTGGACTCTCCTTTCTTGGAGATCTTTAAGCAGAGGTTGAATGGCACCTGTCACAGATAATTTAGTTACGATTCCTGCATTGCAGGGGGTTGGACTAGATAACCCATCCAACTCTACAGCTCTTCGATTTTATGAGACCATACTGCCATACAATTCTATGATTCTTAACAGCGAGTCTTTCAAGATTTCAGATCTTCAATTTCCCGGGTCATGTAAAAATAATAATAACCCCTTCCTTAAAACCCACGTGCTCGTGCAAAGTGGGCAACTCGGGACTTCTCTGGCCACGCTCACCTGCCAGCTTCCACGTAGCCAACCTGTGACCATTGCAACTTTTTTTTCTGTGGGGGTCAGCGGGGGTGGGCAAGATCGGCTGCTGTCAATGGATTCCTGCCTCTCCCCACCCCTGATTTAGGATTTTTGTTGTTGTTGTTAAGACTCGCATTGCAGCTGCTTTGGCCTGGCCAGCTTACCCCTCCAGCCGCCTGTGCCTTGCTGTGAAACCATGACAAGAATTCCAGTGGCAACCCTGCAAGACAAAGCAAACAACAATAGCAGGGGGAATAAAGCCCTTCGGGGCAGAAAGGAATGTTTCAGGAGCTGTTGGCCTGTAGAGAATGGAGACAGGCCGACAGGCAGAGAGAGATTTGGAGAGCCCCTCCCTCCCTCCTCCTCCCCTTCCCCTCTCAGCAGCTCTAGATCTTGTGATGGAGAGATCTGATCCCTTCTTTGTGATTCAGAGGTGCCAGGAAGCTCATTGAATATTCTGATCTGCCCCCAGTGTTTCTTGTGGCTTGACCCCGGTGCTGTGTCGTACCACTACCCAAGCAGCCCTGAACCTGCATAAATCACAACCCCTGCCGAAACCTTGCACACTCTTGCTCTTTTCCCTTCTGCTTTCCCTTCGCCCTGCTCTAATGGAAACGCCTGGGAGGTTATTAGAGAGTCCTTGAGGGTGCGATCAAGGCAGAAAGAAGAGGGAGTCTGGGATTTTGAGAGACAAGGGCTCTCCAGTAAATAACCAACAGTTCCCAGCTGTCTGACATTTGAAAGGGTATAATTTCGCATGGGCTCTTCCTTGCGTTTGGAACATCCAGCAGGGAAGTTCGATCGTGTGAACCTTCCCCCCCCCCCCACAAGTTAACAGCTCTGGATATGGCCCGAGAGCATAAGGAATCATAAAAAGTAATATAACCAAGTATTACTCTTTGGAGCACGTATTAGCAGAGGCATCCTATTTCGGTCAGAGTTCTCAGATTTAGGTTCAAAATGCACACACCTCAGCAATTTTTAAGGTTTCAGCAAGTTGTGTCACTGTAAAGGCTGCATTGATTAATTGATTAATAAATATTGATTAATAAATATACCACTTTTTGCCAAAATTTAATGCATACCCAAAATTGTGATGTTCTGTAACACGTCTGCCCTTTATTTTCCTGGGCCAGGAGGTCTGTCTTCCACATGGTGACATCAAATTACAGTCATCTGCAACTGTTTCCTTCATAGAACAGACCTTATTCCTGTGCACTGAACTGCAGGTTTGGAGTGTCGAGCTCAGTTAACCAAAACACAAAACAAAAATTCCTAAATTGTATATACATTTAACCAGAAGAATTAAGAATATTTAAATAATATTTACCATCCAAGGCTTCTGTATTTAGATGTGCGTGTAAAAAAAGGAAGAGAAATAATTACGGTAACTGTCTTGTGCTTCGCTGAATATGGGCAGGTTCACACATGCATGTTAATCACTTGATAGGCTGGAACCAGACTAGGTTAGCTGAATGAAGTTAGTAACAACTAGGTCAAGTCCTACTGATTTCAACCGGAACTAAATTCAGTTCAGTTTGATTTATTGTGTTTAGTGAGCAGCCATTACACACATAAAAATAAGAATAAAAAGAATACTGCTAATAATAGTGGTTTGCATTTCTACTCCCCAGCCTTTACAGAATAAATCATTTCCCATATCCCCTTTCAGTTTTATTACATGAATTTTTAAAGCCTTGGTAAGAAATTTGGATGTTCTAAAAGGATATATACCTCTCTACATCAGACAACAAAAAACAGGTCTTGGCAACAGACGCCCTTCCCTTCTGCAATCTTAACCACAGGAGAATGTTTAAGAACTAAATTCAGCTAAGGTTAGATGTAACCGGATGGCTGTGACATTGCATGTATGAATGGGTCACCAAAGAAGAGCAACATGTGTCATGCTTGTGCCTGGGGCCAGCAGTTATAAAGAGCTTTATGCAATGTCTGGAGGGTGGGAGTATATAGAAAACTTAGCTGAAGCCTTAGCTGATGAGCATGCCTTTCTTCTGCAACTAGTGGGATAGGAAGAGATGGGGCAGGGAGGACGGAAAAAACACAGCAGAGTTGTGCAGAACTTTCATAATGCTGCACATAGGATAGAGCTGCCAATCAACAAGCGTGTAGTAATCATACAGAGAAGAACTCAAGGTGCCTGCAGGCATGAACTAGGTTGACAGCCATAATATAGATCTCATCCACTTGCTCATGCTAGCTGCAGTCTACGATCTACTTAATTTGGGTGTGATCTTGGAGTAATTTAATGAGTAACAAACTCCAGAGGAAAGGGTTTCTGGGATGGAAATTAGTTTCTAGTTTTGACAGCCGCCCCACACCTTGTATTAACAGGAAACACCTGAGACTCGGAAAGAATGTTTCCCATTGTGTTTGATACTCTGTGGGTGATGCCCACTGTGTTGTATCCCACCCTTCCTCACAAGAGAGCCCAGGGTGGCTAACAAGCTCCATAAATTACAACACACAAGCACCATTGACATTACAATTCTAAAATCACGACAACACATTACAATAGAAAAAACAGTCAGCAATAAGAGTTCAGTAAGACCATTTCCATTATGTTCTGAAGATCTGCATAAATCATTAAGATTTTAACAACTGATGGCTGCGGGGGGACAGGGACGGGGGACGGACAGATGGATGGACGGATGGGGACACAACCAAATATCCACTGAAACAGAGATTCATTTTTAATAACTGTAGTAACTACATACATTTGTTTTATTTTCATAGTAAACTAATCTGATTTAGTAGTAGTTACCAGGGTGCATTCATACTTTTGATGTGCTATATATTAAGTATGGGCCACAATCCACAATTGAGAGTTTAGAATCCTATCCTCTGGGTTGATGTATATCAGCTAAGCCTCAAAGTGTCTCACAGAGGTTTCTCTGGAAGTGCCAGGGATTGAACCTTGAACCGTCTGCAAACAAAGCACTGTTCTACCACTAAGCTGCATCCCCACCCTCCACAGTAATCCCTGAAATTTTTGCAAACACCTGAGGATCACTAATGAAAAACTGTCAGTGACATGAGCACAGCCAAGGGGGGGGGGACAGCTACCCCCATCAATAAAATCAATAGAAATCTGAGGTTCTGCCCCCCCCCCACAAAAGCCTGCTCCCCCTAACAAAAATCCTGGCTACGCCCATGGTCAGTGACACCATTTTTTTTTTAATATATAAATATTTATTAGAGTTTCCAATTTAATACAGACATAAATACCACAGAAAAGAAACAAATAGTACACAAAAAAGAAAAATACAAAAATATAAAAAAGAAAAAAAACCCATTTAAAATAAAACAAAGCATAATAAATATAATTCCCATCACTTATTTCCGTTACCTTATGTCTCGGACCTCCTCTCACCTCCCCCTTTTGTATTCCAAATCAAATCTTATTTCAGCAAATTCTTATTATAACTTAATATAAATTATCTTAGCTTATTACTCAACCTTTACATTACAGCTGGTAACCACTTAATTTCAATCCAACATCATTCTAACATTCATTAATTTTACAATATTTCTGTAAATAGTCTTTAAATTTCCTCCAGTCCTCTTCTGCTGACTCTTTTCCCTGGTCTCGAATTCTGCCGGTCATTTCTGCCACAGTGGCACCAATTGTTGCAACAATCTTTCACAACAATAATTTATAACTACTACAGTCCTGGAGAGCTCTTTCCTTAAAACAAGAATAACATCGGAGTACATAATCCTATCTGTTAATGAAGATGTACTTCACAAGATGTAATTCACAAGAACCAGCATTCTCCGTACTTGACTGTGCAAGGGTGCACATGCATTTTAGGTTTCTCAAAACTTCTTTGCTTCAGCTACCCTTTCTTCCATAGCTCTAGGGCTATTAGTTATTCCCTATTCATCATGTTGGGGTGTGTGTGTGTGTGTGTGTGTGCAGGGAGAGAGAGGTGGAAAATGGGGAATGGGGAGGGGGAGAGAAATGACACAGGTCACACCAGGACAGATTTGGGAATAATACAGCTGGTTTGAAAATGTGCAGGTGGGCATAACCGAAGCAAATATAGTCATGTGAAGACAATGTACATTGGGAAAACATGTCACTGAACCCATAGATGAAGGTCCACTGAAACAATAACATTAACATAACAGTACTTTGTATGGGGCATTCGTGTTGGAGCTGTATCACACGTTTTAAGCACCCCTCTATGGCCGGCTAGCTGCTTAGCTGCCACTTGGGAACCATTTATAAAGCATTTCATACTTTTAAAAGAAATCTCTCCAATTTCTTTTTATAATTTTTAAAATTAATTTTCAATTATAATCCAATAATAGCCTCATTATAACAATACCAAATTATAATACAATCAATCATTCAAATACCAAATTCTATAATTTGGAATTATGTGAGAATTGATGGTTTTCTTTATTTCTGTGCTCCAAAACTTTGCTGGTATAGTTTGAGATCCTCACCTGTAGTTTTATAAATCATTTAATGTGTCAACACGAATAGAATACTGCAGCTGTTGTATAAGGAATTATGAAGATGACTGGAATGAAATGAAAACTCTTCCATTTTAAACGACCCCCCCCAAATCTTGCCTTCACCCCCATCCTTGACAAGCAGCTCCTCGCGAAAAAGTCCCACTTGAAACTTGCTCAATATTGCTGGGTCGTGATCCTTGCCCCACACCGCTCCTGCTGCAAAGGCCAGGGACCCTGCAGGAAGCGACTTGGAAGTTTCGCTTGCAAAGTTGCATCTCCGCACGCCCCGGTTGCAAAGTGCAACTGAAGGGAGGGGCAAGCGCTGCCCGGGCTTCCCGGGCCTGGAGCAAATGCCTCATGCTAGTTCCGGGGCCGGCGGGTATAAAGAGCTTTATGCAATGTCTGGAGAGGGTGGGAGCGTCGAGGCCAAGCGATGCCTCAGCTGACGAGCGCGCCTTTCTTCTGCAACTAGCTGCATCGGGAAAGACAGGGCGGGCGGGGAGAGAGAGACAGACAGGCAGACAGACAGAGGGAGGGCAGCCCGAGAGGTGCTTGCAGAAGCGCGCCTTCCTCGCCAAGCCCGGCCAGCTGCGTGGCTGCGAGGGCTCCCTGCAAGCATCCCCGCGCAGATGGGACCTCGACGGCGCCGGGACGGCGGAGCAGCCGCTGCCTGCCAAGTGCTCGCCTTGCTCGCTGCATGCATCTTGCAAGCTGCCTGCCAAGGTAAGCCCCCCCCCCCCCCGCGCCTTTGCAGCTCCAGGGGGAAGCCCACAACTTTTAAGTGTTTTTTTTTAAGGGAGGGGGCAGGCAAGTTCTCTCCCTGTCTTTATGGTGGAGGGGAGAAAGAGAGGACTGACTGAGGGTGGTGATGGGGGAGGGGGCTTTCTCTCCTTTAGTTTTTTCCACCTAGCGGGTCCTCTATGGAGAATAACTTTCTCCCTCCCAAACAGTGGACGCGCTTGACAAGCGACAAAGAAGCGGGCTCCAGCTTCTTCCATCGCCGAGGATGGATTTTCCTCACAAACGCACTCGCTCAAAGGCGCGCCGAATTCGCACCCGGACCCGCCCCCTGCTCCGCGCGCGCTCAGCCAGCCCGCGTTTCTGTTCGCGAGTTCATCCTCTCAACAGTTTTGTAACTGTTGCGGGCCGAGCTGGTGCTAGTCGCTCCAATATGTATATATTGGGCATAGATTCATTTCAACTCTAAATCGCGCGCGCACGAGGGCCGTTTTGGTTTTTTTGCTGCTGCAAGGTGCATCCGCTTACCGTCGTCTTGCAGTGGGGTGGCTTTGAACCGGTGTGCGCGCGCGATTTTTAGTTGCAATGTATATATATATATATGTATGTATTGGAGGGAAATTTGTGCAAATTTGTACGCTGGAGGGGTTGTGTCTGTGTGTTTCCTTTTTGCAAAGCAAAGAACGGTGGTTGTTTTTGTCCAAAGCAGAATAATAAGCCCCCTTCCCATCGGTCAGGCTCTCCCTGGCAGATTTGAAGTTGGAGGAGAGAACTTTTTCTCTGAGCTTTGCTGTTGCTAGGCAACGCCGGGAAGCATGTGACTGGCAGAGCCTTTGGCCGCATCACCACCACCTCCTCCTCCTCCTCTTCATCCCCTGGTACTAATCTGACTGTTGAGGATGGAGGAGCTCTATCTCCCACAGCCTCATTCCCACCTTGTAATGGCAGCCCCTTCCTCCCTGCCCCTCTCCCTCTCTGGCCTCCCGCACAAGCAAAGCGTAATTACCCTACAATTAATGAAAACCCCATTGTTGAAGCAGGATTAGGACTAGATTTCTTGGGGCACATCTGTAGGCCTGGGGAGCGCCCCCTCCAGCCACCAGTGTGTGTGTGTGTGTGTTGGTTGTGTGGGTGCATTCAAACTGTTAATCTGCTTTCTTTGCTCAACTCTTAGCCTAAGCTCCTTAGAAGGAATCAAGTAAGTAATTATACAGCAACTGCTGCTAACAGCACCCTCTTTCCGAGGGGGGGAAGCAGATACCTGCACAAGGTCCCACTGAGAAGGTCAACCTGGGCAGGAAGCTAATTCCATTGCAGTTATTATTTTCATTAATGTCTGGAGCCAAGGAAGGGCTGGCATGTCTTTGAATTTTCAGGCCCCCCTCCCCTCTCCCCCTAACACTGCTGAGAGGGCATTTTCATTCCCAAACCTTACTTGTGTGGAAAATTCTGGGCTCTGAGCATCACATCAGGCCCCAGAGACACATTTTGTAGGTTTAAGTCATGTTAATATATTGTACCAAATGCAACATTCTTGGTATGCGCATGTGTGATTGGCGGGTGGGGTGGGGTGTAGTAAGTCTATGATATTTATCGCCAGTATGGTGTAGTGGTTAGAGTGCTGGATTAAGACTGATGATGATGATGATGATTAATAATAATGTAATTTATTATTTATACCCTACCCATCTGGTTGGGATTCTCCGGCCACTCTGGGTGGCTCCCAACAGAATATCAAAAACACGATAAAACATCAAACATTAAAAACTTCCCTAAACAGGGCTGCATTCACATGTCGTCTAAAAGTCAGATATTTGTTTATTTACTTGACATCTAATGGGAGGGCGTTCCACAGGGCGGGTACCACTACCGAGAAGGCCCTCTGCCTGGTTCCCTGTAACCTCACAGCTTGCAGTGAGGGAACCGCCAGAAAGCCCTTGGAGCTGGACTTTAGTGTCCGGGCTGGAGTGCGGGTGGAGATGCTCCTTCAGAGGCCTGGGCTCAAATTCTTGCTCGACCACAAAGTTTGCTGAGTAAGCTAGGAACATAGGAAACATTGGTTTACGGATATGTTCATGTTTACATGAACATGAAATGCTTACAACAGAGGTTTTCAACCTTTTTGAGTCCATGGCTCCCTTGATCAACTGTATATTATTTCTGCGGTACCCCTGTGGGGATCAGTTTTGTCACAGCTGGCAGCCTCTCACCCCTTTTAGAAACATCTTCCCTTGTGGGAGTGTTCCCTCAGTCTCCTCTCCTTTCACCTCTCCTTGGGAGCCCTCTGGGCAGCGACAGATGCCACCTCTGGTCTCTGAGCTGCCCCCACCCCTGTGCCAAAGAGAGGTGCCTCCTCACAGTGCCCCACAGAGGCCTGAGACTTATCTGTCCATTCCCAACGGCAAGGGCTGGTGGACTGGCTGGTTGGGCTCCCTTGCCTGCTTGCTTGCTTACTCTGAGGCTGCCTCAGCTCCTGGCAACCAGCACCCCCTGGCCAGCCCCAGAAGCACCATTTGCCTGGGGAGCTTGTAGCCAGGGCTGCTGCAACAAATAGCTGTGCAAGCCTTTGGGAGGCAGAGACATGAGAGGGTGTCAGAGGAGGGAGGGAAGGAAGGAAAGAGGGACAGAGGCCAGTGTTGCTCGCAGCACCCCGACCATCATTCAAGGCACCCCGGGGTGTCACAGCACACTGGTTGAAAACCACTGGCATACAACATTTATAATTTGAATATAATGGGCAAAGGTCTTAGCGTTGGGTCTTTCTCCTTTAATTTCACTTCATTGCCACCTGCTTTTTGAAAATATGTATAGATCTTACAATGTGGCTGTGGGGAAAGAAAAACAGCTTTATTTTTTAAAAAAGCATATTACAAAGGAGGACAGCCGCTGACAGTAACTTGAGTTATAAACTCAACTGGAGAATGTTCAAATTTCATGGCTATTGGGGCACCAATTAAGATCCTCCTTAACAAATGTACAGATTTCTTTTTTAAAAAGTTATGAGACAATTAACGGCATATGAGAAAATAGTCATGGGAGAAAACATAAAGGGTCTGATCTCATTTATATGTAGATAAATTATAGAATCACAATTCCGTCCTCAACAAACTTTGATAAGTTGGTGGGAATTCAAACTGGAATGGCATAGAAGAAGAGGAACAGAATAAACTATGGCCAAAAGCATCATATAAGTCCTTTCAGCAACAGCCAGGGAAAGAACTTTCAAGATTGTACATGGGATGGTATTTAACTCCTAGGCATCTATCATATATCAAACCAAATAGCTGTCCTATGTGCAGGATGCCCTAGTATAGCTATGTACCAACATTTTCTACTTTGGATGGGAGTGCCCTTTGGCAGGAGTGTGCCAGAGAGTAGAAAAACTTTGGAAGCATATACCGTATTTTTTGCTCTATAAGACTCACTTTTTCCCTCCTAAAAAGTAAGGGGAAATGTGTGTGCGTCTTATGGAGCGAATGCAGGCTGCGCAGCTATTCCAGAAGCCAGAACAGCAATAGGGATTGCTGCTTTCACTGCGCAGCGATCCCTCTTGCTGTTCTGGCTTCTGAGATTCAGAATATTTTTTGTTTTCCTCCTCCAAAAACTAGGTGCGTCTTGTGGTCTGGTGCGCCTTATAGAGCGAAAAATACGGTATTTGGAGAGAGATTACTGATTATGGCACAGATAATTCCTATGGCCCTTGGCTTGGCATTACTCAATTTATATGGTCAGGAGATGGAGCAAATCACAAATAAGGAACCATAGGCAGACCCTGGAAATCTTTACAACACAGAGCAGTAGTATAATGTTGTATGGTAGGCAGCACTGCTGGAAAAACTAACACAAAAAATAAAAGTGTCAAAATAGAAAAAAGAAATGGGACATTTTTTGTGCAGTCTACCACAATTTTATTAATTACAAAAGTATATACCAATGAGTTTAAGAGGGTCTTCTGGCGGTTCCCTCACTGTGAAAAGTGAAGTTACAGGGAACCAGTCAGAGAGGGCCTTTTCGGCAGTGGCACCCACCCTGCGGAATGCCCTCCTGTCAGATGTTGTAGAGATAAACAACTGCACGACTTTTGGAATACATCTGAAGGCAGCCCTGTATAGGGATGTTTTTAATGTTTGATGTTTTTCTGTGGTTTTATATGTGTTGTGAGCTGCCCAGAGTGGCTGGGGAAACCCAGACAGATGCAGATGAGCGCAGCATAAATAATAAAATTGTTGTTGTTGTTGCTGTTATTACTATTATTATTATTTATTATTAACCAAAGGCTATAACATTACAAATGGGATGCGGGTGGTGCTGTGGGTTAAACCACAGAGCCTAGTACTTGCCGATCAGAAGGTTGGCGGTTGGAATCCCCGCAACAGGATGAGCTCCCGTTGCATGGTCCCAGCTCCTGCCAACCTAGCAGTTTGAAAGCACATCAAAGTGCAAGTAGATAAATAGGTACCGCTCCGGTGGGAAGGTAAATGGCGTTTCCGTGTGCTGGTCTGGTTCGTCAGAAGCGGCTTAGTCATGCTGGCCACATGACCTGGAAGCTGTACGCCGACTCCCTCGGCCTATAGAGCGAGATGAGCGCCGCAACCCCAGAGTCGGCCACAACTGGACCTAATGGTCAGGGGTCCCTTTACCTTTACCTATAACAGGGGTCTGCAACCTTTAAGACAAAAAGAGCCACTTGGACCCGTTTCCGAAGAAAAAAAAAACTGGGAGCCGCAAAACTCGTCATTATAAAAATAACTTTTTTGTCACTTTTTAATTATTTCTTTGTTTGACCCCTCAGAATTACTCCTCCTCATAGAAATAAACGTTAAATTAACAAGTTACCTTTTGTGTGTGTGTGTTCTTCACTCCCCTTCAAAACAGTGACCAGCGTACATGCCCCTTACAATGTAGCGGGCGGGAAGGTGACATCGGGACGGTGCGTGACTAACGCACACACCGCCCCCATGCGACGTCACAGCCAGTACAGTGCCTGCCACAGTGGGGAGTGTCGGGGCGCACAATGCGCCTCCTCCCTTCGTTAGTATCCGCCCCGGAGCCGTGGCAAAGGTGTAAAAGAGCCACATGTGGCTCCGGAGCCGCAGGTTGCAGACCCCTGGACTAGGTGAACTTCATGGTCTCTACGATTCTACGATTCTACGATTCTTTCTTGAATCTGGAGCATAAAGCACCACTTTTATGTGTCACAAATCTGTTGGCGTCACTCAAAATAAAGCGAACCATTTCTGCCTTAGTAAGCCTAATTAGCAAAGGTTTCCGAAATCAGTCTCTTTAATCCCTATAAAAAAGGCAGATTAACAAGTAATGCATGCTGCCTTCCACCTGTGGCTGGTCCACATATGCAGAGTCCGTCATATGTGAACCTATTGTCCGAGACCCCCGTGGACATTGCCTGGAATCTGACCTCCGACCTCCTTAAAGGCATTTTTTAAACCAGGCATGAGTTAGGTATGACATGCTCTGAAAAATGCTCCATTTTCAGAAGTGGGAACCATGGTGAGAATCTGGAATTCCTAATGAAATGCAAATCCCATCTGGATTCTGTCCATAAGAGCTAGTCCCTAAGTTGTCTCTTATTCATGGTTAAGAGCAGAATTTGACTCTGAGAAGTATAAATATATATAAGCTTTTGTCGTGTAGATGCCAAGTATTGGATATTACACCATTCTGTATAACGCAAAGCAGGAAAACATTCAGCTGAATTACACATATGGCAGAGCAGGACCTGTAGTTTTTTTTACAATGAATGTAGTGTGGTGTATATACTTTACTTTATCTCCCCCCCCCCCTGTTAATTTGACTGTTTCTGGCCAGTTATTCAAAGATGAAAACAAAAATATGTAAAACCAAATCACTGACATCCTTACAATGTTACTTACCTGTGTTTGCCAGTCTAAAGGATACGTGTAACTAAAATAAACTGTTATTATAACTGTTCCATCTCTTTTCTCTCTTGATCCAGTTTATAAAACGTAAGACTTTTATTTCATTTTTTCTTTTGTTTATGTTACCTACACTCATGTAGGTTGCATGCTGTTAAGCAGTTTAAGTTTGTATATTTTGCAAGTGGAATATCAATAAAAGAATTTTTTTAAAAAATAATAATAGTAGGGAGAATACATATGTATACAGAAGCAAGTTTGTGAATTAAAAGGAAAACAAAATGTTAAACTTTCTAAGAGGTTCCCGTGACCTGTGAGTTTGCAGGATGCTCAGAATGTTGTGGTGGCAATTGAGAGAGAAAGTAGTACAGTAGTAGTAAAAAAAGAGGAAATTAGCCTGGCTCCTAACAAATTGTCTTGGGGAAGCATTGATTGTGGTGGGGAAAGTATGTTCTTCAGAACCAATCTCTTTGTACTGTGCAGGGATGTTTTAGAAGGGAGAAAAAGAACAGGGTGCCTTTTACCTTTCCTCTCTCTGGACCTTCTTCCAGAGAGTACAGTACAAAACGTAAGTACAGTACAGTAATGTAAGTACAGTACAGAAATCTCAGATTCAAGGCTGCCAGTCCTGAGTCCTCTTCAGTGAAGGTGCCAGGGAGGTAAGGGACTGGTGTGTGTGTGGAACCTTTGTCCTTCCCTTGCTACTGAATCTTCTCATCTCCTCCCCTCCACCCCATGCAACAGTTACACTCAGAGTAGACCCATTGAAATGAATGAACATGGCTAACACAAATCCATTCATTTCAGTGGGCCTACTCATAAAAGATAATTGAGTACCACCCTATAAGGCTCACACAAAAATCCACTCCTCACCCCCTTCCTCAAATCAGGAAAGCTTTTGTGTTGTTCATGTTAAATAATTGGAAATCGGAAATTTGTACATTATCTACCCAGAAAGCTATCAAGAGATCTCAGTACCCTACCTGCCAACTTCTGGTATACAAGATAAAAAAAAAAGACTGACCCATTCACAATGGCATTCCCAACAGCAATGTTAAACATTTAGCTATGCTATCCTAATTCAACAGCTGTTGTGAACTATAATTTTGAATGATCCATCTAGGCTAGAACTTCCTGACAAATTCTCGTTCAGCAGTTTTGAATGTGAGCCTCTCTTTAAAGTTGTCTTGTTGAACCATGTTGACTTTCAAGTCAGCAGCAGAGTGCCCTTTAAGGGGAGACTGAAATATTCTCCTTCGGGAAGACGGAAGCTCTTAATGAAGTCATTTCTGATGTCAGAATTGTGCCCATTTATTAGCTTGTGTTGAAACATTGGCTTGTTTTATTTATGTAGGCATCATGGCAGGCGATTGCATATGTGAACACATTGGGTGTTGAGCAGGTGAAAGAACGTCGTGATAGTATGGCAGATGTTGCCATGTATTGTCATAGCGTTACCTGAATAAATATGGGAACAGAGTCTGCCTCTGAGTTTGTTCCAGAGCTTAGTTCCTGGGTTTGCATCTTTGTTAAATAGTTGTAGGTGAGTAGCCATTTTAGAATAGGGGCCAGTCTGTGAATGAGAGCTGGTCTCCTCTCCAAGGCATTTGAAGGAGAAGTATCACTCTGAACGGATTGTAGTTACATTTTGGCTGGGGCCTGTGATTGACAATAAATGTTTTGTCAGTTTCTCTTCTGGACCTGTCATAACGGTTTTCTCTTGAGCACCAGTCTGAGCTTTTCAATCTGATTCTTAACTTAATTGGGTGTCTACTGCAGTTTTAAGACACCCTGTTGTTCTAGCGCTAGTGCTTGTCTGATGAGCTGTAACAAATGTAGTTGTGTTGTAGAGCATGACTGTAGTTGATGGATTGTGTGATGCACATTTGAGTTAGTTGAAAAAAAGCTGATGTACAGTGGTTAGCAGTGCTCCCCCCCCCTAGAAAAATAGGTGCAAGTACTCACCATGAAGTTGTTACAGTAAGTGCCACACAACATAAAGATGTGCCCTTGAGTACCCCTGAAAAGAAAAGCACTGGTGGTTAGTAAGTTTATGGTATTAGGTGATGGTTGTCTTCATAACTGCATCATGGTGCTTGGAAAATTAACTTGCTGAATGGATTGTTCCAAGGTCAGGTTGAGGATGGGTTGAATTCTGGTGGAACCTAGATGATGGGTCTAGATCAGCAGTTCTCAACCTGTGGGTCCCCAGATGTTGTTGAACTACAACTCCCATCACCCCTAGCTAGCAAGGCCAGAGCTCAGGGATGATGGGAGTTGTAATCCAACAACATCTGGGGACCCACAGGTTGAGAACCGCTGATCTAGATGATGCCAAGCATATCTCCGTAAACATGAGGTACTGGGAAATGAATTGTTGGCACGGTGGAACCATGTTTGGTGCCAATTGCAATGCATTTAACTTAAAACCCTATAACCCTACTCATAAATAATGGCAGGTGAGGACCCAGGGGGAAAGCATGCTATCCAGATGTGCTGTGGCAGCATCAAGGCTAGTATCCCTAGTTTGTAGCCATCTTTGTGGGGGATGTTAGTGTACAGAACCTCGGCATCTAAGGTTGTTGGAATAGCATTCTGTGGAAGATAGTTAATGGGCTATTGTTATCTCAGGTATGCTTATCTCAGTAAATAACTAGGGATAGCAGCACACAACTTGTAAATTAAGTCTGTAACTAAAAATCCTTACTGTGATAGTGCCAATGCCACAGACAACAAGACAGCCAGGGTTGTCTGGTTTGTATTTACTCAGATGATAGAACATCTGAATCTCTGAATGAGTAGCCACCACTTCCAGCTGTAAACTATTCACAGCCCTTCCTTGCATCCAAATGAGTTGAACTATAGTTTGCTTAACCTATGGGTTTGTGAACAAGCTGGAATCCAAAACAGTGGTTTGATACTGGCTTGGTCATGGTTTGATAAAATTGGAAGTAGATTTCCAATTTTGTCTTCTGGTGTGGGGGCATTCATGAGTCTACAACTCTTTCACATAGCAGGAAGCCATAGTTTCCAGTTCCAGTTTCCAGTTTGAACCAGCCCATTATGTTCTCTGGAGTTGTGCTGTTCCATTCTAGTATAGGAAAAAATTATATTATAAAGGACTTTTAGTAAGCCTTGAGCCAAATAAACTGCTATGCACTGGGCTACGTCCTGTACTCTTGTGGAAAGTTTGTAATGGAGATTTGATTTTGATCAAGGATGAAGGATCTAACTCACAGGGGGAAAGGATATAAAGGATATTGAATGTTTAAATTTATTGTTTTGTATCCTGCTAACTTTTAGTTATGATGTATCATTTTACTTTCCCCCAGCTTTTAGGAAATTAGATTGAATGTTGTTGTATTTTCACAGTTTTTATGTAAATGTCTTAGATAATTTTTTTATATTAAGCAGCATAAAATTTTAATAAATACTACCATTTTGTGTTGAATAAATGTAGTAATTTTTACAATTTGCACTAATTGTAGTGATAGCAATTTTATATTTGCTTTATTCAAGAGTATCGAGTACTAGGCTAATATTTCTGTCATTAATAGTCAGTATTGTTTAGATTTCTCTTTAATTCTTTTTAAATTGTTTAGAACATTGGTGGGTGTTAAGAATAGCGGTTCAGATTCACTCTTACTCAAAATAAGTATAGCAAAAGGTTATAAACTATTTGTCTAATTTTATGGGGGTTTTTCCCAGAAGAAGATAAAGAAGCTGTTTGCAAGTCTTTTAATAGGTTGACAGCAAATTAAATATCATTTAACTAGAGAATCTTTATCGGTGATGTATTTTTGAATAAATGGTGCTTGGTTTTTGTACTTCCCTTAATCTTTCTTTAATAATTTACTCATTTTCTATGTCCCAAGCAGGGAAGCGTATCAGGAATTTGCTAAGTAATCACTTAAAGTGGAGAATAGGACAAGAATAGGACAATTTAGGTTACACGTTGAAAGCAGTAACTAGATGACACCTGGTTAGACTTACGGTAAATTCCACTTTGCCAGTGGTTAAAGTTACAGCCAATTATTAAGCTGCAAAACTGAAGACAAACAGGTACTGGGCATCTAAGGAGACTTAAGCTAAGATAGACGTGCAATCTATTTAACACTTCCAGGTCCATGAAAGACTTCCCTTCTTTTATATATTGAGCTAACTAGAAATTTGAGTAACACAATTCCACTTTAATCCAGATTTACTTTCCATGTGTTCTACAGGAAATTAGAACAGTCATTTGAGGGGAGACAGCAAATAGCAATACCAGTAAAGCCTTTTCTCCCTTTCCTTCTGGGCTTTGTGAGCTGAAGTAGTATTGTTCTGAGCTTTCCCCTCATATTTGTCTTCTTGCAGTGTTAGGTTTTTGGCAGATCAAAGACCAACCGTGTTTATTTTTCTTTTAGATAATGAAGAGCTAAACCTGCTGCCCTTTAGCTCAAGGGTCCCCCCCTTAAGTTTTTCCCCCCTTTTTAAAGTGCTTACTCCTGCAAAATTCTACCAAATGCAGTGGACTAAGGAAAGCCTTTCAGAATTTGACCCCGGATCATTTGCATTACTTTAGCTGACACAACCTGAATGTAAGATTAACCCAAAGGAAACTTTTCTTTCTTGGCATTTAAGAAGAAACTACAGTAAGTTTTAGGACGGTTGGAGTAGTTTCTATACTGATCTAAAGATGCATGTTAAAACGAATTAGGCATTTCTCTGGTCAGTGCCCAGATATGAGACTTCTTGGCAAACCTACACAGCCCTGAATTAAATGAAGACAGGCTATACATTTAATAAATAGATTCTTCATGTGTCAGGGTGGGGAATGGGGAAGGGACAGGATTTTGTCATATAGTCATCACCGCCACAATTTTCATATTTTGCCAAACTTGGCAAACTTCTTGCAATTTTCTTGTAAGCTTAGAAGATTCTTAATAAACTACAGAATATTGGGGTGGGGGCAATGAAGAATACATAGGTTATCTCCTTGATGAAAATGTGTAGTATAGGATTTCAACCTAAATATGCCATTTTTTATGACATTTGCACCCTGACCAGAGCTTTACTCCCATGGCTCTCATGAGGATGTGAGATACCCCATTGTTTTATAGAAAGCGAAAATCCAGTTATGTACATGAAGCCACAATCGAATCTGGAATAAATTGGTACATCCTAACCAAGTAGCTCAGTGACGCGGGTGGCGCTGTGGGTTAAACCACAGAGCTTAGGACTTGCAGATCAGAAGGTCAGTGGTTTGAATCCCTGCAACGGGGTGAGCTCCCGTTGCTCGGTCCCTGCTCCTGCCAACCTAGCATTTTGAAAGCATGTCAAAGTGCAAGTAGATAAATAGGTACCGCTCCGGCAGGAAGGTAAACGGCGTTTGCCAGAAGCGGCTTAGTCATGCTGGCCACATGACGCGGAAGCTGTACTTGGAAGCTCCCTCGGCCAATAAAGCGAGATGAGCGCCGCAACCCCAGAGTCGGCCATGATGGGACCTAATGGTCAGGGGTCCCTTTACCTTTACCTTTAACAAAGTAGCTCAGGACCATGTGCCTGTAGGAAATTTTGGCTTAGGTGAGGGGTGAAAGGTTCTGTTGTTCTTTTTCTCATCCTGAATCCAGAACTGTCCATTTCAGGACAGTGAAAGTCACCGAAAGAAAGGTACAGTGATTAAAGTCCTTTGGAATACAGGCAACTCCCAATTTATGCGGGGGTTACATTGCAAGGCACCACACGTCTAAATGAAATCACACATATTTGAAACACAATTGAGAAAACCTGCAAAGATCCTGTTCTGCCCCGGCCTTGTTCCACCCCTTTTCATGACATTTTTGGGTTGCTTCCGGGTTTGGCGCGATGTGTGTGTGCGCAGTCGTGCCCATATCACATGCACCTAAAATAGTTGCCTGTATGTTCTGAAGATGATTAAAAACACCCCTCCTTGGAAATTGTTACTGTGAGGCACACAGTTACAGTTTTGTGAACCAGAGACAGCTGCTTTGAGATTGCCAAGTAGTCTTAGGAAGCCAGTACAGGCAACCCCAGATTGGGGTTTGTGTGTTTGCAATTGAAAAACACTGTTCTGCGCCTGCCCCACCCTTTTAGTGACATATTTGATGACGTTTTCAGGTCAATTCCGGATTCACCACTCTGCTCATATCTGTCACGCCTAAAACAGTTTGCCTGTAGTCAGTTGAAAAAGATGACATTGGCAGCTAAAGAAAACTCTGCTTAGGTTCTGCATTGGCTTTACAGTGGTACCTCAGGTTAAGTACTTAATTCGTTCTGGAGGTCCGTTCTTAACCTGAAACTGTTCTTAACCTGTTCTTAACACTTTAGCTAATGGGGCCTCCTGCTGCCACTGCACAATTTCTGTTCTCATCCTGAAGCAAAATTCTTAACCTGAGGTACTATTTCTGGGTTAGCAGAAACCCAGTCTGTAACCTGAGTCTGTAACCTGAAGCGTATGTAACCTGAAGCATATGTAACCCGAGGTACCACTGTACTGACTATATCATAAGCCACATTTAAAGCAGATAGACATCACTGGCACTCAGCGTTTTCTCCCCACTTTTAACTCCATCATGAAGCAGCCTGGGTTACCTGAATTATAAAATATCAAGTAAGTCTTACAGTCCTGTCATGGGAATCAGTTCAAGGCAGGTGATCACTGGCCTCATTCCTTTTAAAGAGCATTGGAATGTTCTCATCTAGCTTGACCACCAAAGAGAGAAGAAGACTGTTCGCTCTACTGCAGAGAATTTCAGACATTGTTGAACATTCTTCATTGTGGTTGACTGCACCTGTCTGGCCACTTTTGACATATGTTTGAGAGAAAACGTTACTATCAATTTATATCCCCCATAATTGTCAAGATGGTTTCTAAGCTATTTGAAAGTATAAAACAATTACAAAGCACACAATATGTGCATGAAAATGTGTGGTATGCATATTTAAAAGGTCTGGGTCAGGGATTTTGTGGCTCATTTTTTTTTATCTGGTTATGGCCATGCTAGCTTTGTTCAGTGTGTTGTATCGCAGCATGACTGCAATTCTGTGCATGCTTACTCGGAAATAAGTCTCACTGTATTCAGTGGGGTTTACTCGCAGGTAGATGTGCATGGGATTGTAGCCAGAGTTAATTGGAGCATGAACAGCCAACACATTAAATTATTTTAAAATTAAAGTCTATTCCTTGTGATGTGTTGATGGTGTTTCTCAGGTTTCCTAGTATGATCAAATTCTGCTTGAACAATTGAGTTCACCTTTTCACTTCATTGGTTTTCAGGTGTTTATTTTAGGGGCATAGCAACCCTGACGGCCCAGGAGTTGTTCAGAGTGGTGGAACCACCACTGCCCTCAAAAGTCCTGCCAACTTAACGCTGCTGACAGGATGGAAATGGTGGTTCTTGTCTGGTTTGGCTGTGCCAACTTCAGGTTAGTGCAACTAAAGGGTACAGATCAGGCCCCTCTCTAGCAAATGGTTTGGCTTAGGATTCAGGAACTGCACTGTTCCAGGACTTTGCGCCAGCTAATGCTAGCAGCTGCATTGCTAGTCGTGGTTCCGAAACGGGAGACGGAACGGGCTGCTCCCATCTCAGTAATATGGATTGGGTGTTAGTATTGTTGAAGCTAACTTGCCCAGAGGACAGCCAATATATCAGACTCAAAAGCTAGGAGCAATTAGTACACAAACCTTTCAATAGTTTAACCATTTTTGGAAAATCTTTTGAAATCAAATCCTTTTTGCACCTTGAGCCCAGCATAGTTCTTTCATATTAAGCTGAGGTTGGATGGCCACCTGTTCTCGGTGCTCTTTAGTTGAGATTCCTGCATTGCAGGGGCTTGGACTGGATTGGCCCCTGGGGTTGCTTGCAACTCTACAATTCTGTGATTCTGTATTGTTTCAAGAACTCAACGTGTAAATGCCAAAGTAAGTGGCTGCCCTTTCGTTTGACTTACCATGGCCCTTTTGATGTTTTGTTGGTTTTCCAGTTCTTACAAGAGACTGAAGGATTAGCGTTGTTCTGTATCTGAAAAAAATTACATAGAAGTGTCGGGGTATGTCTGAAATATACTCGGAGTCCTGTAGTGATTTCATGCTCTTTATTGCAGCTGGTAAAACACTGGTTGAATTGCCCCCCAAACCTCAGGCTTTTATATACATTATTTACACAATGAGTCCCATCTGATTGGCTGATTCTGGAGCCTGATTGGTCTTTTCCTGCAGGCCAATCACTCCTAATAGGCTGATTAACTTACTCCTGGAGCCTGATTGGTCTTTTCTTCAAGCCAATCACTTGTTGCATTCTAGGATCCTACTTGCCTATTGTTCTAGGATCCAAGCGTAGTACAGTACCCAACAATGTCTTTACTAGCAAAATGTTAAGAAAACAAGCTGCTTGACAGCTTTGATTAAGTACATTGGTTTACACCTTTAGTTTGTGCGAAGGTAAGACAATATGCCTACATCAGATCCATTTGACTTAAATATACACGCATTTCACAATAATATATTGAAGGTCTCGGGGCCACAGATCTGTTGCTTGTGCTGACCAGGCTGGAAGGCATGGAAGGGGCAGAGGCGTATCTAGGAGTTGGTGAAAGCAGCCCCTGCCAGGGGTGCAGACCTGCTCCCCCCAAAATTGCCTATTGGACTATAGAGTGTATACTGTAGTTGTGTGTGTTGCAACGCGCCATCGCTGTCGTGGCAAGATCAAATGTGGGAAGAGCTTCCCATCCTTCTCGCACCATAACACAAAGGTGTGTGGTAAAGCAATTTTTGTGGGTGGTGGTTGGGCAATACAGCTCCTTGCCAAGGGTGCAAGGTACCCTTGATACCCCTTTGGGGGAGGGGAGAGAGAAAAAATGTCCCTTTGCTGTGCTAGCTCCTAGGCTGGCACAGTGAAGAGGTCTGAACTGCACCCTACACATGACAACAGCAGAGATGGCTCAGGATCCAGCGCGTTGTTTGCTGGCTGTGCCCCCCCCCCCCCGGTACAGGGGGTGCAGTTGGCAGCGATGCTGCCACACCAGTTTCTGCCCACCCACTGTTTGGAAACATTGGGGTGTTTCTTTCCGGGGGGGGGGGGTCTTTCCTGCCAACTACAGTGGATTGGATGTTTGGGTTGCTATATAGCAACCTTGTACATGTTTTGTACTGCCGAAAAAGCATTGGGAGAGATGTGCAGCACTCTGTATATATTCACCGGGGTGGCAAAACAACAATACCCCGTACTTTGCAGAGTTGCTGCTGGCATCCGTCCATCTCGGGAGACAATGGAGGAATTGCGCCTTTGGGGGTGAAGTCAAAACTGTTGGAAGGTTGGAAGCAGATCCTTCTTCAGATTAACAGTTGTGGTATTCACTGGAAACCCTTGGCAGCTGCCGTACTATTTGTTGAAACGCAGTCAGCCATTTTTTATTCTGCAGTATTGATTTATATCAGACCTTCAAAAGTTACAACCTGCCAAACTGAGCACAACCTACCAGCTATGTATGTTGATTGATGAAGGCGGTGGGGGGGGCAGGTTTGCAAATGCAGGAGGAGGTGTCAAATCACCTGCTGGTCACAATACGTGGGTGGTGGTCCCATGGTGCGCCGGCGACTGGATCTCTCTTATCCACCCCCACTCAGGAGTACTAAACAACAGATGAATGCATTTTGACAGTTCAAATGTCTTAAGAGATTCATGTGGATACAATAGTACAAACATATTTACCAAGCTATTATTGGCAGAGTGGTGTGAATGCTTGAAAATTTGATGCGAATTGTAATTAACAATCATTTTAGGTAAGGCAAATTTTTGCTGCACTGAATGTTTGAGTCAGTATGGCAAGCAGGAAGTGCAGCTGAGGAGCTCTGATATTTTCTAGGATGCCTACCAAAAGTATAAAAATTGATTAATTGGTAGGTGCTAAGAGAGGGTCATAAGTTAAATGTGACATTTGAAAACAACCTTAATGTCTGGGATAACAAATGTCTCAATCTCAGCGCGAAGTCTCCTCTTCCTCTCCTCCCTCCCCTGTGTGTGTGTGTGCTTTAGGAATTGTATTCGTATTTTTGTTAGCTCTAGGCAGTAAAATACTTAATACCTGCATAATCTAAACAAATTAACATACACATTTTAACAGTAACTGAGTACTTCCTTTGGAAGAGAAGTGGTAACCACTTGGAAAGGATTGATAACTTCTGCCACTCTGATCATCAGTGAATTGGTTCAGATAAATTTAACAGATGGGTGAAACAGTGTTAGCTGAGATGCACAACCTTTTTGTAAAACTTCCCTAGTTTTGTAGAATTTTATTTCAGTTTGAAGACTCACATGGTTGCTTTCAGCGGGTTGCATCTCAGCGTGACAATAAAATAATCTAGTTGAGATATTTGAAACCACAACAGACTCTGCTTATGAATACTGCTGTATATTTTTTTCTGGGCATTATGTACTGGCTTGCATAAAGGCCTATTCATGCATCATTTTTTTTGGTCATTGTGAAGCATAATAGTTTTTAAAACTATTGCCCTTAGAAGTGAATGGAACAACACACTTGTCTGAAATTAGCAACAGTGCTTCTAGCCTCATGAGTGTGAATGGCTTTCTTTGTTAGCTATTCAGGTTTTGCCTCTTCGTTTCAAGTTAGCGACAGGGTGCACTTTAAATATATGTCTGGTTCCACAGTTGGAACTCCCTTCTTCTCCTGACCATGTGTGAGGGCACCAAAGAGACAGATTCTTTTCATTTCCTCTGTGCTTATGTGTTAGTGATTAATCTTAGGTTTTGAGAAGTATGGCTTGGGCTGATTTCAGGACATTTTGCTTTATCTGTCAAAGGCTTCTGAAGGTAGGCACATAGGAAATTTTTTTGGCAAGCGAGGAGGTGGACATGTTGATAATGAGTAACGCTCAAGATCACACTGTGTTTCTTCAGGAAGAATTTTATCCCACCTCTGATCTGTCTTTGAGGCTATCAAAGTTTCAGCTTTGCTTGGACTATTTCCCATCCTTGTTTTGTTTGAACTAGTAACAACAAAGACAAGTATAGTTGTTTGATGGCAGCACGTCTACAAATAAATAACAACTAGCTAAGCTTTGGGAGAATCTCCACGCTGTTGAACATAGCTCCAAAGTCCCTGGGTTGACAGTTGGGACTTTTGAAGGCTATTGTGTGCAGGATGTTGAGCCAAGTCTCTGTGATCTGCTGGTGAAACAAGCTCCAGCATACCCTACCCTTGTTCCACTCGTACCTCTGAATTTTGTCATTGTGCTGTAGGCTGCATGCAGAGGGCACATTTCTGTGCCAGCAGTATTCTGAGCCCCATGCCCCTTCTCTTTCTCCTGTATGAGGTGAAAGAGACAGGTGAACACAAGGAGGGATCTGTGGTGTAACAATTGAGTGTTAACCTTCAATATAAAACTCCTCAGCAAACTTGGTAGTAGCCCCTGGTGAGATACTTTAGCCCTACCCAGGTATCCTATGGCCAGGGCTGCTTTTCAGCTGGAACTCACTGGAACTCAGTTTTGGTACTTCTCAGGTTGGGTGCCATTGCCATTTCGAGAGAACAAGGGTGGCGTTCATGGTGAGTTCTGGCACCTCTTTTTCTAGAAAAACAGTGCTGGTTTTCTCAATCAGGAGGGATACTGGCTCAATCAGGGCCACTCCTCGTATTGGGGCGGTCTATTCACCCCACACTGTCTGAATATGTGGGCATATTCTCAATCAGGAGGGATACTGGCTCAATCAGGGCCACTCCTCATATTGAGGCGGTCTATTCCCCCCACACTGTCTGAATATGTGGGCAGTCGAAAAGTGTTTCTGCCACAGATGACAATGGAGGTAGACCAGTGGCACCAATCCTTTCAGCCATATGGGCGCGGGGTCTTTGCTAACCTCCTGTCAGTCTTTCCTGCTGTACGTCACAAGGGGGCTCTAGACTGGGGAGAACAGATGGTGTGTTGCCTTTCCGCTTCTTCCACTTGTACCTTTGCACCGGGGCTTGGTTGGTCCTTTTCTCCAGATATAGCATTTTGTTAACAGTTCAATTCTGTCCTGCAGATTGATGGTCCTTTTGTCCTCAAATATATCCGTTTCTTTCCTTATTTCTCTGAAACACTTGCATCACTTGCCAAGAACAGTGAGGTATAGGCATTCTCCATATTTGAGCAACTATCAGCCAGTGTGTAGACCAGGGTTAGCCAACATTAAGCCCTCCACATATTATTAGATTACAAAACCCATCATCTCTGACTCTTGGCAATGCTAGCCGGGGCTGATAAGAGTTGTAGTGGAGGGAGCCACACTGGCAAGCTGCAGTATAGATAGTTCTGAGCCAGTTGAACTATTTGTCTAACTTAAGTTTTGACTAAAATGAACGTGGAACAGTGAAACAATGTCTACTCAATGCACTTTGGCAGTACTGTATTTATATTTGATTATGAATAAACGAACATGAAGCTCATTGAAGCACAATATTTAAATGCCTTGTGAGTGTTGATTCAGATTTAACAAGATTTTGTGGATTTCTTAGTTGGCGAGGAGGTGTGGATCCATGACATTTTTCAGGAGTCTGGGAAGTATTGTAACAAAGGAATCCAGCCCTTTCTCTCAGTATGGGCCTTATTTTTGAATGCTTACATTGTGTTGTGCATGTCTTCAATACACCTTGGTTCATTTCGGATGGAAATGAGTTGCTCCAAGGTTTGGGTGCTTAAAAAAAAATCCAGTTGATATCTGGTGAAATTGTCTGAACACTTGCACTGTATTCAGCACTTTCTGGAACCTGTAGCACTGATTCTCTCACCTTGCTCAGTTGTAATTCTGGGGCACTGTTGGAACCATGTTCTTACAAAAATGTTTGGGATACGTCCTAGTGATCAGGAGCTAGGCTTCTCCCATTCTTGAAATATATGGTTTATTGTCAGGATATTGGGCTAGTCAGAATAAGCTTTCACTTGTTTAATATGATTCACAATCCATCAAAGAACCAGGACCCCCAGGCTCATTCCAGCAGGCGCTACTAATTCAAGGAACTCGGTCAGTAGGGCAGGGACAGAATGTGGCAGGACTCAATAGCAGCTTTTCCTTGCTTCTTCCAAAATCATCTTGGGATGATAAGAATACAGTGGTACCTCGGGTTAAGTACTTAATTCGTTCCGGAGGTCCGTTCTTAACCTGAAACTGTTCTTAACCTGAAGCACCACTTTAGCTAATGGGGCCACCTGCTGCTGCTGTGCCGCCGCTGCACAATTTCTGTTCTCATCCTGAAGCAAAGTTCTTAACCCAAGGTAATATTTCTGGGTTAGCGGAGTCTGTAACCTGAAGCGTATGTAACCTGAGGTACCACTGTGTAGTCGTTGAGTGGAGCTGTTGTCCCAATACCTTTGTCACTGCAGCTTACATGAACAGGACTTGATTAGATTGGGGTGGTGGTGATGTCATGCCTTTGTGGGTGCTCCAAGGGGAATGCAGCCCCCTGTCTGGGCAGAGGCACCACCAACCTCCACAGCTCCAACCTTACCACCACCCCAGCCCTGTTTAGGTAAACTGTAACAACAAAGTGTCGGGAGAGTGAGTCTACTCTGCCACTCCTGCTGCTACAGGCCCTACACATCTGTGAATTGGTGAGAGCTTTCTCCCAGAAGGCATTCAATCTATCCAGATTTGGGCTAATTGGGGAGGAAGACTCTACTTGCTTCAGGATGCAGCCCCACACTGGAACTTTGGCTTGGTCCCTCCCTGCAAGGATCTGCTCCACAGTTTGCATTTGGTAGAACATTGTTCCAACTCAGTGATACTTCGGAAAAACTAAATGTTTAGTGGTGTGTATGATTTTCACAGTGTATGCTTCTTAAGGTTATCTAGTTATTACAGCAACACCATCATAGGGACCATCTTTATACGAACCATTTAGTCAGTTATTATCAAGGCTGATTTAAACAACAGGTTATTTTATGTGATGTTGAGGCAGGTAGGAAATTTTATATAGCCCGTCATCTCCAGTTCATCTGCTGAAATGATAAAGATCTGGCTCTGGGTTTCTAGAAATGTTGAAATGTTGCAGTGTAGTTTCAGGACTAAGTAATGTAAACTTTGTGGCATTAGAACATGTATCAGCCCTTTCAATGGGAAACAAATCTGAGGCCATTTGTTACATATATATCCAGAAGAAATACTTCCTTCAGGCCTCAAGAGATCATTGATGTCGATCTTTAAAATTTCATTTCCACTTTGTATAATCCCTAGCGGAATGTGTCTTCCACACTCGGGCTGCTGTTAAAAATATAATTGGGTAGATAATTAGATTATAATACTGTGGTTATGATTTGATAGATAGAAAATAGGGTTCAGCAGAAGGAGATAAACAACAACTTTGTAGAAAAAGAGGTGGGAAGTTGACAAAAATAAAAAACGAAATTGTGTTTTGACTGTACGTGTTGAAACTTAATAAAATGTAATTGCAAAACAATTACACTTAAAAGGTAGGAAGCTCCGCTGGACACAGTGAGACTTACTTCCAGGTAAACATGCATAGGATCACACAACATATGTACTTGCAGTTTGACACAGCCACTATTGCCCCACCTCTCTGCAAATCAATCTTGCGCTACTATACATGGTAATTTTACACAAGCATCTAATAACGTATGAAGTTGGGCTAATGGTGAGCTTTCGGTTTTAATGTTCGAGGAAGATTTGCAACAGCAATTGCATGGTAGTAGAAGAGGTTTGGTGTTCATATATGGCGATAAGCCAAGTCTGCTGGCTTATCATGGTTTTTATTGGGAGCAAACGTTGTGCTAATGTGTGTTGCCCAATCTGTCCTGCTTTGCTCCTCTCTTGGTGTGGGCAGGAGAAACCACATATGAAGCCGCAGTTAACACTGGCTTCCCATGACATCAGAACCTGAGATTGCGGTTTGTTTTCCCAGTGGATTGCTAGCTAGCCATAAACTAGGGTTTGTTGTTGGCTTGTGAATCCTGCCATGTTGGGTGAAACAGCCCATGATCCTCCGTTTGGATGTCCTAAGAAGCCATGTTCTCCCGCTTATGCTGTGGGAGAAATGGAAGTAGGAGTCATGAGTTGCTGGGGGAGGGGTGCCACTGAAGACCTGGACCTCCAGCACTGATGTCACTGCTATGTTCTGGGCTGGGAGGGGAGCAGGGATGGTGGATGGCAATATGGGAGCAGTTAAGGTGCACCAGTGGAAGTGCTGAATTGGCTTTTCTGATGTGCCAGAACTGTGTATCTTGCTGCTGACCTAACCAGCCCTCACATCATCCTGGTATGTTGTTGTGGCAGCACAGCTGGGAAGCCAGATCCACAGTGCTGCCCCTCCCTGTCAGCCACACCTGTAGATCATTCACAGTAAACTACTGCATACCTAGCTTGTCATTGTGGGAGAACTAGCTACAGTGATTTGCTTTTATAATTCTATCAGAATTGGTGGTAACCTTTGTAAAACTGACTAATTTTGTTCCTAACTAAACCAGTATTGCATCTGAAGATGAATATTAAGTAAACATTTTTTTTTAAAAAATAGCGAGAAATAAATTGTATTTTTACCAGACTATTTTCATTCATAGCAGCGTTTAAAAATGCTAATTGAAAGTAGCACGTGAGGCTTATGAATTTCTTTTAATTCATTTACCATGTGGGCTCTTTTGAACTTCATGCCCGCAGGAGACTTTAAACTTTATTTCCTTTGAAGACAAAAAGCTTTCCTGCTTAGTTTCAGCAGATTAGAGCTCTGAATTTCTTAAATTCTGGGGTTTATGCAGAGGAATTAATAGCCATGAATCTATAGGCCTTTTATGACGGTATTAAACTGGGGGAACGGGGTGGGGGGAGTGGAAATAGCACGGTTTACAAACATAGTAAGCAATTGCCTTCGAGCCATGGAAGGGATTTGATACTGAGCTTTCCTCCGAAGTGCAAATGACTGGCATGGGCGTACCCCGTCCCCTGATCTGGATTGGACCCACAGGGCGAGAAAAAAGTGTTACAGCCTACCTATGCCCCATGCCAGGTTCCCCTCCAGAACATCCCCACAGCCCCTGCAATTTACATTTAGAAATTAACAGCTGTGTGGACGGCATCGGGTTCAATTTGACCCTTTGAGGTGATTTTTACAACCTCTGTGTGGCATTCTCCCCCTCAGCATTTCTAAAGTTTCGCTTCTGGCGAACTTATCTCTTCAACTATTTGTGATACGTGAAATAGATTTCTATTGCATTTGAACTGCCCCAGGGTCTTCACATATCCATCTTTTGACCTTTGGGTAGATGTCCCCCTTTCCACCTTGCAATACAATTTACGTGGTGTCACACATGGTAGCAGACATTAGAGCTTATTTGCAAAAATGCAATGTTTTAAATAGTTGTTTTCACTGATAATGTCATTTTTTTATCCTTTCGTAAACTGCTTCGAGGATTTGTTTTGTATTTGCCGTCAAGCGGTGTATAAATGTTATGGAACAAGCAATTCAGTTGCAAGAGAGTTGCAGTTATATGTATACCACTCTACTGTTGTAGTCCTGACTTCGATTTACATTGATAAACTGTGTGCAAAGTCTTCAGATTTGCATGTACAGAGTGGTACCTTGGTTTACAACCATAATCCGTTCTGGAGGTCTGTTTGTAAACCAAAACAGGTTGTAACCCAAGGTGCACTTTTGCCAATGGGGCCTCCCAAAATATTTTGTTTATAAAAAAAAAAAGGTTGCAAACTGGGACACACACTTCCAGGTTTGACGTGTTTGTAATCCAAAATGTATACAAACCAAGGCGTATGCAAACCAAGGTACCACTGTATTTATTTGTAGGCTAATTGCTGCTGTGACAATATATGGGAGTATCTGAGAGTTACAAGGCATCTGGGAATTGTCAGACTGAGACAGTGGTACCTCGGGTTAAGAACTTAATTTGTTCTGGAGGTCTGTTCTTAACCTGAAACTGTTCTTAACCTAAAGCACCACTTTAGCTAATGGGGCCTCCTGCTGCCACTGCGCCGCCTCTGCACGATTTCTGTTCTCATCCTGAAGCAAAGTTCTTAATCCGAGGTACTATTTCTGGGTTAGCGGAGTCTGTAATCTGAAGTGTATGTAACCTGAAGCGTCTGTAACCTGAGGTACCACTGTACTCCAAATGGATCTTGTCAATCGTTTAACACCTCTTAGGTGTTAAGGTTGGCATAGGAGGTCTTCACAGCCCTCAGAGGTTGGGAGAGGTGTGTGACGGTCTAGGAGAGGGCATTCTTTGTGGCAGCCCTTAAGTTGTGGATTACTGTTCACATTCATTCTATAGTTGGCACCTTCATTATATAGTTTTCACTGTACGTATGCTGAAGACCCTAGCTTTTGACACCTGAGATGCATATTTTAGGACCCACCCTATTCTTTTGACAATAAATTGCTTTTAACTGATTTTAATGCTGCGTTTTTAAATGGTTGTATTCCGGCTTGGGACCTCGTGGTGAAGGATGGCTAGCAATTCAATATTATTATAATTATTACGTAGAAGTTACATTTTCACAAATCACTGTGGGCACAAACATTTAGTTGTGATCGGGATGCGTGACAACGGTGGGTATTTTGTCGGTGAAAAGGACGAACCTGGTTTCCATGGGCATTTTAAAAGTTGTGGATGTGGTGTACAAGAATTAATGACTATGAAAGAAGAAAAAATCGAGCATGGTTTGTTTTTTAGGTTTGTGCACACGGAAGAATGATAAGACAATTCATCCATTCCACCACCCTCTTTTCACTAATGCTGGGTTTCATTTCTTAGATTATTAAAAAAATTCAGGTAGCACAAAGCAATCATGCACATAAATATGGTACCAAAGCTATTTAAAATAAAACGACAATTCATCACCATTAAACAAGCAATCTTATACACCTAACAGTGTAGGAAAAGCTCCAGAGGAACTTTATTTTAAGGGATACCTTCAGTTTCAGGAATTGTGTTCTGTGTTCTTAATCTCGAAACAGCCTCATGCTCTGGTCCATTGACTAGGACAGCTCTGGTCTTCATATATCTCTTTCATTTTTGGAATGTTGACCTGCCTTCAGTGCAGGGGCAAAAGAATTCCAAAGAACTGCTGAAAAGATAAGGAAAGATCTTGTCACTTAGTTATCTTTTTGGAGAAAGTATATGGCACTAGTAAGTGATTGATGCAGTCAGTGTTAGCACTGGGCTTCAAAGCCACTGGGTTTTGATGACTGGTCTGCTAGATGGAAAAGGTAAGGTGCCTTAAAGAATTCCTTTGGGCAGAAATCTTCTTTCACAGCATCATCATCATTATCCAAGGAAGGTGTAGCTAAAGTATTTGAAGTCCACATGTTTGTTGTAGAGATTTGGAATATTTTATTCAACCAAATCATTGGGGTACGAAGATGCCAGATTTGTGATAAAACTTTTTTTAAAAAATTGCACCACAAATCTAAGCACACTTACTTTGAAATAGGTGGAATATTTAATCTGGTTTGGAACTCTGGTATGGGATTTTAACACTTTGTCTCCTGCTTCAATTCTGGTCTGGATCGGTACCTTCACACTAGCAGCTTGCATTGGGAAAGAAATCTCCAACTTGATAAAATGGGAGCTTTTACCCAGTACAAATTGTAGTCAAGGATAGACTTTTTTAAAAACTTATCTATCCACAGAGTCATCTAGTGAAACTTTTCTAAGTTATGACATGTTTGTTATACCAAGGATTGGTAAAAGTTGATAAAGGGGACTTGGTTGCCCACTCAGGTCTGGCTGTTTGGCTGTCTGAATCTGTGGTGTGTATAGTGAGCTTTGAGTACTACTTTCCTGATGTTTGGATAAGTGAACCTTCGAATAGCAAACATTCAGATAGTGAAACCTGTGTGCATACACTTTACTCTTGCTCTTCTTGGCTGATTATGGCAAATGGGAGAGATCTGGTTGAGTGGGAACAGAGAGGGATAAATCCATCTTTGGAAGAAGAAGTAATGCCTTAGTTACATCTAGATGGAAGGAGTTCGCAAATGCCTTGGTCACATCTAGATTGATTTATTGCAATGCACTCTGTATGGGATTATTTTGAAGTGTCTTTGGAAGCTGCAGTAGGTCCAGAATGTAGCAGTGAAAATGGTTGTGGGTGCTTGCCTACAGGAGCATACAACATTTGGTCTTCAAGGGCTGTACTGGTTACCAAATTCTTTCCAGGCACAATTCAGACCCAGAAATGGCTTAGGCCTACATACTTTAGGGCTGAGATAGACTTCTGCCTGAAGCCCTGACCTGGAGAGACAGTGTAAACAATACAGAGCTAGATGGACCCAATGGTCTGCCCAGTAGAAGGCAACGTCCTATGTTCCTATTCTGTATGATAATATACACTGTGAACAGGGCTGGCCCACACATGAGGCAAGATGAGACAACTGCCTCAGGTAGCAGGATTCACTGGGGCAGCAGATCCTGAGCTCAATCTTTCTTCCTCCCTTGTTTCTGATGCAGATCTTCCCTTACCCCTTCTTTCCTGGTGGGGAAGAGAGCGCCATTTTGGGGTCTGTCTCAGGTGCCAAAATATCTTGGGCTGGCCCTGACTGTGAAAATATACTAACAATAAAGCACAGGAACAGGAAAACCCTCCTTTTTCAATGGTTTCCCCCTCATAACTCCACAGTGCAACTTTAACCATGCTTAGAGAAATAAGTCCTATTGAATTCAGCAGGATGTATTCCCAAGTAAGTGAGGCGAGAACTTCAGCCTTACTTTATTCATAGATACATGTTGTGGATGGTTTCAAAACAACCTTTGATTTAATTGCTTTATTGTGTATATGAAACATACTGGTAATTTCCTACAGATATCCCTCATGCCCCATCATTAGCCCGAAAGAAGCAGCTGTCAAAATAAATCAGTGAAAATTAGCTCATTAGTATAACTTTTTTTTTTTTTGGCAGCCTTCAGCTGATTCCTGCCCTGCCATTTTTTAAAAGGGCTTATTAGGAAGTAAATATTGCCTGTGAAATAAGTGTCAATAATTATTTGCCTTCTTATGAGCCCAATTTCCCCCTCTCAGTGCTGAGGCTGTTGTCCACCAGCTTACACTTGCAGTTACAAGTGTTCTTTGGAGTTCTGTGGATTTTGAAAGCTTGGTCTGTGCATTTGGTTGCTGTTTAAATGTAACTTAAAAGGCAAAATGATAATGCTTAATACTGCTTTCAGCATGAGGGGAAGCAGATCAAAGGGGAAAGGGAGGCTGTAGGCCCACAAGGACTCTCAGCATTAATTAAAATCCCCAGTGGAATGACCCAAGCAAGCAAAAACATTGTGGGGGGCGAAATCCCCCCATTGACTCCCTACCATGACTCTGATAATCAACATGGCAGGGAGGAGGTTCATAGCTTTCCAAATGTCACATACCAATTGGATTTGCCTTAGCTGGCACTCTTGTCTCATGGTAGGAGCAAGCACTGGGCCAAATTCTCATGATTATATTATTTGAAGGCTCAGGGCAGGCACTGATGCAATACAAAGAGGGAAACAAATGGTTAAAAGACTAATTGCTCTTTAGTGATCATAGAGGTTAAGAATGAGCCCTTAATTATGTAGGAATTCTTTATTCTCCTTTGAACTCATCTCAGTCTTATAGGGCTAAACTATAGATGGCATGGCAGTAGATCCCTATGTGAAGGTATCCTAGATACATATATAATACATACTGTATATAAACAAGGGACCTAAGCTACCTCAGAGGTTGGTTCAAAATATGAGAAAAAGTTATTAATTATATTCTCAACTACCAAGGACAGATCAAGAAGGTCATCAGTTTTTGTTGTAGGGAAAATGATTTTTATCACAATGTCAATTTTTGTATTTATTTTATTTGCATTTATGAAAAGATTTCTGTGGTGTCTTTCGTGTGCAGCAACAAGGCAGTGCACAGAAAATAGATTAATTATGGATTATAATTATAATGTAGATATATATCTGCACTATCTAGGTTAGTTGTACTGTACTGAAGTTTTGAGTATATCATAGGCATAAATGGCTGTGGTTGCTAAATTACATTTTGACTGCAATTTATTGCTTACTAGTTCACAGGTGAAACATGTATTTAAGCCCATTTGTGACAAAAAATGTTTAAACTATTGATTACTAGCCTTCATTTCTCACCTCAAAGGACCCTTTCCAGTTTAACAGAATACTTTTTTTTTTGTAGGTGACTACTAAGTGAATAGAAAGCATAAAATCACCCATGTGCCAGGCTGTTTTGCTTTTGTGCAATCATAGTTTGAGGCTGCAGCATTCATGGAATAAGCCAGCAGAGAAGATTACGTTTGGAAAGACTCATGCTATAATTAAGTGAATTATAGTAGGTCTGCTGATGAATTGTGCAAGCGGGCATTGCTACAACACCAACTGTGTGTAGATATGAATGGCTGGGTTTTTTATTTTTTATTTTTGGGTAATGTTAGAATGACTGTAAGGGTTACTATTATTCCCTTAAGCTTTAGTAATTAATCCTGCTGCTTTTCACTTTGAAAAAACGGCAATGTTATTCTTAAATGGAATTGTGCGACACATATATTGTAGGGCAGCTTGCTTCCTAAAATCGCAATGCATACACAATACCTGTGCTATATTAAATGAGTAAATGCAGTGTTTCGTTTGCTTGTTTCACGTACGCACCATTTACTTTGTAATTTTCTTTCTTGCTTGCTTTGTTAACAGCTCAGGTTTGTTTGTTTTTTTTAACTAGCCCCAAGATTCTCTCATTTGCAGGGCAGAATTCAATCAAAGGGCCAGAGATTCCAGCATGCATTTATACATTCCTTCGGGGCATTTTTTGCAAGGGAGGTTGTTGTGCTTTTAAAGGTACTTGATAAGAGACCTGCCCCACCAACCCCAGACCTGCACCACCAACCACCATCATGCATTAGTCTAGAAGGTATTTGGGTGTACATGTTCCTGTACCACCCGGTACCACCATTTATCCAAGCGAAATATCTGACCATTTGTAGGATACATTATAAATCAGGATGTCACTACCAGACAATCAGATTTGAACATTCCTCACGTAAAGCCGTTTGCCTACGGTATACACCAAAGGAGTGCATCACTTAGCTGTGTTTATGAGCGGTGATATGCCTGGTTTTTCTGTCGGAGCTTAGATAATCTGTTGTCTGTTTATCTCATTGTGAGTTCAAGGATTTACTGGCATTGCCTGTTTCTCATGAGTTACTTTCCGATGAGTTGTAATTGGAAATAAGTAATTTTTTAACACTTGGTTAATAAGACGAGACAAGATTTTGTTTGGTCCGACAGACGATGAGAGAGGTTATTTTTTTGCTGCTGCTTTTTGCCCTTTGAACTGTCATCCTTTCTTAAACTTCATGAAACACGACTTGATTGAATATGTTTATAGCGAACATCTATCCAGTTGCCTGTCATTTTCACTGCCTTGTTAATTTAGAACAAATCTCTCCTACAACAGCATTGCTTATCCACCTTGTGATATTACTAAAGTATTTTCCTGCTGCCTTAGCAATAATCCAGCACACAAAACCCTTCTCAAAAAACGAATTACAGTGGTACCTCGGGTTACATATGCTTCAGGTTACATACGCTTCAGGTTACATATGCTTCAGGTTACAGACTCCGCTAACCCAGAAATAGTACCTCAGGTTAAGAACTTTGTTTCAGGATGAGAACAGAAATCGTGCTCCCGCGGCGCAGTGGCACCTGGAGGCCCCATTAGCTAAAGTGGTGCTTCAGGTTAAGAACAGTTTCAGGTTAAGAACGGACCTCCGGAACGAATTAAGTACTTAACCGGAGGTACCACTGTACATCTTTTAGATTTGCCCCAGTATTCTGCCCATTCCAGTTGCCAAATTTGACATCTTATTTCCTTTCATTATGTTACTAATAGATTTTTTAAAAAGAAACAATGCATTTCTAAAAATGGAAAGATTTCCATGGAAAAATATTTGTTTGAATTTTTTTCTACACATCACTGGATAGAACGATTTTCCATGTTTTTATACCATATAATGATATTTTCATAACAGATAAATGGAATAGTGGTATTTTGAAATACACTAGTTGAAGGCTTCTTCTGTACCTGGATAAATGCATGTGAATAGATAAAAATTACCAATGTTGGACTGTGCATTCCTATAGCAGCTTTACAACCATCTGTATGGACAGAGTTCAGACAAAGGAATGGCTCTCCAGCCATAGAAAACTATTCCCAACGTCACTGGTAGATAGATTCCTAGATCTCATCTCTCTGCAAGAGGATCTAAAGGCATGGTCCAAACACATCTCATGAATGTTACACTATATTTTAAAATAGAAGTATGTGGATTATTTGTGACAAATGGGTTCAACGCTTGCTGAAATGTTAGCTTTGTTGCAGTGCTTTTTGGCTTCTCAACACAGCAGTAATGGGCGTCATTATTAAAAAAATATGAGCAGGTAGATAACTTTTGATTTGGTGTTTACATGGTTTGACTTGTGGCTGTCTTGTGTGAAATCACATTGGTCTACTACTAAAAGCAGAATTCAGCCTTTTTATGTGTGGCAGGGCATTCTCTAAGACTGTGTTTGAAGATAGCCATATTGTCTACAGTCATGCCTCATGTTACATCCGCGGTTACTTCCAGGTTTCGCTGCTCACGCATGCGCAGATGTGCAAAATGACATCGTGTGCATGCGCAGAAGCGGCGAATCGTAACCCACGCGTGCGCAGACGCGCTGCTGCGGGTTGCGTTCTTTTCATGTTGTGGACAGGCCTCTGGAACGGATCCCGTTCACAACCAGAGGTACCACTGTACTTGCTGTTTGATACAAAAGTAAGGACACAAGCTGTATTGCTTGCTTTCAGGGTGTGAAAGTGGACAGTTTCGTTGTGGAAATGGACGCTGTATCCCCGCCGACTGGAGATGTGATGGAGCAAGGGATTGTTCGGATGACTCCGATGAAGCTGGTTGCCGTAAGTGAAATTAAGCTCATTCAAAATGTGTGTACCCATGCCCTGTGCTAAAAAATAAAATAAAATCTAGCCGTTGCTATTAGCGTAATGGCCACTAGCTTAGATGATTTAGAAAAAGAAGATGAATTAATGCAGGATAGATCTACCAGCGGCTGTTAAGCCACAATAATTAAATGCTTTTTTTCCTGCCCAGAGACTGTTGTTGTTGTGTTCTGCACTTTAACCACCCCTACCCTTGTAGCCTCTCAGACTTTCCACCTTCTTCCAGCATGTGGCATAGTGAGCATTGCCGCACTTCTACAATTATGCTGAGAATTGCAAGGAAGCAGAGAGTGCTTACTGAATGGCTGGAGACTATGGAGGACCTCAGCACAATGTTTGTAGAGGAGCTGCATAGAAAAAGGAGATGTAGAACCTTATTTGGATTGGTGGCTGGTTGGACTCTACAATTGCCCCATGATGTCATCATACAGCTTTATAGATTTTATTTAAGTGATTTTGTTTAGCTTGTGGACTGAGGCTGGTGGCCTGACATGCCTCCAGTTGGACTGAGATAAGGGGGAAAGACTACTAATTCAAGGAGTAAAACAGTAAATGGAATTTGTCATGTTAGAGTACTGGTTGATAAGTGTTTCTATATAAAAGTCAACACCCACATGGGAGCATCCTCCTCCTCCTCCTCTTCCTCCTCCTCCTCCTCCTCCTCCTCCTCCTCCTTCTTCTTCTCTCTCTCTCTCTCTCTCTCTCTCTCTCTCTCTTATTTTAGAGGACTGGGGGTACTGAGGGAGGAAAAGGAGCCCTTGTTTCCTTAACCCTAGTGGGATGACAGATAAAAGCTATGTAATGGAATAGCCATAACTCCCATTTGTAAGAGATAGCTGTGGATTGGACGGCAGAGTTGTTGGGAGAGGGAGGAGAGAGAGCTTCATCTGAGATGCAGAGATGTGAGTCTTCTGTTTATCAGCAGAACTTAGAAGTTTCGAGCTAAGACTTTATCCAAATAAATGTAACCATGTTTACCCTCCAGTCAGTAGAGTTATCTGATCTTATAATGGATGTCTAGGTCTTATTGTGAGGTCTGCTGACTGGTTGAATCAACTGAGTGATTAAGACTGTTATATATGTCTCCTTCTGGGTCTGTTTTGCTTTGGCTTTCTCTTACAGTCTCCCATGTCTCTTGGATTATGAAACGTTGTCAGCAATGAGGGCTAGGTGGTAACATGAAGTGTTAATTGAGAAGAGATGCAATATGAAGTCAGTTAAAAGTCAGAATAAGACAGGCATAGTGAATGTGGAGGTATTTAAGGTTTAAGAAGACTAGGAAGTTGCTTTCCATCCCTTCATGGTATGTTTAGGGAATTGGTATTCGTAGGACTCTCTGGAACTGGGTATTCCAGGACTCTGGGACACACATCTGTTGACTATGATGTCTGCTCCCTCATGCACCTGTTTGACTTACGTATGTTGACATTGACAGCGTGGCTCTATTTCCTTATTAGAGATCACCGCTGGTTTATAAGATAAACTGAGGATAAAACCGGAGAACTTTTCCAGAGGCAAATTAAAGTTTTTGTCTCCGTTACTGTGACATCGGAAAGGTGTCTTCCAGTCTAGCCCAGCCAAATGACATGACAAAGCTAGCATACTTGCACCAAGAGCATAGTGTTAAGACTTCAAGCCATTTTAGTAGCTAAATCTCTTTATTTACCTAACATCCGAGCTGGTGGTTTCAAACATTATTTGCTTACCCTCACTAGCACATCCCACCTGTGAAGGAAATCAGTTTCAGTGCCACAGCGACGGAGAGTGCATTCCTCTGCCATGGGTATGTGATGATGAAGAAGACTGTGAAGATGGCTCTGATGAACGTCAACAATGTCGTAAGTTATGAACTAGCAGCAACTCCTATAGCTCAGTTGTACAGCATGAATGTTTTGTATACGGAAGGTTCCAGGTTCAATCCCCGTTTTCTCCAGGTACAGCTGGGAAAGACTCCAGTCTGAACCTTGGAGAGCTCCTGCCAATCAGAGTAGACCAGTGTTTCCCAACCTTTTTTGGGCAAAGGCACACTTGTTTCATGAAAAAAATCTCGAGGCACACCACCATTAGAAAATGTTTAAAAAATTAACTCTGTGCCTATATTGACTATATGCCGCTTGGGGCGGCAGCCTGTTGCCCGAAGCACAGGGAGCCCTACGGAGGGCTCCCCGTGCTTCCGGCGAGTGTCTGCAACCCTGCGCGCCCGGCAGGAGCTCCTGCCAGGCGGCAAGGCTTGGGGCGGCAGCCTGTTGCCCGAAGCACAGGGAGCCCTACGGAGGGCTCCCCGTGCTTCGGGCGAGTGTTTGCAACCCTGCGCGCCCGGCAGGAGCTCCTGCCAGGCGCGCAAGGCTTGGGGCGGCAGCCTGTTGCCCGAAGCACAGGGAGCCCTACGGAGGGCTCCCCGTGCTTCGGGCGAGTGTCTGCAACCCTGCGCGCCCGGCAGGAGCTCCTGCCAGGCGCGCAAGGCTTGGGGCAGCAGCCTGTTGCCCGAAGCACAGGGAGCCCTACGGAGGGCTGCCCGTGCTTTGGGCGAGTGTCTGCAAGTCTTGCGCGCCCGGCAGGAGCTCCTGCCAGGCGCGCAAGGCTTGGGGCGGCAGCCTGTTGCCCGAAGCACAGGGAGCCCTACGGAGGGCTGCCCGTGCTTCGGGCGAGTGTCTGCAAGTCTTGCGCGCCCGGCAGGAGCTCCTGCCAGGTGCGCAAGGCTTGGGGCGGCAGCCTGTTGCCCGAAGCACAGGGAGCCCTACGGAGGGCTCCCTGTGCTTCGGGCGAGTGTCTGCAACCCTGCGCGCCCGGCAGGAGCTCCCGCTGGGCGCGCGAGGCTTGGGGCGGCAGCCTGTTCCCCGAAGCACGCGGAGCCCTCCGGAGGGTGCCCCGTGCTTCGGGCGAGTGTCTGCAAGCCTTGCGCACCCGGCAGGAGCTCCCGTCGGGCGCGCGAGGCTTGGGGCGGCAGCCTGTTGCTCTAAGCACATGGAGCCCGCCTCCCTCCCACGGCACACCAGGCAAAGTCTCGCGGCACACTAGTGTGCCGCGGAACACCGGTTGGGAAACACTGGAGTAGACAATAGTGAATTAGATGGACTAGTTGACCAATCTGATAGAAGGTGGCATCCTATTTTACCCATTAAGTGACCTTTCAAGCCTTTGTTGATGGGTGGGTTGTGGGTTTTTATCTTTGTAAGTTGCTTTAAGACTTTTTGTAGAAAGGAGCTAACCTTTGGACTTCGTTTTTAGGGACCTTAACAGTGCAATCATAAATTCAATCCAAAATGTAGTGAAATGGGAAGAAGAGCAACTAATCTCACAAGAGTTGCTAGGATGCATTTGGATGGATAAAGAAGTGCAATTACTTGCCCTGAAGTTTAGGGTCCAGGAGGGCTTGTTGTGGGTTTATGTTCAGACAGTGTTCACATTTTCCCTGTATTCATGTTATTTACGGGTATTGCTAAGCCAACCCAAATTCTGCTCAGATACTCAGTTTCTGGGAACTAATTTCCCCAGTTGTGCTGCAGATCAAGATTTGGACTATTGACCAAGGATAAGACTTTCAGATTATTATTATTTTTAGCATGCTCTAGAAGAGAAAGACAAGCTCACCTTGTTCTTTGTCCTCATCACCCTTTGACTAGGGGCTACTGCCACAAATAGTTACACATCTACTAAGGAATCAGTAAAGGGCAAAATCCAGGCATTTCTAAGCCATCACTGGACTAAATCATGACACTTGCTTTAGTTTTGCACGTCTACACATTAACTCAAGACCTTTGGGAAGTGGCTGTAAAGCAAAGTCCTGCTTCTGTTTTCGAGTCATTTTCAGGAAGATGCACTTGTTGCTTGCTGTGTGTGGTCACCCAACTATTGTACTAGAGAGCAAGCCACACTTTGAACACTCACAAAAGGTAGCCCAGTGTTACTCTTTCCATCCACTCACAGAACCATAAGTGTTAAAAGTGACCTCAAAGACAGTCTAGTCCAACCTTCTTCTGATACAGGAAACCTACTGTTATAGCAGCATCTATCTCACCTGGCCATTGCACCACAGTGAACAGGGGTTGTTCATTCTTCTCCTTCAGGCTGATGTTTAGCGGGTTCCTATGACTGAAGGGGGACACAGGTGGCGTTGTGGGTTAAACAACAGAGCCTAGGGCTTGCTGATCAGAAGGTTGGCGGTTCGAATCCCCACAACGGGGTGAGCTCCCATTGCTCCGTCCCTGCTCCTGCCAACCTAGCAATTCACAAGCATGAAGTGCAAGTAGATAAATAGGTATCGCTCCAGCAGGAAGGTAAACGGCGTTTCCGCGCGCTGCTCTGGTTCGCCAGAAGCAGCTTAGTCATGCTGGCCACATGACCTGGAAGCTGTATGCCGGCTCCCTCGGCCAGTAAAGATGAGCGCCGCAACCTCAGAGTCGTCTACGACTGGACTAACGGTCAGGGGTCCCTTTACCTTTACCTTTATGACTGAAGGATTTTATCAGTGATAGTTGATAAGTAATGGCCGCAGCCAACTGCACTTTGTTTGGATTTGTTCATGAGAAATATGACTGCAAATCCCTTCTAAGGCTCTGAAATGTTCAAAGTGAATCCATCTGCATACAACAGAGCCATAGTGACAGCATTGTTTTTTCCTGTTCAGTTTTTGTTCTGAGAGCGAGGACACATAATTCAAGTATTTGCAGGGCATCCTTTGCAGTAGGCATGGTGGCAGCAGGTGTTCCTCCAGCTGGTGTTTTATCTTTTCTGATAAAACCGAGGAGAGAAGTGACTGATAAGTCCTTGGACCACCTCATAAAGGAATCGAGTTTGCAAGCATAACACGAAATTGGGCGACAGTGCATCTTCGGAGTCATCCGGATTGGCGCAGTTTGGAACCGTCACACCAGATTTGGCAACAGTATATTCAGAGCCTTCCAAATCTGTGCTGTTTGCAATGGCTTGGTCTGCCATCTTGATCCAAAATGGCACCCAATATCAAGCGTAGAAGAAGACTGCCTCTGCCACCTCAGACAGACAAACCATTTTACAAAATACATAGTAGAAAATAGAATAAAGTAAAAAAAAGGGATACAGAGAGAGATAAGAAACAGCTTCAAACAGAAAAAGTAATATTTTCTCTCTCTGTATAAGTGATGCACTTCTAAGCAAACTGTGTTTTACAGCTGGGCGAACATGCTCCAGTCAGCAGTTTACATGTACAAACGGACAGTGTATCTCAGGAGAATACAGGTGCGATCGAGTCAAAGACTGCACAGATGAAACAGACGAGAGAGGCTGCCGTGAGTACTTTTCAATCTTTAGCACTAGATTTGGTTTCATCCCTTGTCTCGCTGGCATTTTAATCAATTTGTAAGATTAAGAGGTTTGTTGATGGACAGAAATGGCCACAATATGCTTCTTGTTATCAAAATTTCATTGCAGATTCTTTCATGGATTAGTGTTGATGCTCTTATAACAGCTACATTGTTTTAAGACTTATTACCCGAATTATTGCTATGTTGTGGGGTATGGTTTGTAAGAAGCTCTCTCTCCCTCTCCCTCCCTCCCTCCCTTCTTCTTTTCTGATGCTAAACAAAGAGATAACAGCCCAAAGTTAGCATAAGCAGTTTGGTTTGGAAAAACAAGTATATGCAGAAAGGTACAGTTGGGGACACCTGCATATTAGCCAGAGGTGGGGCCCACCATATAGTGTTGAACTCTAGCTCCCATCAACTGCAACCAGCAAGGCCAGGGGTCAGGGATGATGGGAGTTGTAGTCAAGCAACATATTCTGGAGGGGCACAGTTTCCCCATCCTTGACATAAGCTATGGACTTTTTGGGTGTAAAGCAAACATTTCAAAGAACCCCATTATTCAAATGAAGATCAAGTACTTTTTATTTGGGCTACAGAAAGCGAAATGCTTCTTTCCCAGTTTGATACAGAAATTGAGAGAAGGCACTGGGAGTCATGTAGAAGTGCTAAAGCACTAGGTGCATAGGAGCCAGAAAGTAGAGACTGTGGGTTTCAGGAGCAAAACCAGCCTGCTGTGTCTGCTGTCACTGTGTAGAGTCCTTCTTGAAGGGTCCGTGTTGAATAATATTGTTGTGTAAGAAAAGGCTAATTATAACACAGGTCTGAGGCTGCCTTTTTCAAAGGGATGCTTATTGTACTTTTAAGCTACTCTCAGTTTGCTTTTCTGGCATACCTGACAGATAATTGAGAGTGAATTAGTTTTGCCATGAAACAGATTGTGAGACAGGTGCCCACCACCTGCCTAGGACATAACCACATATAGTTTTCTCCGGAAGTCGGTAACAAAATCTAGGCCAAAGTAAACATAGGATGCTGGAACCTGTGGTTGTCAGGTGGTGAGCCACATCAACCTGCCATTCCTGTTTTGATACCCACTTTTGTAGTGTTTGGTGATAGTACTTCATACATAGAAGATGGAGTTTGCCATGAGTTCTGCATCTGTAGCAAGTGATATCCATAAAATAGCTGAAGCTAGATATTGAAACTCATCTGTAGTGGTATTTAATATATATTTTTAGAACTACTGTGAACATATAGCATGGCCTCAGTACTTGGGAGGGCAAGCTGAAAAAGAAAGTAGCCCTTTTCATCCCCTTAGCTCAGCATTTTCAAACCTTGGGTCTCCAGCTGTTGTTGGACTACAACCCCCCTCATCCTCAGCCAAAGCTCAGAGATGGTGTTAGTGGTAGCCCAACAACATCAGCAGACCCAGGGCTGGGTAAGGCTGCCTTAGCCAATTCCCTACCGGATTGGAATATTCTGCAACTTTATCTATGAGGCAAAAAACATTTGAATGGCTTGCACAAGGAAAGATCGTGTTTATGATGAGCCAACAGCTTTTTATCCCTTTCATTCGCTAAAATCAATGACGTCTCCAAAACGGTAAGCGGTTCAGACACAAACTGGAATAAATGGCATCCAAGAGAAGCCAGCTTGGAATTTTCCCATGTAACAGAACCACAGACAACCTCAAAGACTATGAGTATGCCAGCGGCGCTAAAGACTATGAGTATGCCAGTGGTTTAAGGAGCCAAGTACTAGGGCTGGAAAGAAGTTTCATATCTTGGCAAGTGTGGCCTTTATAGGAGAAAATAGTTCTTAATATGCCTTTGGTAGAGGAAAACTTGATTACTTGAAAGCATGTTTTTGTTTCTTCTTTTCTCAATGATTAAGTCTTTGGGTGGATGTGTCCAAACTAACTTCTTTCCCATTGTTTCCACACCATCTATGATTTCCACCCTTTTGATTGACAAATGAGGGTCAGCCCAGCTAGTCATTACAAGAGTTGGCTAAAAAGAAACGAGCAGCAGAGAGCTTATGGGGATTACAATGTAATCGTGGACATCTGCTTGCATCATTTGCTTATTAAACATGGGCTCTGAGTACCATGCCTTATTGCCTATTGTTCATTATGGCCCCGTGTTATCCTACGCAACAGTGTTAACCACCAGAGTGGGTATGACAAACAACAACAACAATATTGTGTGTCGTATTTCTGTGAAACAATTTACGTACGTACATTAGACCAAAGGTGGAACCTTAAGGATGTTAGTTTGGACAAATCACTCGTGTGTTTCCCAAAACTGTAGACAAAGGTAGTCTATAGGAACATAACTATTAATTGTGGAACTTCTGAAAGATGCTTTATGAATGGGCAGAATCTCTACTGCCTTCCTTACCACATTCTGCTTCCTACCCTGATATTCTCATAGGCCTGTGATAAAGGTTTTTCTTCCCTCTGGTCAATAATGACTCTCCAATAATGATTTCCATTCACCATTTCTGTGAGTTCTAAGAAAGATTTCTCATCAACGTGCCTTAGAGACAGTTCATTTATCCAGCAGAATTAGGCCACTGTGGTTCCTTCCAGGTGTTTTGGACTGCAATTCTCATCAGCCCCAGCCAGCATAGACTATGGTGAGGTATGATGGGAGTTGCGTGGCGAGTTCCCGCCTCCCACCAGCAGAAATAAAGACACATGACGCAGATATTTAAGGTTAATGGGCGAAATTAGGCCACAACTTTATTGGTTACAGGTAAAGAGCGGTATTGGCTTAGGCATTGGTCCTATCAGACTGTCCGGCTTCAGCCTGCTTGCTTGAAGACCGGGAAGGGTTAACACCAGCAGGGGGAACCCTGCTGATGCACATCAACCAGGGACTCCCCCAGGGTCACCTATCGGGGGCGTGCTTTACGCCCTGACCTCCATAGGCTTTGGATGAGGCAACGCCCCGGAATCCTTTACCGGACTACCCTTCAATATTTGGGGGAGGTGATGGCGCTCCTCCCCCCCAACAGATCTGCATAACAATACCCCTACCAATACCTAACCGCCAAAACCAAGTGAATTGTGATGATTAGCTACGAGGCACACAAAAAACCAAATGGCCGGTGCCAATTTGCCAAGTGGAAAAAATTCCTACCAGGCCCCTTAACGGCGACCAACCGAGGTCCATAGCAAGGTCAAAAGGGAACCTAAAGGGTGGGCGAGTGGGAAAACCTTACCAGCTGCAGGGACCCAAAGAGGGAGATCCCGGGGCCGCGCCTGCCTTAAATGAGGCAAGGGACGCCCCCCCCCCAAGCCAGCCGATTGGCTGGCTCGGAAGATGATGCTGCCCGAGGATTCCCCTGTTCAAGCCAGCCCCACGCGCGTGTTGGTGGCGTGAAGCCCGCAACACCACCTCTTCCTGACGTCAGAAGTGGCTTTGTAGTCCAGCAGCATATGAAGGGCACCGGGTTGGCTATGCTTCAGTCAGTGGATTTAATTGAATTCTGTAGTTTTTGCTAAACTTTGTCAGTGAAGCACGGAAATTAAAGTGTAAAAGTTCAAAAGTACTCTGTTTAATTTTAAAGCCCACTCCCAGCCAAATCAGTTAAGTGGGCCTGTCATTGCTTTAAGTTGATTAGTTTCGCACAGCAGTGTGGGAGACCCAGGGTTAATGCCTGATCTCCGTTTAGTAATCCTTGGACCAATAAATCCTGGGATTGTTACAGAGTGGTAGACTCAGCCTTGGACTGAGGGAAGGCTTCATATCTTTCAGCAACAGTCATTATGACTAATTAAAGGGTTGGTGTTGACAAACCTTCTTAATCAACAGAAGGGAGGTGCCTGTTAGTGTGGGGTCTTAAAGATAGGAGCATTGCGCTGATTATGGGAAACCTAATGGCAGCGAATAGCAAAAGTGTGTTAATGTTTTGGAGGGCATACAATGTGGATAAAGTCACAAACAATATGGGCCCCTCATAGCTCTCTTTTACCGCACTCCGTTCAAAGAATCTTTCATGTGGCAGGATCTTCAGCCCTGGAAAGATCTGTCTGCACAGATTTATTGATGCATCAGGGCCATTTAATAGGGTTCACTAATAGAGCAACGTACACCCCTTCTGCAAAATCCCTGTAGAAAAATGTCCCCAATGTCATGAGGCATGTGACTGCCTGTGACTAGCTTCTGTATAAAATTCTCTTGCAAAAGCCAGTGGACTAGGTTCAACTATAATGTTCAATAGAAGTGAAGATAAATAGCAGTGCTTTAAAGTCAGAATTAAAGAATGGGACCCATGAACGAAAATACTGTCCCCCAATAAAGACGAGGAGAGCTTTAAGGCAACGAGCTGCTGTTGAAACAACTCTGAAAATGAAGACATACAGAATTTGGTTTCTCCAGCAGAATTTGAAGAGCCTTTATTCTATTTGGCAATTGGCATTGCTGGAGGTAGGTTTAACTGTGTAGGAGATAAACAATGTTTCTGAATGAGGTATGATATTTAAGAGATTGGTCAAATGCACAATGCTCTGCAGTTACAGGCAAAGTAAAATGGAACAAGCAGATCGAAGGCCACAGCCCATTTTACTGCTAATGGGATTAACAGCAAGAAAAAACTACCCATGCAAAGGCTAAGATAAACATCAGACCAGTGTTTCAGCTCCAGTCCATTTAATTAGTGTTTTTGCTTCATAAAAATAATGGTTTTCTCCACTTACATAAATGCATTGCTCTGATTTAGAATCCTGGCTTCTCTCTCAAGAACATTTCAGATAAAACCATTGTGAAGAATGTAGAAGGAAACCATGCAGAAGAGTATAGAAAGTGTGGGTCTAATTGCCTTACACTTAAAGTTTCCCTTAGTTTTATAGGAGCCATTTTTAATCCCATATTTCTTTCATGCTTTCCTATTAACAAAATGTAACCAAGCTTCAACCCTATTCCCCACCCCAGCTGAAGCTCTGAAACTCTAAAACGCCTGGTCTTTTGAAGATTGTAGAAGCTATTATTACAGTCCTGTTCAGACTTACCTTACATGCATCCTACTAGCTCAGGAAAGTACACATTCTGCCTCCATACAACCCAACCCTAACCTGATTTCTTGACACCTATAATTTGCCATTTTTATGGACAAGCATCTTAATGCACCAACTATGACTTACTATTTTGCTTCTGCGCTGTGCTGCTAAACTGTAGGGAAACTGTGGTTGGGCAAACACATTTTTGCTATGTGAAGTAGAATGCCAACTGATGCCCAAATTAACTATGGCTGACACATAGTGTGCTGGTACATGCTGCTGAAATCGTTGGTGTTTTGTTCCTCCTGCTGCTGCTGCTGCTGTAGATGGTCTCTAGGACCAGGCACAAATCCAAGCATCATCAATGGCAAAGGAATATCACTGATGGCATTTTCCACTTTTGGGGCATGTTGAGCATTCCCGGTGGTTTTCATGCTGTAGTAGCTGGAGCCCTCAGCTACACCAAGTTGAAGATTGGCCAAAGAATGTGTTAATGAAGCATTTCAACTGCACTGTCTACAACACCACATATCCGTGCCACTGTCTCTGGAGCAGCTAGCAGCTGTTACAATATTGTCAAGATTAATCCCATTAGCCCCTAATGACCAGCTGTCCCCGATGATTATCCTGCCCTGGGCTCATAAGGTTTTACTATTGTTGCTTCATTTAGACAATGATTTAGAAACACAATAGGAAACGTTGGAACAAAAAACTGTGCTTTAAAAATAAATCTGAAATAAAAATCTTCAAATGAATTAAAATAGTAATAGTTAATGAACTATGGCAAAGATTAAGGGGAAACAATGCTATCGTAGTTATAGGTCTAGAGGTTCTGCAGCTCTGCAGTTGCAGGTACCCTTTGTTTGGAAAGCTTGAACCAGAAATAAGAAGTGAATGACAACATCTGAATTCCCTCAGTCATCTGAACATGGGGAACTGTATTTAAAGAAATTTTAAACTTGTTGGTGAGAGCAGATCCTACACTGTGAGATCTTCCATTTGGTCAATCACATTTCCTTGTGGTGCTGAGAGAAGTAGGAGTGAGTGCGTGTACCAGCACTTTCCCCCAAACTCTTCCTAGGATTGTTCTGGGTAGGGCCAGCCCTACCATTAGGCAGAGTGAGGTTGCTGCCTCGGGCAGCTGATTTTGAGCATTGTGAAATCTTGCTGTTTGTTAGCAAAGCACTAGTTATTTAATGTATTGCTGTTCTATATCTTCTGCCAGGGAGGAAGAGAAGTGCTTGGGTGATTTTCTGCCATTAAGTGTTAGAATAACTTGACTGGCCTTGGATACCATACACCTTGGCCTCAGTTGCCATTTGCTGCTCTGTCATAGACAGTGAAATGTCTTGGGTTGGTTTGGTTCTGGGGAAGAAGTAAAGAATGCCCAAGCGGACTTCATAGATTTCTTACAGTCTTGGGAAAACTGGTGGATGATTCAAGAGCTCAGTGGCAAAGAAGGACGAAGACGGATGTCTCACAAAGCAACAAGGAAAACAAAATTAAGTGACATAATGAACAGCCGGGAGGGGAATAGATGGCCCTTAGATTAGGCATAGGTGACCTTTGGCCCCCCAGATGTTTTGGCCTACAACTCCCATGATCCCTAGCTAACAGGACCAGTGGTCAGGGATGATGGGAATTGTAGTCCAGTACATCTGGAGGCAGGAAGGTTGCCTATGCCTGCTTTAGATGATGATGGACCACAACTCCCAAACTCTGATCATAGGCCGTGGTGATTGAGGCTGATGGAAGCTGGAGTCCATCTGCCACCGTTGCTGATGTACAGCCTAACTGCTTCCTCTGATGCATTAGAGTAAAGCATCTTTCCCCTTGCAGAGTACCCAACGTGTGATCAGCTATCGTGTTCCAATGGAGCATGCTTTAATGCAAGCCAACGCTGTGATGGCAATGTGGACTGCAGAGACGCCTCTGATGAAACCAACTGCAGTAAGTACTACGTATGCACACCATGGAGGATTCCACTGGTGTGCTTGATCATAATAACCAAAATGCTGGCATTTCTTTCTAGACCACGTTCATGTGTTTTTCCTTCTTTTCAGCTCGTGGATGCTCCAATGCCCAGTTTCAGTGTGGAAATGGAGAATGTATCCCCCGAGCCTTTGTTTGTGACCACGATGATGACTGTGGAGACAGGAGCGATGAAAACTCTTGCAGTACGTCAGTTTTCACTTGGGCTTCTTTCACTACTTTACAGCTCAGAGATAGGGAACTTGTGGCTCGTCAGTTGCTGTTGGACCACAACTCCCATCATCCTTGATAATTGGTCATGCTGAGTGGGGCTGATGGGAATTTGAGTTCAACAGCATCTGGAGGACCACACCTTCCCCATACCTGACCTAGTGGCTGAGATTAATTAATGTACTATTTAGAATATTGGACAGCGTACCTGTGAGTTTTACCAGCAGTGGAGCAGGTTCACTCAAACCTGGACCATTTCAAACTGGTGTGTGTGTGCATGTACACTGAAGATTGATGCCCCGTGACTAAAATCCCTAGATGGGACATATCTCTATCAACATAGCTAAGCTCAGTAACATGAGACAAAAATTCTTCCTCCTTGTTGCTTTACGGTAGGTTAGAAATACTGGGGATTTTTTTCTCTCTGTGCTCTTGGAGGTAGATTCTTTGAAGGAAGATTTGTTTGGGGGCTGGGATAGAAGGCACCTCTGCTTCTTTCCTAAAGACAGTCTTTCTCCTGCCTTTGTAATGTGTGGCTATGGGTCCCCTCCTGGTCTGCTCTGCTCTGCTCTGCTCTGCTCTGCTCTACTGCTTTCATCCAGTTCAGATGTCCATGCTCCTGCTTGCAGGCTTGGTAGAAAAGAAAGAAGTTAAGAAGGCAGAAGCATTGTGCACCAAACCTTGGTGGTCTGAGCTTGCTCCAGCAAGTTTTATTCCCATGTACATATGTCTACAGTCCAGGGAGGTAGTGTGAAAAGTTTGGCATATGGGGAATTCTTTATTATTATTATTTTGCTGTTCTCTTCCTCAGCATATGCAACTTGTAAAGGGAATTTCTACACTTGCCCAAGTGGTCGCTGTATTCATCAGAGCTGGATATGTGATGGAGATGATGACTGTGAAGATAATGAAGATGAAATAGGATGCGGTAAGCAATGAAATAAACTGGCTTCAAAAGTAGTGACATTTGGAAATGTGACTTTCCTGCCCCTTCTGGGTGATGATTTGTACGAATGCAGGTAGAAGATAACTTGCCATATTTTTGCACCCCCTTTTACAATGTCCATTTTTAAAGCAGTATGTAGCTTTTGTTACCAAGTTCAGCCCAGAACATTAGACTATGATGTATCAATCCTCAACTGCACTTTGGCACTCAAGATGTAATATCAGAGGTTTTGTTTAAACTCAGGGTGCGTTAGTGGGACAATGTGGTAAGTGATGAAATCATAATATACACTTAAAGGACAAGATCCTTAAAAAAAAATATCTGCCACAAAACGCATAATACATGCCAGAAAGGTCTAATTCCTAGTTAGATATGTATGTGGAACCCAAGACATATTTGTCAAAATGGTGTGACCATAGGCTGTCCTAAAGCAGAAGGACATGAGGCCCTATATGCCATCCCAGTTACTTATTCCTTGCTCAACTTGACAGATGTTTCTGAAATCAGTAAGAGTTCCACCATTACACACACATTCTCAGTCTTTTTTGAATTCAGCCTGTATTCTGCCATACTGTTTCCCCCCCTGAAGAAACAGAAGCCACTTCATCTATTTGATTTGTTAGATTTGCACTTAGAGCATTTTAAGTTTGTGTTTCAATATACAATGTATGATTATGAGTGATAACTATTTGCAAATGTGGAATATCTTACAAGTGGGCATATCAAGGAGCTGTGATTGGAGGCAGCCATTGCCTTGTTGGCAAACCCAGGTTCATTTCTGCGTAATGTGTGAATTGGTCTCTGGAAATAATAGAAAAGTTTGTTTTCTTAAGTACCATGAGGCAGAAAGAAGTAAAAGATTGGCTGATGGAGGCTTTTCTAGTTATACTACAGCTCAGATAGCTAATGACAACCCCACCCCTCAAAATAACAAATGCTTCTTCAAACCTGAAATACTATTTGATATTGTGTAATGATTCTCTCTTCTGTTCCTTAGAGAGCGGGCATCGAGAATGCTACCCTGGTGAATGGGCCTGCCCTCTGTCAGGACAGTGTATTCCAATTGGCAAAGTCTGCGATGGGACTCCGGACTGCCCAGGCAGAGAAGATGAAACAAACATAACTGCAGGCAGACACTGCAGTGAGTAAATAGCACATGCAAAAGTGTATGGAAGGGTCAGTCTTGCTACCTAGGCAACTATGGTTCATCTCTGAGAACCTAGTTTTGGAAAGAAGAAAAGGGAGCAAGACTTCGTTTAACTTGCATTCACAAAGTCTGGGACACCATTCCTGATTTTTTGCAATGCTTCTTCCACATAAACGTTTGCTCAATAATTTTAAGTATGATTTCTCTGCAGAGATCAGTGGCAGTCCCCTAAGATGAATGCTTACCTGGAATCATCCAACACATAACTACTGGGTTGTGATTCCTAAGCTTGAATTGCACACTAGTAGTTATGTGTTTGACAGGGCCTGTGAACATAGCTGTTGGATGAGCTCATGGTGCAAAATGACTGCATTTCCCAAGTGATGTCTTTGCATTGTGCACACATTGGCTTATGGTTAAGGTTCCCCATTTGTTCTCTGTTTGCTGAAACAGATATTGTGTGTGTGTTTGTGTGTGTGACAAAATACCTGACGATTCAGTCTGCAGAACCAAGCTGCTCATACTGTGTCTTAAGGGCGATATTCAAAATGACTTTATTTTTGGCAGACATATCTCGCTGTGCGGCGTGGAGCTGCCAGTACCGCTGTCACTCTTCCCCTTCTGGAGGAACATGCTATTGTCCTGCAGGATACATAATCAGCAGCAATGACAGCCGCACCTGCATTGGTAAGCGAAGAATGTTGAGATATTGATCGTCCATCTCTTAACTTCCTCCCTACAATTGTCATGGATGTTAAGAACTTTCAATCTTCTAAAGCTATTGTTACTACCCATTTTTTCTTTTGTTACGGTGACGCACGGGTTCAGATTTGCTTGATATTGTAACCCATTGATAGATTGCCTGATAGCAATCAGTTTCATGCATTTTAACTGCAAGTTTGCCTGTTTTATAACCATTACTTGACACATCTCAGCAAACTTTGCCTAACACCCCTATTAATGTGGAACCTGTTGAGATGTTTATAATTATTTCCAAATTATTCATAGTTTTGTTGATGGGAATGTAAGAACACCAATGACCATCTGATTGCAGGATATTTCTTCATAATCTATAGAAATGTTTTCCAAAAACATACAGGTACACAAGCTGTGTTAGATGCTGTGAAGCATGAATGGTTTTAATCATTTTATTCCCAATAAAGACCATTTTGACAAGTATCAATGGGATGGTTGAGCTTGCATTTTGCCAAATAGTAGATCAATGCATTTTGGGTGGTGTGAATTTCTCTTGGATAGGGATGCTGTGTCAGTACATCAGTCTTTAACATCAACAATCAGGAGCGTTTCAGCCCTGTTTTTGGGTTTGTTTAAAACCTATACAGCTTATCTCGTATTCCTTTGTAAGTTTTTTAAAAAAACCTTTTTGTAAAGGCAATGCTAGAGTTTTTACAGCCGAGTCCTCAATTTCTTAATACTGCTGCTTGGCTCTCTTAAATAGGGCTATGTTTAAAACTTGTCATTGAGGTTTTCATACTTTTTTGTAAACACAGGGAAGCGTTTCAGCCCTGCTCTTGAGTTTGTTTAAAATCATTTAAGGTTTATAATTTCTTTATTTCCTTCTGAGGAAACTGATTAGTTCAGTGAAATGAGTTTTGTAGCTGGCATCTCGTTAAGTCTTTGTTTAATTCTACGTTAATTTTTTTCCTTAAAATTTTTGATTTTTATTATTTAACTCTATAGTCGATTACTTCTCGTTTCAGGGATTTTCACGGCATTTCATTTGTTTGGTGCTTTCCAATGTATGGCACAGCCCATGCTTTTCTACTTGCTTTTTTTGCTTGTTGTGTTACTCTTGTCTTCAGTTATATATATGGTGATGCCCTAGTGAAAGCAGTGGTCTTTCTGCATGCGTGACAAGGCAGAGTATTGCAGTGTGTGATGCTTAAAGGTGTAAGTTAGAAAAATAAGGTCGTGTAATCCTCTCCATTACCTTTTGACCTAGTTCTCTTAAGGTGCATATTGACAGTACCACTTCAGATTATAGATGGCAGAAGGAGGGTTTCTTAGACAGCTGAATGTTCTTCCACCATTCAGAAGACTAGCTAGCAGAGAAGAAGGGATTCAGTCCAGTCTTCTTACTGTCAGCCTATTTTTTCCTATGTGTGGATAATTTTGTTTGTTTGAAGGAGTATGCAAATTTGGGAGCCCCTCTATCTAAAGTGGCACAAGCCCATCCTCCCTGAGGACTAGACCTTTGTCTGTTGGTTTGTTCTTCATTCTGCCTTGCTCAGACTGCAAACGAAAAGCCATTCACCTGCAAAGTAATCCAATTTCAGTTGTCCTTACAGTTTTTGAGATGGAGGAGTTTAATCTTCTAATGCTGAAAGCCGAGTCCAAATTAGTGTCAATAATCTGATTCTTGCTTGCTCCTGCTATAAATGTTGTGAGATGAGAGAATAAGAGGCACGTCTGGCTTCAAGGTGATTTCTGAAATGTCAGAAGACAAAACTTAGATGATTTGCTTCATTGTTAAGATTCTAGTGCAGCTGAGAAACCCCTAATAAAAACACACAATTGTTTTTTAAAAATTGGTTAGACCTATCCCTTCTGCTAAAGCATGATTTTGTGAAGTCTCTCATGGTTACTGGCATTGTGGTCCCCATCATTTTAAGAAAGGTGGTTTTCACAAATCACAGAGCAAGTTAACTTTGTTGTTGTTTAGTTGTTTAGTCGTGTCCGACTCTTCGTGACTCCATGGACCAGAGCACGCCAGGCACTCCTGTCTTCCACTGCCTCCCGCAGTTTGGTCAGACTCATGTTTGTAGCTTCGAGAACACTGTCTAACCATCTCGTCCTCTGTCGTCCCCTTCTCCTTGTGCCCTCCATCTTTCCCAACATCAGGGACTTTTCCAGGGAGTCTTCTCTTCTCATGAGGTGGCCAAAGTATTGGAGCCTCAGCTTCAGGATCTGTCCTTCCTGTGAGCACTCAGGGCTGATTTCCTTAAGAATGGATGCGTTTGATCTTCTTGCAGTCCATGGGACTCTCAAAAGTCTCCTCCAGCACCATAATTCAAAAGCATCAATTCTTCGGCGATCAGCCTTCTTCTCCCAAGGAGCAGGCGTCTTTTAATTTCGTGACTGCTGTCACCATCTGCAGTGATCATGGAGCCCAAGAAAGTAAAATCTCACACTGCCTCCATTTCTTCCAAGTTAACTTACCTCTGATTTAATTTAGAGTTGCTGTGAGTTTTTATTGTAAAATAAGTGCTTGGGATTGGTTTGAATAAGCATTTGAACATATAAATTGATATATCTCCTTTTCATTTTGATCAGGGTAGACTGAGCACTGAGGAGTTGTGATTGGCAAAAGGACACTCAGTATGTTTCATGGCTGGGCAGCAAAAGCCAGTGTTTGAACTTGAAACTTGAAACCAGGGTTCAAACCCAATGTCCCACCTGTTGAATTACATGCTGCCTCATATAGTTACTGTGTGTCATCTTTATTAAATGGCAGCTCACATTTTAGCGAAGGCAGCGGTTTTCCAAAGATGGGCATCAGTCTGGGGGTGAGTTTAAGGAGAATGAAAACTTAACGCAACCACAAAGAAGAGCTGGGTGTTGTGGTTGCTGCTGCTGCTGCTGCTGTGTCCTGTGGACCCCTTACTCAAAATACTCGCAGAAGTCTTGGGTATTTTTAGATCCTAAGTTCCTGGAAAATATGGAAGAGACATGCGTTTATAACATCTGAATCTGATGGACATCTTTCTGTTAGTAAGGAAGCGTGTGCATCTGTGTAAGATAGGACTCCTGCAAATAGGCAGAAAGAAAGTGATGAATTCTGTGGACAGAATGTGCTTGGCAATGTTTGCAACCTTGTCTGTGTCACAGACTTTGACGACTGCAAGACGTGGGGCATTTGTGACCAAGTGTGTGAAGACCGCGTTGGCCACCATCGGTGTCACTGTGCAGAAGGTTACGTCTTGGAGCATCACCGCCACTGCCGAGCCAATACCTCATGTAAGACAGTAGCTCTGGGAGCTGATCTTTCTCCCTTGAGCGATGCTTTGAAAGCTAACATTATCTTGTCATCTCACAGGTGCTTGAAAGGAAAGCCGATTATATGCTTGTGATAAATGGAATGCCCTTGAGTGTAATGCAAAGATGCTTTAATTTTTTCAAGGCCTCCCAGCACTTTGCTGTCACTGCCTGCACCATTTATTTACCTATTAGCCAGTTGTTGCTGGAAGACCAGGCAGCAAGTCCCCCCAGTATCCTTCACCAAGTAATGTAAACAAAGACACGCCCCCCTGCCATGAAGGATTTCTAAGTGCCATTGATTTAGATGGGAGAGGTTTAAACAAGACCATAGCTCAGTGGCCGAACTTATGGTTTGCATGCAGAAGTTTCCACATTCCATTATTATATCTCCAGAAAGAAATCCCAGTCTGAGCTGGATGGATCAGTTGTGCAGCTCAGTATGTGGCAGCTTTCTTAAATGTTCATTTATTTCCACAACAGAAATCGGTGATGCTTAAAAGTGCTTTAAATTGGGCAGGTTTGCACACAGTGCACATATTTTTAAAGTATGAAAGTCGTCAAAGAGAAACAAGTAATTTTTGCCTGGCACTTTAAATATGTGTACTAGTTCATCTTCTCCCAGAGAATGAGACCCAGTTTACATGTTACACCAGTGATGTAGCTTCTCCCACAACGTGTAACCATATGGGCACTTCTGCAATATAGTTAGTTACCTGTATGAATTGGTGGTGGTGGGATTAGGTCTTGGTTGTATATTGACCTAAGAAACAATAGAAAATGAAAAATGTTCGGAATAGGGCTATGATACGAACTGCATGAATACCTGTTCATACAGCAGATAACTGTATAGACCATTATCCAGATAATCTTGGAATCATGACCCTCTGTTTCATGTGTAAATTGGGCCTTAATATTGGGGTTGCCGTAGAGAACCAGATTCTAGAAAATGTATAGAATAGATATGCCCGTAACGTAATATTTTATAGGCTGGTGGTACACCCAGTAGTCACAGTTAACTGTTGGTCGTTACCCACGCTTTCTGTAATTTTCTAGCTAATGCCCAACTGCACAAGAAATGGCACATTAATGCCATCTGTTCTTTCAGCTGGAGTTGCCTCAGTTATTTTTTCTAATGGCCGTGATTTGCTGGTTGGAGATGTTCATGGACGCAGTTTTCAGACTCTAGTCCGATCCCGGAACCGTGGAGTCGCCGTCGGTGTGGACTTTCATTTTCAGCTGCGTAGAGTATTTTGGACAGATACAGTGCAAGATAAGGTAGGTTGAAATGTCAAGCAAAATGGCATTTTTGGAGCAGAGGGATCCAAGAGCAGGATGTGTTGATAACTTTTCATTTCTCGGAACAGATGCAGGGCCCTCCTTTGTTTCCCAACAAAAACGAACTTTGAGATGGTTTTATGATAATGACCGCACTTGCAAGCTATGCTCTTACATGTGATTTATCAAACAAAGCATGCTATTATGCTATGGTACTATCTTGAGCAACTCTTAATATGATTGGAAATGGAGTCCAAAAACCTAATTAAGAGAAATAGTAGACATTCTTTCAAAACTGAGTGTATTTTTTCCTTTGCAATTTCTTGAAACTTGATCATTTAAAATGTGAAAGTACTGTGTTCTCTGAGGAGATAAAAATCAAATATTCCTCAAGTATGTTACAGATAATTGAGCTCTAGGTAAGAAATATTGACAGTGTGTTGTGCTATGGGCCAATATTTTATTCCATTGCTTTTATGCATTGCTTATATTAAGTTCATATAATCCAAAAGGTGTATTCAGCTTCAAATCCAAATGGTTCAAGAGTAATTACTTTAAAAAGATTGGGAATATGAGTTAAGAAGAACAAGTTGCTTTTTCTCTTGCCTTGCAAATGCCCGTAAAAATATTCTGCTGTCCAGTTACTAAAAAAACAAACAAAAAAACCTATATTTGGGAGCAGGAAGGATTTGTCTCTCAGAATAAATTGGTTAGTAGTGATGTGGAGAACATTTGCCTTCATCTGTAGCCCGTTCTTTGCATCCCCTAGATCAAGGGCTCCCAATCTGAGGTCCACAAACTTCACTCCGATGGTCCATGACATGTCTGTGCATTTGTGGTTGAAGATGGGAGATGGCACATCCATCACGTTCAGTCTTCAGATTGATTTTTAATTGTATTTTTCTTTTATTTTTTATATCGTGTTGTATTTTATTCTTTTCTTGTATTGAATTCTATGAAATTCAAATTGCTTTACAATAAAATACAGCATATAAGAAATAAAAGAAACATACAGTGAAATACAGTGAAAACCACACAGCATCTAATACAGCACATTACAATTGCTACAACAGGCAGAAAAATAATTTAAGGGATCTGCCAGGACTCAACAAGACCTCACCATTGTAATTCAAACTTTACTTTCAGGTTTTTTCAGTTGGCATTGATGGCTCAGAAATCCATGAAGTTTTAAATGTTTCAGTTGACACACCTGAAAACCTAGCTGTGGACTGGATTAACAACAAGCTCTATATAGTAGAAACCAGTGTCAACAGAATTGATATGGTAAATTTGGATGGAACTAATCGAGTAACTCTTATTGCTGAAAGCTTGGGAAACCCTAGAGGAATAGCTGTCGATCCTACTGTTGGGTAAGTTATAATGCTAAATTAAACAGAATCCCTTCTGTTTGTAAACTGTATAAAGTTTTTGAAATATCATGGACTGTGGAATAAATAGGAACGGATGATGGTATAGAGCTTTCAGCTCTGTGTTCTCTTCCTCTTGCAGAATTGCATTATTTTGCTTTACATTCCTTTGTTCACTGCTGAAACAACTGTGTTCCGGAGCAGCAGTACAAGAGCTGTGATAGGAACATTTTGCTGAATCCAAGAGAAGAGGAAGAAATATGGTGCAACTCACTGTGTTTATGTCTGTGGCAGGAGATGGCAGGCACCTTCTTAGTACAGTGGTACCTCTGGTTATGTACTTAATTCGTTCCGGAGATCCGTTCTTAACCTGAAACTGTTCTTAACCTGAGACACCACTTTAGCTAATGGGGCCTCCCACTGCTGCCGCGCCGCTGGAGCACAATTTCTGTTCTTATCCTGAAGCAAAGTTCTTAACCCGAGGTAGTTTTTCTGGGTTAGTGGAGTCTGTAACCTGAAACGGATGTAACCCAAGGTACCACTGTACTTGCTGCAGAATCAGCGCCTGGGAAAGATGGGTGTGAACATAAAAATGGAGATAGTGATAATTAGTTATCTCTCATATCAACATGCAGTCCATGCATTCAAAGAACATGGCTTCCCTGAAAGAATCATGGGGTCCATAGTTTACCCTTCACAGAGATACAGTTCCCACCACTCATGGAAAAACTAGAGTTCCCAGGATTCTTTGGAGGAAGCCATGAACTTCAAAGGTATGGTGTGTATGTGACCTTACTCAGAAATGTCTTCTTACAAAGAGATTTAGTATAACTATACATATGTTGATGAGAAAGACAACTTAGTTGATATCTAGCTTGCTCAAGTTTAGAAGATATATCCATCTGACAGACGTATCCTTAAAGTTCTGTTGCTTTAGGCAATCTACATTAATCAACTGGTTGTAAGTAGATTGGGGCCTTGGTCTCTGCTTGCTGTAGTTAGTCCACTGTATAAGATGCTGGGAATGGTCTTCTCATTGCAATGATTCTGCATGGGACAGAAGGCATTGCTGGGGAGCTCCTCCATGCAGTTTGAGGGACTGATGTGATAAGAATTTGCATTTCTTGGTGGCTGGTGTAACACATACACTGACCCTAGTTCCTCATGTGTCCTATCCTGGCCAGTGAGCAGAACGGCTGGTCTGGTGCCACAAGACTATTTCTAGTATTTCTCTGAAGACTGAGAGGCACTCAGTGGATTTTTCTTTTCTTCTTTCCTTTTATAGTTATTTATTTTTCTCAGACTGGGATAGTCTCTCTGGTGACCCGAAAGTGGAAAGAGCCTTCATGGATGGAACAAACCGCCTAGACTTGGTTAAAACAAAATTAGGCTGGCCTGCTGGGATAACTTTGGATATTGTATCAAAGAGACTTTACTGGGTGGATAGCCGGTTTGATTACATCGAAACTGTAACTTACGATGGACTGCAGAGGTGGGAAGAGGTTTTAATCAATATTTTTAGTTGTTAATTTATTTGTACTATCGCTTGTTCCAGTGATAATCTTCATAACAGTTTATGAGAGTTGTGTGTTATGGATTTCCATTAAATCCACACAGATGGATAAATATTTGAAACTATATTATGAAACATCTGGTTTTTTTTAGATATTCACCACTGTCCCTGGATCTGTGAGCAGCAACAGGCCAGCTAACCTCAGATGTTCTTTGGCTGCAACTCCCACAATTCCTTACAATTAGCCATACTAGCTTGGTCTGATGAGAGCTGTGGTCAACCAACATCTGAAGGACTCTGCTGGCAACTCCTGGGCTAAATTATTAACAGAAAAGTGGTAGGCTCTCCCTGTTGCATGCATTGATAGGAGAGAATAAGAATATTGTGTTGATTCTTAGTATTTGTAGGAGTGCAGAAGGTTATTTCATCGCCCATGTCAATTTGCATATTCTTGCGTAGGGGAAGGGAATGGTTTGGGGGCTTCAAATGTTGATCCTGAGATGATTGGTAGCGGAGGGGCAGGGTATCCCTCCTGGAAACGTCAATCCCTAAATACTGTACACAACTCTGCACAACTCTGGATGCCAGGGAGTTGGCACCCACACAGCGCCTTCCGTCCCATTTGCTCCATTTGTTTACAGCGGAGAACTTAATTTTAAAGTCCTATCTTCGTTTTTCCTTGTAATCTGGACTTTTCAAGGTCATTTGTGAACCAAGAACGCAAATAGAATACTCTCCCCCACCTTTAAGATAAAAAGCCTGTTACTTATTGCTGCCTGGAGCTTCAGATGTAACATTCCTTCCAGAGAGGAACAGTTTCTAGTTTATTAATATAAAAGTAAATGAGATGCTTCAGTATAAGCAGCATACTTAAGATAACATTAAAAAAATGCACTTTTAAGCAAGAGTTTCGATTTGTTTGGATATAGTACAGCAGCAGTTCTTCTGACACATACAGTTAAAGCACACACCCAAATGCACATTTAAAGCACACAGCTCCCCCCCCCCCGGAATTCTGGGAACTGTAGTCTGGTAAGGATGTTGAGAGATTTAGCTCTGTGAGGGAGAAACTGCACTCCCCAGGATCCTTTGGGGGAAGTCACATACTTCAAATGTATGGCAGATGTGCTTAAAATGTTGGGTGTGAATCAGCCAATAGCCTTGCTTCATAATTAATGCCGCAATCAATTCCAAAGTTCATTAAGGCTATCAGTAGCTACTAGTCCTGATGGTTGTGTTCACTCTCATCAGATGTCAAGGAAATAAACTAACTATCTGACTTTTAGAAGCCACTTGAAGGCAGGCCTGCATTGGGAAATTTTTAATGTCTGATCTTTTACAATTTTTAAAAATATGTGCTGTAAGCCGCCCAGGGTGGCTGGGGAAACCCAGCCAGATGGGCGGGGTATAAATAATAAAATTATTATTATCATGAACAGTTGCTGAGAATTGTAGGCATACAATTGTGTGCCATTGTGTGCAGGTTCTGCTTGTGTGTTCCCCATAGTCTTCTTTTTCGACACTGTGAGAACAGGATACAGAACTACATGAGCCTTTAATCTGATCCAGTAAAGCAGTTAAATTGGTTTTTTTGGTTTGAGCCCTTTAATTTCTTCCTTATTTTTTTTTAAAAGCTCATCTAGTTGACCACCCCCTTATAACCCTTCCTTGATGTCCTGTTCCGTCTTTTCAATTTTACATCATCCCAATATTTTTCTCCTCTATGATTTTTCTTTGACCCTCAGTGTGCGTATTTGTTTATGATTCCACAAGTCAGTTGCTAAATCCCTTGTGAAACCACCTTAACCAGAAATGGAATGTAATATTGATCTTGCCCGACTATAAGTCTTCATTTTCAGATTTTGTTAATGAAAAATAATTCTTTCTGACTCACCAACAGGAGAACAATAGCTCACGGAGGCTCCTTGATTCCTCATCCTTACGGAATAAGCCTTTTTGAACACAATGTGTATTTTACTGACTGGACAAAGATGGCGGTGATGAAAGCTAATAAATTTGAGGATTCTAACCCACAAGTTATTTATCAGTCTTCCTTGCGTCCGTACGGAGTGACAGTCTATCATGCTCTCAGGCAGCCCTATGGTAAGTCAAATGAGGGAGCCAAAGGGAAGTTGCCTCTTTAAAATGGCTGAAGGTGCAATTGGATGCCGTAGATTTGGCTATTAGTTGTGATAACTGTGTTGTACGAATGCTTGGCATGGGTGAGCTTTATTCCCTTGAAGCTTTCAAAGAATAAAATACTGATGTAAGGCATGTCTGGCTAAACTGCAGCCTTACCATTGACCATGCCATCTGTGACGGATAGGACTTGGAGGCCCTTGGGCTCCCCATCTCCGACGTAACAGAATCTTTGCACTTGTAAGGGAAGAAGGAGCCCAATGAATATTACAACAGCATGCAGGACAAGAGATACTTCATGCATCTAGCAGTTTGGGCTGCATGTGAGCTGTTCTCCTTGTTGGTTTGGTCGCATCCTTGATGTCGAAGGGAGCAGTATTGTTAGGTCTGACATCACTGCACACTTGAGGGACTGTGGTGGTAGATCTCCAGGAGACTTAATTTCAGGCATCCTGTCAGCTCTCACACCACAGCATAACAAAATAAAATAATTCCTTCCATTAGCACCTTAGAGACCAACTAAGTTTGTTATTGGTATGAGCTTTCGTGTGCATGTACACTATCTGAAGAAGTGTGCATGCACATGAAAGCTCATACCAATAACAAACTTAGTTGATCTCTAAGGTGCTAATGGAAGGAATTATTTTATTTTATTTTCGACTACCTACCTGTAACATCACAGCATACTTATTTACGGGTTGGCAGCTGGGATATTAATTATAAGCACCCTGTCCTATCTTGCAAGTGATAAGTATTGTTAAAGCTGGCAGTGCTGATAATCTTTTGGGAAGGTCTGTGTATGGCATATCCCTTTACAAGAGGATTTCTAGGCCTCAGCCAGCCTCTGAAGTATATTTTGGCATGGAGAGAGAGAGAGAGAGAGAGAGAGAGAGTATGTGCATATATATGTGTGTGTATGTTATATATTTCTCCGAAGAAAATCGGGACATCCTATTCCATAATAATAATAATAATAATAATCTGATTATAGTCTGCCCATCTGACTGGGCGGCTTCCAACATATATAAAAACATAATAAAATATTAAACAATAAAAAAATACCCTATACAGGGCTGGTTTCAGATGTCTTCTAAAGGTTGTATAAGTTACTTATCTCTATACGCTCCAACATTTCTCCAGTGAAAATAGGGACATTCTAAGGAAAAGCGGGACATTCCAGGATCAAATCAGAAACTGGGGCAGCTTTGGTAAATCCGGAACTGTCCCTGGAAAATAGAGACACTTGGAGAGTCTGGTGTGTGTGCAATTTTCTTTTCTTTTTTTAAGCATACTGTTCTAACTACTCTTAAAGGGGAGAGCGGCATTTCCTTATTAGCTGGAATGAATGAATTTCAGATGAATTAGGTGTGAGGCAGCCTCTGATCCAAGAAGTTAAGCAATTCCAGTCCCATTGTTTTCAATAGGAGAGAGGAATGCTTTTAGCTTTCCCTTTTAAATCAGTGAGACTTAAATGTACTTGATATGTAGAAAGAATAACTCCTTTGGAAAAAAATTAATAAGCCAAAATCTGTGAGTCTGCAATATGCTGAGAATCGGTTCAGAAATGCTTAGACGGTTGGGAAATTTGAACAGATTTAATAGGAGTTGACCATGTAAAATGTGTTATAGGAGGTACTCAACATCAGTAGAGGAAAGCTGATATTTTGTCCCTAATGTTTTTATGCACTTAGGTAAAAAGTACCAATGAAATTAAAAACATCATGAAAACCTAACATTTGATTTAGTTTGGTAAGGCTGTAACCGTATTATTTTTTTTCCAGTAAGAAACCCTTGTGGTAGCAATAATGGAGGGTGTGAGCAGATCTGTGTTCTCAGTCACAAAACAGATAATGATGGTCTTGGCTATCGTTGCAAATGCATGTTGGGCTTTGACTTGCATGCTGACGGACGACGTTGCATTGGTAAGGACTCATGCTGACTCTCTTAAGTAATGCTTGAATGGATGGCTGTATTCCTAGCTGGCTTTTCAGTTTCAGTGTGTGCAATCCTCACAGCTGCTGTGCACCATTATGTAGCAGAGTGCATGTGGGACTACTCGCATCTCCCCATAGGGGTGTTGTGCATGTTTCCTATGCTTGCCCAAAGTATTCCACGTGGTGGGAACTGTTGTGTTTCAAAGATAGTCCCGTATCTGCAGCCCATCCCAGTTCCTTGGCTTGCATCCTGCATATACTTCTCATTTCAGAAATGATTTGGGCGTGTGATTGGGTTCTGTTGTGATCTAGAGCAGGCAAAGTTCCATTGCTGGGTTTAGCCCTTATTTTATTTATTTATCATGTTTATATTCCACCTTTCTTCCATCACAAATTTCACAACATAGGTTTTTTAGACAGTTTCTGATGGAGGCATTGGCCAGATGAAGGCCTGCTTAGTTTCAGCAAGTTGACAACATCATATGCCTTTAGATTGGGCACTTGTTTAAATTTATATACATGCTTTGTTGTAATTTTCTGTTTTCCACTTTTCATTTTTAATTGAATTCGTCTTGTCTGGTAGATGTTCTTGCATGGATATTTTCTCCTAATCTCAGTTATGTTTTTGAAAGCATTAACTTCAACTAACTCTTATTTTAGGATCATTGGAGCCTTGAAGTAAGGAAGCTGATTTTTTTGTGTTGTTTCTCCTTACAGCTGTGCAGCAGTTTCTGCTCTTCTCATCCCAGCTAGCTGTTCGTGGAATCCCATTCAATCTTTCCACCCAGGAAGATGTGATCATCCCTGTGACAGGGACCCCTTCCTATTTTGTTGGGATTGACTTCTACGCCCAGGAGGATACCATCTTCTATTCTGATACCATTAAGGACATAATTTATAAACAAAAAACAGATGGGACAGGTAAGATGCGAATCTCTCTGTTTTGATTTCCTCCTCTGCCCATCTTAGCATCTTGAACTGAGCAGGAAAAAATGGGTAATAATTGCTTTTGATCCCCTTGATTCAGGCTACAAAGCAAAACTGCTGTTTTGAAAGAGCAAAAATAGCTCATCTCTATAGACTGTCTTAAATAGAATAAAACTGCTGGCCCATATAGCCCCATACTGTCTGCATTGATTGGGAGCTGCTTTTCAAGGCTCTTAGGCAGGGGTCAGTAAACTTTTTCAGCAGGGGGCTGGTCCACTGTGGACCTTGTGGGAGGCCGGAATATATTTTGAAAAATAATGAACGAATTTCTATGCCCCAAAAATAACCCAGAGATGAATTTTAAGCAGAAGGACACATTCTACGTATGTAAAAACATGCTGATTCCCGGACCATCAACGGGCCAGATTTAGACGACGATTGGGCTCTTAGGCATGTGTGGGCAAACTAAGGCCCAGCGGCCAGATCTGGCCCAATTGCCTTCTAAATCTAAAATATAGGCCTGAGATGTTAACAGGAAATTGAACCTGGGATCTTTTGCATACAGAGAATGTTTTCCACCACTGAGCTATAGATAGGGAATCCATAGAATTCCTATGGAAATGGGAGTGGAAGTTGCCGTAATTTGCATGTTCATCAGGAATGGAGCAGTATTCACTATCATTATTATTAGTCTGCAAATGCTATGCTGTAGTCTGCATTGGTTTTGATGTTGCCCTTCTTCTGGGATTAATTAATTAGGTTAGTTCTGGCCATAGCAAATAGGTTCTATAACATAGGTTTTAGTGGAAATCAAACTGTAGCAGAACGGAAGCAGCGTTGATTGCAATGAACACAGGATGCAATAGAAATCTACTGCTTACTTCCCCATCCACTGGCCACTCACTCTGGGGATTGCAGAGGGGAAGTGGTTAAACAAATAGTTAACTATTTATCATATAACGCTTAAATAGAAAGTTCCCCATTCCCCTTTTGATAAATTTTATGTCCATTTTATATGAACACCAGGCAGGGAAATCCTTGTAGCCAACAGAGTGGAAGGAGTTGAAGACTTGGCTTTTGATTGGATCTCCAAGAATATCTACTGGACGGACCCTCCGTATAGGAGCATTAGTGTCATGAGATTGGCTGATAAATCAAGAAGAGCTATAGTTCAGAATCTGAATAACCCTCGTTCAATAGTGGTTCATCCTGTTATTGGGTAAGTCTCAGCACTCAGCTGTGTGTTCAGAAATATAACGAGGTAAAGCCCTTCTGTGATGCTGCTGTGTTAGAATGCAGGCAGTGCATCATGTGCTAGAACGCTCTTCTGTGTCAAAGGTCCCCTGTCTGGAAACTTGAATGCTATAGAAACGATTTCTACTGTAACCTGTTTTTCCACATGCAGGATTGCTATTAAAAATGTGGGTATTCAACCATGCCATTCCACCATCTCCATTCTGAAGTGATACCAGGTCCAGGAGGGCTGTACCACATGATATTTATGAAACACTAGATTGACTCCCAACTTTTTTTTTTAAACTACTGTTTGTGTGTGTTTTAAGAGCCATGTGGTTTTGTATTTCAAAAATACTTCTTGCTGTTTTCAGTCCAGGAGCCTCCTTTTCCCATCTCAGATATCTTCCCCTTGTTCAGGCATCCCTCCCCCTCCGCCTTATTGTCCTGGCACCAGTTACAACATCCAGAGCAAAACGCAAGGTGGTACAAAATCAACACAAAAGGGGTATTCAGCAGAATTATCTATTAAAAAACCAAGAAGCGTTTGTTCTGTGCTCTTTCTTTGGATTGGAACAGAACTCACTGCAGCGTAAGAGTTCCTGTTATCTCCACGGTGTTATCTTTATAAATAACTCTCTTGGAGGAGTGTTAGAGCATGTCTTTCACTTACCTAGTCTCTGATACTCCGTTCTGAGGGCCAAATCCCAGCCTGATGTTTTTGCTTTGTAGAGGAAAAAGAAGTTATTTCAGAATGCAAAGTCCATGCGGAGGTTATTATCGTGGTTATGCGTACTCCCTCTGATGATGGGGGCTCCCTCTCCTGGCACTTGGTTATGCAGCTGGAGTCAGTTCCCATTATCTCTGGGCGAGAGGCTAATTTAAACCACCTGTGAATGTCTTGTAACTTTGATTATACTATGGAAAAATCTTCCTCCTATCTATTTTCTTATTTCCATATTGTTAACTGTTGACAGATCTGTAACAAGAAGCCATAATATTTTTATTTATTGCTGTTTATCCATAATGGATGGGGAGGGAATGCTCCAGTTCTTAGCAATATGGCTGGCACTTGCTTCTCTATTGAGTTAAACTTTTGTTTTGGTGAAAACTAGTCACCACTACTACTGTTACTATTATTATTTAGGGTCAAGTTATCCCTAGGTAATTTTCCGTGGATTTCCCCTTGCAGCACACTGCACTTCCCTCCCAAAATACCCCGCAGGGTCACAGTGCCCTTTGGAACATCATGGGAAATGGCACTGTGGGGGGGCATAAGGGGAAAGAGGAATAGATGAAAATTGCCTGCCAATCCCTTCCTCCAGTGTAGTGCCTCGTGAAATCCACTTAAGGGAAACCTGAATCCAATCCATTATTATCCTTTTATTTAGTGAGTGAGTGAGTGTTGAGTTGAGTTCAGTTTGTTTTTAAATTTGTTTCTTCTATAAGCGATAGCAAGAACAAATGTCAGAACATAGTAAGTACTGTGCCTAAAAGACCGTTTTTAGTTTGGGGGTTGGGTTTTTATTGCACTGCAGGTGACAGGCCGGGGAGAAATATCAACATTTTGATGTCTATTTGTAGTTTCAGTGCATTTTATTATTATTTCCAGGTACATATTTTGGACGGACTGGTTCCGGCCTGCTAAGATCATGAGAGCATGGAGTGATGGATCACATGCCTTACCAATTGTGAACACAACACTTGGCTGGCCTAACGGCTTAGCTATTGATTGGAGGTAAGAAATCAAATCAAAACAAGGATTTTTAAAAGCAGATATTATACAACCAGCGGACATTGCAGAAATAATCTTTACACTACAGCAAATGCAGCATCAAAACGACCATTTCTTCCAGAATGCCGATAGTCAAGTCATTTTCTTGCAAACTACAGATGCTTTTAGTTTGTCACCAAAAGCTGAAATACTTTAGACGGTAGGGAAGTAAGTTATGAAATGCCATTCCGAACAACAGATTTAAGTTTTCAATTACAGCTGGGCTGAAAGGGTGGGAGAGGGCACCTTAGCCAAAGCTTTGATCTGTAGTGATAGGCACCTTTTTTCCAGTGTTCTCCCTGCCTCAAGGTTTGCTTTGAAAGGAGATTGAAACGTTCACACCTCCGAAGTGAGGGCATTGCTGAGCCGGAAGGCGTTGCCCTCATTCTGGATTGACTTATGCAACTGATCCAACTCTGAATGGCTGTATGGAATCATAATCATTTTATTATTGTTTTATTAAATTTGTACATCACCCTTTATCTGAAAATCTCAGGGCAGTTCACAGTATAAAAATGCAAAGTAAAAGCACAAAATACGAAATAAAAAACAAGAACAAAACAAACCCATATCCCCCTCCCCCAACACATTTAAAAGGACATTTGTTGTGTGGGCCCCAACTGACAGGGAAAGCATCCCAGGAAGAAGCCTCATTAGAAAGGGGTGCAGCGAAAACAGTGAGGGGACTTGTGGAAGGCGGATTCTGGAGCATTTCATCCTCCTCAAAATACTAATTTTGCACCGGATGTTTATGGTGCAGAAACCTCCACTGAGATGAATAACAGTTAGATGGGAATTATATACAGAGGAATATACCTTCCACCTGCATGTCTCTGCAGGCAAACTACTTTTCTGTAAAAATTCAAATAAAACTCTCATTTCTTTCAGTTCTTTAAGGCTTTACTGGGTGGATGCCTTCTTTGATAAGATTGAACACAGTACCTTTGATGGGCTGGACAGGAAGACGCTGGAACGAATTAATCAGATGACACATCCATTTGGTCTCACTATCTTTGGAGGTCAGTATCTATGTTGAGTCCTCACAGCGGTCCTCAGTCTCTCACGGTATGAAAGCCTTTTGGAATATAGTAGGTTGCAATGCATTGAAATGCAGGTTTTCTTGCAAAAGTATTGTTTACAACAGGGCTGGGGAACTGGTGGCCTTGCAGGTGTTGTTTTGACTCCGACTTCCACCAGCCCCAGTCAGCATGTCCCAAAGTGTAAGGGATGGTGGGAGTTGCAGCCCAACAACATCTGGGTGGCTTCAGGTTCCCATATCTCCGGTTTATGAGGTTTCACTTCTTCGTTTGCTTTTGAGATACACATGCAAACAGAAAATGCAGGTTTAAGCCTTGTATCTGACTCTCTTGACATTGCAAGTGCAGCTTCGGTCATTTTCTGTCTGATTTCCAGTATGTTGTTGTTGTTGTTTGGTTGGGTTTGTTTGTTTTTAATGAGGGAAATAATGTTGGTTCTGAAACTCCGTGCTGTAAAAGCTGTTGTTGTCGCTTGCTCATATCACCAAATATGAACGATGCCATTCACCATGGCCTCTTTCTGGAGCAAGTATGTGGAGAAATAGACTGAACCTCACATCACACATTCATTTTCATGCTGCATCACCCAACTCCCCATGTGAAATTCTACAATGGTCTAGAGATCACTTTTGCAGTATGGATAGAAGAGGAGGAGGAGGAGGAGGAGGAGGAGAAGAAGAAGAAGAAGAAGAAGAAGAAGAAGAAGAAGAAGAAGAGGAGTTTGGATTTGATATCCCGCCTTTCACTCCCTTTAAGGAGTCTCAAAGTGGTTAACATTCTCCTTTCCCTTCCTCCCCCACAACAAACACTCTGTGAGGTGAGTGGGGCTGAGAGACTTCAGAGAAGTGTGACTAGCCCAAGGTCACCCAGCAGCTGCATGTGGAGGAGCGGAGACACGAACCCCATTCACCAGATTACGAGTCTACCACTCTTAACCACTACACCATGCTGGCTCTCACTAATTCTGAGGAAGAGTTGAGAATTGACTAGCACCCTAATTTCCCTAAGTGGAGATTGGCTTAATGGAACAAGGCTTTCTTGCCTCTCCCTTCTCTGTACTGCACTTCCAGTTTGTTCCTTCCAGTTGGGGGAACCTCTAGAACAGCATGTGGTGGTGGTGGTGGGGCTGCAGCAGAAAAAGTGGAATCAATAAAAAACCCCACCCACCCCCACAAACACGGCTCACAGCCAGTTGGATCCAAACCAGTACATATGCCCAGTCAGCTTTGGCATGTGAGCATTCCTGTTGTTCATATATAATAATAACCTCCGTAATGTTTTGGTTTTTTTGGTTGGGTGTTGCAGGTTATGCATATTTCACTGACTGGAGACTTGGCGGAATAGTTCGGGTCCGAAAGTCTGATGGAGGAGAAATGACTATTATTAGGAGGGGAATCAATAATATCATGCACGTGAAAGCATATAATGCTCAGTCTCAAATAGGTAAGCTTATCTATTGTACTTTTTCAAGGATGTATGTCGAAGCATCTTGATTTGCAGTAGCATTATCTGTTCAACTCCTATCTGTTCATTTGCACAGATTCCCAAGTTTTTGCCCTTCCATTTACACCTTTTACCATTTGTGTCTCAGGAATCTTTTCCTTCCTCGGGAAAGGGTGTGTTTTGTAAGTGTTTCCATCGTGTTGCAAATCTTCCGAATTAATCTTTCATTGTGTTTTCGAAGGCAATAACTACTGTAACAGAGCAACAAATCCCAATGGAGACTGCAGCCATTTCTGCTTCCCAGTGCCCAATTTTCAGCGGGTTTGTGGCTGCCCCTATGGAATGAAACTGAGCTCTAACCAGTTGACCTGTGTGGAAGATCCATCTAACGAGCCTCCCACTTTACAGTGTGGTTCATACTCCTTTTCCTGTGGCAATGGCAGGTGTGTACCCAGGTACTATCGATGTGATGGTGTGGATGATTGCCACGACAACAGCGATGAACAGAACTGTGGATCCCTTAGTAAGTATTGTTTGTATTCCCCCCAAATGTCACTTCTTTCGTTCAAAAATTACTCAGTTGCAGTCCACCTATTGCAACAAATTGGAGAACATAGTGTAAGCCTTCAATACCATTTATTATTATTATTATTTTAAAAAATTAGTTTTTATTAATGATTTTTGTGTGTTACAAAACAGATAAACAGGGGAAGGTGCATCTATTGTCTCCACTTTCGATCCATAGTCTTTTTGTTTACATTTAGTGAGAGACAGTTTTGTCATAGACTTCTTGCAGCTGGGGGAAAAGAGAGCTCGCACTCTCCGTAAAAATAAATAAATATATAAACAAAGGGCCTCCCCACACGATGCTGACACAAACCCCTACACCAGTAATAAGCGATAGAATGAAATACTATTTATGTTACTCAGACCTAATGAGTTTTCTCCCCCTCACCCTCCAAATTGTGTTTTTACATTGAGTGGAACATCTTTGTGTGGTAGCCAGGAAGGCTGGTTTTGGTGGCATTATAACTCAAAGCTTCTCAACATTTTATTTTCTCATTTAGACAATTCTTGTGCTTCGTCGGCCTTTACCTGCAGAAATGGCCAGTGCATTCCTAACCGGTGGCGATGCGATAAGCACAATGACTGTCTCGATAGTAGCGATGAGCTCCACTGCCCCACGCAGGGCCCCACTTCATGCCCGGCAGCCTTGTTCACCTGTGACAACAGCAAGTGCATTCCCAGAATCTGGCTGTGCGATACAGACAATGACTGCGGTGACGGATCAGATGAAAAAAACTGCAGTAAGCATTCAAATAGGGAGGATACAGCGCTGTGTTTAGTCTTTCTCAGCAATCAGCTTCTGCAACAACAGCCCAAAACCTCTCCTGCCTTTTAAAACCCAAAGCAGTGTCCATGTGATCCCCATCTAGGCCCTGAACAACCCCAGATAGTTTAGCTCCAGGGTACCCTCAGCCCCCTCTTCAAAGTCGTTGCTTTTCTTTCTCTGCAGCTCAGCTTCTACACAGCTCTGGCTACCATTGTAAGCATGCTTAGTAGGAGTAAGCCGCAGTTAGGGTTGGGAATGACTCCTCCCTGAAGGCCTGGGGACCCACTGCTAGTGTGCATTGGCAACACTGAACTAGGAGGACCAGTGGTCTCCTAAGGCAGATTCCTATGTTAGTTCTAGACTAAACTAGTTCCAGGGAGATTTTCCTTCTTAGAAAATACATTTAGGATGGTGCTGCACAGATTGTAGCTCTGTAATATGCTGCATAGTGTGTTAATGCAAAATACGGCTATGGGAAAATAGGTACAGCGGTACCTCGGTTCTTGAGCGTCTCCATTGACGAGCGTTTCAGAACCTGAACGTCGAAAACCTGGAAGTAAATGCTTCCATCTTCCTCTGTGTGTTTTTCAATTTTCTCAATTGAATTTGCAGACCACCCTTTGCGCCTCAGTTTTCAGAAGTTTCGGAACTCGAAAGGTCTTCCGGAACGGATTACTTTTGAGAACCGAGGTACCACTGTATTCTATTAAGTTGGTGTTTTGTTTTTTAGCTTTCACAGAGACATGTGAGCCTGGTCAGTTCCAGTGTTCTGATCGCAGGTGCATCGATCCATTTTATGTGTGTGATGGTGACAAGGATTGTGTAGATGGAGCGGATGAACATGATTGCAGTTAAGTATCACCTGCCTCCTCCTTACACTTGACATTTTCATCTTCAGGGCTAGTCACACTTCTCTGAAGTCTCTCAGCCTCACTCACCTCACAGAGTGTTTGTTGTGGGGGAGGAAGGGAAAGGAGATTGATGGCCGCTTTGAGACTCCTTAGGGTAGTGATAAATCGGGATATAAAATCCAAATTCCTCTTCTTCTTGTACTTCAGGGAAGTGGGCGATGCAAGCATTCCTCCTGTCCTCTAGAATCCCCAGGGATATATATTTAGTCGTAATCACTGCCTACCATGTTCTTGCTCTTAGTACAATGGCAGAGAAACTGTCCAAAAGCTTGTCACCAAGTGAAACCTGAGATAATCTTTCTTTTTTATTTTAGTTTACAACTGTAGTTCCAATGAGTTTAAATGTGCAAGTGGAGACCAGTGTATCAGCAATTATTACCAATGTGATGGTGTCTTTGACTGCAACGATCACTCAGATGAGGCTGGTTGTCGTAAGTACAGCACTGACCTAAGACATTTGGCTGCCTGAGGCAGAACAGCAGATGCCTGTCCTCCCAAGTCAAATTACTTATTACCCAAGTACTTGAGGGAGAAAATCCCATATACACCTCCTTTCCTCCTTGGCAGTAAAAATACATCAATGATTGATTGGATAACTAGCAATTTGCTGCCCTTTCATGACATCCAAAGTATGCTGCCTGAGGCAGCTGCCTCACTCTCCATAATGACAGGACTGGTCCTGACTATAGGAACAGACAAGGTTCCCTGTTACTAGTGAAATATTATGAAGAATTGAACACGCTGGCTGCAGACAAGATGAGATGTCTGCAATAACTCAGCTTGAGGCGCATAATAAAGTGGCATTCTCCAGTAATAACATGACATGGGTTAGATCTCACATGTCTTCTGAATCCAAATTTGAGTCAAGATTTTGTTATACTGAACTGCTTTGTGTATAGTTTTAGAAACAATTCACACATTGAAATCAACAAGAGCTTTCCTAACAGCTTCAGTGAGATGTGCATTAAATTCCTTTTTTTAATAAATACAGAAAAAAGAAGAAATATCAACACTATAATGGCAGCAAGAGGGAACGATGTTTGAACAAATGAAAACTACAAAGTATCCATACCACTTTATATTTTTAAGTGAAAAAAATCTTAAATCAGTTTACAACCAGCATCAAAACAATCAAAGAGAACATTCTAAAATAAAATATTATAGAAGAAAACAAGATACAAAATACACATTAAGAGCAACATAATTAACAGGAAACTTAAAATATCTGAAACATTTCAAGATAAAACAGTACTAAAAGGAAGTGAAATATAGAATGCACATTTAAAACAGCATGCTTAGCAAAGGAATAAAATTAGCAAGAGAAAAACGTCCCGAACTTCAGGCAAAGGCCAGGGGATAGGTGCAAGTTTTTGTATTAAAGCATATCCAAAATATTTGGTTATATTTTTATATAAGTAAAATTGCTGCTGTCCACAGACATTAAATGGCATGTGTACTAGTCTCTGATATCTGTGTCTGAAGAAGTGTGCATGCACACGCAAGGTTATACCCAGAAGAAACTTAGTTGGTCTCTAAGGTGCTACTGGACAATTTTTTAATTTATTTCCACTGTGTCAGACCAACATGGCTACCTATCTGAATCTAGTCTCTGATATGTCATTCTGTCATGTCAAGGGTGGTCCTTTTGCAATTCCTCTTAATTTCCAAAAATTTGCTGCCCCTTGTATCCGAAATGTGTGCCACAGCTCTGCTTGCTTTCCCACCAATGCGTGGACTGTCTCCCACATGCTTCGTATGACTATGTTTCAGCCACAAGGCCACCTGGGATGTGCCATCAGAATGAGTTCCAGTGTCAGTCGGATGGCAACTGTATCCCTGCCAACTGGGAATGTGATGGGCACCCCGACTGCGTGGATGGCTCAGATGAGCATCATCGATGCCCCCCCAGGACCTGCCCTCCTTCCCTTTTCCACTGTGACAATGGGAACTGCGTCTACCGTGCTTGGGTCTGTGACGGTGACAACGACTGCCGCGACATGAGTGACGAGAGAGACTGTCCCACTCAGCCTTTCCGGTGCCCCAGCTGGCAGTGGCAATGTCCTGGCCACAGCATGTGTGTAAACCTCAGCAGAGTATGTGACAATCTTGCCGACTGCCCTAATGGAGCTGATGAATCGCCCTTGTGCAGTAAGTTACCTTTTTTTAAAGGGCAAATGCAGGATGGACCTGCAAGATGCCTGGATATTGGATGGGGCAGGAAAATCCTAGGAAAATCCTGCCTATTCTGTTTTGCAGGGTCATTGTGAAAGGTAAAATGGGAACAGCTATATATGGAATCCTGAGCTCCTTGAAGGAAGAGTGGGATACCGACATAATAAATTTAAAAATACATAAAGCTCACAATCAAGTATAATATACTTGTTTGTATGGTAAACCTGCAACTTAACATGGGGGTTTGCCTAAAGCCAAAATTGAATATTGACAAAGCACATTCAGTGGCAAGTGGGATTGCCACTTTCTGTCTGCTTTTTAATTTAATTTATTATTATTTTATGCTATGCACATTAAGTTGAATGTGGACAAGTTAAATGTGCATAAATTGTGGGCTTACTGTATATTAATTGCAATATCTGGAGCCCGCAATTGCATGGCCCCACCATAACTTGCAGACCTTTTGCAGCTGTGCAAGACTGTGAGTATGTTCTTTATTTTCAGCAGTGCTTTGGTTGAGTTTAATATGTTAAATGTGTTTCAAACTTTGCTTATATCTTCAAATACTTGTTAAATTCACTGTCTATGAGATTGGGACATAATCAGTAGTTTCTTTTAATTAAAATTAAATTTCATCCGGTCTTTAATATTTTCTGTACAATTTCTAACTTTTATCTGATGATAATCTCAAAAAATGGCAAGCGGCCAGATGTCGTGTTTGTGATGATTACTGTCAGTGTTGATTTACACTTAATCCTAACTTCTTTCTTTCTTTCCTCCTTTTTTTCTAATCAATGCACATTCTCAGATGAGCCTCAGCCAGGTATGAGTCTAAAGCATACTAGATTAATATTTTGACACCAAATTGCATTTGTTAGCTAAGGGCTTGTTTACAGAAACAGGTATTCCTGAGAAGGCTTCAAAGACACTGGATTTGGGTTTGGGTTATTTTTTCTGAACCGACAAACTTTAATGAGGGTTGTTGAGTTGAGGAGGGAACTCCAGAATGTGGCAGCCATGTATGCATCCTCAATAGCTCAGTGGGCTGCATTATTTCTGATAAATCTCCACTCCTCTCACTTGGGCATCTTCAGAATTCTGTGTGTGCGTGCAAAGGAAGTGCTTTCACATGTGCACATGAAACCAGCTAATTTTTCCATTCTAACTATTCTGCCACATCACATATCTCTGTGGGGATTCCCCCAACTTTCAGGATCATTTTGTGGGGTTTGGGGGAGGGCATTTAACAGGCTGAGGTAGAAAACAATCGCAGAAAACCCTTGGTATGTGTTCACCATAACTGATCCTCTCTGTCACAGCCACAGTCACTTAAAAGGGTTCAAAGGGGAGCCAAAAGTTCTGTACAGTGGAACCTCGGGTTGTGAACATGATCCGTGCGGGAGGCACGTTCGCAACCCGCAGCGCCGCAGGTTGCGATTCAGCACTTCTGCGCATGTGCGAGTGCTGAAACCTGGAAGTAACCTGTTCCGGTACTTCTGGGTTCGGCGCGGTGCACAACCTGCAAACGCACAACCTGAAGCGTCTGTAACCCAAAGTACCACTGTACTATCCATATGTTCTTGTTCTCACTTCACTTTGTCTTCAAATTGACACCTTGAGCTTGTGGGGGGATAGGAAGAAATAGCAACTCAGATTTAAGCTACACCAACCCTGTATTCTTCTCTCTGCATACCCGATTATGTAAAAATAAGCCTCCAATTACCACAATTCCTATTTCTGGTATTAAACCATTCCTTTTTATGTGCCAGTGGTGGGAGAGGGTGGGCAATCCCGACTTCTTTTTGAGCTTCTTGCAGCCTACATTTAGACTTCTAAATTGATCCATTTTTGTGTTGTTAAACAGCGGTGGGGAAGCTGTGGTCCTCCAGATGTTGCCAGACTCCCCAACTCCCATCAGCCTCAGCCAAGATAGCTGATGGTTAGGAATGATGGGATTTGTAGTCCATCAACATCAGAAGGTCCACAGGTTCACCACCTCTGCTGCTAAAGAAAAAAAATGTAGATTTTAGACTTTAAACTAGCAAAGTGACCTGCTAGTATATGAGTATGTTTGAAAGGATCATGAAGTAAAAAGCGAATTATTTTGACTTTGCATCTCATCATAACATCCGATACCATATTTACCTCAGTTAGTTTGTGGGGAGTGGGAGGTGGGGAGAACTCATATAGGCAGCAAAGGATTTGTGGTTCATTTGTGGAAACCATAGCTGGGACTTTGAAGTAATGTTTTCCTCATTATTATTTTTTTAAAAGCTAGGATGGCTTTCTGTCTATCAGTTTCCTTGCTATGCCATTTGAGGATTCTGAGCACCGGCTGTTATTTCCAGATGCCTGTTAGCTGACGATACCTTTCAAAATCTTTTTCTGCTTCTGGTACATGGATGGCATTTCAGCAATGACAGCCCACAGGAAAAACAGGCCTTCCGTCCTGGCTATAAGTGTTAATACCTGCTAAATTGGCTCAGAATTTACCTCAAACATGTTAGTTATATGTGTACATATCAGTATACATTCCTTTTACTTACAACTTATTTAGTGCACTTGTGGCCCTCTAGATATTGTTGAATTCCCAACCTCCCCAGCCAGGGAAGATGGGAGTTGGGAGTCTAATCGTAATATATGGAAGGCCCCAGGTTCCCCAATCTCTCCTACTCCTAGATAAGAGCAGGCACTGTTGCTTTGCATTTGTTACAACTCCCTTTTCTATACTTTAGGGGAATTGAGAGGTTTTCATACCTGCTGGTTTATGTCCCTCTCCCATTTATTTGCAGACCAGGAGAGCTGTACGGATAATAATGCCGGATGCACACATGACTGCATCCAAGGCCCCTTTGGCGCCCAGTGTTCTTGTCCCTTTGGGTACCAGCTGGCCAACGACTCCAAAACCTGCGAAGACATCAACGAATGTGACCCTCCAGGGTTTTGCAGCCAGCACTGCCACAACGAACGAGGGTCTTCCAGATGTTACTGTGACGAAGGTTATGTGTTGGAACCCAATGGGAGGACTTGCAAAGTAGCAGGTGAGGAAGGCAAAGATAAGTCCATAAAGACAAGTGCACATGTAGATCCCCATGTCCCTAGCTATCCTGTGGCCTTGGCAAAAGTTTGTCCACTGTTAAGTCACCTGAAACATATTAAGTAAGAAAAGGGGTTGGGGGTGGGATTGAGCTGATGAAACTTGCAGGTGTTTCGTTTGGTTGCTCAGCGTTTTCTGTTTAAATTCAGTTGTTAAAAATTAGCAGACAGTCAGTGGTCGTATTTAAATTGGCACGCAGTCAATGGTTATATTTATTTGCACATAATAATAATAATTTATTATTTATACCCCACCCATCTGGCTGGGCTTCCCCAGCTACTCTGGGCAGCTTCCAACAAAATATTAAAATATGGTAGTGCATCAAACATTAAAAGCTTCCCTAAAGAGGGCTGCCTTCAGATGTCTTCTAAAAGTCTGGTAGTTGTTGTTCTCTTTGACATCTGGTGGGAGGGTGTTCCACAGGGCAGGTGCCACTACTGAGAAGGCCCTCTGCCTGGTTCCCTGTAACTTGGCTTCTCGCAGTGAAGGAACCGCCAGAAGGCCCTCGGAGCTGGACCTCATTGACTGGAAGCCCTCCTCTGTGTCTCACTGTGATTTATAGCATTTTACTGGATGGGCCCCCTAAATCCTTTCTTTCTAGGTGGCAAAAAAGGAACTGCTGCAACATTTTTATTTTTTCTTAAATTTGCATACCACTCTATACCTGCAGGTCTCAGGGTGGAACAACCAAATAAACCCCCACCCCAAAACCCCCACACATTTAAAAAGGGTATTGAATGTCAGTCAGCCAAAGGCCTGGTTAAAGAGGAATGTTGTTTGCCTGGTTCCTAAAGGTGTATAATGAAGGTGCCGAGCGGAGAGCCACTTTCTTCATGGACAGAACATTCCCATTCCTGTTTGTGGAGCAGAGGAAGCTGCCTTATACCGAGTTAAGACTCTTGGACCCATCTAGCATAGCATTGTCTAGGCCAGGAATAGTCAACCTTTTGATACCTACTGCCCACTAGTGCATCTTTCTTGATGGTAAAATTTCCTTACCACCCACCAGTGCTCAATGAAAGGAGGATTCAGCTTGTGCCGTAGAACCCCCTACTGCCCACCTAGAATCTTGAAACGCCCACTAGTGGGTGGTAGGGACCAGGGTGACAACCCCTGGTCTAGACAACCCCTGGTCTCCTGCTTTACTGACTGAGCTATCCCTTAGAGGCCTCTGTAGCATATGCTCTGCCGCTGAGTTCCTGTCACGAAATGAGGTCCAGGGGTGGCGATTTTATGACTGGCTTTTCCTCCAGCAGGTTTTAGTTGTTTTTTTTTAAAAAAAACTTTTGCAGAATTTACATGACTTTGCCTGTTTTTGCAGAATTTGGGAATCTCCTCTTGTTGGTGGCAAGCCGTAACCAAATTGTTGTCGACAACATAACTTCCCACGCGCAGCACATTTATTCTTTGGTTCGCGACGGAAGGAACATTGTCGCTGTTGATTTTGATTCGGTTACTGATCGAATCTTTTGGTCTGACACCACACAGGACAAGATTTGGACTGCTTACCAGAATGGGACAGACAGGAAAGTTGTAAGTCTCTCATGGAATGCAGACATTGGCCGCATGTCACGATTGCATGGCGCCCCTGTGTGTGTGTGTGTCCACTTCTTCACTTGTGCTGTAGCTAAATTCTTTACAGATGTTCATGAAGTGCACAAGTGTTGAAATGGTGGAGCCAGCTGTTTTCATTTGTGTAATGCATGAAAGGACTTACTCCCATGGCAAACGCCATTGTTTGCATTCTTTGACCCAGTGGAGTGAAAAGTGCTGCTCAAAGGCATGTGCTGACCTCTGTGATTTCCCCAGATGTGGGAAATTTGACATCATAATTTGTGGTAGACCCATCTCTCACAGTGCCCTGCCTTAGCGCTTGTTATGTACGTACACTGTTGGGAAAGGGAGTAGAAAACAGAGCTCTGTTATGCACTGTGGGGATAAGCCTGCATGGCTGCTAAATGTTGCAGACTGGGTAGAGGATTTGCTCATTTCATTTGATGTCTGTCCCTTGTTTCAGTCTGCAAGGGTCCCAAAGGCAGCTTTCATTTTCTTGATGCTTGCAAGTTTTTGAATGAATCCGTCTCGAAGGGTTTTGTACAGCAGTTTTACTTCCAGCACACTGCTGGGTAGATTCTTCCCATAATAAAGGAAACAAGCTAAAAATGCACAGGGCACTAGTATTTCCTAGTACGTAATTGATAGTACTTGTGACTTTTGTTTAACCCTTTGCTACTGCAGAGCCAAGTCCTCTTGCTTCTCTTGAGCTATTATTGTATCTTTAACATTACTCAAATACTATCCGAATGTGAGAGCAGGCCAACTGCTTCCAACCATAAGCCATTTGTTTGTAGTAGTTTTAGAATAGCAGTGAATTGTTTCATTGCAGTGAATTAGTCTCTTTGGGAACATGAGTTACATAGCATAGCTCTCTTTTTGCTGTCAATAAGAACGAAGCTGCTCCTTTTCTTTTCCATAGACAGTTCATTAATTTTCACTCATTTTGGCTGTAGCAAACTGCAAGAGCACTAACTTGTTCCTTCATGGTTTCCGGCAGGTACTTGACAGTGGTGTTACCGTAACAGAAAGCATCGCAGTGGACTGGGTAGGCCGCAATCTTTACTGGACAGACTTCATTCTTGAGACAATCGAGGTCTCCAGACTCGATGGGAGCCACAGGACAGTGCTGATCAGTGAAAATGTAACAAACCCAAGGGGACTAGTGTTAGATCCCAGGACAGAGTAAGGTTTTCTCCTTTTTTCAAAAGGCACCTTTCGACAATGGGATACTTGCTTCCTTGGGAAGGGCAATTTATCAAAGAATTACTGAATGAACAAATTGTAGTGTTATATCACCATTTGCTGGTATTTCTATGAAGTGTAGTAGTCAAGTCACTTGACCACATTCCCAGAAGTTGTCGTTGAATTCTCCTAGAAGTGTTGTCCAAAGCTTAACCCTAAGCAAAGTACGCAGATTGAAATCTGTGGGTTTTGAATCAGACTGGCCATCTTGTGCCACTTGCCCACTTCCAGTTCACCCCATTGTTAAGCAGCTCCTTATACAGGGAATGTGAAATTCATAGGACATTAGGTGTAGTTCTGGCTACGTTCTATGGTCCTCCTATTCCGTAAGCTGTAGGAAATGGTCTGACCCAACCATGCCAGCCCAATAAATCCAACTCTTTGGCCAGCTTGGGTTAGTCATCATAGATACATTTAGCAAACACTTTTTTATTGTTTGCATGGTATATTTGAAAATGCATCTGCCACTTATTTACGTAAGAGATTATATGAAGAGTTGAGGGGCTTTACAATCCCGACTTTATATATTCTCCATGAACTAGGTTGTGTTAGTTCAATTTCAGAAACAGTGGAGCATTCTGAAGAGTTAGCAGCTTGCTGGGCCTGCTCCAAGAGCAGAGATGCTGTTTTGCTTCAACCTACATGCTTATTTTTTATTCTTATTTTTTGCTCCTTGTTTTCCATGGACAGTAAGTTTTGAGAAAAGGCATCAAGGGACATAAGGAAATATGGGCTGAGACACCTTGCTCTGCATATATTTTTTTTTGTAAGGATATATGCTTCTCTCTTTTTTTGCAAATGCAGAACCTTATCTCCTTTGCACATTTTTTATATTTACTGGCAACTGAGATTTATACGTCTTTGACTCCTTTGTTTAGAAGCAGTCAGCTCCACTTCTTTCAGGTCTGGGGTTCTTGTGGAAATGCTTTAAATCAACTTGGTGTCGGAACCACAGCAAGCATTTTGACGAAGTCTCATTTAATTAATATGGTTGCTTATTACATTTCGGAAGCCCTGACGAGGCTGATTTCAAGGCTGAAACTAGGGGCAGTGTGTGATGACAAGTGTTTCTGGGTAGGGCTGTCTGAACTCTGCCCTAAAAATAGAGAAATTAGGGAGAAAATAGCCCCATTTGGGCCCCAAGGAAAGCTGGGCAGGGGACTAAGGCCACCTAAGTGAGCTCTTGGCAGAGGCAAGATTCAAACCAGGGACATTCTGGCCCTTGGCTCTCTCTCTTAGCCATTACACTATAGCACCTTTCAATACACCAAAAGCAGCTTTTGTGAGTGAGATCCTTTGACATTTCCGACTGTACCAGTGGTACCATTGTTCCTGCGATCGTTAATCAGTTGTTTTCCACAGTGCTCACGTGATGTTCTGGACAGACTGGGGCCGGAATCCCCGAATCGAAAGAGCAAGCATGGATGGCACATTACGAACCACCATCGTCAGTAAGAAGATCTATTGGCCCAATGGACTTTCCATCGATTACCCAAACAAGCTGCTGTATTTTGCCGACGCCTATCTCGACTACATTGATTTCTGTGATTACAATGGAAACAACAGGCGCCAGGTGGTGGCAAGTGACTTGGTATGAAAAGGGAAAAAACAAGAAAATTGGCCGGGGGCGCAGGGTGTGACCATGGATTCCTGTATGGTGCAAATGGCTTCTGTGTTCTTCTGTGGTGAGGCAGCAGGTCCCAATCTTCTGACTTTACTCCAAAACTCTTGTGTCCAAGTCCAACACCTGTCCACTGCACCATGACAGATTTCTGAAGCCATTAGCCTACAATATATTGCTTAAAAGTCACTTATTAAAAAAAGTCCTGTGGCTTGCTGTCTAGTTCCTGTATGGGATGCAGTGCTTTGAGAGAAAGAACATAGGTCAACTTTGTCTTGTAGCTGTTGGCTTAAGGCTGACAAAGTCTATTGAACTTAAAAAGACTTAACACATTTGCAGAATTCAGACATCCCACCGTATCGTGATTTTTGGGACCCCAAAACATGGCTTTCATAAGAAGAGAACTATTCAATCTAAGCACAAGAGAGCAAAACGGAAGAGTGAGGCTTAAATGATTTCTTTCTTTCTTTTTCTTTTCGGAATAAATTTGATTAGGGTTTATAGAGAAAACTAACAAAACAGTATCAAATATTGTTTCCTCTGTTTTATCCAAACTAAGACTTTGATCTAAATACAATAAAAACATAAAGAAAAAGGAGGGGAAGAGAAAGAAATAAGGAGAAAGAGAGAAATAAAGGAAAAGAAATAGAAAAGAGGTTAAAAGAGAGAGTGGGGAATAAAATCCAGAAGGTAAGGGACTCCTGATGCTACGTCCGTCCACTATTAACAATATTCACTTCATCCCCTCCAATATAAGACCCAACAAAGCCACTTTCTATAAACAAACATCATCTTCAGTCCTCAAATCCAAATGTCATTATTTCTTTTTCACTCAACAGGTCAGTGAGAGGTTTCCAGTCTTTAACAAATGTTAACAATGGCTTTTCTCATGTCAACATCTCTCAGCCAAGTCTGTTAATTTTAACATCCATTCTTCCATTGTTGGCAATAATGGGTCCTTCCACCTTTGTGCGTAGCATATAAAAGTCCCGCAGCCTGGAGCAATGCTTACATTATTTCTCATATTTTATTGGGTCGTGGGAGAAATTATACTTGAGAGTAGATGTAGAGATTTCTGTGCTGTGCCACTTATTCTGGATACCAGTAACAACTGTAATAGCAACAGTGTTAAAATGAAACCAAGCCCGTTGCCCTTCTTTTAGGTGCTGCGGCATCCTCACGCACTGACCCTTTTTGAAGATTTTGTATACTGGACGGACCGATACACCCACCGAGTACTTCGAGCCAACAAGTGGCATGGAAGAAATCAAACCGTGATGGTTTATAATATCAACCAGCCTCTGGGCATTGTTGCAGTTCATCCTGTGAAGCAACCGGCCGGTAAGCTTAGCCAGTTACGATTTTGCAGCAGAAAAGCAAAACCATCCAGTGTAAATATTAGTAGACATCAAGAATATTTTGGATACTTCCAGCGATGATATTGGGCAAACTCTCCAGGGCCACAGCGCTAAAGCAGGGGTGGGAAAGAGGGTCTAGCCCCTGCAGGCCATTTTGACATGTGGGTGGGATTGTCCATCTGTCAGTCCCCTGATGTCACAATGATGTCAGGTCATCTATTATTTTTTTTATTTTTTTATGTACAGGCGCAGCTCCAACTGTTAGGAGACCCTTAGAAAACTACTGTTCCCAGCATTCTTTGTGGGAAGCCATGATTGTTAAAGCGGTATAAGGATGCTTTGAATGATTGGCGTGGATGAGGTTCATGAGTACAAGGAGTTAAGAGAAAACAGACCTATTTAAAGGGCCCCATAAGCAGCTTGCCTCACAAATCCCTACTGTTGTTCTAAAAGTATAGGTTTTCTTTTCTTTCTTTTTTTAAAAAAGGTTTTTATTAGGGTTAATAAAGAAAAATGCAAAGATTATTGTCAAATATCCTTTTTTGTCCAAACTAAAACGAGAAAGGAAGTGGAAAAGATAGAGAAAAAGGAATAAAAAAATATTTAAGAGTGAGAGAGAGGAGGTAAGAAGCTAAAGAACTTCAAATTCTTCGTCTGTCTGCTATAGATAAACATTATTTACTCCATCTATCGAGTATAACCTAAAAATAAAGGTTTTCAATGCAAACCAGGATTCTGGGCCATAGTACCGAGACGCCATCAATAACTAGTCTTAGCTTGATGTAAAAAGCCAGATGTGACAAACCAGTGGTCTTGCCTAATTCCCTCATTTCATATCATGCCACACTACTTCTCTCTTTTTCCCCAATTTACCTTATCAATGCTTTTATTTCTCTCTCTCTCTCTCTCTCTCTCTCTCTCTCTCTCTCTCTCAGGTATCAATTTTTGCAGCTCATCCCCCTGCAGCCACCTGTGCTTGCTTTCTGCATCGGGACCACGGTTTTACTCCTGCGCCTGCCCATCTGGCTGGACTCTCTCCCCTGATCATGTGAACTGCATGAGAGGTGGGGTCACTGGAACTGTAGCTGGAGAGAGAAAGAAAACCACAAAACATGCCACTATCAGGGAAAGACTTCTCTAGTCCCCGTCTGGTATTTCAGCAGAGTATAGGGGAGCAAATCTCCCAGATTTTGTTGTTATTGTTTTCAGGAAACATTGTGCATAACCCTGCGAAAATGCAGTTTATAAAACCTGAATCAGTAGGCATGTTTTGAAAACATTTCAGACTTTGCGTTACATGCATTTAATATGTGTAGGACTCCACATTCTGTAGACTTTTCTGCTATAAACTGAAAACATACTGTATTATGATAAATGTTAGAGTTCAGTCAATTGGACTTGATAATGCACAAGAATACTTAACTTCCTTGGAGGTGCTCTGGCAGGCCGTGGGTCATGAGACTTAAATAGGATAGATTCCCATGGGATTTGAGCATCATTACAGGATGCTTAACATTGCAATCCTATGCCTCCATTTCTGGGACTAAGCATCTCTGGAAATAGTAGTTAGGAGCCTAAGGTTCCCTTTTCTCTGGGAGAATGAGCTTCCTCAATGGAAGAAGTGATAGAAGGACTTCTTTCCACTGATGGAAAGAACCTTTTGGATACAGCCCAGCAGGACTCAGCTTCTGAGTTAACATGCTCTGCACAGTGGTTTTAACAGAGAAGAGCAGATCGTAGCAAACACAAGTATTACACATTCTCATTCAGGATTTGGAAAAAATGGGGTGGGGTGGGGTGGGCTTGACCTTTTCCCCTGCAGAGATTGATTTGGGCTCTAATCCTTGCTGACACTGTTTAGTTCAGCTTGCCAACAAGAAATTTTCAGCACTGAGTCGCGTTTTGCTTGCATTGTTTTCTTTTCACCACAGTGATATTGTTTAAGTCTACACAGCTAATTGGTGGAGCCAATATTGCAAACCGTCACGATGACAGAAAAGCACAAAGTCCCAAGCAGCACTGTTTTCTTGTTTTTTAATCATCGCATGGCAGTCTGATTCATCATATGCAACCCCTGAACATTTTTGTGTTTCCCTCCTTTCACTGTGAAGCTGTTAAAACCAAATTTTTTTGCTCCCCCCCCCCTTTTTTAAGCATTAGAGCTGTGTAGTAATACGGTGGTCCAGTTCTCTTAATATGCAAGCGGTTCAGAATTTCAGGACATTTCAGGCCTCTGTGATAGGCCACACTTTGATCTCTGAAGGGCTGTGTGGGGAGAGGAAAGTATCTGCTATTAGAGTTGACTTCGTGCTTGCAAGTCAAAAAATAGGGCAACAGCTGCTGAAACGCAGAGTAGCTGCAAAGGTGACAAAGACTTGAGTCTCTCTTGGATGCCGATTTCAAGAGGACTGCTCCAAAATTAGTGCTTTGATGACATGGATGCCTTATAGGAAGGGACCAAAGCTCAGTGGTGGAGAGACACACCTTTTATGTTAAAGGTTTCAGGTTTGATCCCAGGCATCTCCATTAAAATTAAATAAAAATACCTCGCAGCAGAGCCTGGAGAACCAGTGAGTCAGAGCCAATAATACTGGGCTGAATGCACAAATAATCTGACCTGGTATAAAACGTTCTACTGTGTTCATACATGTGTTTCAATGAGCTGAATTTCCCCCCAAAATTTAACAAGCCAGAGAATTACATTTTCTTCTTTTTAATAAATACAGTAGAGTAAAATTTTGCTGCTTATCATGCTGTTTTGTAGTCGAAGAGCCATTCCTTATAGCCGTAAGAGATAACATAATTTACGGCATTTCTCTGAACCCCGAGGAGAAGACCAATGATGCAATGGTTCCAATAGCAGGAGTGCAGAATGGATATGATGTTGACTTTGACGACTCGGAACAGATGATCTACTGGGTTGAAAATCCAGTAAGTAAAATGCAGTTGCTTTGTATAGCTGTTGGTTGGAAGCGCTCTGCTTTGTAAAAACTGGTGTAAGGGATTGATGCTTTAGCCAGTTGGTAGGCATGCTGACTTCTATCTGCAGGGCAGCCCCAAATGGCTTATTGTACTTTGCCTGTTTTGCCACCCTGTGTTTGGCAGGTAGGCAGACACCATCTTGTGAAGCAGGTCATTCATTGCAATCTATTATGAAAGCCGAATTCATTATTTGGCTTGCTTGGAAGAGCTGCCAAATGTCAGGCCTGCAATTTTTTTTTTAAAAAAATTTTTTTATTATTAACTGCACTTGTAATTCACATTTTAGCTGAAAGAGCCCCCTATGGTGGCAAACTATATCAAGGTCGCATTCATGCACAATGAGTTGCATTTAGCGAAGTTGTGCTCAGAGTAGACTCACTGAAATTAACGAACCCAAATTAGATGTGTCCATAGGCTTCAGTGGGTCTACACAGAGTAGGACTAGCATTTAAAACACATGGCTTCCCCCAAAGAATCCTGGCAACTGTAGTTTGTGTAGCTCTGTGAGGGGTAAACTGCGGTTCTCAGGATTCTTTGCATTTGTAGCCTCCTTTTCTCTCTACCCCGATTCTTCACATCACTGTTTAGGACTGGCACATTTATTTTCATTTATCAGACAGTAGCTGCCATCCTAAATACACTTCCTTGGGAGTTTGTGCAGTGAGAGCCAGTGTGGTGTAGTGGTTAAGAGCGGTAGTCTCGTAATCTGGGTAACCGGGTTCGCTTCTCTGCTCCTCCACATGCAGCTGCTGGGTGACCTTGGGCCAGTCACACTTCTTTGAAGTCTCTCAGCCCCACTCACCTCACAGAGTGTTTGTTGTGGGGGAGGAAGGGAAAGGAGAATGTTAGCCGCTTTGAGACTCCTTAAAGGGAGTGCAAGGCGGGATATCAAATCCAAACTCTTCTTCTTCTTCTTCTATGTATAGAAAGTGTCTAATCTGGGGGCTTTATTTTATTTGGTTCTTTTTTACATTCAAGTTGTAGTAGACCCAAATATGCCTCCTTAGAGCTTGTAACGCTCTACAATACACATGTGTAAGACGTTCACGGTTTTTCAACGCTTGGCATTTGTTTTTTCTATCTTCAGGGGGAAATTCATAGAGTGAAGTCAGATGGAACAAACAGGACAATATTTGCCCCAGCATCTATTGTTGGTTCCCCTATGGGCCTTGCTTTAGACTGGATATCTGGAAATCTGTACTACAATAACCCTGCCACACAATCCATTGAGGTAAGCCATTATTATCTTCAGGATAACAATTTTAGGATAAAAAAATACTTAGTTTAACACCTCAGCTAAGTTGCTTACAGGTTCACTGCTGTGCCAACAAGTGTGCAAATTGTGATTTAAAGTGCCTTCCTTAATTTCTGTGCCATACGGTTTGTTTGGTAGGTACTGACGCTCCACAGAGAAGTAATTTATCGAAAAACACTAATCACCAATGATGGTACTGCTGCAGGATCTGGAAGGCCAGTTGGTATAACCTTGGATCCCATTCACGGGTAAGTTCAATAAATTGTTTCTGGCTCGATCAAGGTTTTATATTCCTGGCTACCAGGTTTGTGTTCCAGGGAGGTCACTTTTCTGCTCTCCTGGTCACTGGATCCCAGACTAGCTGAGACTAGCTGAGATAAACCAACTCCAAAGCACAGTTTATGAAGCTGGCTTCTTTCAACTAACCATACTTAAGTTTAACCACAGTTTCGGGTTTGAACAGCACATTAAACTGAGGAAACTTCCGGTCTCTTTGTGGCCAAGAGAGGGAAGCGGAAGCCAACAAGCCTGAGGGTTACTGAGGCTCCTAATTGTTGTAGCACTAAGCCATTCGGTTTAGCATTATGTCCAAACACCACTTGTAGTAAAACACGTCATTTTGTGCTAATATAAAATAAGGGGTGTTGTTATACACGCTAAATAAGAATTCCACAAAGCAATTCTATGAAGGCCTACTCAGAAGAAAGTCTGAGGCCATAGGAGCCTGCTGTTAGGTCAGTGTGCATACGATTGCAACCAGAATGTCAAACCTCTAAATGCGTACACACACAAACATTGGTTACTGAAAACCCTCATTTCCTGCTTTCTTGATGATTGAAATAACATTACGTTGCAGGAAGCTGTATTGGACGGACCATGGAACTGACAGTGGGGTCCCAGCCAAGATTGGCAGTGCAAATATGGATGGCTCAGGTATCCAAACCCTCTTCACTGGTAATCTGGACCATGTGGAGTTTATCACCATTGATATCAAGGAACAAAAGCTGTACTGGCCAGTCACAAGCACCGGAGTGGTATGTATGCACATATAAACTTGGGTATGTTTGTGTGCCTGACTTCTGCTACTTATCACAGCCAAAGAGTTATGAGCTTTAAAACGGAAATGATGAGGTGGTTAACGTTGAGGAGGGAAGAGATGGATCCATCACAAAGTATTTAGTGTGCAGCTTTGGGTAGCTCTAGAATAAATACTGCATTGCACATTTTTAAGGTAAAGGTACTCCTGCCCGTAGGGGCCAGTCGTGTCCGACTCTAGGGTTGTGCGCCCATCTCACTTAAGAGGCCGGGGGCCAGCGCTGTCCGGAGACACTTCCGGGTCACGTGGCCAGCGTGACGAAGCTGCTCTGGCGAGCCAGCACCAGCGCAGCACACGGAAACGCCGTTTTTAGCAAATTTTTAGCGGATGATTAATTTCTAGAGTTAATAGGAATGCTTAGCAGAACGATTCTGTGAATGTCTACCCACAGAATTAAGTCTCATGGTATCCAGTGGAGCTTACACTTCTGTTTATGTGATCCAAATGGTTTTTATTTGGGATGACTTTGGGGTTTTTCTGAAAACCGTTCATTCATAACTGGGAAGGAGGAGGAAAATTAGCTGCCAGACCTAGATATACTTTTAATTTCAGGCATGGAATTCTTGTGGACAGAGATCTGAGTTCGCAGTCAGTTGTAATACAGTCCATGTCCTTTACCTCCTAGATTGAACGAGGGAACGTGGATGGCACTAATCGGATAACGCTGGTTGTTCACCTCTCTCACCCGTGGGGAGTGGCGGTCTATGGCTCTTTCCTGTACTACACTGACCGAGATTATGAGGTCATTGAGCGGGTTGACAAGTCCACAGGAGCAAACAAAGTGGTGTTGAGAGACAATGTTTCAGGACTGAAATGCCTCCGGGTGTATTATCGAGACAGTGAGTATAAGATGTCACCTGTGAGAAGGTTTCACAAATTCCTAATTTTGAATTGCTGTTGAGCTTGTTCCTCAGCACCAAGTACAATGCTTTAAATAATAGCTAAATAAACAAAAATCCAGAGGGAACAAGTCTTAACTACAGGTTTTTTTTACCTGTGCAGGTAAAAGCGTCAGATTACTGGATTGGGGTTGGGTTAGCTATCCAGATTGATCTGGGGCATTGGAAGGAAGAACTTTTCATTTCAGCTGTACATTTATTGTCGTTCGTTGGTTTATTTTAAAAGCTTTTATCAAACCAAACCAGCCAGTTTTGCCTCTTGTGGAACCTTACAATTTTATTTTATTTTTAAACACCCTATCAAATCCAGTGAAGTTATCAGAGTAAAAAACAAAAACAAAACTCACTTGCTTAAAACATAGCAGCCTCAAGCCACACTCCTGCAGCCCACTGCGCCATGGCCCACCTGACGAGCTATGCTTCCATCTTTTTACTAAGGACAGGTAGAGAGATTTCCAAATGGGCTTCCCCGAGAAGAGAACTTCACAACCACGGCCCTAGGTTACAAATTGCCAAATATAATTCTTCTCTCATACATGTTTATTGTTAACAAGTTGGTCCATATAGTGGGAGTTTAATTCACTTGCGGCAATCTGTTGTTACTTTTGGAATTCTTTAAAAATACGTTTTCTTTTTTTACTAGTAGCTTGGGAAGGTTCTTATTTCATTTACAATCCAAGATTGCCGTCCCCTTTTTTGTTACTGCTTCAGGGTGCTCACGACTCACTGTTAAATGTTGGTTCCTGTGTACCGTATTTTTCGCACCATAGGACGCACTTTCTCCCTCCTAAAAAGCAAGGGAAAATGTGTATGCGTCCTATGGAGCGAATGCAGGGGGGAGGCAGGCGGGAAAGCCCCCAAGAGCCGCACACAAACTTCGTGCGCTCTTGCGGGCTTTTCCCCAGGAGGGAGAAGGGACTGACTGGCTGCATCAGTCCCTTCTCCCACCTCCCTGAAAAGCCAGGAGAGGCCGCGCAGCTTCTGCCGGTTTTGCGGGAGGTGGGGGAATCCCCCCCCCATGTCCCAGAAAAGCCAGGAGAAGACGCGCAGCCCCTTTAAAGAGCTCACGGCTTCTGCGGGCTCTCCGGGAGGTGGAGGAAGCTGCAGCGGATTCCCTCCTCCCGGCTCCCTTTGAAGCAGCAAAGTGGGAGGGGAGCAGCTTACACTTGTGTAAGCAGCTCCTCTCCCACTTTCCTGCTTCAAAGTGGAGGGAATCCACTGCAGTTGCGAGCAGAGGATCCATGGCTCCTCTTCCTTCCCTCAAAGCAGGGTGTGGGGTGCAGGGGGGAAAGAGGGCAGGAAATAGATGCCGGGCAGGAAGACACAACCACACTTTGACCACTGGAAAGTCCACCTCAGCTCCCCAGATTTCCACTGAGACGGCCAGGCTAATCTCGATGGCCATAAGTCAGGCTCAGCATTATTAACTGGACTTAGATAAGTCATGGTTCCCCTTCCTACCCTCCTCTGAGGCTCGATTTAAAGCAGCAAAGCGCAAAGCGGACAGGAGCCACCCGCTTTGTGCTTTAAATAGTTTAGTGCAACATTTGATTCAGAATATTTTTTGTGTGTGTTTTCCTCCTCTAAAAACTAGGTGCGCCCTATGGTCAGGTGCGCCCTATGATGCGAAAAATACGGTATTCTTCTCTCTCCCTGCTTTATAGATTCTGCTGGTTCCTCAAACGGCTGCAGCAACAACCCTGGGACTTGTCAGCAGCTGTGCCTGCCAGTGCCTGGTGGACGCTTCTCTTGTGCCTGTGCTACTGGGTTTCGGTTAAATCCGGACAACAGGACCTGCTCCCCTTACAGCTCCTTTGTCGTCGTTTCCATGTTGTCTGCAATTAAAGGCTTTAGCTTAGAGGCATCTGACCATTCTGAAGCCATGGTCCCCATGGCAGGAAGGGGTAGGTTGAGATTACAGGAGACCAGCAAAATCCTTTTATGCCTAATGCCATAATCTACTGTTGCAGATGGATAATGCCTCCTGTGTCTTTCCTGTAAAACGCGTGTATTTAATGTCCTGAGACTAAAAGTCAAGTGCGCAAACCATAAGCAGAAGCGTTTTGATTTAAGCCAATTTACCTTCAATGAAAATAGGCTAGAATCTACGAAGCCTGGAACATGGGAACAGAGGGCAGATTCAGATTCTAGTAATTGTATAGCAGTGCTACACAGGGAGACCATAACACCGGGATGCTGCTGGACTCCCAACTGCCTTCCTCCTTGACCATTGGCCATGCTGGTTGGGGTTGTATTCCAACAATATCTGGAGAGCCACAGGGTCATCCTCTCTACTGTAGCATTTTAAATGTCCTCACCAATCATATGCATAGTTTCTACACAATTGCTACAGAGGCCACAAGTGTTGGAGTGGAAGTTGTCCATGTTATTGGGACAAAGCACCTTGATAAGTGGTTTCAGGTGTTAAATACTCTCTTTGGAACATCATGTCAGCATGTCTGTAAAGGGTACAAACTCAGGTGCTGACTGAACACAAGGAAGACTTCCAGAAGAGAGCCCCAGGAGAGCTGGTGCACCAGGAATGACCTAGACTGAGATCTTATTAAATAGGATCTAGGCCAGTGTTTCCCAAACTTGGGTCTCCAGCTATTTTTGGACTACAGTTCCCGTAATCCCTGACTACTGGTCCTGCTACCAAGAGATGATGGGAGTTGTAGTTCAAAACCAGCTGGAGACCCAAATTTGGAAACACTGGTAGATGCTACAGCCTTTTCTGGCTGTCAGCCAGGCCCTGATCTGGACAGGCATTTACACAGACTTCCCTTTCCTTCTGAGAAGCCTTGTTTGACTAGCTGGGCACTTTTCTGGTGCCTCTGGAGTTCCCATCTGGCTCATTGTTTCTCCTGCCCTTGTATTCCTGAGGATTTCCACCTTGTGGTCTGTGATGTAGCTGGAAGTTCAGGCAACCAGTATGGAGTCCTCTGGTGCCACGACTGGAGTGCTGGCATGCAGAGGCTCTGCGTGAACCGTGGGCTCCTCAGAGTTGTTGACAGTGTCAGGGTTCATTGGGACCTTACCTTTTCCATTACCTAAGCAGTGCATTTTAATACAATGAATTAAACGACCTGCTTCCTTACTCACTATTTTTCAGGGAGAAACGCGCTACATGTGGATGTCCACATGCCTTCTGGTTTCATTTACTGGTGTGACTTCAGCAGCAGAACTCCGTCTCAGAATGCAATACGCAAAATCAAGCCAGACGGTTCTTATTTTAGGAACGTCATCACAGATGGCATAGGACTCAATGGAATCCGTGGTATTGCAATTGATTGGGTAGCTGGTCAGTATTACTGCTGCTTAACAAACTTGTTTCTAATACTTATCTTTCAGAAGCACTTATGCCAAGAATCAAATAATATGAAGAATAATATTAAAGCAGGGATGGGAAACCTACAGCTTCCCAAGGGTCACATGTAGCATGGCAAAGGTTTCAGTTTGACCAATGAGGCTATTTCGCCCAAACTGTGTCCTGCCCACCTGTCAAAGTTGGCCCGCAGTGGTGGGGACAAATAAGGATCCATCCTACAGAGGAGAAGGGGGAGGGGAGCCTGAGACTCACTGGTGCTTGTTCCTGTAATGTTAAGAAATGGTTTAGCATTACATATGAATGCGGGCAATTGGAAATTCAAGTGAAACAATGTGAAATCTGTGAATCCAAGGCTGGCCCTGGAAGGATGTGTGTAGGAAGACACAGGTATAGCTGCTTGTAACCCTTCAGGAAGAGCCAGGGAAACTGCCTTTCCCATGGTTTGCTGAGTAAGGATGTAAAATTTAATCATGCAAACCACAAAGTTTGCAAATCCAGTTCAAACCCAACTGATTTGTGGGCATCCGTTGACCATGGTTTAGGTATTCAGATGTAACACCTTTTTTTTAGTATGTTGGAAACTGATGTAAGAGTTTGACCCTAAAAAGTGGTTGAAATAAACACCTTGAATAAATAAGAAAAATCTGATTAAAATCAAGAACATTACAGGACCATCCTGAGAAATTATATATTTTCTGTACTAGCTTATCATACTAGACTTTAGTGTTTTGTTTTATTTCATTGCACATAGGAAATCTCTATTTTACCAATGCATTCCTGACTGAGACATTTGTAGAAGTTCTTCGTTTAAATACGTCTTATCGCCGCGTTCTGCTTAAAACCACTGTGGATATGCCGAGGCATATTGTAGTCGACCCCAAAAACAGATTCCTCTTTTGGGCAGACTATGGACAGAACCCCAAAATAGAACGTGCCCTTCTTGACTGCACTAACAGGACTGTGCTGGTCTCTGAAGGCATTGTGACCCCACGTGGCTTAGCAGTAGATCACAGCAACGGATACATTTATTGGGTGGACGATTCTTTAGACATGATTGCAAGAATCCCGCATGACGGTGGAGAGCCTGAGATCGTCCGCTACGGCAGCCGTTACCCAACTCCCTACGGCATTACTATTTTTGAAAATTCTATGATTTGGGTGGATAGAAACTTGAAGAAAATCTTCCAAGCCAGCAAAGAGCCAGGCAATAGCGAGCCGCCATCAGTTATAAGAGACAACATTGACTGGCTGAGGGATGTTACCATTTACAACAGCCATTATCAGTCGCTGTCGCCTGCCGACATCAACAACAACCCCTGCCTGGAGAACAATGGTGGCTGTTCTCACCTGTGCTTTGCATTACCTGATTTGCAAGCGCCAAAATGTGGGTGTGCGTTTGGATTCCTAGAAAGTGACGGCAAGAGGTGTTCTGTCTCGACGGACAACTACCTGATCTTTGCTTTGGAGAACGCCATTAGCAGCATCCATCTGGACCCTGAGAATCACAGCCCTCCGTTTCGTACAATGAACGTATTGAGAACTGCAGTAGCTCTGGACTACGACAGTGTGAACAACTTGATCTACTTCACTCAAAGCTCTCCTGCAGGCACAGGAAGAATCAGTTATGTTAGTATCTTCTCAGGAACGGGTAACCCCACTGTAGTGGCATCAGGTAAATACAATACGATACGATATCTTTATTGTCATTGTCCCTTGCGGAACAATGAAATTGAAAAACTACATAAAAACTACATAAAACTACCACAAAACTACATCAGAAACCAGGAGTTTTATTGCAGCCTAGTCTTATAAATATTTACTCAGGTGAAAGTTCAAAGTGATCCAGAGTGATCGGGTGAACATTATATACTTGACACTCAAAAAGCTTTTGATAAGACTCCTAAATAAGCTTTAGTAGTCATGGGATAAGAGGACAGGTCTTATGGATCAGTAATTGGTTAACTTACAGGAAGCATAGAAGAGGAATAAATGGATAGTGTAGATCAGAGCTTTCCAAACTGTGCCGTGACATGTTGGTGCGCCGACTGCAGTGTGTAGGTGTGTCACACAAACGCTCCCCGCACTCCTCCTGGGGCTGGAAAGGGTTAGTTGAACCTCCGGTTTGTTAGTAAAACTGAATTACTGCAATCACGAAATGATGCAAAACTGAATTACTGTGTTGCGAAATGATGCGTGTCCAAAAAGTGTGTCGCCAACTTGAAAGGTGTGGAAGGCTCTGGTGTAGATGATCTTGTGGTAGGGGTTAGTGTGAGGCATCTAAATTTGGTGACGGCACCAAATTGTTTGTGGTGGTAAAAACAAGAGGGGATTACAATGAGCAGTCTTCCCAGGTACAGTAATGGGGCCTGAACTGTCAGCGACTGACCAGGAAAGAGATCTGGGGGTCATGGTGAATAGCTTAACAAAAGTCCCATTGAAGACTGTTGAAGCTAGAATAAGAGCGTTTTTGGTGCATCTTATGGTGGTTTTCACGCAGGGATTTATTTGTTCCCTACATTGTATTGCTCTCTGCCTCTTAAGATTTGGGAACTCCGGATGGCATCGCCTTTGACTGGATCAGCAACAGGCTTTATTACAGTGACTATCTAAATCAGACTATCAGTTCAATGGCTGTGAATGGCTCTAATCGCTCTGTGGTGGCCCGTGTTCCACGACCAAGGGCTATCGTCTTGGATCCTTGCCGAGGGTAAGTTATAATTTTTGTGTGATGGAAAAAGGGATGCCCATTTCTGTATAGCTGCTTGTCTCTCTGACTAGCATTAATATGGGAGTTTTTTTTAAAAAAATATCCAGTTCTTCTTTGTGATCTTCTCCTTTCGCAAGGATTGCTTAGGGCCTCCTTCCCTTAACTGGTGATTTTCCAACTTCCAACCTCCATCAGCTCCAGCAGGGCCAGTTGCCAAGGATGATGGGACTTGTACTGCCTAGTCCTCTAAGCCAAGGCACAGAAGAAGATGCAATTTTATCCACCACCCCATATACACCCCCCACTTCCTTTTCTTATAGGTGTCTTGCTGTTCCAGGTGAAAATGAGTTATTTTACTGTCTCTGACTCCTTTTCCAATTGTCAACTGTATTGTCGATCAGGTACATGTACTGGACCGACTGGAGTTCCAGTGCTAAGATAGAGCGAGCCACACTTGGAGGTAACTTCAGGACTGCCATTGTAAGCACCGACTTAGTATGGCCAAATGGACTTACCCTTGACTATGAGGAACAGCAGCTGTATTGGGCTGATGCAAGCTTGTACGTATTTTGTGTTCCATTTGCTGCATGTTTTACTGTTAGGCTTTCTAAACTTCTGTCAGATGGCTGCATGGGGTCCTTGGTTTAAATAATATGCAGCTTCTTTATTAATGTAGAAACCGCATCCAGAGTAAATACTAATGATTCCAAGTGTTTTAGAAATGTTAATAATGCGAATTAGGGCTCGACAATACCTGATTTTCAACATCATGATCAGCTAAACAGCATGATATACAGATATATCACAGTGTCTGAAACAGGGATGTCACCAAGTAGAGGTGATCTGGCGGCAGCTCTGCTACTTAGGCGTCTAAAACGAATACATTTTTTACTTACCTTTAGTGTATTGTTACAGCTGTTATTTTATAGTACAGAGCAAAAGGGGCAGCAGGAATCATGAGAGAAGTGATGAACCACTTCACAGTTTTTTCCCATATCACAATTTTTTCACATAGCGCACAAATGTTGTGATTTACGATATATTGCCATGTCAAATATTATGAAGCCATTATGTGGACTACAAACCGATTTTGGATGATTTATCGATACATCACCCAGCCCTAATGTGAATGCTCATGTAATGGCTATAGCAGGGGCTCCCGAACTATGGTCCATGAGCTTCATTTGGGTGACGCATGGCATTGCTGTGGATTTGTGGTTGAAGGTGGGAGACAGAACATTTAATATGTATTAAATGTTCATATGGCTTTTTTTTGCTTTTTTGTGGCTTCTCTTTATTTCTAAACATTATTATCGTATTGTATTACAATTTGCAGTCTGTGGAATTTGAAGTACAAGATAGAAGAAATAAAAGAAGCCATAAAATACTTTTAAAAAATCACCCAGAATTTAGTGCAGCTCATTGCAATTCCCACAGCAGGCAGAAAAAAGCATTTAGAGAGTCTCAGTGACTTTCAAGTGGTCTGTGGGGAAAAGAGATTGGAGACCACTGAATGTAGGTTGCAGGAGAGTCCTGAAACTAACAATGGATAGTTTTGCAGCATCTTAATGACTGACAGTTTTAACAAAGACCTGGGCTGTATCTTTCAACATCCCAATGGGGTCTGTAGACACTTACAGTTGCATGGAATGCTACAGGCTCATGCTTTGTGTTCAAACGCTAACATGTCCTACTTGTTTTAGGCAGAGGATTGAGCGTAGCTCCACTACGGGTGCAGATCGTGAAATTATTATTAGCACTGCCCTGTATCCATTTGCGATGACCCTCTTTGATCAGCACATTTACTGGACAGACTGGAATACCCGAAGCATTTACCGTGCCAACAAATATGATGGGTCGGATCAGAAGGTTATGCTCTCGAGCCTGCCCTCCAGACCAATGGATATTCACGTTTGGGCCAAAAGCAAGCAACAGCAGTGCATCAATCCTTGTAATCAGTTCAGTGGCGGTTGTAGTCACATCTGTGTACCAGGTAAGATATTTCACGGTGCCTTTAATTAAAATGCACGTTGTAGCGGAGTACTGGGTTTCAGCGAAACATCCGATTGACAGAAGGAATTGTTATTTTAAAGGCTTGTGCACGAATGGAATTTTGGCTTGGACCACCTTATCACTTGGCACAAAGAAAGCTAAGCCACGGCAAAACCCAACCATACCTGAGGCTGAAATAATAAACTAGACATACTGAATCAGACTGTTTAGTATGGTATTCCCTGCTCTTGACTTGCAGCATCTCTCCAGCACACCAGGCAGAGATCTTTCTCATCATCTGCTACCTGATCCTTTTAATATCAATGGAGCTGTCATGGATTGAACCTGCATACTGTCTAGCGCTGAGAAGAAAATCATAGAATTGTAGATTTGGAAGGTGCCCCAAGTGCCATCTCGTCCAGCCCCCTGAAATGCAGGAATCTCAGCTAAAGCATCCATGACAGATGGCCATCCAACCTCTGCTTATAAACCTCCAAGGAAGGAGGGTCCACAACCTCCAGAGGGAGTCCATTCCACTGTCAAACAGCTCTCGCTGTCAGAAAGCTCTTCCTGATGTTTAGTCAGAATCTCCTTTCTTGTAACTTGGAGCCATTGGTTCGAGTCCTGCCCAGCAGAGCAGGAGAAAACAAGCTTGCTCCATCTTCCATGTGACAGCCCCTAAGATATTTGAAGATGGCTATCAATAACTTCTCCCAGTCTCCTATTTCCAGACAATACTTACTGCATTGTCAGGGGAACATGCAGCATTCACTTAGTCTGGGCACACAGTACACCTTTAATTCTAGGCACTGTAGTTCATTAAGGATAGCTGGGAATTGTAACTCCGTGAGGGGTAAACTGCACTGCCCAGAATTCTTTGAGGGAAACAATGTGCCTCAAAGATGCAGTTTGTGCACTGAGACTGCTGGAATGCCTCAAAGCAGTTGTAATACACCCACACAGCAGATGCAAGTTGGTAATACCTTCCTCTTCTCATGATGGAGCACTGGCCTTAGGAACCCACTGTAGAGAGTTGGGAGCAGGCAGGAACCATTTTTCAGGTGCACTGGGTGACAGTGATGGGTGGGTATGAACGCAATCCTCTGTGCTTTACATCTCTGAGCAGCTCAAAATGTCATTGGTCCGAAGAAGTATTGACTATTAATACGGGGATGCTGTTTTCCTCGAAATTGTACTCCAGTTTCACCATTTGTGAGTGAAAATGCCAGTGTGGTTATAAGCCCACGACATCAACATTTTTCTATTTTTTCCAAAATTGCTGTCTTGTGTACGTCTGCTTTGAAGCCAGTGATTAAATTCCCACTGGTTCCAAATGGAGGAGAACTCAGTTAGTGTTAAGCACAGCTGCCATGTTACGTTAAGCAGCAAAAGAGAGAGAGAGAGAGAGAGAGAGAGAGAGAGAGAGAGAGAGAGAGAGAGAGAGAAAACTAACATTCTGGGGAAAGTGTTATGTAGAGATGTTGGCCTGTTATAATTTTCTTGTTGTCATTAAATACAGGTCCAACTGGTGCCGAGTGTCAGTGCCCTTCTGAAGGACACTGGTATTTAGCCAATAACAACAAGCATTGTATCGTGGACAATGGAACCAGGTGTGGAGAAGGGCTCTTCACCTGTCTGAATGGCCGGTGCATCTCAGAACGCTGGAAGTGTGACAACGATAATGACTGTGGGGATGGCAGTGACGAACTGGAAAGTGTGTGTGGTAAGCACTTCAGTAATCGAATCAAGCTCTTACCCAGTTGCTGTTGATTTTGGGGTGGTAGGTGGAAACATTCTGGAAAAAGTTTGAGAGATAACCAATATGCGTTTGGTCAGAGAACCATTGGGCTTGTGAACAAGAGCTGATCTCATTCAGAATGTAAAAACGAACAATTAAAACACTCCTTTGGTTACTATGAAGGAAATGACAGCAACGTTGAAACTAAATTACCTTGTTCAATTTGAACAGTGTAGAGAAAAATAACTGATTATCAGAAGGGCTGGGAAGTATCTGCCCAATTGAGAAAAAGTCTGCATGTGTGAGACTTGGGGGTGAGAAGCGCTTTGGAGTAGATGTCCTTAAATAATTCACTAACAATTAAACATTTCTTAAGACTGTTTCTTCCTCAAAGATTTTGCAGGGTTAGGACTCTAAGCTACCGTTCCCCTCTATGAAATCCATTGGGTGCATAAATCCATCCTGGTAGGACGGTTCTCCATGCTGAGCAAGCAAGGAGGGAGAAAAAGGGGAGGGAAGGGTGCATCTGAAGACCCCTTTCTTGTAACACTTCAGTTATAGAATTGTGAGTGGATCTACGAAGTGAAATAAAAGTCGTGTTTTCCATTGGCTTTTTAATGGCAACACAGCCTTGTAACTTTAGGGCAGTGTCTTACATAGGAGCCCCAAATAAAATATTTGAGCCCCCCCCCAAGTTGATGGGCATTCAAATGGTGTGGTTGCACCGTGTCATGTGATTGATTATTTGGGGTGGGTCTTGCTCCCTCCCCATATTTTATTCAAGTTTGCAGCCCTGCTGTCTTAGCTACAGAACTCCAATCTACTCTCTCCCTCCATGCCCTTCCATTTGAACTTCTCTCTGGCTCATTACATTTTCATTTAGGGCAAAAAAGGGTTCACAGGGGTTTGAAATGTCTGGAAATTGATCATTCATGTAGAAACAAAAAGAAACGCATTGCCTTCTATATCTGACTGATTCAAGGTGTGTATTTTATTTTACATGCAGTCCGATTTGCAGCCGTGTTTGCTCTGGCAGGTAAAACAAACCGAGTGCTCGTGTGTGTGTGTGTGTGTGTGTATTTCTTTGATGTGTTTGTCAAGGCCTTCAGGTTCTCTTCTGTCAGTGACATTGCTTTGTCGCCTCCTTTCTCCCTTCAGCTTTTCATACCTGTCAGCCAACAGCTTTCACCTGCGGCAATGGGCGGTGTGTACCCTACACTTATCGCTGCGATCACTACAATGACTGTGGAGACAACAGTGATGAGGTGGGCTGCTTGTTCCGAACTTGTGACTCCCACACAGAATTTACTTGCAGTAATGGAAGGTGTATATCTCTTGAATACGTCTGCAATGGTGTAAACAACTGTTATGATAATGGCACGTCAGATGAGAGAAACTGCCGTAAGTTGATTACAAACTATGTGTTGTCCTTTAGGAACTCACTCGTTAGGCTACAGAAGAAGAAACGTCTTCTTAAATCAATCAATCAATCAATCAATCAATATTCTGTAGAAAAGAAGAAAGCACTTTGCAAAAACTGTATTTTTGACACAATGGCATCATTTGCATGTAACGCTAAACCATACTGTGACATAGCAAGAATGAGCAAATAGGTAGGTACCCAGTGAGAGAGTTATGGCAGCTTCCCTTTTCTGCTGGTCCTCCTGATGCTATGCAAACCTGGGATCTGTCTTCTGCAAACTGTTGAGCTGTAAAACAAGAACAAACCTTGTTTACAACTCATGGGTTTTTGGGAGCAGGACAAACCATGAGCTCAGGTTCGCACTTAATGCCATGCCAAACCATAGTTTCGCCCTGGCAGTATGGCAGCAGCAGGGCTGAGGGAAGAGTGAAATACTCATGATTTTCTCCTGGGTGTTTGCAAGCTTGCTTGTTCTCACTGAGCCATAGTTTGAAATAGTGTTTTGTGGAAACCAGACCACTGTCAAATCTACAAGGAACATTGAAAAACTGAATGGCTGCTGTTTGATTGTCTGTTTGCACCTGAGACTGACTGATTTATTGCATTTGCCACCATGGAACATTATGGCAAGGACTTGAATCAATATTTCATGGTGCCATTTGTTGTGCAATTCTCGGGGCAGGAGGAGAGGGGGAATTGGTTTGGATTTGTATGTTTCAAGATTGAAAAATAAGTGTATATAATCCTAATTGCTTCCTTTTCTGCTCTTGCTGCTGGGCCAGAGAACAAACAAATGAGGGGCCGGTTTCATGTTATTTGTGAACCAGTGACTGTGGTTTGTTTCCAAATGTACCTAGCCCATAGCTTTTTTAGACTAAGTGCTTAAGATGTGGGTTTTCCTCATGTCTTCTACCTCTGGTTGGTTGCTGATGGAGCAGTAGCCAGCAATGCTCCTGTAGTGCAGTGGGCCTGACGCCATCTTTGGTTGGCTATACAGTTTGTGCATAGGACTGAAATGATCAGAGAACGAGTTTCGTGGTACTGGAGAGGGGTCTTCGGTCTTCCTCTCTCTACTTATATCGCAAGACCAGCAGAGAGAGTTTTCATCAGTGAAACCTTTGACACATATTTTCAATAACAATTCTACTAGATGGAGGTGGAACTGTCAAGGAACAGGAGATTACACTGTCTCGTTTGCCAGAGAAACAAATAGTGCCTTTGGTAGCTATGGTGGCATAAGCCAATTTTCTTGGAACCTAGAGATCAGTGGACTGATAGGAGAAAGGTGAATAAGGCCCTTGTCATGAAGCCCACCCCTTGCTAGCAGCTGTCTCTCAGGTGCATTGCAATAGTGTGCCCATTCAGTCGAAAGGAAATCCTGTTCCCTTCCATACATGAACTTTACAAATAATTTCTAGGATTGCAGTCTAGATAGACCCTTAAAACTTTCAACCCAAAATGTGCAGTGTTTACCAGTCTGGAAGGTTGGGCTATGAGGGGCTCTCTAGGCTTTTTATTGCTGCATGCCTCCAGCCATGATACCTTGCTGGGAGGTTGTTTGCGACTTGGTGAGTCGCAGGATAAGCCGGTCTTAACACTAAATGCTAAACCGGGGGCTTTGTTGTGATGCTGGATTAACATGAAGCAGGTGTCCCAATTGTTGCTTGGTTGTTCCAAGACATTTTTATAGAGCAGTTGGCTGTAGCTAATGGAGGAATATATGTTTTGAATCAAGAGGCAGATGCTTTTTAGGAGGACAGAAGAACAGATTCACACATACAGCACACATACAGGGAAGCTTTTAAGGTTTGATGTATTACTGTATTTTAATATTTGGTTGGAAGCTGCCCAGAGTGGCTGGGGAAGCAAAGCCAGATGGGTAGGGTATAAATAATATATTATTATTATTATTATTATTATTATTATTATTATTACAAGGGAAAACTGACTCAAGCCTTTACTACTCACAGAACTGTTTTAAATACTCGCATTGAAAATCCATAGTTAAATCTGGCAAATAATTTAGAAAGGATTGTGGTATATATATATATATATATATATATATGTAATCATTCTATACAAATATTATAGACAGATGACAAATGTTGCTAGGTTCACTTAAAGTTGTCCAGCTATGACCAAATATGCCATGTGAGTTAGTTTCTGTCTCTCATGATATGAGGCACAACCTGTCTATTCTGTCTAACAGATAGAAATATGCTCCGTGGAGATGCAGTTTGAAAAGTGCTTTTTACCACATTTTAGATTATTCTCCTAAATGACTGCAGAAAGCAGAGAGGCAGGAAAAAGCCACAATCATGGTTCCATAGAATGTCTATCTGATTTAAATAATGAGCATATATCAATGGATAAAATAGTTATTTTGAACATACAGATAATGAGATTGAGCATGAGCTAGTTAAACTACTGCCCTCAGAGTGAATATATTAGCTCAGTCTTGGAGAAGGCATATTAGGCGTGTCTGGGATTGATTACTAGATACATAAGGGTACCTTTCGAAATTTCATCCCAGAACAATGCTAATAGGGCTGTGTGCAATTACTTTTTGAAAAACAGCAGCATGTTATTTTTTTAAGAAATAGAAAACTCTTTAATATATATATTTTTTTGCCCTTTAAAGCTGACCGTACTTGTCAACCTGGTTATACAAAATGTCAGAGCACAAACATATGCATTCCTCGAACATATCTTTGTGATGGGGATAATGACTGTGGAGACATGAGTGATGAGAGCCCAACTCACTGCGGTAAGCTAATGGCTCCCCCCAATTACTCTCCTCCATTTCCTTCGACTCTGGCTTGATTTCTGGTGAAAAGCCAAACATTCTTGTAGCTTCTCTTCTTTGTTTTTGCTTTTTTGGATTGCCTTGAAAAAGACACAGTTGACGTGTGTGTGTGAGAGAGAGAGGGAGGGAGGGAGAGATGGCTATACTGCATAACTTCCAGAATTTAAATAAAAGACAGAAGCTCCTTAAATAAGAGAATCATGGACACTATTGGGATACGTAGAAATGGCGAAACCCACTGGAAGATTAAGGAATCACTGATACTGATAGAGTCTTTAACTTAAGAATGGAAATCATTTATTGATTTTTTAAAAAAAAAATTGTAAACAAATACAATCATTAGTAGGATTAACGTAAAGCCATGCAGTGAGATAAAATCAGTTTAAAATATATATGGGATAATTAATAATTAAGCTTAAACTAGGAGATGCTATAAATTTAAGCAAAACAGAAAGGGAGGTCGGTCGGAATGGGGTATTGAAATTTGATGTGAAACAATATCTTTTTTGTTTGATGTAAAATGATAAATAATTAAAAAAAGAGAGAGAGAGAGAATGAATCATGGACAAAAAAGACATACAACTCTGCACAGTTGGGAATCTAAAGGAAAAGAATAAGACAAAACGTAGAAGTTGTGTTTTTTCTTTACCCTTGCAGTTTTGCTGACTTGCAGCAGCAGCGAGTTCCGCTGCTCCTCTGGGCGTTGCATTCCTGCTCATTGGTACTGTGATCAAGCAGTAGACTGCGCTGACGGCTCAGATGAGCCTACCTCTTGTGGTAAGTGAGAAGTTAAAAACAGAGCCGTTTGCAAAGGTATGCCCTGAGTAGGTATGCCCCTCTCCCTCAGCTTAAGAGGCAGTGGGAAGATGGAGAGGAATATTGTCTACCCCTCAGCCCTGCCAACCACTAAAGGCAACTCCCTATTTACGTGGGGTTGTGTTCCGAGGCACTGTGCATTTAAGTGAAATCACGTATGTTGGGAACACCATTGAAAAAATCCGCAAACACCCTCTGAACCATCTGGAAACCCTTGAAAAACCCTTCAAAACCCCAGCAGCACTTGCCAGATGCCCTCTAAACTTCCTTGCTCAAAAGCCAACTCTCTGCAGGCCTTAAAGGTTGGTGCAAAGGCTCTTGGGATTGCACTTGCATAGGCTCGTGAGATTGCTGGATGCTGTTTTTGTGCCATTTTTTGCACTTTTGGGCGGTCATTTTTGCCCCTTCAAGCGCCACTTCCAGATTTGTGGTGATGCGTGTGCACACAGGCACGCTTGACTTGAATGTGCATAAATGGGGAGTTGCCTGTACTAGATACAAAATGTAGATCTGCCTCTTTGCACAGTCAAACTGGTGTGTTCACATTCCAACGTAGGAGTGCCACAAGTTCCTTTTGCCTACACCACCTAATGCATCTGTTGGCTGCAGGTTTAGCTAGCATTGGCCAAGAGAAAACAATCACTTCTACCTTTTGAGATTTTAGTTTTGCCATAGTTAGTGTTACGTCTGAATGTGGCCGTCACATGGAACATGACTTTTAATGTGCTAGCAGGAACAGAGCAACACTGTTCTTCTTTTTCCAGTTTCTCCTGTGCGGAGCTGTTCAAGCGAACAGTTCAGATGTGACGACGGCAGATGCATACCAGCAACGTGGATCTGCGATGGTGATAATGACTGCGGTGACATGAGCGACGAGGACCAAAGACACAATTGTGGTAAGTACCTATCGGACATAAAGCTTTACAGCAAGGGTAGGCAAACTAAGGCCCAAGGGCTGGATCCGGCCCAATCGCCTTCTAAATCCGGTCCACGGATGGTCCAGGAATCAGTGTGTTTTTACATGAGTAGAATGTGCCCTTTTATTTAAAATGCAACTTTGCATTTTAAATAAAAGGGCACATTCTACTCATGTAAAAACATTTGTGGGGCCTGCCTGGTGTTTTTACATGAGTAGAATGTGTGCTTTTATTTAAAATGCATCTCTGGGTTATTTGTGGGGCATAATAACCCGCCCCCCAAAAATATAGTCTGGCCCCCCACAAGGTCTGAGGGACGGTGGACCGGCCCCCTGCTGAAAAAGTTTGCTGACCCCTGTTTTACTGTTATGACATTATAATGTTGCTTCTTTACCCCCTAGACATCTTTCTTGGCAAACGCAGGGATGCAGAAGACTTTGGGAGGTCAAAGAGGTGTTGAGGGCCAGGGACAAGAGACTTGTGTAAATGACTAATAGGGCAAGTTTAAACCAGCTGCTGAAATATTGTGCTTCCCCCCCCAGCAAGCCGCATCTGCTCAGACTCTGAGTTCACATGTGTGAACAATGCGCCCCCGCTAAGAAGGTGCATCCCTAGGGCTTGGGTCTGTGATGGTGATGCTGACTGCAGCGATGCTTACGACGAGCACCAGAATTGCACAAGGAGACCGTGCATGGGCAATGAATTCGCTTGCAGCAACGGGCTATGCATCCGTAACGCTTACAGGTTTGTTTATGATGGGTTGGGCAGTTTCGGCAAAGAAAGTACAGCTAATAGTAAAGGACCTCAGCCTGAACTTAAAAGTCCCATTTTAGCCTAGAGCTCACCGTGTAACCAAATACAGGTCACTTAACTCTCAGCCCCAGTGCCCTGTCATTAAGCTTGCATCTAGTGAAAAATGATGTCTACCTAAAAAAGTTAAAGGGACCCCTGACCATTAGGTCCAGTCATGACCAACTCTGGGGTTGCAGCACTCCTCTCGCTTTACTTATCTACTTGCACTTTGACATGCTACCAAACTGCTAGGTTGGCAGGAGCAGGGACCAAGTAACGGGAGCTCACCCCGTCGCAGGGATTCGAACCACCGACCTTCTGATCGGCAAGTCCTAAGCTCTGTGGTTTAACCCAAAGCACCACCTGCGTCCCTGATGTCTACCTACTAGGTGCCAAATGAAAACGTTCCTCTTCAACCAAGCCTTTGGCTGTTAAACAGTCTAAGGCAGAGCTTTCCAAACTGTGTGTCACAACACATTAGTGTGTCGGCTGCAGTGTGTAGGTGTGTCGCACGAATGCTCCCCGTGCTCCTGGAGCTGGAAGGAGTTAGTTTAACCTTTGGTTTACTAGTAAAACTGAATTACTATGACACAAAATGATGCAAAACTGAAATACTGTGTCCAAAAAATGTGTCACCAACTTGAAAAGTTTGGAAAACTCTGATCTAAGGCCTTTTAAATGTGTGTGCGTGTCTGTGTGAAAGATGTGTGTTGTTGTTGTACTTTTGTGTTGTAAACTGCCCTGTAATCTTTGGATGAAGGGAGGTATATAATTTAATAATAATATTAATAAACTTTTTCTCTTTTTTAAACCTATGCTGGAATGCTGGCAAAAGTCTGTGATGCTAGACCGTTATTGTTTGATGCTATAACGTTGAACCTAGAGCAGTGGAAGGTGGAGTTCTATGCTCACATGTGAGACAGGGAAAAATATGTCTATGGAGGAGTTTCTCTGCCTATTTTCTTCTATGATGAAATTCCCTGTCCAGCCCAACCAGACTACTCCTCCAGAATCTGATCCTTCCTGATCAGAAGTCTCATATACTGCAGTTTTGTGTGATATTATTGCCATCCTGTTCAGCGTCTTCATGTATCATGATCAACAAAACATTTGTGAAGCTTTCCCTGAAATCTTTTTGTATGCAATCCCTTTAAAGCGGAGCTTCTTCAATGGATTAGTTTCTCACGACTATTTGAATAAGGAGCAATCCTTCTGCCACGATTTTCATATCAGGTCATTTCACCATACCAGAGCAGTGTGCAAAAGACCTCTCAAAATTCTCTACCTTATTTGCCGGCAGAGAGAATAATGTGGACTTACTATTATACTGAATTTCTCCAGGGAAAGCAGACATTCTTCAGTAGTTTCTCAAGGATTATGGGGGGTCACCACTAGCAACGGCACAGCTTCTTTCCTTCCCTCCAATTTTTAACATTCAAATTTGTTGGGAGCCTGGACACCATTTTGTTTCCTCCACAATGCTCCAGACTTAGTGTTAGTTTGAGGCATTATGAGTGGGGTTGGGGTGGGGAATGGCAGCTGCCACGGAGAAATGGTGGATATTATTCAGGGAAAGATATGCAAGGAGGTATTTTTCTAGAGGAGTGTGAGCAAAGAACAATCTGATACATTGCAACTCAGCGCTTGCAACAGATAGACTTCTCCAGTGGTTGAAGAAATGAGAGTTTCAGCTGTTGTATACTAGCATTTCCCCCCCTGGATCGTATTAACCAGAACTTACCTTTCTGCCTGGCTGGCAGTTTCCATCTGCTTTGTAACGTCCCAAAACTGGATTTCTTTTCCAGGTGTGACCGGCGTAACGACTGTGGTGACAGCAGTGACGAGAGGGGTTGCATCTATCAGCCCTGTACACAGTATCAGTTTACCTGTCAAAATGGCCGTTGCATCTCCAAAGCCTATATCTGCGACGGGGACAATGACTGTGGCGATGAATCAGATGAACTGGAGCACCTCTGCGCTACGCCAGAGGCAACCTGTTCTCCCCATCATTTTAAGTGTGACAATGGGAACTGCCTTGAATTGGTCAAAGTCTGCAACCGAGTGGATGACTGCTCTGATAACAGCGATGAGAAAGGATGTGGTATGTATAGAACCTTTTTGACTTAGCCGATATTTATACAATGGTACCTCGGGTTAAGAACTTAATTCGTTCTGGAGGTCCGTTCTTAACTTGAAATTGTTCTTAACCTGAGGTACCACTTTAGCTAATGGGGCCTCCCGCTGCCACTGCACGATTTCTGTTCTCATCCTGAAGCAAAGTTCTTAACCCAAGGTACTATTTCTGGGTTAGCGGAGTCTGTAACCTGAAGCGTCTGTAACCCTAGGTACCACTGTATAGTGTTCACCTTCAGCTTGAGAAATTGGGTGGTTTATCTTACCATTTAGTTAACATCCACTGTATATAATAACCCAGTGTTCTTAGAAGAGCAAATTCATACAGCAGATTCATCTTGCCACCTGCCGAGGTGTGATTGGTTAGGTGATCCAGGAGGCAACTCCTAGTGAAGGAGGACTGGGAAGCAGTTTGTTCTGCTTATGGTTTCCTAAAGACAAAGGTGACAGAATCTACATATTACTGGTCCACCAGGACTGATGAGGATAAGAAACCGTTGTGTTCTGTGAAATCAACTATGACCATTCTGTGCAGCCCGGATGCTTGCTCCTGTTGTAGTTGATTCAACAGTTGATGCAATCAGTCACTATATATAATATAATTGTGGCACACACAAGGTGAACATTTCCAGTGAAATCCAATGCTGCCATTGCGCTTGTGAAACAACAGAGGGAACTTCAAGTGAAAGAGTTTTCTCTTATTCCCTCTACACCACCTCCCATGCAGTTCTGAAAGGTCACCTAACCATCTGGAGCAGATTGGTGGTATTAGTGGCATGGGGGGCTGCAGCAGGAAGGAGAAGCCGGGAGGAATCTCTTTCCTTGGCTTGCGTTAGTGGACTTCTCCGCTAATCAAAACCCATTCCAAGAGCAGAATGGCAGCTTTTTAAATGTACAAGCAGAGACCAGTGCAGAAATGCTGCAGCTGCATTATTTCCGGATGAAAGTTGAGTGATCTATTTTGTTCTGTTTTCTGGCTGCAGGTATAAATGAATGTAATGACTCTTCAATCAGCGGCTGCGACCACGACTGCACAGACACCCAGACCAGTTTCTATTGCTCGTGTCGTCCTGGATATCGGCTCATGTCCAATGAAAGGTCTTGTGATGACATTGACGAGTGCAGCGAGACACCATCCGTGTGTAGCCAGATTTGTGAGAATACCATTGGCTCCTATATCTGCAAGTGCGCGCCGGGCTACATCCGGGAGCCGGATGGGAAAAGCTGCCGGCAAAATAGCAACATCTCGCCTTACCTCATCTTCAGCAACCGCTACTATCTGAGAAATCTCACGACGGATGGCCAGTCTTACTCCCTCATTTTGCAAGGACTCCGAAACGTGGTGGCGCTGGACTTCGACAGGGTGGAGAAAAGGCTGTACTGGATTGATGTGGGCAGGAAGGTCATTGAAAGAATGTTTTTCAATGGGACAAGCAAGGAAGTAATCATTAATGATGGCGTGCCCAGTGGGGAAGGCATTGCTGTTGACTGGGTTGGCAGGTAAATCTCAGTACGTTGCAATAGTCATTGCCGAGGTGATTGTTTTAATGTGGACTAATGTTTTGACCCACATTCTCCAAAATTTGCCAGGCTTTCTTCTAAATGCGAGTTAGAAGGACCATTGTGGTGTAGTGGTTAGAGTGTTGTACCTGCAAGACCAGGGTTCAAATTCCTGCTCAGCCATGAAACTTACTGGATGGCCTTGGGCCAGTCACATTCTCTCAGCTTAACCTGCCTCACAGGGTTGTTGTGAGGCTGAAATGTAGAAAAGGCGGGGGTATAAATGCACTCAGTCAACAGAGGAGGTGAGCTATGAGGGCAATCAATCAATCAATCAATCAATCAAAGAAAGCCATGCATATCTCACTTGTGCCTGCTGTTCACAGTCCTTTGCATGCAGTCCTTAACAGATGGCGGGCTACATCAGTAGCAGTGTGCGTGGTGGGGCTTAGGTTGTCTATTGTTATTGGCTTTTCACAAGATCCCTTGGGAAAGCAAAGTGGGTTGCCACGCAGCGTCTCTCTTTCTGTCCTTTGGGTGGGGAGGGACTTATCTGTGGGATGGGGAAGAGAAGTGACCAGAGACAGGCTGACGGCTACAGCGCTTGCTCAATAAGCCAAATATGTCCATAGGCTAAGGTTACCAGACGTCCCCCTTTCCTGGGGACAGCCCCCAGATTTACAAATCAGTCCCCTGACAAAATCCATCTATTTAGGAGGAAGTTGAAAAGTGTCCCCTGATTCATTGGGGGAAAAAATGTGGTAACCTTAACATAGGTCTAAAAAGGTTGGCAACCCTTAAGGAAAAATGACAGTTGATATAAAATAAATAAAACGAGGAGGACTCTGTGTAACAGGCACCTTGTAAAATATTTCAGAAAACTCTACTGGGTAGATTCCTCCAAGGACTGCCTCTATGTGTCAGAGCTTGATGGTCGGTTCCGGAAAAAACTAGTTGATCGATGTTTGGATCCCAACAACACCTTCTGTTTTCAGTACCCTAGAGCTATTGTTGTTCACCCCAAATATGGGTAAGCTATTTCCATGATTATTTCTTTTTTAGTACAATTGTTTTATGGTATCCTGACTGCGGAAAACCATTGGGATAAAGGCTAATGAGGGCATTTTTAAAATCTACAATGAGACGCACAGATTTCGAGCCCATCTTTGGCTGGGGAGGGCGGGATATAAATAAAATTTTATTTTTATTATTTTATTATTCTGAATGCATTTAACATACTTGCTTGGAGATCATTCTTATCTACCTCTTTCAGAGGTAAGGCTGGATGCATTATCTATTACTCACGCTGCTACTCATTTATTCCGATTTAGCAGTGCTGCAATGAAAGAGGCAAAGTTTAGAACTGAAAGAATGAAGCTGATATTCACCCGAACCTAAATATTACAGAAATACATATACGACCGGGGAAGTATATGTAGCTATATGAGAAAGCCACCAAGTCTGCAGATTTGGAGAGGGGAGGAAGAGGAAGTCCTGTTGTAGAAGTCTGTTCCACTCACACAAGGGCACCATTGGATTTCACCCAATTTAACTTATAACGAATGAAATAAAAGTAGCTGTTTGGTTCCCTGCATGCTCCTACACATTGTTCCTTCCAAACCACCAGATTTTTACGTTGGTGCATGTGCTATTGCATTACAAATGAAGACTAGATTAATTTACGTTGTGTCTGTTTAACCAGGCAGGTCTATTGGACAGATTGGGGAGAACGAGCATATATTGGACGCTTGGGAATGGATGGCAAGAACAAGACTGTGATTATCTCTACCAAGTTAGAGTGGCCTAATGGACTCACCATAGATTACACCAACGACAAGCTCTACTGGGCGGATGCCCACCTAAACTACATTGAGTACGTACATAGAGAAGAATAAAGCAACTGGGTAACTCTTCATACCAAATTTTGGGGGTTGCCAAATTAGTCTGCTTCAGCTTTATTAAAGGGACACAACCATGATTACCCATTTAGAATATATGTTAGTTCAGTTGCGTCGCTGTAACAATTTATGGGCGTTTGTCACTAACATCAAAATATTTTGGAGAGATATACTTCGGTTTATGCTTTATAACAAATATGAAAATTACGAGCAAACCGTTTTGCTTCCCTCGGAATGTCTTCATCAGTTTCGCTTCTGCGTTGCATTTCCACCCAAATCTGAAAATCTGTAGTCGGTCACCAAAGTAGTCTGTCGACAGATTTGGTAGCTTAGCATTCTGCATTATGTCCTCGATAAGAAAGGTCTGTGAATAACAGGGAAAAGATTTAAAGCTATTTAAAACATATCAAAGTATAGAGGACAAACAGCAGAAAGGAATTTGGGGTGTTTAAAATTATCAGAAAATATAAATGTGAGGAAACTTTCGCAGCCTGAGTGTTGTCTTCCTTTTTGGGCTACTTTCCAATGGTCACATGTCAGCAGAGGGTGGGGCAAGAAGCAGCAAATACTAATCCTACCTTTGTTCTGCTGGCTAGTTTCTACACACACCCGCCCTCCTCTCTCCATCCTCCATCCAGGCGAGCAAGAAGCATTAGCTGAGTTCAGAGGCATCAGACTAAAACACTCACAGCTGGTACATAGAACAGCCAGTGAGGGGTGTGGCCTGGGAGAGTTTTGAGGGCCAGATAAATAGGCCAGAGGGGCCACACCAAGCCTCGGGGCCTGTGGTTCCCTAGCCCTGCTGTACATAGCATATAGCTCAGTCTATAGTTTTAATTAATTAAAAAAATATATTATTTGTACCCTGCCCATCTGGCTGGGCTTCCCCAGCCAGTCTAGTGTTCCAACAGAACACCAAAAACAGAATTAAACTTCAGTCATTAAAAACTTCCCTAAACAGGGCTGCCTTCAGATGTCTTCTGAAAGTCAGATAGTTGTTTATTTAATTATATGAATATGCTGTTTACATTCTTAATGGTGAAGAAGCCTATGGAAAGCACTTTTTGAAATCCCAAAGGCTGGGAACAGATAATATGGAAGTGTTCTTCTTCCCATCAGCAGCTATGGGAAACATGAGACTTGTGGTCTTAGGGATTGTGACTGTTATGTCCCTTATGCCAGTCTATGGGTAGGTAAAACCCATCTTTTTGGGGCCTCTGTACCCAGGGGCATGCCTGGGAACCCTTGGAAAGACAAAGAGGAAATTTCATTTCCCAGTCTCGTTTTTCTGAGGGCTCCAAGCATGTGTTCCAGCCACTTGTTTACTCGCCAAGTGGCTCAATGGGAGTGGACAAGAATGGAGATCAGAGTAGCTCCTAGATCTGGCCCAGAGGAGCTAAAATCTCAAAGGCCTGCCTTCTTCCCCTCCTTCCTGTCCACTCTAGAATCCCAGGCGAGGGAGTCAAAATACTACAATTGCAGATCTGACTGGAGGTCAAGAGGTTGGAGGTTGGGTTCCACCAGTGATTCTTACGCCTAATACTTCACTCAGCAACCCAATATGTTTTCATGCCCCTGATTTTTTAAAAAATATCTTTAGTCACATACAAGCGAAAGGTAAGCAACATAGAAAGTTGGAGGTGACAGGTCATTCTTTCTCTAGAGGGTAGTGAGAGGTAACTTGGGAATACAGGAAGTTGCCTTTTACCAAGTCCCTCTAGCTCGATGTTGTCTACATTGACTGGCAGTTGGCTCTCCAGAGTTTCCCTCAAGGAGTCTTTGCAAGCTCTACCAGCAGAGACCAAGGAATGAACCTTGGGACCATCTGCATGCAGACCAGATGTTCTCCCACTGAGCTACAGGCCCTTCTGAACTTGAACCTTCATCTTACTAACATCTTCTGGAAAGAATGCTTAGGGAGACGTTGTTTTACAACACAGGAGGTGGAACTGAGTGGAGGTAATCAGTTGTGTGAACAGAATGTCTGGGGTCCCATTTGGAGACCCTTGGAAGAACATAGTTGGTTACATTTCTTTTTCACTCGCTCTGAAGCAATAGAAAAAAGTTCAGCATTACCCATGCTTGCTTTTTTCCTGCAGGTACTCCGATTTAGATGGCCAACACCGTCACACGGTGTACGATGGGACATTACCTCACCCATTTGCAATTACCATTTTTGAGGACACCATCTACTGGACTGACTGGAACACGAGGACAGTTGAAAAGGGAAATAAGTACAATGGATCAGGCAGGGCAGTTCTGGTAAACACCACTCACAGACCTTTTGATATCCACGTCTATCACCCGTACAGGCAGCCACTTGGTAAGCATTCTACTGATGTGGGTGTCTTCATTCTTATTCAAGGTCTAATCCTCTGAATTCTGCATGTAACTCAGACAGAAGTAAGGTGTGAGACAACATAGGCATTTTTCAGGGGTCTGGTTCTTATTGAATGTTTCACCCTCATAGAATGATATATTTTTTTTAGCATTCTCTTGGATGTAAATATTATTACTGCATTTGGATGTAATGGAAAACCATGGTTTAAAGGTAAAGGGACCACTGACCATTAGGTCCAGTCGTGGCCGACTCTGGGGTTGCGGTGCTCATCTCGCTTTATTGGCCGAGGGAGCCGGCATACAGCTTCCGGGTCATGTGGCCAGCATGACTAAGCTGCTTCTGGCGAACCAGAGCAGCGCACGGAAACGCCGTTTACCTCCCTGCTGGAGTGGTACCTATTTATCTACTTGCACTTTGATGTGCTTTTGAACTGCTACAGGTTGGCAGGAGCAGGGACCGAGCAACAGGAGCTCACTCCGTTGCAGGGACTCAAACCGCCGACCTTCTGATCGTCAAGTCCTAGGCTCTGTGGTTTAACCCACAGCAGCACATAAATAAGCTTAACTTCTTTCTGAGCTTGTGTATACCACTTCCCTCTCCTGTTTCCACCCAGCTGAGAGGAGGAATTCAGAAGCTTTTAGTTAACCACAATTTGCTGTTTCTTATATACTGGGACCCAGTGGCAGCTGGTACTCATTGGGACCGGTGTGGGAAAGGGCAGGGAGCCCAAGAGTAGGTGGAGCCAGAGTCAATTATAGGTAGAACCAAATAATTTTTGTTTCATCCCTGTCATCCCCCCTGCTGAGTTTTACAAGGGCAACACTGAAACCAAGGAGGAGGGAGCTGACAAGTAGTGACACTCCTAATTGGATGGATTGTAAGAGAGAAGGAAGGGAAGTGGGGGCAGGCTGAATTTGATAGGGTAGTGTCCCATCTGTCCTAATGAACCAGACTCCACTGCTAGGACCTGTGGTTAACATTAACTGTGGTTAGTTTAAACGAGCCAGCTTCATAAACCATAGTTTGAAGTTGCCTTGTTTTGAAACTGATCATCAATAGTCACAATTTCCAGTTTGGACCAAACAGCTAACCATGGTTAACTAAAAGTAAAAACTGCTTCTTACTCACATGGAGAGGGGAGAGGGATCGTGCAAGTTCTAAACTATGGTTTAGTGTTTCCCCTGAATATAGCTAGTGTCATCATCTGGGAACCTTGCCTGCCCATGCACTGTTGCACTTATTCTAAAAGGGTAATTGAATTAATTAAATTTGGATGTTTCTTGTCTGTTTTGATCCCAGCAGCCCTATAACAGGGACTAGGAAAAAGCTGCTGGCAGGTTGGTTGTTGTGTTTCTGCTGATGCCGGTCCCTTGCACCTAACTTACAATACCTTGTTATACTTGGCTCAACTTCTTGTTTGACTCTGGATTTGAATCGGCAATGGTTTCTCTTGATAGCATGTTTTAAACTAAACTCCTTCATTGGGTTGAGCCTTGGTTTGCTTGACTCAAGCCCATACTTGTTCTCATGCTCTTCAGAGCCCATGGGGATCTCCCCTTCCTTATAATGAAATACTGGGCACAATTCATAGTCCAACCCCAGATAACATAGCCAGGGTACATCTGTCCAATAGGCCAAGATACATGTTGCAGTATTACCTTTTGGTACGTTGAATTTGTTGCAAATATGCATCAATAGGAAACAATCCCAGTATTGTTCGCGAATGCAAGTTGACATGTGCCACCAAAGATTAAAGCTTTCTTTGCAATTTTAAGTGGCAATAGTTTCATTTGTGGGTTGTCTTTGCCGGGGAATAATTATATTTCCTTCCTCCCACCCCCCGTCTTCTTTTGCTAGTAAGTAATCCTTGCGGGACCAACAATGGTGGTTGTTCTCATCTGTGCCTAATAAAAAGTGGTGGTTATGGTTATTCCTGTGAGTGTCCAGATAACTTCATGGTAATACAGTTTGGAAACACTGCTCACTGCCTTCCGATGTGTTCCAGCACTCAGTTCCTTTGTGCAGACAGTGAAAGGTATGCATATAAATCGCACACCATTATTTTACTTGCTTATTTACGTCAAACGTGAATATTTCCTACGTATACGTGTCCTACCTCCAAGGACTCAAATATGGCATTGTTCCTTGCTCTCATTTTATAGTCTTCATTTGGCTGGGAATTGGGGGGGGGGTGCACTAAAACTCCCAATTCAGGAATCTCATTCCACTCCATCACAATTTAGGCAGCAGTGGCTGTATATTAAGACACAAGAATAGGTGAATGAAGCCCAGAGCCTTAATGGAGATGAAGATTGCCCCACCCCTGGTAATCAGACCAATCACTTGATGAGCAGAGAAGGGGTAATAACCCTCTCCTCAGCTGATTGGTACAGAGAGTGTGTGGAGTGGCCACGCCCATCACTGGCATGTGTCCCACCATCCCTAGGGTTGGCCAAGGCTGAACGTGGCTCTCAGGCCAAGACAGCTTAGCTATCCCTGCTATGGAGAAAGGTAGGCTGAGAGGGAAGAGTGACTGATGCATGGTCACCAGCAGAGCTTCAGGACTGAGTGGGGATTTGTACCTGGGTGTCCCCAGTTCTAGTGTGACATGCTAATCACTATGCTGCACTAGCTTTCCCAAGTCTTGGTGGCACTTGGAAGCATAGAATTGGTGAACAGAGGTAACAAACAATGATACATCACCTCTACGTCTCCAGGTTTGTGCCCCATTGCTGCACTTTGCCTTAGTACAGTAGTACCTCTGGTTGTGAACGGGATCCATTCCGGAGGCCTGTTCGCAACCTGAAAAGAGCGCAACCTGAAGCGCCGTATCTGCACAGGTGCACGATGCAATTTGTGCGCATGTGTGAAGCGCAATTTGGCGCTTTTGCACATGCGTAAGCGGCGAAACCCGGAAGTAACCCTTTCCAGTACTTCCGGGTCGCCGTGGGACACAACCTGAAAAGACGTAACCTGAAGCGTCTATAACATGAGGTATGGCTGTACTTCCTTCCTGTTGCCGCTTCTTTGTCACACCATGGCACTGCCATGTTTAGGGAGGTTTTTAATGTTTGATGTTTTATCGTGTTTTTAATATTCTATTGGGAGCCTCCCAGAGTGGCTGGGGAAACCCAGCCAGATGGGCGAGGTATAAATAAATTATTATTATTATTCAGCTCTCAGCCTTCCATGCTTCTGACAGCCTCCCTCTATCTCTTGTAGTCGTGGCTGTGGCTGGAGAGAGAAAAATGAGGGTGGAGTGGCACAGTTGCTTGTTGTGCTTCTGCACTTGCTTTGGGGGCACTATACAGTAGTACCTTGGTGCTCAAACTTAATCCATTCTGGGAGTCTGTCCGACTCCAGAAACCGTTTGAAAACCAAGGAGTGGCTTCTCATTGGCTGCAGAAGCTTCTTGCACTCAAGCGGAAGCCGCACAGGATGTTCGGCTTCTGAAGAACATTTGCAAACCAGAACACTTACTTCTGGGTTTGTGGCGTTTGGGAGCCGATTTGTTCAGCAACTAAGCCATTTGGGAACCAAGGTACCACTGTATAAGCAGCTGAGTAGTCCAGTTCCTTAATCATTAAAGGTGCCCCCAAACCCTCCATCCCCAGGCATCACATTCCTGATCAGAAGACTGTAGCTCTTTGAAGGGTGGCCCTATTCACTGAGCATTGCAGCCTTAGCAGTACTTAGGAGAAAATTACCTGGAAGAAGGATACATGACACTGATAAATTAAAATCTCTGAAATCACCTACAGTCTATAAATATACATTCCCATACTTGCTGATCGGCTCAAATGCAGCATTTTCTAGGACAAGCTCAGTTATGTGGAAGGGGCTACTAAATAAATGCACGAAACCTTGGGTCAAGGAAACACACTAATTCTTCATGATGGGAATCATCCCAAAGGCTCTTGTGTTTACAAGTGTTCTTGCCAGGAAGTGAGTCCCATCGAGCTCAGGTGAGACTTGCTTCCAAATAAACATGACTATAGAATATGTCAAGGCATTGCCTCCTTGAAACAAACCTTATGGCGTCTCTCTGTTTTGTAGGTGTATTCCCATATGGTGGAAATGTGATGGTCAGAGAGATTGCCGGGATGGCTCCGATGAACCGCCCACATGCCCTCACAGGTACTGCCAAGTTGGGCAGTTCCAGTGCAATGATGGCAACTGTACGAGTTCCCATTACTTGTGCAACGCCGTGGCAGACTGCCCTGATGGAACAGATGAAGATCGTGTGCTTTGTGGTATGTTGCAAGTGCTAAGTCTCTAAATCAGGGGTCCCTCAGACCTTGTGGGGGGTCCGGACTATATTTTGAAAACTCAAAATAAAAAGAACAAAGCCCTGTGCCCCACAAATAACCCAGAGATGCATTTTAAATAAAAGGGCACATTCTAAACATACTGGCACATGTGAAAACATACTGTTTCCTGGGCTGTCCGTGGGCCAGATTTAAAAGGCGATTGGGCCGGATCCGGCCCCCGGGCCTTAGTTGGCCTACCCATGCTCTAAATTAACCTATTACTCGGTACAAGCAATAACGGGTCTAGAAATTACTTGTTCCATGAAGAGGAAACTAGTATGGTTAAATAACCTATTAACAAGGCACTCCCTCTAACAAATATTTTCTTGTCTTGACGTGTAGTTTATAGGGCTAGGTGATATATTGACATATTGTCCAAAAATGGTTTGAAGTCCATATCGTGATATCAGTTTCATAATTTTTGATCTTGCAATATATTGTGAATCATGGTGTATGTTAGGGCTAATTTGATCAGTAGAATATGCGAAATTGCAATCAGTCCAATTAACACACAGCATCAGTACATTACAGTTGAACCCGGTGACATTGAGATTGTATATGTATTCTTTAAGCTCACATTATTTTGAGTTATAGTACGTGTTGCATTGAGATATTTAGCGTACAGTATACTCTTATTTCATATACAGAGTTGTGATTGATGAGGTATGTTAGGGTTATGCAAAAATCACAATGTGGGGAAAACTGTGAAGCCAGCCACTGCTCTCGATTCCTGCAGCCCCTGTTAACTCTGTCAGCTCAACTCTCCCCTGCCTCCTTCAGGGAGCAGCAAATCATGACGTGTGAAAAACCATTAAGCCGGCCAATACCTCTACATAGCTCCATCCTTATTTCAGATATCATGACATATCAGTATATCATGACATATCATGTTTAGCTGGTGATATATCACGATGTTGAAAACCAGATATCACCCAGCCTTAGTAGTTTACCCAGCATATATTATCTCCATGTCAGTCTTTTCTCTGTTTATACAGTGGTACCTCAGGTTAAGAACTTAATTCGTTCTGGAGGTCCATTCTTAACCTGAAACTGTTCTTAATCTGAAGCACCACTTTAGCTAATGGGGCCTCCTGCTGCCACTGCGCCGCTGGAGCACGATTTCTGTTCTTATCCTGAAGCAAACTTCTTAACCCGAGGTACTATTTCTGGGTTAGTGGAGTCTGTAACCTGAAGCGTCTGTAACCCAAGGTACCACTCTATAGCACTCCCATTTAGCTAAACAGCAGCATTGATCAAAATAGGGTTGGTTTGTTTTTATCCCTGCAGCAATTTGGATAGGTGAGAGTATACTGCAATTTCATTTCATTTCATTTTAAAGTAATCTTCTAATACCGCAATTATGTTTGGCTTCTAGCCAATCACCAGTGTGAGTCTCATCAGTGGCAATGCGCCAACAAGCGATGCATCCCAGAAGCCTGGCAGTGTGACCGAGAGGATGACTGTGGTGATAACTCGGATGAAGATGCTTCTCATTGTGCCAGCAGGACCTGCCCTCCAGGCCAGTTTAAATGTGACAATGGCCGCTGCATCCCCCAGTCCTGGAAATGCGACGTGGACGATGACTGTGGGGATAACTCGGACGAGCCGATTCATGAATGCAGTAAGTAGAGCACAGCTTGTGTTGATTGGCTGATGGATTGCTCGTATAGCTCATCCATCCTCCTTAATGGAAACCAGAGTAGCTAACAAGAAGACAAATGGCAAATTGGTCAGTTGTTTTCCTAATAATAATAATGAGGAGGAAGAGGAAGAAGTAGTTTATTATTTGTACCCTGTCCATCTGACTGGGTTGCCCCAGCCACTCTGGGTGGCTTCCAACAAATATAAAAGCATAATCAAACCTCAAACATAAAAAAAAAATTCAGTTGTCTTCTAAAACTTGCACAGTGGTACCTCAGTTCTTGAACAAAATCCGATCCGGAAGCCCATTTGGCTTCCGAAACATTTGAAAACCAAGGCGTGGCTTCCCATTTGTTGCAAGAGCTTCTTGCACTCAGCGGAAGCCGTGTTGCCCGTTCGAGTTCTGAAAAACATTCAAGAATGAAAGCATTTACTTCTGGCTTTTCAGCGTTCAAGAACCGAAACGTACAACAACGGAGGCATTCGGGAACCAAGGTTCCACTGTATAGTCATTTATCTCCTTGACATCTGATGGGAGGGCGTTCCACATACCAATGACCATGGCTACCGTTTATATTTTCTGCCTCAGGCACCATGTTATTATTTTCATTTTAAGTATAAAAACCCTTTATATATTTAAATATGAATAAATCTGGGGCAGGCCATGGTGTCTGTACATTGTCTATCCCACGTAACACATTCTCTGAAATGTATTTGGCAGCAGTGTGCAGCAGCTGTCGTAAAAAGGCAAAGTATTCAAATGTTGACTCTTTCTTTTATTTCAGTGGGCCCTGCCTATCGTTGTGATAACCACACAGAATTCAGCTGTAGAACAAATTACCGTTGCATCCCGTTCTGGGCTGTATGCAATGGTCATAATGACTGCAGAGACAACAGCGATGAACAAGGCTGCGGTACGTTTTTGGCCTGCAAAATGTACCTGTAAAATCATTGTGTACTTCAGACGCTGTTCAAGATGTGAAGCAATGGCAATGACCTTGGCCAAAATTCCATGCACTTGCATTTATACCTGCTTCACAAATTAGGCCGCAAATGAAGGTGCAATGAAAACCCTGTTAGCAGCATGTCACTCTAATTGATGCTTGTCATTTGATGTAACCTTGGAGGTCACTTACTATAATTACAGTCTTGGCTATAGCTGATGTGAATGTCTTGAGTTATCTGAAGCAGTTTTTCGGTCACTGGGTCACACTGTCCAGGCAATTAGTGTTATCTGTACTTGTGAATGGGAAGTGTTTTCTGCATTATTACCATTGCTGTCTTTTCCTTGAACTTCATTTGAAGCATCCATGATGGTTGCACCTAGAGGTGAAAGGATGGTTAGATTTAAACTAAATAAAGATTCCTTTTAGTTAAATCAAACCATTATACCACCTCTCGTTGCATCCGTTTTGGATACTTCAAAGGCATCAGAAGAAGGAAAAACAGTAATCATAGCAAGGTGGCAAAGCCTTCCCTGTTAAATAAGGTATACATTCTGCTTCAAAGCTGACAAGGCTCAGATATGTTTTCATGGTCAGCTTGCAACAGTTCATTATGCTTTGTCTGGGAGACAAATTTGCTCCCCATGCTTGTTAGCTGTTGCCTTCACCTGTAGTTCGAGCCTCCCACATTTGCTGTTGCCATCATTATTTCTTCTCCTTCAGTGGTATATATTGCTTTTGGCAATCTTTAATGTGGTATTTGTGGATGAATGCTGCAGGTAGCTAGATACTAGCAGTATTTGCATGCCACACTAAAACATGGCTTGGTGAGATATGCAAGAACTGGAAGGACAAGCCTCAAAACTAATATGTTTCTTTTCCCTATCTCCTTTCCCTGCACTGCTAGGAGGAGAATTCTGACAGTGTTTACCTTTTGTGTTCCTGAGTCTCAGTTTGTTGTGTGGACCAGAGATTGTGGTTTGTCTATAATTGTGGTCAGTTTAAACAGTTTAAACCAGCCTCATAATCCAAGGTTTGAAGATGGCTTGTTTTTAAACTGAAAGTAAATAAATGCTGCTAAAGTACCGTATTTTTCGCTCTATAAGGCGCACCAGGCCATAAGACGCACCTAGTTTTTGGAGGAGGAAAACAAGGAAAAAAATATTCTGAATCCCAGAAGCCAGAACAGCAAGAGGGATCGCTGCGCAACGAAAGCAGCGATCCCTTTTGCTGTTCTGGCTTCTGGGATAGCTGCGCAGCCTGCATTTGCTCCATAAGATGCACACACATTTCCCCTTACTTTTTAGGAGGTAAAAAATGAGTCTTACAGAGCAAAAAATACGGTAAGCCTTCTTGCTTCACCGGGGCAGAGGCTGGAACTCATGGCAGCACCTTCCTCCTCTTGTGCATTTTACTAAACCATGGTTTAGTGTGACAAGAAAATGCAGCCAAAAGCTGAGTTGTGCTTGGCAAGTGTTTCCAGAATCTAGGTGGTGCTCTTTACAGCTTCTCCAGCATTTTTTTTTTAATCATTTATTATGATAAGATGTGGTGATTGAGAGGTTTGATCAGCTGAGTGTACTGAAGGTATACTCAGCCTGGAGGATGATTTTTCTAATTTTGGGAAGTCAAATTCTTCCACTTTGTGATAGTTATATCACGCATTGCAGTGAAAAGCACTCTGTTTATCTTTTGCAAAAGCTAGATACAGAGAGAATAGTTGGATTATGGGAAGCTTTTTCTCCTCTTCCACAAAGTATATATGTTAAGAAGCCGCTTTGAAAACCTACCTAAATTGCTTGACATTTCATTGTACCACGTCTGCTGTACCTGTTTTCGTATTTGAGAATAGCATGTTAGTCTGTGCTGGTGTATTGACAAATATAAACTGTGTATGTGTGTTGCAGAGGAGATTACTTGCGATCCTTTGGGAGATTTCCGCTGCGATAACCATCGCTGTATCCCACTGCGGTGGAAGTGTGATGGAGATAATGACTGTGGAGATGAATCTGATGAACAAAACTGCAGTAAGATATTTCCTTCCTTTCCGACTATTGATAGCCTTGCAGCCAAAGGCTGCCTGTTTGAATGGTGCATTTTGCATTAAGTTAGACACGAGGTGCATGTTAAATATTTAAAAATCCTCATGCTTGTACAGTTTTCTCAGGATCAAGGTATGAAGTTAAGTATCACTGCTGGATATTGCTTCATTTTGGGAATCTAGGATTCACCCATAACATTTAATGGATACCTTTGGGTGTGCATGTGTGTGAAGTTTCACTGCTTACCTATCAGTTGTTGTTGGGTTGTTTTTTTTAATCCATAATATAAAATCACTCATTACAGAAATAAAACAAATGCTCGTCTAACTTAGGGTAGATATAGATATATAGTGTTCCCCAAACTTGTGTCTCCAGCTGTTCTTGGACTACAACTCCCATCATCCCTAGCTAGCAAGACCAATGGTCAAGGAAGATGGGAATTGTAGGGGGGGACAACAGCTGGAGACCCAAATTTGGGAAACACTGTTTCAGCATATCGCTAAAGATAGCCATCTCTGTGACAAGTAATTCCCATTGCAAAATCCATTTCACAGTCCGATCCACCTAAGCAGCAAATAAAAAATTCACAAGGCAGTCCTCAAAACACTAAAGATAATGAGATGTAATGCCAAGGAGATGACATTTCCAACATTGAAACTGTTATTTTATACTCTTACATACCAGTTCTGTTAACTAGAATTCGGCAAGGATAGCTTAATTAAACCCTTAGCCTCCGTTGGGAGTGGGTAAATGGGCGCAGGGCCGAGTTGCTTGTGAAACATCTTAGCATAAAAACACACCACACATTTCATGTATGCTGCATCTCTTTATTGCAAGGTCCCCGTGAGTGCACAGAAAGTGAATATCGGTGTGACAACCTGCATTGCATTCCTTCTCGGTGGATATGCGATCACGACAATGACTGTGAGGACAATTCAGATGAACGGGACTGTGGTGGGTATTGCAATTTGAGCATATTTATTTGTTTATTTGTCTTAATCCAGCTTGTCTTTCAAAGCATTTTGCCCTCACTTTTACAAATAAAATTTCAAAACACACAATTCCGTAAAAATAGGCATATAAATCATGAAAATACCACATTTTTTAAAAAACAGTAATGACCAGGCAGTATGTATTTCCCTGGGGATAGAATTTGAAACATGTTGGGGTCACCACCAAAAAGCCCTGTCTGTGGTCCTAAAGGATTATGCAATAAATTTAACATCATATTGAAAATATTGTCATGGAATTCTACTTAATATTGATCCGGAGTAGAACTCCAATGCAGAGTGGAAACTTAAGCACGTTGCAGCAGTCCCAAAAAATGGACCAGATGCAATTATATTTCATCCAGCAGAGTTTTACTGCTACTGAAGGCAAAAGAGCATAATGGTCACAAATTCAATATATTCAGGATTGGCACTGTCCATAAGAAATCCAGTTACAGCAGACTTAACTTACAATAACTTATAATAAGACTAAACCTCAACACTAACACCACAACAGAACACCACACGAGAAGGAAAAGAGATAGAAAGAGAAAGTGAAACTCAGACTCCTTCTGGCCTTACTTTTATAGTCAACATGACCTTGACAGAAAAGATAACCAGTTTAAGCCAGCTGTACTCAGCCAGCATGGTGTAGTGGTTAAGAGCGGTGGACTCATAATCTGGTGAACTGGATTCGCTTCCCCACTCCTCCACATGCAGCTGCTGGGTGACCTTGGGCCAGTCACACTTCTCTGAAGTCTCTCAGCCCCACTCACCTCACAGAGTGTCTGTTGTGGGGGAGGAAGGGAAAGGAGATTGTTAGCTGCTTTGAGACTCCTTAAAGGGAGTGCAAGGCAGGATAATCAAGTCCAAACTCCTCTTCTTCTCTGAAGAAATAACCCAAACATCATGAACCTTCTGCTTGTTTCTTTCACACAGAGAAGCTTCCTGAACCCTCTTGAATTCATTACAATAGGAAAGATCTCTACGCATCAGATCAATACTTTCTGCACTAAGAAATGCAAACTGACAAATATGACATTACAAAAGCACTTTTTGTAAAAGAGACATTTTGACGCCAGTCTATTTTACTTTGTAGAACTAAGGACCTGCCACCCAGGTTATTTCCAGTGCGACAGTGGGCATTGCATTGCAGAACGTTTCCGGTGTGATGGAAGTGCCGATTGTCTGGATTTCTCTGATGAAGCAACTTGCCGTGAGTGCCTAGATCTGGGGCAGAAACTTACTGAAATCCCTTATGAACTTCTCCTTTCTGTGGGGCAGGATAAATGAAACATTTTAGTATTTTTCTTCTTCTGCCATTAGAAAGATTCCAAGAAATGCTGAATGCTCTCAAGCAGAGCTTAAATAATGATACAGGGTTGTACCCAACTAAGGTATACAGTGGTACCTCTGGTTACGTACTTAATTTGTTCCGGAGGTCCGTTCTTAACCTGAAACTGTTCTTAACCTGAAGCACCACTTTAGCTAATGGGGCCTCCTGCTGCTGCCACTGTGCCGCCGGAGCACGATTTCTGTTCTCATCCTGAAGCAAACTTCTTAACCCGAGGTAATATTTCTGGGTTAGAGGAGTCTGTAACCTGAAGCGTATGTAACCTGAAGTGTATGTAACCCGAGGTACTACTTTGTACAGATTGGACCCATTGAAATTAACATGAATGCCTAAGTTCATTAATTGAAATGGGTCAGAGACCGGTAACTTGTAACTTGCTGCCTCCTGAACTGTTTTTGCTGCATCAGCAGCACCAAAGTGCTGCAAGCCTGGGTGCAAGCCTGGGCAGTGTGTATGGCGATCATGGGCTATTCAGATGACGGGACTCGCCTCTTGGCTTCACTGATGTGGTCCAAAGGGAAGCAGAGCAATACGTTTGACACCAGCTTGGCTGCAGAAGTTGCCAGAAGGAGACATAACAGGCACCATCCAATCATCTTAGGGATTTCACTCTGGATTTGTGTAGGGTTTATTTACTCCTTATTCTTTTCTTCTCCCGAAGATGCCCCACAAATCAGTGGGTACAGGTCTGTATAGTATTATGAGGACAAGTAGATTTTGATATTAAAAGAAGGCGTTTCTGTTTTCCAGCCACCCGCTATCCTAACGGCTCGTACTGCCCACGCACAATGTTTGAGTGCAGAAACCATGTATGTATTCAGCCATACTGGAAGTGTGACGGTGACGACGACTGTGGAGATGGCTCAGACGAAGAACTTAACTTATGCTGTAAGCTAGAGAGAAAAATGTAAAGCCTGAATCGACCCCACCTTGAACCCCGCCCCATACAACTCTCTTAGTGCATGCCAAAGGGCTGGGCATATCCAGCAGGATGCGTTTGAAACACAGGCTCTTGGTACCCAATTGCTGCGCCATGTCAAAAGATCCTTTTGAAATTCCCCTTGGCTTTCAAAAGCAGATTGTTATGTAGCATGGTGGGCTGCCCAAAGAGAAACACAAGCCTTTAGGATTCTGGCCTGTACATTTCTTACAGAAACTTCAGTGCATGACTAAAGTCCTAACACAGCCAGTGAAATGCAGGCTTTTCCTGCACATGAAAACTCTTGTTGCCTCTTCCTGGTTTGTCTGCTTCCCCTTTGGAAACTCAAAATGTTTCTGTGCCAGGAGAACCTCACAGATTTTGCCTATCTTGTGACTGGTTCAGTGGGGCCAATGTGGGTATAACGGAACATGATTATTATATTTGGCCTTTTAGCTTGAATTCAGGGGTCAGGAATGAGCTCTGGACCCATGTATTTGTGTTAACACACATCATTTTACATTAGTCAGATGATATCAAGAGAACCAAGGTACCAAAAGAGAGATGGGAGGAATTCTGGGAGAGTGCAGGATCTTTCAGTCCTTTTGCCCTGATGAAGGCCAGTGCAACACTGGCATTGGTTTAAACATCACAATAAATCATGGCTAAAATAAACAAATGGTTTGATGTCAATGAGCAGTGTCATGAAATCGCACGTGCTTCAGCCCTCACCTACTCCTGCTGTTGGTACTTCAAGGAAACAAGCCATGGCCTGACTGGTCATGTCCGAAACTGGGCTCATAGTTTGTTTCCCCCAAACGTTGGTTGCCTCTTGTGGCTTGCTTGAGAGAAACAAACCGCGAGCCTGAGTTCAGATGACACAAAAAGCCAGACCTTGCCTTCTTCTCTGGCAGTGCTCCAGGACTGCAGTTTAGGATTGCTGCCTGGCATTTTGATCACCTTTTAAAATAAGCTTTTATATTTGTATCCTATAAACCAAGTTAGAAATCACTGGCCTGTTTTATTTCAGTGGATATTGAGTGTGAACAACCGTTCCGTTTTCGCTGTGGGAACAACCGCTGCATCTATAGCCATGAGCTGTGCAACCAAAAGGACGACTGTGGAGATGGAAGCGATGAGAAAGAAGAGCACTGTAGGTCTATCAATCTGCATAACATTCAGGAATTAAGAGATGAATGTGCCTAATGATGATCGACAGTAATTCTAGGTTAAGGCTGCTCTTAGATCCTACTGTTTTTAATATTTAATTCACAAACATGTTAGCTAGATAAAAAAGAACACGCAGTGGCTTGTATTTTTCAAGAAATATGTCATTATTCCCCAATTACAGTGGTACTTTGGTCTAAGAACAGTGAGTAGGTGTTTTGGTTTGTGAACTTTGCCTTGGAAGCAGAACATGTTCTGCCCCCTGTTGAGTGTAAATTGAGTCCCCTGCTGCTATGGGAAAGCACGCCTTGATTTAAGAACACTTTGGTTTAAGAATGGACTTCCGGAACGAATTAAGTTTGTAAACCAAGGTACCACTGTATTCAGTACCAGTAGTATGAATATACTGTAGACCTTTTATAGCCATGAATGAAACATGGGCTCATCCATACTGTCATTCAGTGTGGCTAGTACCTCCATGAATTCTCCGTTGTCTATATGAAATTCTCCTCTAGTTCACTACTTTCTCATACTTTCCACTCCCTCAGTTTTCCCTCTCATTTTCTGAGTATCCCTGATATGCTAAAAAAATCTGGATCAAAGGAGGGGAAAGTGTGGGAAGGCAGTGATTTCAGATACAGACATTATAGATGTGTGTGATATGAATAAGTAAGCTACAGGGATGCTGTTGAAGTTCTGTAAGCTGAGCTCTGAGAGAGGAACTGAAACGAAAGACAAGCTTTGACAGCGCCTGGATTTTTTAGTGGCTCAGATTAAATCTGAGCTGGGGAAGAGTTGCCTGATTCTTAGGCTAACAGATGCTTTGCACAACCATGAGAGAAATACCTCCCGGACGAGCAAAGGCTTTGTAAGCCGGGGGGGGGGGGTGGCTTTAGCAGCCAGAGACTGAGCACACTCTGAGCTCTGGCAGCATGCATGCTCTTCAGCCTAACAGTAAATCAAGCCCAACTCTAGAATTTCCCTGTGAGTGTCTCTCAAGACTGGACAGGTAGCTTTAACGGTATTGGCAAGACAAAAGCTGAGATGTGTGTGGGAGCCCACCACAGGGGATTGGGCCAAGTTGCCCTAACACAGCTTGTATAGCAACGTCTGCAATATGCATGCTATAAAACGGGATATATGTTTGTGTGAGGAGGTGTGTGTGCATTATCTTCATGCAGGCAGAGAACCCACTCCTAAGCCTTGCACTACTGAGGAATTCAAATGTGGCAATGGAAACTGCATCCCACTACACTACGTATGTGATAATTATGACGATTGCGGGGACCACTTTGATGAATTAGGCTGCAGTAAGTACCGCAGTAGCTTGCACTGAATTCAAATTGTACGTTTGTTATGGGAAGGAAAACCAATGTTGAGGTGAGAGCTTTGCGTGTGCCCATGTTATTGGGAAACGTTGAGAAATCCTCGGGAACAGAATAAATCCTGGAATGCAAACCCAGCCTTCTTCCTCCCCCAGTCCTCTGTACTTGATACCTGATGTGCGTGCCTCCCTCGCTCCCTGCACCTTCTCATCTGTTTCCACCCCTCTTCTTTGATGCTCACTGCAGTGATGGTCCTAATGTAGCTGAAGGGCTGGGTGAGCCCCTTCCATCCACGACACAACTCAAAGAACATGTGAGCTAAAGCTCACATGATCCCACAGAAGAAAAGGATGCCAGCAACATCCCTACATTGCTGGCATATTTTGCTTAGGCCAGCTGTGAAGGAGGAGAGGTCCTATCGGCCTCTATTTGTAAAGAATTTTAAACAGTGGAGGAAATCAGGCCCACGGAATGTTCCTTAATAGTTCAAAACAACAACTAAAAACAAAAATTTTCTTTGGAATGAGATTTCAGGAGTTCAGTAGATGCATTCTGAGGATCTGAATCTATTATTATTATTATGGACCAGAGGTGGGGGAGAAATTTGTTTCAGTTTCTCATTAAAATGCAACCTATGTTTTGTTTTGTTCTTTAGATTCTGGAACGGGTAGGACCTGTGCTGAAAATATCTGTGAACACAACTGTACCAACCTAAGTGAAGGGGGATTTATATGTACCTGCAGACCTGGATACAGCCCCAGTGAACTGAACAGAAATACCTGTGATGGTACCTTTCATCTTGAAATAGATTTCTATCTCCAAATTGCTCAGCTTAAAAAACTCATCATTTTCATTATGGCACTGATAAAACATTCTGTGCCAGCTCTCTAAGCATCTCGTCACACTGAGATGTTTTGTTTATTTATGTGGAATCCTGTTTTTCTCATAGCATTTAGGTGCAGGTTCCTAAAACATTTTAGATAATTTAACCACCTTTCTGTCTTGGATCTCATTGTTTTTCTCTCTCCCTTGTGTTGCTCTTTGGAGCCTAACCAGTTAGGGTGATACTTCTCTGTGTGATGGATTGCTGGTGTAGGTTTCCTCTTCAAACCTGTGAAGACTCATTTTCTTTGGAATGGCTACTGTAGTTTCTCACTAAAAAGCAGTGTCTGCTTGCAGAGTGCATTGGATTGGATCCAAAGAACAAGGAATGGAATAAAATGTCTGTGCACATACGTCTTTACAGGCTCGCGCAGTATGGCTACCGCTGCTGCCATTATTCTTAATGTTGCATTGTTATGCACAAAAAGATACAACAGGTTCCATTCTTGTAAGCTCATAGTCTGAATATTCATAAAATGAGGGAGAGAAAAGAGGAAGGGGGAAGATAAAGGAAAGAAGAAAATTGGAATGGACCATGGTAAAAAGAAAAAAAGGAAATAGAAAAGGCAAGAGAGAGAAAATGAGTTGAATATTGGGCAGGGATGGACCCAGAACTTGGGTGCCTGGGCTTTAAAAAAAAAGGACCTGAGCAAAGCAAGGGAGATAAGAAAGAGAGTCAAGAGAAGCTAAAGAGGCCCATTCCTGTGATAAAAAGAGAGATATATTATATAGGCCTTTGCTGCGACAACAAGGCAGTTATTTTGTCATTAAGTTTATAATACTTTCTCTTTGCCTTCAGACATTGACGAGTGTGAGATCTTTGGAACATGCCCCCAGATTTGTAAGAATTCCAAAGGAAGCTACGAGTGTTTCTGTGCAGAGGGATTCAGATCTGTTGGGGATCAGCAGGGAGACCAGTGTGCTGCCAGTGGTAAGCTCAGCCAGCATTTCCATTAGAGCCAAATTAAATTAAAACTAAGCACCATGAACTGTCTTCTGAAACAAGTCTTTCTTATTCTCTTGGCCACCATCCTGCATTGCGTTGCTGTCTGTTGTCTTCTGCTTGCTTCTTCCACAACTCATTTGTGTAGAATAATGATTGTAAGGCTCAGTAAAACCATTTGACTGCTGTTATGCCGCTGAATCTGAAAACAAGCTAAAACTTATCTCTGACATCTTCAGCGTCCTGTCTCTTGCCCTCGCAGATAGCCTTGCAGATTTCCAGAGAACAAAAGGGCTGTTCATGATGTAGCTGGTTGTCATCAAGAGAAAATTAGCTGTAGTAATTTCTTTAAAGGCAGATTATATTGATATAAATCAAAGACACTTTGCTGACAGACTGGCATGTATGGTTCATGGACTATAAAAAATAAAATAAAATAATTGTCCGGTAGCACCTTAGAGATTTTTCTTGGTATAAGCTTTCGTGTGCATGCACACTTCTTCAGATACAGATGAAGTGTGCATGCACACAAAACCATATATATATATATATATATATATATATGCTTTCGTAGATTTTCACGGGTACAGGAATGCAGGTTTTGGTGTCCTCGGGTGTCTTCCCGTGTAAAAGTTGGGGTGTCTAGGCGACGTTTCGACGAGGTCTCACTCGTCATCTTCAGGCTGGTGCTTTCGGCTTCTTGTTACTGGAACAGAGCGGGATCTCAATGTTTGAGTTCCTATAAATACTGTAGAGGGGGTGTGGTGTCTAGCCTCCAATGTTCTGGGCAGAGAGGAAGTTCCCAGGCTAGTGTGCCTTTTCTTCTTTTGTTCCTTAATTACTTGAGAGATACCTTGAGTGATTTCTTGAGTGATATCCTGAGTACCACTTAGGTGGGTCATTAGGTGTGGATTAGTTGCTAAAGTCTTTGTGTCTTGACCTCTTGAACTTTGTGAAGAGTTTTCCTGAGAAGATGGCTGTATTGCACTTAGTTGTGCTTTGGCTTGGCTTCGTGTATAGGGGCGAGCTGTGGTTTTGTGGCTTGTGTCAGCCAGATCTGTGTAGGGATTGCAGGGGGGTGCAGCATCCGGAGGTGCCACCATGGATTGGCTACTGGATGGTGTCAGTAATTCATCTGTGGAGAGGGTCTGGGTTTGGGTCTGGTGTGGTTGATTGGTGTTGGCGTTCTGTGTGCCTCTGGATCTGGTGTCAGTTTTTGTGGAGAGGGCTAATTTCCAGATGTCTGGCAAGCGGGATGTGTCGTCACGCTTGTTCATGTTGTGAGGGTGTTTCTCTATCTCGATGGCTTCCATGATTATTCTCTTGTGGTGATGTTCCGTGTTAAAGAGCAATTTGGAATCTGCAAAATTAATTTCGTGTCCTGTTTCTTTCATGTGTTGGAAAAGAGAGGAAGTTTTTTCTTCTTTTTTGACGGCATTCTTGTGTTCTGCGATACGTGCATTTATTCGTCTGTTTGTTTGTCCAATGTACGTGGCTGGGCAGACTTTGCAGGGTATTTCATAGATCCCTTGGTTTTCCAACTGGATTTTATCCTTGGGGTTTCTGAGGATATTGGCTATTTTTTGGTTGGTGAGAATAATCATGGAAGCCATCGAGATAGAGAAACACCCTCACAACATGAACAAGCGTGACGACACATCCCGCTTGCCAGACATCTGGAAATTAGCCCTCTCCACAAAAACTGACACCAGATCCAGAGGCACACAGAACGCCAACACCAATCAACCACACCAGACCCAAACCCAGACCCTCTCCACAGATGAATTACTGACACCATCCAGTAGCCAATCCATGGTGGCACCTCCGGATGCTGCACCCCCCTGCAATCCCTACACAGATCTGGCTGACACAAGCCACAAAACCACAGCTCGCCCCTATACACGAAGCCAAGCCAAAGCACAACTAAGTGCAATACAGCCATCTTCTCAGGAAAACTCTTCACAAAGTTCAAGAGGTCAAGACACAAAGACTTTAGCAACTAATCCACACCTAATGACCCACCTAAGTGGTACTCAGGATATCACTCAAGAAATCACTCAAGGTATCTCTCAAGTAATTAAGGAACAAAAGAAGAAAAGGCACACTAGCCTGGGAACTTCCTCTCTGCCCAGAACATTGGAGGCTAGACACCACACCCCCTCTACAGTATTTATAGGAACTCAAACATTGAGATCCCGCTCTGTTCCAGTAACAAGAAGCCGAAAGCACCAGCCTGAAGATGACGAGTGAGACCTCGTCGAAACGTCGCCTAGACACCCCAACTTTTACACGGGAAGACACCCGAGGACACCAAAACCTGCATATATATATATATATATATATATATATATATCGACTGCATCAAACCAACATGGTACCTACCTGAATATAGGTTCATGGACTGTGAAGCATAGATAGAAAAAAGATAAACCCTTTATAAGACCAGTCAGTTGAATTCCATCATAAAAGAGACTCACTGGGGAATGCATTTGTATGACTGCATGAAGGGTTAAATCAGGCATGTCCAAAGTCGGTTTCGGGGGCCTAATCCGGCCCACTGGTCGATTTAATCCAGCCCCTGTGGCAGTATATGTCCTGGGGTTAAAATCCTAAAAAAAAACACCTCAGCAACTTCAATCCTTAAAAAAGCTCAACAACTTTGGTCAGCCCTCGTGCATGTTCACTTCATCAAATCTGGCCCTCTTTGAAAAAAGTTTGGGCACCCTTGGGTTAATCTGTGGATGGGGCAGGGTTGTACATGTAAGCCCCACCCCTAATGTCTCCCCCTCCCCTGAGTTGCTTTTCAGATTGTCACACTGTTTAGTGTGAAGGTCTGAAGAGGGTTTTCAAGGGAGAAGGTGCTGAGAAATTGAAATACTTTATTGTCACTTATACAACTTGTATACAGTGAAATTACACGAGCACCACCCACTCAGCTCTTTTAGTCTTAATTCCCCTCGTTTACTGACACACACACCCCAAACCGAAAGTCAGTTGCCCTGTTGTTATCTTTTCATTCAGCAGCCTACCAGCCCACGGATAGAAGCTGTTCTTTACCCTGTTGGTGCAACTAATCATGTTTCTATATCTTCTGCCTGAAGGCAGGAGATCAAGAAAGTGCCGGCCAGAGTGTGAATCATCCCTGAGAATGATTCGTTCATACTCCCCGTGAGTAGCAGGAACCCTGGTTTGTGAGGGTTCTTGATCATGGGGCAAGTTTCTAAGCACGTTCAATCAAAGCAGGCTTAAAAACCTCCTTCTGCTCTTCATTCTGGTCATGTGAGGATCTGAAGAGCAGCCCATGCTTCTTGGGTAGGACTTGAGTGTATGTTCCTCTTCTGCCCATGGTTTAACCCTTTGTAAGTTTAGGTGCAAGCCAAAACAAAGTAGTGAATCCCTTGCGTGATAGAATTTGAGGAGGTGGACTCTTGCCTCGAACGAAGAGAAGAAAAGGAAGCAGAGGCAGACAAGTTAACACGCATGATAAATAGTTCTCGACCTCGTTGTGTGTTAAAACAGATTAATTTTTTTATAACTTCTCCACCCAGGTTATTTTTATATCTTTTCCGCCCAGAATTGCAATCAAGAAAAATCAGAAGGCTTATATAGCAAGTCCGTTAAGACTCACACAAGGGATTTTTCATAACTGATGAAAAGGATAATTTAGGAAAGAAAATCCTTAGAAGCACATCCCAGGAAACACAAAAATGATGCCCAAAAAACCAGCTTAAAAACCAAGAAAGAGGGGGGAAATGCTGCCCTGATCTACAATACTACTAAAATAAATAAATAAATAGTTAACAGGATTTCAACTGGTGTCTCAAAGATTACAATATAGGTGCCAGCCAGCCATTCCTTAGAGGGTATTCTACCGTCAGGACATCACCACTCAAAAAATGCCCTGTCCATAGTGCCCTGATTTTTTAGCATCTTCGTGCCATGTGGCAAGGTACTTTTGAAACTGAGGCAACTTTTGAAAGCTGTTTGTGTTACTGTACAGGGGACTGCTATTCTAAGATAAAATGGGTCATCCAATTTCATTAGGTCTGCATAAGTGACTGATATAAAAACAGTGTTTTGGATCCTGACACCCTTCACCTTTGAAGAAGGTTTGAAGAAACATGCTACCAAGTGTAACTAGGGGATAGCAAGGATTTAAAATCCATAGCAGGGGAAACATTGAATATTTGCAGAATAGCTTCTAAATTTTACAGTCCAAAGAGTTTCAGAAAAAATGTTTTCTTCAAAATGGAAGCAGAAACTTTGACACATCAGTTATTTACCCTGAATTCCCTGATGGAAATAATTGCTAAACACAAGAGTGTCAAAATGTATTAATTGTCTTTTCAGGTAACCCACCAATATTACTCCTGCCTGACAACGTCCGCATTCGAAGGTATAATATGTCATCTGAGCAGTATTCTGATTATATTGAAAATGAGGAGCACATCCAAGCCATAGACTATCACTGGGATCCTGAGGGGATAGGCCTCAGTGAGTATATTTGATTTTTTAAAATTTTTTTTCTTACAGCTATCCCTCAGCTAACTAAAAAAGAAGGTTCTTTTTTAACCTGGCCTCAGGAACAAAAGTAATGGGTGGAATTCAACAGTACTCTAATTGGGGTATGTTAGCAGGAGCTGAGGTCCACTTGTGCAACAGGACTTTCCCCCCTCTCTCTGCCCTGCTTGCCCCCTCCCATTCCCCCACCTAAACCTGGTTCCCCCCCCCAACCCTCCAGAGCAGATTTAGGGGGCACACATGAGAAGGGGAGGGATGGAAAGTCCTGTTACACGAGCAGACCTTGTTCTGACGTTGAGGGGATTCAACGTCAGTGCAACAGAAGCACTGAGTGATCTTAAGGGTCCGATCTTGACCTGAGTAAATGATGAATTGTTTCTAATGGCAGAAAAAAGGAAAGTGATCCCTGAACTTTCCACAGGTGTCATATACTACAGCATTATGGGGCGTGGTTCAGAGTTTGGTTCCATCAAACGTGCCTATATCCCCACATTTGAAAGCAGCGGAAATAATCCCGTGAAAGAAGTTGACTTGAACCTGAGATACCTGGTCAGTCCTGTTGGTTTAGCTGTGGATTGGGTTGGGAGGTAAGAGCAAAAACTGAATACAAATGGTTCAGAAAACCTTATTCATCTTCGAACACACACACACACACACACATGAATGAATGTTTTTCCCCAGCCTGGTAACCACCAGATGTTGGGACTACAATACCCATCATCCTTGAGCTTTAGCAATACAGCTTGTGCCCTTTTAGCAATGCACCATGTGCCCTTTTACAGGTGTACAGCATCAAGCATGAGAAACTTGAAGCCATGGCCAAAAGGAAGAGTCAGGAGCACAACTCCACCCCCCCCCATGCATCTAAATGGCAGCACATTTGGAATTTGCCATCTTTTTTCTTTAACCCCCTACTATGCCAAATTCACACAAAAAGGTGCCACATTAAAAAAGCAGTGACTTTTTGATGAAAAGGAGCACAGCTTCAGCTTAAAATCAAACACGGCACTCCTGAATTAGCACTCCTGAGTTCTTTCCTTTGAAATTGGGCCATTGTGACATCAGATGATTGACAGATGAACCAGTCTGTACCCACAAGTGGTCTGCAGGGAGGAGAATCCCATCAATCAGATCCTATTTCCCACATCTGCATTAGATCTGATATCTCTTCCAGATCTAATATCAGTTCTTTTGTGAGCTCCAGACACCAGGTTTTGAATCCCAACAATGTAATTTAATGAGTGAAACAATTTTGGTTCATGAAGTGGGACTTCTCCCTGCCTACCCAAATTTGTTCCAGGGGACTGAGAGGGAAACCCAGAGCAAATAGGGGAATTGGAACAAGGGGATTTACACCTCTCACACAGCAACCATAAACTCATGTGCATTGTATCACATTTATTTGGCATTGTCTCTGAATTTTTGGCATTTTACTACTGAATATTTTTTAAAGGCCTTTCCCATACACTGTAGTTGATGTTGACAAAATACACAGTTCATTTTTTATTAAAAAAAATAATGATTGGATCTCAACTAGGCACCTTTACTGGACTGATTCTGGGACAAATCGAATAGAGGTGGCAAAGCTTGACGGGAGATACCGAAAGTGGCTCGTCTACTCTTCGCTGGATCAACCAGCAGCTATTGCTGTCAACCCCAAACTTGGGTAAGCATTTTGGCAGCTTAAAGCATGAATATAAACGAAAGGAGATGCTGCATGAACTGTCTAAAATATATAATGAATAGGAAATATCTAATGCACATTAATATCTATATTCTATATGTTACCTGAAATACTTTGAATAACTAACAGAGGTTGCGATGTGCAAATGTCACAAGACTTCTCGGAGGAAGCAGAGACAGACCTCAGTGGGGCAGATGGTTTCCCTCCCCTCTGTTGTTGGGACCCTTGTGCTGAATTCTGCTGTTTTCTCTTTACGACTGAACTGATAAATAACTAAAGTCACCGGTTACACTCCAATTACATATAACAAGCAGTACATCAGTTCGGGGTTAACTGTGTTGCACGATAATTGTTTTAGCGCAGCTGATAACTTTCTCATCAGCAGATGGTCGTAAAAATAGGCATAAAAAGCAAGCAGCTTGCAAACAAACAAACAAACAAACAAACAAACAATGAACCCTTACATTGTGGGAAAGTTTCAAAAGCAAATCATCCTCATATTGATGTGCATTAGTAGCTTTTTACTTTGCCTAGGTATTGGGCTCCACTGTCTGTGCCTTGGCAAAGTCCACATAGCTTAGAAACAGCAAGCATAATTAGTGTCTGTCTGAGTTATTGGCGCCAATCCCCTCTGATGGGAGTCACTTATCATTTTAAAGGGAATATTTATCAATGTAACATGAAATAGCGCATTGTAAAGAAATAGTTTAGCAGGGAATTATTGGTGGAAAACACAAAAGAGAGAAAAAGAGAATGGTTCTTAGAAACAAAAAATAATTTCATGACACAGCAGAGAGGCAATAGTTTGGATATTTTGCTGTGAAGACCATTGTCTTGATTTTAGATACATTGTAATTTCTCAATCTTACTTACAAGGCTGCAGAGAGGACAAAAGAGACAAAGAAATACTGTAGAGATAATCAATAAAATGAAATGCAGCAAGAACAGATAAACAGAGCCGTGTGCACATAATATGAAATAAAGTTGGATAGCTACAAAAGGACTCTGGAGCATATTTCTCTGAGGGAAAAAGTGGTCAGCCATGAACTGCCAAGTTCCTACCAACTTGATTCTCATTTCATGGAGATTTCTCTCTTTTTCTGTATAGTGTTTGTGTGCTTTGCTATGTTGTATCTAACCATTTAAAAATACTGATTCTCCTTTCCTCAGGCTAATGTATTGGACTGACTGGGGAAGGCAACCCAAAATCGAAAGCGCCTGGATGGATGGGCAGCAGAGGCAGACATTGGTCTTTGAAGACCTTGGCTGGCCAACTGGTCTTTCAGTTGATTATTTGAACAATGACAGAATCTACTGGAGTGATATGAAGGAAAACCTAATTGAATCAATGAGATTTGACGGAACAGACAGGAAGACTGTTCTGCATGGACGTATGTATATGAACATGGACTGAGGCAATTTTAATCCAAGTTTTCTCCAAGATACTTGGGAGACTATCTATGGTGGCAGATGGCTGGGGGCAGGTTGGTTATTATCGATGAAGTGAGGGACAAGGGACTTGCACTATTACAGTTACTCAAACTTTCAAGTGGCCCTCTGTGTCATAGCCAGCTCAGTGCCACCACACTTGGCAACACCACTCCCTAACCATTAGTGCTTTGGGTTCAACCAATGCGGGTACCAAAAACTTCTTGTAAAGGTGTGGCCAGGAAACAGAGAAGTTCGGGGGATGGGGAAGGTCTCTCCACTGAGGGAAAGTTGCCAAAGGAGGTGAGGTGTTGAAGAAAATGAGGTATTAGTAGTAGTGTAAATTAAGGAGGAAGTGAATGTGAAGGGAACAAGAGAGGAGGGATGAATGAAACATGCAGTTTGCAGTGAGTGTATGGGAACAGGTCCAAGTTGAACACTGAAAGGAGAATATGAGAAGAAGTGGCAGGAGATGGGTAAAACGCCTCCAGAGCATATAGCAATGCCTCCAGAGCAAATGTCTGCATTTATCTTGAGGAAAGTTAAGCTGTGCAATCTCTTGCTGCAAGCAAAATGCTGCAACAAATAACTTAGCAATTTTCAAAGATGGATTATAATTCAGTAGAAAAGTGTGTTGGTAATTGCCTGCAGATTATGCCAAGCTCTGCTTCTGTTTGCCACTATTTTGTTTGCCTCGGTAATTTTCAGAGTAGAAAGTCTGAGAACCCCTGCAACAGTATAGATTTGGCAAGTAGTGCAGATTCCTGTGCTCTTTTCATTTGTGAAGGAAAAACCTGAAGTCTTTTTGAAAGTACTTCTGGTTTACTTGCGAAATTCCCACAGGTCACTGTGATTTTGCTTCCAAAGCATACATTAATCTCCACTAGAAGGAAAGCTTAGAAAATGGCCATAAGATGATGTGGAGGAAGGTATACTTTGGTTTCAAGAATGTTCGTTAGACCAACAACATTGCTCTCCTTTTGCATGTTAACTTACCTGCTATTTTATTTCACCGAGAAGTTAGCAGCCCGTACAGTCTTGATGTCTTCGAGGGTCACCTATATTGGATATCTAAGGAAAGAGGGGAAGTCTGGAAAGAAGACAAATTTGGGAAAGGAGAGAAAGTAAAAATGCTGACTATAAACCCTTGGCTTACTCAAGTCCGTATCTATCACCAGCACAGATGCAATCAGTCAGGTAATGGCCAGCCTTGTATAGTGCATCATCTATGAATCTTTGCTTTTTAAAAAATTTATATTTTATTAAGGTGATTTCAATTAAAAGAAATAAAGTGATACAGAAAAAAGAAGGAAAAGTGAGAAGAAGCAAACAACAAAGATACATATAAAAGTGAAAATATGCAGAAAAAAGCATACATTCTTGTATACATTGGTATAGTTTTATTGCCCTAGTGCTTATGTAAATGTTAATAGCCTACAACAACTCTCCGCTCATGATATTGGTGTTTCTGAAAGCATAGAACTGGTGCTGGCCAGAGTCCTCATCGAGTGAGCTGCTGAATAAGCCTTTCTGGTTGAACTGTGAATTATGGCTTCTTTCTTTTCCTGTTTCCACTGTACACAATTTTCTCTCCTTTGTGATATGGTGTTGTTATGGTTCTTCATGGCACAAACGGAGAATAGGAAGGAGAGGTGGCGTTCAATAAAGGAGGGGCTATTTCCTCTGGGTGAGGCACTTCTGTTTCTCTTGTGGCCCCTGGAAAGCTGCCCACGTTGGAATGCGGCCCTTCAGATGAGAGAGATTCCACATGCCCAAAAGAGAAAGTTGTCACTGTCCATTTTAAGAATTTCTGATCACCTGTCTGGGGAGAAAGGGCATGTTGGGAATTGGCCTCTGCCCACAAAATGAATGATGGGCGTGGTTGAATACTGAGCACGCATCTGCATGTGTTGGACAGAGGCTTCCCACCTTGTGCAGCACCATTTTGGAAGGGTGCTCTGCATACAAAGCTTCTCGCGATTCAATCATTAGACCAACAACTGAAAGAAAATAACGGCATCATATTTCTTAAAACCTCCAAGAAAGCTGGTTGTGAGCCAGAGAGGAAGCATGTTGTTCCCATTTTATTACTGCAATATATCATTTGTACATCCTCTCATGGCAGAGGCAGTAATGAATTCACCTGCCTGTCTGCATCGCCCATCATGCATGGACTATTTTGTAGCTGCCCTTGCCATTTGGGGCTATGTAGGGGAGGACAGGAAATAGCATGTATTAGGAGTGTAGTTAAAACAGCAAGACACCACCTGAGGTGTATGCCATGGATAGAAATGGGGCAAAACACTCTTCAGACACATTAATCTTGTAGTGTCTGCTTCTGTCCCAGGAGGTTGGTGCCAACTTAATTCTTCTAGGAAATTAGGCTTGCCTGGTGCTCCCTGTTCCTTTCACTTCCCCTCTTATGCGGCCTTCCTTCCCTTCCTATGAGCTTTGTAACTTAACTACGGTTTGCATTTTGACTGCCTGTGTTTTCACTAACAGATAGGTAGCCGTGTTGGTCTGCCATAGTCAAAACAAAAAAAATTCCTTCCAGTAGCACCTTAAAGACCAACTAAGTTAGTTCTTGGTATGAGCTTTCATGTGCATGCACACTTCTTCAGATATATCTTCAGATGTATCTGAAGAAGTGTGCATGCACTAACCACTGTTAGTGAAATATCTGTTTCTGGTCATGGCTGCAAACTGTGGCTTGGCGCTAACTGCGAATGACAGAAACACCAGTGCAGAGATAACATGACCGATTGGTTTAAAAACTGACAGGGAGGGAGAATGTCTTCGTGAGAGGGGGAGAGACAAGTTTGCAAGCCTATGGCACAGCACTGTGTCTCCACTGAGTCTACAGCTTCCATATTCCCAACCTATTTCTCTTGTATGGTTGGAAGGATCCCATTAGCTCTCCTAAAAGCTCTTCAGGTGTGTCTTTGTTTAACATTACAGTGTCCAATCCATGCAAGGATGTCTGCAGCCACCTCTGCTTGCTGAGACCTGGAGGATACACCTGTGCATGTCCACAAGGAGCTCGTTTTGTGGAAGGCAGTTCGACAGAGTGCGATGCAGGTAAAGAAAGGGTGGAAATAATTGGAGATTGATAAGGTGCTTTATGTTTTGCAGAGGACATAAAGACTATTAACACATGCTTTCCATTTTCATAGCCATTGAATCTCCTCCTACGATGCCTCCTGCCTGTAGGTGCATGTATGGAGGGACATGCTACATTGATGAAAGTGGGCTTCCTAAATGCAAGTAAGTTTATATGGAAGGGCCAGGTGAGATTTGGCAAGGTGTGTGTAGCACATGAAGATCTGCTCTTTATAACATCACCAAAATCTGCAAGCAAAAAGAGATGCTCATTACAAAATTTCCCTACCCTGCCTTTCTTCAATATGCATTCAAGATGACTCGCGAACAGTGTACACCAGTCACATACTCGCATCCTGCTGACACGTGAACAGCATTAGTCTGATGGGCGAGCTATATGCATACATGCCGCGTAATGTTTCCTCCATGGGAGCAGGAACCCTGGTCAGCCAGAGCTTTTGTGTATTTGGAATTCTATTGGGTACCCATTAACAAAGTCCTCTGTGCAGATTCCATCACCATAGAGGGAACCCCATGCATCTACTGGTCCCGATCTTGCATTGGCCAGGGCGCATCATGGCCCGCATGTATGTCAGTGGCCATGGGAGCAGGTCTAGTCAGTGCTTTCTGGCTTTCTGGATAGCCTATTCAGTGCTCATGGGTACCGAAAACCAGAATCAATGAGTATCAGCCCCACTGATAAGCTGTATCCATTGCTGGGTTGTGCCATTTCAAGCTGCAGGTGGAAGGGGTGTGTGGAATGTTTGAATGCTTCCTCATCTCACAGCACACATTCAAAACTAGCACATCGGGGTGAAAGCTGTATGGTACCCTTTTCTAGCTTTGAATTTGCATGGAGTAAATTATATGAGGGGAAGCAGTCTGAAATGGTACAGCCCAAGAACAGATACCTCACCTCAAATGAGGCTTTTGCTCATTGTAGCTCTTAAGACCTCATTCTAAAGGTGTTTGTAAAGCTGAATATCTGCCGCCTCAGAAATGAGGAAACGGCAAGCAAAGACTCTTCTTTAAAGATGGACAATTTTAAATGTAGCAGGTTTTTTATTTTTAAGAGAAAGGGTCAGAGGACAAGTTACTCAGATGCCTGTTCTACCAATTAAAGGAATATCTCTTAAGAACAGCAAAAAAGAAACACACACTTAGGTTCAGCTGAGCCTGTAGGGGCCACTGATACTCCACTGAAATGAAATCTTCTTTAATGTTTACAAAGCCGAATTTTTTCGTTTGTGACTCAGCATTCCTACATGCTCATTTCCAAGTAAACAGTCAGCAGAGGTGTGTGTGTGTGCTCCCATTGAAACATGCAATTACTAAGGAATGAGTTTGAAAAACCATGCCATGCTGATGTACCTCACAGAGGGCAATAAATAGAGCCAATGTTTTAGTAGTCAATTCCAGTTAGGCATCTCGCTTCCCTTTTACAGATGTCCGTATGGCTATACTGGAAATTACTGTGAAGCAGGATTGTCGCGGGGTGTGCCTCCTGGGACAAGTAAGCTTTGAACTATACTTTTATCCAGAATAACCAAGCACAGGCCTGAAAACATTTGCATGAGAGAGCCAGTCTATAAGTTATTCTCGAGGCAGTGTTGACATCTGAGCGGTATCTTCCGTATCGTTCGCTTACCCTTTGTCTTCTCTGGCAGCAGCAGTGGCCGTGTTGCTGACCATCATTCTGACTATCATCATTGGATCTCTGGCTGTGGGAGGCTTTTTGAATTACAGACGGACGGGCTCTCTCTTACCTTCGCTTCCCAAATTTCCAAGGTAGGTATTACAAGGTCTGAATGTCTCAATATACCTTTGTACACATTAAAGGTGTTAAAAGTGGTTCACAATGGCCTCTGCTAATAACAAGCAACAAATTCATACGTGTTTCGAAGCATCATTTTCCTGCAGCTGCAATTCCTATATATATGCTTACCTGTAAGTCCCACCGTGTTCAGTGTGGTTCACTTGCAAGAAAAATATGCTTAGAGTTGCTTTGAATTGGAGGAAGAGCAAGAATTTATTGACACTCTTAGAAACATGAAGTCACAGTAGACACAACTCCATGTGCATTTTCTGGTTCATGTCTCTGGGATTTCAGATTTAGCTACTGATACCTTGTGAGTGCTGGACTCCAGTGCCTAGATTGCTTTCCACTTGTCTCTGCATACCCATAATCAATAGCATTGTCCTTCACAAAGTCTTTGTTGAAAACTGACGGCGTCATCCAGCTGTCGCTCAACTGTTCATCCCGGATAACAAATAAAGAAATTTTTAGTTATGTTGGCTATCTGCCATGTCATTGTAGAGCCCTATTTGCCCTTCCAATACATACCCAGACGTTCTTCACGAGTCAGCTTATAGAAGGGACAGAGCAAGAAACATGGGTACAGGGGCTGTCTGTGTTCAAGATTGGAGGTGCCATGTGTAGCTTTCGCAGTGAACCCATATATCTTGCCATATCAACAAATCCACATTTTTCCAGCCCTTACCCCTGAGGACATTTGGCTCACGGTAGAGATATGTTTAAGTGACTCAGCTTAAGTAGCATTGGAGACTTCTGCTTGCAGTGTTAGAAATGCCTTTCTTCAAGAAATAGTTTGACTTTTCTTTTTTTAATCATATGAGTTATTATTACCACATCAGTTCCAAACAATTAAAACATGATTTAAAAAAGAAACGATGAGAAGGTAATGTTTATTAAACCATCTTCTGCTGGTTTTTTTTTTTTAAATGTTCTTATTTTCAAAGCCTAAGCATTCTTGTAAAATCCACGGAAAATGGCAGTGGGGTAACATTCCGCCCTGGAGCTGATGTGACCATGGACATTGGTGGGTCTGGCTTTGGAGCGGAATCTACTATTGACAGAGCAATGCAAATGGTAAGGATTACCCCCCCCCCTTCCCATATGAAGTGTCTCATTCTGCCCTCTCACCGTAGTATTGTGATGGGGAAACGCTTTACCTACCAAAAATGGGCATACAGTACTTTGTAAAACGAGGGTCACACTTCCAGAACAATCCTAGCTATTGGTGCATATTTCCCCCAATCCAAACATTTAGAGAAATTTAGCTTACTCCATCCTTTTCCCCCGGGCTGAGTAGCCATTTTCCCACCATGAAAAATAAATAAATCCTCCTGTTTTTCATTAATTAGCTGATTCTTTGGGGGGTTTTTTTGAACCCAAGAGAGGGAGCTTGCAGCCTTCCAGTGATTGTTGGACTCCGAAGCCCATCAGCCCCAGCCAGCACAGGATGATGGAAGTTGAAGTCCAATCATATCTGGAGGGCCACAGGTTCCCGCATCCCTGCTCTACAGTGCGGTATCTATTTGGAAATTATGGTTTTGGGTGTATTTTCTTGCAAGATGTTTGATTTGTAGAACCTTGCCTTCTGTTGCGTGGCATTTTTTAGTGACTGATGGGAAAATATTTTTATTTTTACCAGCTGAAATGATTTATGTAGCATCATCCTTCAGCCACACTTAGGAGAATTGGCTTGATTTGATAATCTCATACACTATTCTTTTCATATGTCACTGGAAACAATAATGTATAGTAAATTCCATGCTGGGTTGAATATATTCTAGAGTATATAATGCTTATATTTTGGTTGTTTCTTTTTAAAAGAGAGAAAATATTTATCCCAGAAGAATTAAAATTACATGGAATTCTTATGTTACTGTTACGTTTTGCTTTAAGAATTTATAAAATTCATGGGTGGTATTCAGCTATATTTTACTCAGAGGAGACCCAGTGAAACTAATGACCATGACTAGGTTGGGTTCATTAGTTCCACTCTGCTTAAAACTTATTTGAAAACCACACAATATTATTTAGAAGTGAGCATCTCACTGTTGTTCTCAGAATGAAAACTTTGCTGTTGAAACTGGGAAGCAGCCAATCACATTTGAGAACCCGATGTATACGACGAAAGACGGAGGAGCTGGGGACATGAACGTAGTCCCTCCCACACAAGTAAGGGACAAACATAATAGGTGGTCTTTAATATTTCTTAGCCTATTAACCATTTGATACTGCTTTCACCAGTCTTCCTTCTTTGGAAAGTATATCTGTAGGTTTGAAGATGTTTGAGAGCAAGGCAGGCAGCCCAAGACAGCACTAGGGCCTGCTCTGCTCAGATTGTCCCATTTCTCTTTCTCTCTCTCTCTCTCTCTCTCTCTCTCTCTCTCTCTCTCTCACACACACACACACACACACACACACTGCCCAATGGACACCATCTTTTCCTGTGAGGAGAAGGAGGAAGAGAACAAGGGAGGCAGGCAGAGAAGACACCAAGGGGCTCCTTCAATTAAACTGTCCCCTCCTTCCCAACCTTGGTATCCCAGAGCAAGCTGGTCAGTAAATCACACAATTCAAAGCTGGAGTTAGTGAAACACAATCTTCACAGACTTGGCTGAATTTCAGGCCTAGTGGAACACAGCAGCTCATGCCCTGTAGGTCCCTACTCCGTGAAATCTGTTGCCAAGACTAAAGGCCCCTGCCTCCCAACAGCCATATTTATTTCTCCTGCTTTCCAGAGTTTCTTGCAAGCAATCGGAGACTGTGCCTGTGTGGCGCTAATCTCACCTCCTCTCTCTTCATGCCTTTGCTGGTTCTGGGAGACCAGTGAGGAGAGGAGCTTGTCACAGCAGCAGCAGGAGACACCTGTTCCTCTTCACCAGCCTGATTCCCTCCCTCTTCCTACTCTCCTGCTTCAGCATCTGCCTCTGCCCCCTGATTCTTGACTTCCCTCTGCCACAGACTCTCCCTGCTCACTAAGCCCTGTTACTTCTTCATCTTCCAACACCTCCTCCTCCCAGCCTTCTCCCTCTTCTCTCCGTGATCACTCACCATTGTCCCGCCACCACTCCCTTGGTGGTTTCCCAGCTGGTTCCTCCCACCATTCCTCTGTGTCCAACCAGTCCATGACACCTGGTCAATGTTACATTTTATATTATTTGCTTTAGCATTTTTTTTTTAAAAAAATTAAAACCACCTTGAGTGCAGTTAGTATATAAATGCAATAAAGAAACAAAATAGCTCGCGTGTTTTTGCTGTTTTCTCAAACACTTTTGTGTCAACAGGTAACAGCTTCCAGCAGCGAAGGGAATGAAAACTTCGAGAATCCAGTATATGCCACTCCAGTATCTCCCAGTGCTCCTCAGCCTCCTACAAGTACAGATGCAGCACCGGTAATAGAAGGCTGTGCCTGCAAAATGTGCCAGGATTGAATATGGAGAATGAGGCATCCTGCTTAGTAGAGCCCTTGGATGTCAAGAAGATACAGCACTTGATTCATGAATGTGGGATATCCAATCCATACTCAGAGCCAGACCCATTGAAATCAATGGCATCAGTAACTTAAGTGCATTGATTACAAAGGGTCTGCTCTAATTATTGCTTCATTGGATATCAGCCAGTAATATTTGCCTTCCATGATACTGCATATAATTTAGATCTGCACCAAGAATGCTTTGTTTACCAAAACTAAGGGTAGTCATCACTTGTAAATATCTGCATCTTTTATGCCTGTTTATTTCTCTTCTTACACCCATTCTTGCCCTCTTGTGTTTCACTTAATGCACACTGGAGAGCCAGTGTGGTGCAGTGGTTAAGAGCGGTGGACTCGTAATCTGGGGAACTGGGTTCGCATCTCTGCTCCTCCACATGCAGCTTCTGGGTGACCTTGGGTCAGTCACACTTCTTGAAGTCTCTCAGCCCCACTCACCTCACAGAGTGTTTGTTGTGGGGGAGGAAGGGAAAGGAGAATGTTAGCCGCCTTGAGACTCCTTCGGGTAGTGATAAAGTGGGATATCAAATCCAAACTCTTCTTCTCCTTCTCTTCTTTGGCCTGGTTCAGATCTGGTAACTAAAAGTTGTGCCTGTTCAACTCCACCATGCATCTGTTTTAGTCTTTCCTCTCTCCACCTTTGCCTCAGTCTGTGCTGCAGGAACAGCGATGATCATCCTTGACATTTGGTTAAACCAGGTGCTAAATAGTCAGACTTTTTTAATTTTTTGGAATAGTTCCGATTTTCAGCTTGTGTTTGTTGAATCACCATTGATCTAAAAATAAGTGCAAAGTCTCAAACTCCTTTTTTTACACTTCCAGGAGTCAAAGTGGAGCTTCTTTAAAAGAAAACTGAAGCAGAGTACTAACTTTGAAAATCCAATCTATTCAGAGGTAAAGTCAATTTGCTCAAATTCATTATTGGCACACACACAAAAAAGGCAGTGCTGAATGACATCTGTCTGTCTGTCTCTTGGTTTGTCATTATGACAGATGGATTAAAACGTAAAACTGGCATGGACCCCTAAAATGCTGATGAATGGGTAATGAACTTGGGAGACCTCTATATTGCAACAATGCTCTTACATCAGCTTTAAGATCTCAGTTCTTTCATTGATGATAACCTGGGCCTGGCACAAGGACAAACAACCTTTTCTGATTAGAAGCCATTTTTTGAAGGGCATGGACCCTTCCGTAAATGCCATGCGTATGAACATGAGCCTCACCATGACAGTGGTAGGATTTGGGCTCCCAGGCCTTAGCCCAGCACATCTCCCACTGGAATCAAGTGCTAAGAAGTAGGTCAGATTCTCTGGGGACCTCAATTCAGCAGGGATGCCCTCTTCTGCACTGCTTTCTTTCTCAGCAGTGTGTACTCTGGAATGTGTAAGATAGTAGAATTCTGGGCATAGCAGAAAGGATTGCTGTATGTCCTGTAAGATTATTGGATATGAGACTACAGGCAGAGATCATTTTGTGTGGGGGCTCCGTTCCTGACTCCCATGTGCATCAGCAGAGCTTGCATAAGTCCCCCCCACCCCCGTTCCACTCTGTTTTTGAGCCACTTCTGGATCGGCAGCAACAAGCATGTGAATGATTTGCTCCTCAATCAGAGGCACATAAAATGTTCGCTGCTGGTACATATGTACTGATCAGTTTTGTGGCAATACATTCCACAAGAGGAAGGAAGGAAGACTGGAGATTACAAAGAGTAGAATGTGTGTGCGTAGATATACGAGATACATAACTTGAGTCACAGAGGAGAGGGAGCATGAGACGGGAATTAAAGCACTGTGGTCACTACTAGGTCTCCCTGATACACCATTCACTGCAGATGAGGAGGCCCCTCCCCAAGCTTCATTTCTCCTGCTGCACTCCCTTTCTGAAGGTCTTCAGTTTCTCTTCCCCCCACAAAGAGAACACTCTTTCTCCTCCACAAGCCTGGAACTGCCTCTGACAACAAAGTCAGCGTCACCATCTCTTAGCCTAATCTACTTCACAGGGGTCTTGTGAGGATTAAGTGGGGAGGTGGGGAACCATGTCCACCGCCCTGAGATCCTTGGAGCAGCAGTTCTCAACCTGTGGGTCCCCAGATGTTGTTGGACTGCAACTCCCATCCCTGAGCTTTGGCCTTGCTAGCTAGGGGTGATGGGAGTTGTAGTTCAACAACATCTGGGGACCCACAGGTTGAGAAAGGCTGCCTTGGAGGATAAATAAAATTCTCAATCCGCCTTCAGATCCTTCCTCAGTACCCACCATGTTTGTGAAGCCTTTGCCACAGGCCCCTAGTTCCCATGCCCAGGTGTAACAGAGCCTGTAACTAAGTCTATGTATTAGTGACTTGCTGCTTGCTTCCCTGTCTCCACTGCCTCTGCTGTTTCCCCTGTGTTGAATGGTAGATTTTAGGTCCCTCAGACCTATTCTCTACTCTGTAAAGCACGTTAAGCAATAGATCAACACACAGACAGAATGTGTGTGTGTGTGTGTGTGTGTGTGTGTGTGTGTGTGTGTTGATCTATTGCTTATGTCACTAAAACTGAGGCGTCAATTGAGGAGAGCTATGTTCAGAGCATATCGTACAATACATTTTGTTGTTTCAGATGGATAAGGAACACAGGGGAGATGCTGAAAGTGTCCGTCCCCCATCTCCATCACTGCCTCAGAAGATCATTCTCAAAAGAGATCAACCGTTAGCCTATACAGCAACTGAGGATTCGTTCAAAGACACCGCCAATCTCGTCAAAGAGGACTCTGTTGTATAACTAGCTCAAATAGGGAATAATTAGGCACACTTGTTTGCACATATATTTTTGTAAACAGAAGGAGGAAAAAAATGGTTCACATCTCTTTATAAAGAAATATATTTAGCCTTTAGCTGGAGACATCTGTTGAAACCATGCCTTGTTATTATTTTTTACACATGTCAATGCCTATTTTTATGAGCAATTATCACGGTGTACTATATGTATATCTTTGCACTGACACTCTCTGAAAGTAATGTTATAAATATACTGTACATTTGTAAATTTCTGAAAGATTATCTGGATGTCGATGTTTTCGTATGAATCTATTCTGAAACTGCATCATGAGGGGTGCACCCCCTATGTAATTAATTATACTAAATAATATAGAGGAGAAGGTGGTGGCCCTCTGCTGAGTTGCAACAACCTTCAGAGCATATATTTATAGGCAGCGCTCTGCTAAGTCTGCACTGGTGCTTCTATCCATCTCTGTTTTACATACCAGAGCATATGAAAAATAGGTGCCTCTTTGTATGATAAGAAACAGAACATGAACACTTTCCACAACTCTCTTCTTGGGCAACAAAAGAATTACAAGTGGCACAGAATGTTTTTCTCGGGCTAATATTTTTCCTGCTGGGAATAGAATCCTTCTTTCCCTCAGACATCATCTTTTCCTTAAGGTCCCAGTTTTATACACTCATTCCAAATGTCTGTAGGAAGCTGGGGTGTGCTTTACATTTTTGCTGCATCCACATTTAATTTAGCAACTTGTTTTCCTGGTCATCAATGGAAGAGTTCTATTCTCAGCTGAAGCCTCTGCAAGTCATTTGTGTATGTTTAAAACCAATTTTAGTCTGCTATCCAAAATGCTTGATTTCTGTGCCATAGCAATATGAACAGTGCTGGTATGCTTTAAAATGAGCCGTCTCCGATGTTTTTCACGTGAACATTTTTGATATTTGTCAACTATTTATTTCCTGAGCTGGTCAACAATAGAAAGGGAAACCATTTTTACTGATACAGCCTTGTACTATACATCTTGTTAGTTTTTACTACTGATCAAGACTGCTTTGTAGCCATAATGGAAAATTGTATGAGCCACTCCAGGAATAGTCTGAGCTGCCATTTAGTGTTCCTGACCTAGCTACTCAGAATAATGCCAGGCTTCGAAATTCATAACAGACTAGACTTCTGCTGTTTGGAGCGCATATATATATATATATATATATATATATATATATATATATACCTGAATTCTCACAAGTCAAATGCTATCCCTCTTTTAATATGCTTGGTTTTATTACCTTGATACGTACTTTGATTAGAAAACTGGAAAATGCTGCTGCTGAATAAATCTAATGTGTGTTTTATCATTGCCTGTGTTATCATTGATGGACTGTAGAGCATTGAGCCACATTCTCATCTACTGGGTAGAGTTCAGAAGTCAGAAACAACCACCATTTCCCCAAGGGTAGATATGCTTATACATAGTTTGTAGTTCAAAAGAAAATTGCAGAAAAGGGAATTTGCAACGCAATCACATGCATATCGGAAAGATTTGAAGTGGTCATTTGCTGTGGCATGACGTTATTTTTTAAAGAGGTGTGAACTCCCCAAATTCTTATTTATTTATTTTTAAGCACAGATAAGTTCAGGAACCTGGAACGAGAAAACTTCACCTAAAAAAAAATAAATCCTTATGAATGCTTTCTGAAAACTTTTGTTGTTGATTAAGCAATATATAAAACTTATCAATAAGATAAAATAAATGTACACTGTTCAGTTCAGGTCCATGGGATTGTTAGCAGCCAAATGCAAGTATGTAGAAATAAGTCTGCAGAGGGTATCATGGTAGAAATGCTTTGTGGCTGAATCAAGGTGTTTTCCTCTCTTAAGGACATGGTTGTCATTTATTGTGAGACAGAGCTAGTGATTGGCCATGGTGCCCCTCCCTTGTATTGTGGTGGCTTCAAATGCACTTACTTAGTCCAAGCACAGAAACGTCAATAGCCACATCCATAATCACATAGAAGACCTATTCAGGTAGCTTTTCAGCAAAGAGGTCAGTTGCAAAGCTGCCTGGCATGAGGAGTAAAGGTCTGTTGCTGCCAAGAATGGAGAAGTTTGATTCAGTACATGTTTAAAGCTGAATCTATCGGATTCACACTTCCCCCAAATGATATGTGAACTAAAATTGCTGGCCATTTATGTGTGTGTGTGTATTATTGAAAAGTGTTCAGTTTTAAAGAAATAAAGTGGTGCAAAGGAAAAAAAGGAGAAAGCTAGCCTTAGAAATTTGCATGTACCTGGATTTTGTGGTATAGTTCTCCAGATGAACAATGTTTATCAAAATGTATATATTATGGGAACGGCATAATATATACCGTATTTTTTGCACCATAACACTCACTTTTTTCCTCCTAGAAAGTAAGGGGAAAGGTCTGTGCGTGTTATGGAGGGAATGCCTATTGGTGGCATGCCTACGGATTTTCCTCCTCTAAAACCTACGTGCGTGTTATGGTCGGGTGCGTGTTATAGAGCGAAAAATATGGTAATAATGATGTTGTTAGTGAAAATAACATCCCAAGTGCATTATATTAGAGTAAATGGCTTGCAAAAATATACATTAGTCAAAGCTGTGTATTAAAATGTGCTTATTAGAAATTTGCACTAAAATGCTGATGAATGGGTAATAAACTTGGGAGACATCTATATTGCAACAGTGCTCTTACATCAGCTTTAAGATCTCAGTTCTTTCATTGATGATAGCTTGGGCCTGGCACAAGGACAAACAACCTTTTCTGATTAGAAGCCATTTCTTGAAGGGAAGTTCCATTTAGGTATCTTTCAAGGCATTTAACAGAAATCTAATTTCAATATCCTGAGCCCTGCTTGGCATTCGCACAAAGTAGCATGGAAGAAAATATGGGATTTTCTTGAGCTGCTGTCCTGTCCTGTTGTGTGGCTTTCTCCCTTTCTGGTGAACGGAGGTAAACTTTAATTGAGCTAGTTTTTAATGATTAATCAGAAAACCTTAAGCAAACAAAACCTTTATCCTGTTCCTTTTCCAAGACCATTGTGCCCATCATATCATGTACTGAACCAATAATTTCCTAATAGAAAAAATTCTAAGAAGCTCGGCATTGTAAACTCTTTGGGCTTAATTTGTGCCAAGACTCAGTCCCAGCATGAGCATTTCCCTCAACACTGAGCAGTTGTATTTTATTTCATTTAGATTTGTATCTCTTCCAGCTCTACAATCCTATGATTTTGTGATTAGAAATTTCAGAGAAGTTATATTCACCAGGCAAGATAGAAGAGTCTATAAGAGCACCGTGGAGACAACAGTTTGCTTCAAAATGTTGGCACATTCACCTGCCTTAAACATCTATTTGATATCTTTTTGCTGGATTACTGTCACCCTCTGGAACTGGAAAAAGCATTCTCAGCATCGCGTCAGAGAGGAATGTGGGGGTATAGGAGAGCGGGAGCCACAATAACTTTGCATCCCATCCAACTCCATAGCGCGTCCTTGGGTACTTGGCGGTCAAGGCGTGCTCCATACACTTTGTGACCTTAGAAACATCAGGATCACACAGCCTTCTCATGGATAGCCTTTGCAGCCTTAAATCTGCTAGGAAGATAAAAGACCCCATCAAATCAAGTGAAAATCCAGATTTTTAAAGCTAAGGGAACAGAGATCAAAACACAACTGTAGTTCTAAAGCAGCGATGCAAACACTTTTTACCCCACTAGTCATGCTGCGCATAAAACTCAGCAACTCCTAATTCATTCAACAGCAGTCAGGTCTGCATAAAATACAGCGTGAAACCCCATTACCTGCAGCTAAAACAATTTCTCGAGTCATCTGTGCACCTGTTTTTCTAAATGTGTCCCATGGGGTGTCTTGCTGTGCCAGTCTTGTCCTAGAGGTACCATTGTGAAGTTGCATTTTGCCATTTTCTGTTCGTAGTAGCACATTAACAGTTTGGACAAGATGGGAGGACTTTCAGCACTGAAGATGCTGATTCAGTAAGACTCTGCTCAGCAGCTTGTTAGATCTTGCCTGCCTCACAATTCACCAAGATTATTTTACACTCAGAAGGTGCCCTTCCGCTTCCCTTGTCAATGCAATCCAGTTTAAGAGATGGCATATACAGATAGCAAGATATTTTGGATGCTACCTGTAATGTTTTGACTATAACAGGGTCTATAAGACCTCCCTAGATCCTGTGAAAGCTAAGTTGAAGAGCATAGGTGAAGTTATGGCAGGTGAAGTTATTTGCCTACCTAGTTGTGTATCATCTAATTGACTCTCCAAGGTCTCAGGAAGAGATCCTACCTACTGCCTGCTACCTGGTCCTTGTAATTGGAGATGCCAAGGATTAAACCCAGGGCCTCTGGTATGCAAAGCTATGCACTACCATTGAGCTATGAGTTGGTGCTCCAAATAATAATTCCCCGTGGTCACTTTTCTCTGCCTTCATGAAGTGTGATCTTTTGAAAACGCATGTATCTCCCAATGCATTTGATCAATGGCATTCCAACTCGGGAAACAGTTCAGGCCCCCTCCCACCCCACCCCATACCTCCCTATCGAAACTGAAGCTCTTTCCCATCACAGTCAACAAAATGATTCGAAGCTGGAAATGATTAATTTTCAAAACATTTAAGTTTGGTATAACGTCAAGTAATCCTTGCAGAAATCATCACATAATTGGAATAAAATGCAGGCATTCAAACCATCCCAAATTTTTGTGCTGGACATTTGCACTTACAATCAAGGAAGTATTTCTCCCCGTAGGAGTCTCTGGCCTCTGGAGTCAGCTGGTTCCACAGTCTTTGTAGGTCTCTCTCAATGTCCCCTATATTAGTTACTCCTGTCTTAAAGAATCCTGGCTCGATAATGCTCACCTTTACTCCGAAATGATGCATATCCCTCCTAAGAGAAAAATTTAAAAAACTCATCAGTTTGTGGTGGGTTTTACCAATCCAGTTCATGGTGCAATCTTAAGGCTGTGGGGCAGGTGAAACTGAAGAGGATGCACGTGGCATATGCAATGTCCTGCTGGATGTTAATAAAAGAATGGTAAAAGTTAGGCCACGTGAGTCTTATTTGTTTGCTTATGGTTCCCTTCCCATTGGAATAAATGGGATCAAGCTATACCAGAGATTAAGATCACCTGCTGCTACCCAAGATCCTCTTAGCCAGAGATGTTGAGGATTGAACATGGGACCTTATGCATGTCAAGCAGACAGTGCTGGCGTGTTGGCTTCTCACCCAGAATGGTGTCCTGTAGGTGGAATCTGTGCCTGCATATTGCCTCCTGCAAATCCAAGATTGTGCCACCCTTACAGGAAGCAAATGCTCCTGACTTAGCTTTTTCCACGCTGTAGCCATGATGCATCCTCTTCCACAGTAATCCTACAACTGCCTATTATAAATAGTTGTTGTGACAAATGAGTTTTGGCCTTCCTGTCTTCTTTTCCACGTGAACCCACAATTATACTTTTCAGTCAGTTCAGCCTGAGTTGCAGGCAGTCACAGATGTGATTGAACTTTCTGACAGTAAGAACTGTTGGACAGTGGAACAGACTCCTTCAGGAGGTGGTGAACCCTCTTTCCATTGGAGGTTTTTAAGCAGAGGTTGGGTGGCCATCCGTCCCGGGTGCTTTAGTTGAGATGCCTGCATTTCAGGGGGTTGAACTCGATGATCCTTGGGATCCCTTCTACAACTCTATGATCACAGAGACAGTAGTAATCTACCATCTGTCACCCACAAGTCCACGGCAACTCACCGCAAAGTGTCAGAGAATGCCTCCACTCCCCATTTCGACACACAATAGCCGCCCCCTAGAAATGCCAGGCGACCCAGAACACTTGACACGTTGACAATCCTTCCTCTATTTTTTTTCAGGAGGGGGAGGAGCTTCAAGGTAATCCCAATCAGCCCCATTAGATTGACATCCAGGGTTTTGTAGAAATCATCCAGCTGCATCCAGTCGGTGGGGGCCATGGGTATGGATCTCCCAGCGTTATTTACCAAGCCATACAGTCCTGTTTGAGTATTTTAGGAATAAAAAAAAAAAAAAATGTGAAGAAGCATGGAAAGGATATCAGAGAATGAACTGGTAATGTGGGTTTGGAGACTTGTCCTGACCTCAGATTGTTACACTATATATCTATATATGAAAAATTTCTGGCTGTAATTTGTTACACTATGTATTCTTACACTAGCAGAAGTAAATGATATCACATGAACAATACTTTTATCTTGACATTTTGCACTGTGTATAATTGTGTTTTAAAAACTGAAATGAATCTAAAATGCATATACGTAGGGAATTCTGGAGCCCAGGTGCCTCAAATCAGGCTTAATGTTCAAGAAATAGCGTATGTCATTTAAACCCCACAGACGTTGTAGACCATCTGGACAAGTTTTGAGCAAACCATTCTGAATGGATGCTCAATTCAGGTTGCCTCGAGGTGCCCCCTGTCTTTTGAAAGCAAGGCTGTGTTCTATAGGCTGCTTACCTACACCCTCAGTTTCTGCCCGGACAAACTCCACAGCCTTGTCAATACTGCCAGGGTCCGTTAGATCAAGCTCCACAGTTTGCAATGACAAGGAAGTGTTGGCTAGTAGCTCCTGGCTCCCTTCCTTTGAGAGACATGCAGCAATGATGCGGAATCCTTTCTGGTCGAGGTACTTAGCCAGGGCATGGCCAAAGCCACTGTCGCATCCAGTGATGACAATATACTTCCCCCTCAGTCCTTCCACTTTTAGGCAGTCTCTGATGAACCAGCAAACCGCGATGGAAAGGATGACAGCCATCATCCCTATCTGTCCGCCATCTGAAACAACATCAGGACAGCAGTGTGTGGACCTATCTGCCACAAGTGCTCACCATTCCTGTCAACTTGGGCACTTCACAGAGGCTTTTGTTTCCCGTTCCAGTTTCATTGAATCTTCCCGTCAGTATAAGTTGGCAGCTAGAGACTTCTGGCACAACCTGAATAGTATCCAAGAGTAACATGCTTTGGAGGAGCAGTTTCCTCCACAGCAGTTTCGCAATAGTTCTCTGCTGCTTTCAAGATGGCATCTGCTCTATATTGGCCACTAACTCCCATCTGAAAAACCCTTCAACGTGAAAAAAGGGAGCTCAGTTAGCAGTTGGGGCAGTGCCCATTGTGGTGAACATTCATTAGTATTCAAGGCAATGATGAACACAGGATAGTGAAGGGAGAGGGGAGGGGAGTTTGATGGCTCTCAAGTGATGTGGAGGACTGTGTTCTTTCTGTTACTTCCCACAATGCCATTCTGCAATGGAAACAGATCGCAACCCTGAGCAAACCGCAAACTTTGGGCTCTTTTTGGTGAGTATAATGACCCCTCTGCTTTGTGTTTTGTATGCTGATACTGGTACTGACAATCTATAGTCTGATCTATCAGAGACTTGATTTAGCATGGTGTGAGAGTGCCTTTCTTTCTCTCTTTCTCTTTCTTTCTTGACTGCCTTTCATTAGCCTGACCATTGTAACAAAAATGTGTCACAGTGTTTATTCAGCAAGTGATGCCAAGGAAGTTTTCTATCTGCACATCTTTGTATATGAAGCATGCAAAACACATGTTTGCTTGGGCAAATGAATGCTCTTAATTGTGAGGTGATGTAATGATGATATCTTGGCATGTTGTTAGAGTTACACAGGAAAGTTGTAAGCAATAAAGTCAGCAAATATAGCCAGAAACATTTACAGCAATGCTATTTCGCTAAAAAAAAATTGGTGCCGGAACTCACCATGAATGCCTCCCTTATTCTTTTATAATGGCAATGGCGCCCACCTGAGAGGGGCCGGAAAGTTCCGGCTGAAAAAATGCCCTGATTTACAGTAATTATTTAAACCCTCCCAAGGTGTCATACAATTAAAATACAGTACAGCACAAAAAAAAAAAAATTAGGAGCCAGTAAAAATAAATCACAAACGTTCACCCTAAAAAAATACAAAGACACAGCACACAAACCATCAGCAGAACAAAACTCAAGAAGAAAGAGGCAGAAATATGTGGTCCTTCGGTGCTTCCCTAAACACTTGATGTCAGAAGTGAGTAAAGCCACATTCTGAGTGGCACATGCTAGTGATAAATGGGGCCAGAAAAAAGCTTTACCTCAAAGCGATACCCACATTGATACTTTGGTAGAAATGCTTGATAAATTATTTAAGGAACACCACAGGTATCTCCACTTATCCTCCCACCAGGAAATTCACCAGGAAATTCTTATGCTGATTTTCACATGGGGTGTCATCAGCATAAGATACTAGTAAGGCATTGCAATTGAGTACCTATGGATCTATCTCCATGAGTCTTTTATCTCTTAAATCTCTGTCAGATAGAAAACTAATTATACCCAGCAGGCTCAAGGAGAGCACCAATTACAGCAGCCACATGAAATGCAGGCCAAAGATAAAGGGGAATTTAAATCAGGACTGCCCATTTCATGATCCACTGAGCCAGACATAGCTCACCCAGCAGCTGTTGACGGTGGTATACCAGGTCCTTGACATCCTGTCTATGCCACCCCAGGCAGGATCCCCATTATCAAGCTCTTGGTAGAATTAGCTTGCTGGGTCATCAACTGAGCAGACCTGCTTTAAGTCATGGGGGAGGGAGCTCAGGCAGAATCATTAAGGCACATCCATAATTGTTTTGGTAAGGATTTCAGCCTTATGTGCGCTTACTTGTGAGCAGGTCCCACTGGACTGAGGATTGTTCCCTTGAAAGAGCAAGACACCGAGCCTAAATACACTTACTTTAGGAATCACCAATGAACAAATCTCAGGGCCTGGTCTGACGATATCTGAGGCCACCACTTTCCTGGGGTGACTATCTAAGAAAGACACTGACATTGCCTTGGGTTCCATGGTAGAAGAGAGACTGTATATTAATGTAACAGCAGCAGCAACAATATCAATAAATTAAATAAAATGAAGATCACCATCATCATCTATACAATACTCATAGAGTGGGGCCTATTTTTGATTATTCAGCCTATATATGATAGTCACCTGTCAATACACTGACTGCGATATCTTCTGAACCATTTTGCCAAGGCGTTGGTTTTGTTCCGTGACTTGTACTTACACTCTGCAGAGATGTCTCTCCAGCTCATTGCAGGGTCAGAACACTCAATTCTCGGGTTTTATGCTAGTTTCAGAATGGATGGTAGTTGGGATTTCAACTCATGAGGCTTCTCAGTAGCATCTGCACAGTTCCATCTTTCTGGCAGTCTTGTGATTTTCTTCCAGGCATTTACTGGCACTAGTCAGGTCCTTGAGACAGTGGATATCTTAATGCCAGTGACCCCAGATGACCCTTTCACTCAGGCTTAGCCTGATTTATATCCTTAATGCGTGCTTCTCCCACCTCAGCTGCCAACAGAAGGAGTGCCAATTCAAATTAGAATAACTTTTTGAAATCTGAAAGCTGCCCCCTGCTCATTTGTGTGCAGATCTCCTCCCTGTACTGTTCAAAGAATAAATAGATTAAGAAATGATTTGAGGGACTTGCCATCTTGTGGGTGTTAACTGCACAGCATCCCCAATAAACTATTTCATTCATTATCTGGCAGGCAGGTTTTTGGACTTGAATAGTAGAACCTGGCTACATATTTGAAAATTTGAGAAACAACACATGTAGGGAGGGTATCATTACTTCTCTCTTTCGCTTGGTGATCATTCGTAGCCGAGTAAGATTGTCTTCCATAAGCACTGTTTTAACAACGAGTCCATAAGTGACTGTGGAGGCCAATTCGGGATCCACACATCCTTCCACAGTGGGGACATTGGTTCGCGGGTGGGAGTTGATTACGGTGTGGATTTGCCAAGCGTGCCTTCCTCTTAGCATGTTTCTCCCTTGCATTCTGAGTTCGAGTGTCTTCAAAGTCCATGACACCTTTGGTAAAGGCTGTTCTCCAACTGGAGCACTCACAGGCCAGTGTTTCCCAGCTGTCGGTGTTTATACTACTTTTTTTTAGATTTGCCTTGAGACAGTCTTTAAACCTCTTTTGTTGACCACCAGCATTACGCTTTCCATTTTTAAGTTCGGAATAGAGTACAGTGGTACCTCGGGTTAAGAACTTAATTTGTTCTGAAGGTCTATTCTTAACCTGAAACCGTTCTTAACCTGAAGCACCACTTTAGCTAATGGGGCCTCCCACTGCCGCTGCACCGCTGCTGCGCAATTTCTGTTCTCACCCTGAAGCAAAGTTCTTAAGCCGAGGTACTATTTCTGGGTTAGCGGAGTCTGTCACCTGAAGCGTCTGTAACCTGGAGCGTCTGTAACCTGGAGCGTCTGTAACCTGGAGCGTCTGTAACCTGAGGTACCACTGTAGTTGCTTTGGAAGATGATAATCAGGCATCCGCACAACATTTATTATAGCCATGGCACCAACGGCAATTTGAAATTCTGAGACAAACTCTTGATCTGATGTGAAGCTCTGGAGAATGAGTATGGGGAAAGCTAGTTTTATTGAGTGTGTTGGACTCTGAAATGACCAAGCAAGTATGTCTGCCTCTCTTTGAGGAAGAGGGGGAAATTGCTCCACCAGACAAGCAGAAATGCTCACACTGATAAGGAGATCTCATTAGTGTGACGCTGAATTCTTCCCATGGTGATTTACTTGTTATGCAGTAAATATGCATATTTATCCTATCAAGTTGCAGCAAAAAATAAAATAAAAATATTTTTTTATAAAAATAAATAAATAGAGTGAGAGTTTTGAACCAAATGGCTTGTCAAAGTGATTCATTTATTTCAGCAGCTAAATCTAACAGCAACCTCAGGAAGTTTCGGAGTTCATTTTAATTTTGATTGTCTTTTAAACAGATAGTATATTTAGCTATGTCGTGTCTGTGCTAGTAGGCATTTTACTGCTTTTGCAATGGTTTATAGCTACTAGCAATACAGATTTACAAATGACTTCATTTGTTAGTCAAAAGAAAACTTCCAAAACAGAATAACATCTCACCTGTGCCTGAGATAACACTCTGGTTTCTTCAGAGCTCGAAAGAAAACTCAACGGAACTGAAATGACTGAAGCAATCATGGAAATTGCTTAAGCAGAGTGTGGGCTGGTGTCGCAACATTTATTCAGCAAGAACGAGAAGTCTGTCAGCTTCTTATCTATAGCAGGGATTGTGACTCTCCAGATGTTGTGGACTACAACTCCCATCAGCACCAAAATGGTCAATGGTCAGGTGAGATGAGAGCCGTAGTCTAACAAAATCTGGAAGGTCACATCTTTCCATCCCTATAGAGAGCAGTTCTCGAAAAGTCAGCATTTCTCAATGATTCTGTAAGTCCTATCTGATTTTGGAACTCTGTCTACAGCTCCTGGAATGTCTGTGAATAACGCATTAAAATATTTACCTCAGGAACATTCTTACCTATGAAATTTAACATGGAAACACAAGACACTTGACAATCAAAGATATTGTGCATGTGCAGGGCTGCTAAATGTAATTAGTTTCAGATGAAAAATACAAGTGCAGCATGAAAGATTTGCTATGCATACTGCAAACATATATTCTATGGGCCTCGAAGTTTTTTGTAGTTTTTCATGAGCCCATTGTATAATGAATGAGAGATTTATTATATAAACATACTCAATGCTGTGGGAGAATGACTAAAATTAGTGTTTAGTTAAACTGCACCTTCTGTTTTGCCTTCTTATCACTGGTAGTCAAGTTTGGGTCACACCCATGAAGATTGGATCTTGAATTCATAGAATTGGCTCACATAATCAGTTGGCTAGATCTTATACTCATTTATGCTCCGCCACGTAGGAATGTGACTCACCTACTGCTTGGTCTCACTTTGTAAAAATATGTCTTGTGAGGTAAGTGTCATCTTATGGCGAAGAAATAGGTGTGTGATTTCTGTGGAACTCCCAAAGTGCTTCTGAACAGTTAAGTGGTTAGATAATTTAAGACTCTGAACAGAATGACCTTATGGAGACCCACCTCTTTCGATGGGAATGCGTGCTAATGCACACAGCTTCAACTATCAAGGCTGCCATATTTTGAAGAGCAAAATAGAGGACACATTTGCCAACTTCTACTTTTAGCTATGTGTCGCTATGACGACTCTCATTTTACATACTCCTGAAAAAGAGGGTGTGCCCTAGAAAAAGAGGACATATGGCAAGCCTACATAAGGAGACTCTTTTGACCAGCTGTGGGAAGACTTTGGCCCTCTAGATGTCGCAGAACTACAACTGCCATCATCCTAGGCCATTTGCCATGCTTGCTGGGGCTGATGGGAGTTGTAGTTCAGCAATATCTGGAGGGCCAAAGGTTTCCCATACCTGGATTTTTTGTTTCTGTTTGTAAGATGCCCTTATTTCATAATGTGGTAATAATGATGCTCAGCTGAGTGGGGCCTGGACTTTTGCCTCAAAGTCAGGCCACGACAGCACCACTGTTTCTGGACATAGGATATTCCCAGCGACTGGGATTCAGAGGCATAATATATCTGAGAGTAGAAGCAGCTGTTGATAACCATGTCCTCTGTCTATAAGAATTTATCATCTTTACTCAGAATAAAGAATTAGGGGACTTCCGGGTCGGCGCCATCGCCGAATGGCGGACTCCCTCCGAGCTCCGGAGGGAGCCGGCTTGGCAGGGGCTGGGTCCTACCGCACCGGCGATGCGGGGACCCTTAAAAACCACGGCCAGAGGAGGCCGTGGACATGGAGACTCGGCTGGCACCGTTAGCGCTCTCCCGACTCGTGAAGGAGCCTTTTTAAAGGCTACGGATTGGGTGCCGGGGAGAAGCGTGGTGCTTTGAGTTCTCTGCTATCCCTGCCGAGCGCAGCCGCATGCCATCCGGCGGAGAGCGCTGACTTCTTCTATTGAAAATTTGGCACTAAAGAAGAACCCGTGAGTAATTGGAATATGGACTAAAAAAAAAAAAAGGGATAAATTTTTAAAATTCGGAGCGAACGGGGGAGGCGGAAAAAAGGAAGTCAGCCCACCCCTAAATTGTAGAAGAGCCAAAACAAAGGACTGGACAACTAAGATCGAGTGTAACCTTATCTTGCCGAATCAGCAACTTCGCGAGGGAAAATTATAAGATTGAGCTGGAGGAGAAAAGTGGAATTGTTTTAAAAAAAAGCAACCCCCCCCCCCCGGAATCCCTGGAGCGATTCGTGAAACTGCCTGGAGAAAAGCGATGGAGGTTTTGACAGCTGTCAAAGAGCTGTCAAAAAGGAAGATTAAAATAGAGATTTTGTTATGAGGACTTTGCCGGTTATATTTGTTATAAATTGAATATAAACTGTTTTAAATATCGGTTAACAAGCTACTTGGACTGGTGGATGTGATTCTGGAAGGGAACTTTGCTACTGTAATCCACCTAGAGGAGCCGAGGGATATTGCATGTGTTTTTGACAGGAAACTTGAACAGTTGAATGGAACTTTTAATCTCCTGGGAAACTGCAGGAATGGAACATTATTTTGTCTACAGAGGTCTATACACTACAGGAAACAATGGAACTATTTGTTGGAAAATGAAAGGAACATGATGCAATGCTTTGCTCCATGAATAACAAGCCTCTGCAGAGACACTAGAAACTTTTGGAAAAAGAACATTTCTGTGGGAGAACAGAGAAATAAAAAGGAGGAGAATGATTGACAAGAACAAGGAAATAACAAGAACTGGAAAGAACTGGGAGAGGGAACATTTGGGATATTCAGGTTTGACAAGCTTATGGAAACAAAATTGGAGTTTTTACTCCTGGATATAAAAACCTGGATAGAAGAAATGGGCCCCTTTTTTTGATAGACTCCTTCTACGATTGGACACCCGTAATCAAAGACTGGCAAAGAACCTGAGGGACATAGTGTAATGTGGGAACTCCAGGAAGATATTAGAAGTAGAGGGATAGGTGAAACGCAAAGGGGAAAGAGGGGAGGGAAAATTGGAATCCAAAGGCTGTAAAATCACTATTCATATTTATCTTATTTCCATCTGTACTATGTTTGAAAGGGGGAAACTCGTGGAAGGGAATAGATCGATCTTAGGGGATGGGAATCTGGATAAATTGGGTTATTGATGATGAGTGTAATTTGGGGATAAGAACTTGTTGAATTTAATTGCTTTTTTGGAAGATTTGGAACACAAGAGGGGGTAGGGAGGGGAAGTCCTGGTTATTGGCAAAAAGTTTATAAATTGGATTTAATTTGTTTTAATTTGTTTTAATTTGGAAAACCTTAATAAAAATTATTATAAAAAAAAGAATAAAGAATTAGACATCTCTTGAAAATAAACAAATCTTCGCTGATTCTTTGGCTATGAACACATCACAGCCTCAAAGCACATATCCATAGTTTGTTACGGGTGCTGGGAATTATAGCTATTTGTGAGGTAAACTACAGTTCCCATGATTCTTTGAATGTACTTTAAAAAATATAGTGTGTATTCAGCCTTCATTGCACAGATGAACAAACTTCACTAATTGGCAGTCATTAATGAAAGATAATGTACTTTTATTCAACATTTAATTCCAGAAAGGGGACGCGGGTGGCGCTGTGGGTAAAACCTCAATGCCTAGGACTTGCTGATTGTAAGGTTGGCGGTTCGAATCCCTGCGATGGGGTTAGCTCTCGTTGCTCGGTCCCAGCTCCTGCCCACCTAGTATTTCGAAAGCACCCCTAAGTGCAAGTAGATAAATGTGCTGGCTCGCCAGTTGCAGGTTCGTCACGCTGGCCACGTGACCCGAAAGTGTCTTTGGACGCCGCCGGCTCTTGGCCTCTTGAGCGAGATGAGTGCACATCCCTAGAGTGGTCACGACTGGCCCGTACGGGCAGGGGTACCTTTACCTTTACCTTTACTAATTCCAGAAAGACAGTCAGGGGAAAGAACCTCTGTCTGTCTGTCTGTCTGTCTGTCTGCCTCTGTTGAGACCTACATTCCCTCAGGGATAATCCATCAGGAGCCTCATGCTAATACAGTGGTACCTCGGGTTAAGAACTTAATTCATTCTGGAGGTCTGTTCTTAACCTGAAACTGTTCTTAACCTGAAGCACCACTTTAGCTACTATTTCTGGGTTGGTGGAGTCTGTAACCTGAAGCATCTGTAGCCCAAGGTACCACTGTAGTGGCACAGTCAGGCTGCTAATGCATAGAACCAGTGACAAAAGTCTGGATTAACTGGATTAACTAATCTAGAATAAATTAACTAATCTAGAATAAAGGCTGCCCTGTTTTGATTTTCATCATGGCTACATCAGATTAGACTTTCCAGTCCTATGGAGGTCTCCAGAAAAGTAAGCACCACAAAATTTTATGGGGTTACTTAAAAAAAATTCAACTTTTATACTGAATAATCATGTAAATAGATCTATGTGGTATAACCAGGGTTTTTTTCAGCCAGAACTTGCCAGAACTCAGTTCCAGCACCTCTTAGGTGGGTGCCATTACCATTCTAAGAGAATGAGGGAGGTGTTCATGGCGAGTTCCAGCTAGACTTGACATACGTGTGGAAAATTCCTGACGTCCTGATTTTTGGGTATAAAAATGGTGTCAGGGGGGAATTTTGCTGAAACAGAAAAATGTCAGGGAAAACCCGTATGTATGGGGGAAGCAGTGGAAACAGCTCCAAAAGCTTAAAATCACAATTTTTTTTGGGGGGGGGGGAGGTTCCCCTTAACAATTTGGGTTTGTTCCCCAAAAAAGTGCAACAATTTTGCGGGTGTCAGGAATTTTACTTTTTGAGATATACCAACCCTAGTTCTGTTACCTCCTTTTCTAGAAAGATAGCACTGGGCATTACAAACAAACTTTTAAACCACTGAGATCACGTAGTCAAATCTGGATCTAGGAGCACATGAAGTTGCTGATCTGTTCCTTTAGTGGGAACGCATCCTCATCCCGAACAGGCAACTGGCACGTCTCTCATCTACAGCAGTTCCATCTTGAAAGGATTGAAACTGTTTATTGGCCCGTATCCAGCCCTCTGTTTCATCCAGTGCTTACATAGCCACACCTGACTCAGATATTATCGAGAAACGAAGCTGGGTGTCGTCAGCATAATGATTGGCACCTTGTCCCGAAACTCCTAATGACTGCTCCCACTGGCTTTACATAGATGGAAAACAACAACAACAACAACAAGAGCCATGCTGTATCAGGCCAAGTCCAGCATCCTGCACTCTCAGTAACCAACCACTTGCTTATTGGAAGGTCACTAGCAGGCCCTGAGTGCAGCAGCACGGAGAATTTGGGGAGAGTTTGGTACCCAGTGGCACCCCATACTGCAAATACCAGGGGGCCAGGGAGCTCTCCCTTGGTGCTATTCTCTGGACATGATACTCTAGGTAGGACCAGAATCGCCTTAAAACAGTGCCTCCAATATCCACCCCAATTTACTGACTCAGAAATGATGGCATGATTGATGGTGTCCAAAGCCACCAAACGCCCAAGATGCAGCAGCAACAAGGTCTCATTTCCCCTGTCTCTTTGTCTCTGTCTCTTGATAGAGACCAAGACTGATTCAGTTCTGAAACTGATTGGAATAGCTCCAGATAATAAGTCTTCTCCAAGAATGCATGCATTAAAAAACCATTAAAAAGAAATCAATGAAAAATAAGAAGAAAATGAACAGGACGGGGGGGGGGGGAGGACACTGATGGGATGGAAGAATTGGGTAGCTTTGGAAGGTGCTGGTGGCGGGGGAGGGGTGCCATGTAAAGTGAAGCTCAAGTCACATGTGACCCCTTATAACAGGTTGCCAATCTGTATTATGCACACATATACCTGAAAGAAAATCCCATTGAATGAGGTGAAATTACTTCCCAGTAGACATGCGTAGGACGGCGATCCTGGGGTTGAAATTTCTGAGGATTTTTTTTTTTTTAGGAAGCTTCCTTTATTCAAGGGAGTGCCAGACTCAATGCACAGATACATGCAAATTACTTCCATCCAGGGCAGTGTGAGGTCTGGGCAGTTCTCCTGTCCTATCAAACAAGGGGTTGTTACTATCAAAACTGATAGAACATAAAACCTGAAGGAGCGTCTCCACCCCTGCCCTTCAGCCTGAACACTGCAGTCCAGCTTTGAGGGCCTTCTGGCAGTTCCCTCATTACGAGAAGAGAAGTTACAGGGAACTAGGCACAGGGCCTTCTCAGGAGTGGCACCCACCCTGTGGAATGCCCTCCCATCAGATGTCAAGGAAACAAACAACTATACACCTTTCAGAAGACATCTGAAGGTAGCCTTGTATCAGGAAGTTTTTGATGTTTGATATTTTATTATGTTTTTATATGTGTTGTTAGATGCCCAGAGTGACTGGGGCAACCCAGCCAGATGGGTGGGGTATAATATTTATTATTATTATTATTATTATTATTATTATTATTATTAGTGAGGAGGGATGTCTGAAATCAGGTACTTGTTTCCTTTGTATGTTCTTCAACAAGTTTTCAGTGTTGTCAGAATAGCAGAGCTTAGTGGTGATTTGCTCATGGGGAGATAACAGACTAATGTTATTACACAACAGGATCACTAGTTACTGACTGGAGTTTTTCAAAAGAGAGGAAATGTGTGTTTGGTCATTAATCTCTAGCTCCTTTTTAAAGACTGTTTGTCTTGCCTTATACAACCCAAAACAGCACCAAAGGCAGACAGATGGACTAGAGTTCTTTACTCTGTGGGCAGCATAACGCATTGCAAATGGGAGGCTTGTAAGTTACTTATTAACTGTGAAAAAGGACACTTGCTTTATTTTCACCAGCCTGAGCAATGGAGCTAAACCTTAGGTTTGCTTGAAAGACACTATTATTCTGAAGCCTATTATCAGATGTTTAAAATGATTTCCAGCAAAGGTAATAATAATAAGTAGGACTGGCCCAGGGCATTTTGGCACCTGAGGCAAGCCACAAAATGGAATCCCTCCTTGCCAGGGAAGAAGGGGGTGGGTGAAGATCTACATCAGGAACAAGGGGGAAATAAAGATCTACATTGGAATCTGATGACCCTGTGAATCCTGCTGCCTGAGGCCGTCTCCTCACCTTGCCTCATAGGTGGGCTGCCCCTGATAATAAGGCTATATAGGATCTAAACATAGACACATGGAAAGTGAATTTGGTGAATTCCTTGAGAATTTCCCCAAAAATCTTGCTCTTTTTTTCCACAGATCTCTGTTTCTCAAATAGAGTAATTAATGAAGTAGCCTAATAAGAATAGTTAAGTACTTTGGGTACTACATAACATGATTTCCTGAAGGTAGGCATGAGATCTCCAACCTTGGGGCTAAACCAAAAGTGATCAGGCTTTCAGGTCACCATGAAACCAACCAGTGGCAAGTAAGTTCATGGGGCCATCCCATGACTATATTACACACCCTGAAACTTGTAGTTCCATCAGCCCAAAGACTTATTTGACATGACAACTGGCTGGCCTTGATTCTCAAAATAGATCAAAAGGAAGTTTATATTAACTGGAAATTCTGTTATTCCACAAGAAACCATTGCATATCAGTATTATAGAAACATATGGACTAATTTAAGGCTTTATTTTAGAGAGTAAATTAAACCACTATTTATATTGGCCTGTTTTGGGATTATCCTCTCCATTTATTTTTGCAAAGGGGTAACACCAAGTGTGCTGATACCTCCCCTCTTCTGTGGGGATGGTACTGTTTTGGCCATATAAGGACAAGCACTTATAGAACAGACTTCACTATTAGTATATATAGGATGATTCCAAAGGGAGAAAGGTATGTTTATTTAAACAGCACTGAGCAGTTAAGAATCACAAGCTTTTTGCATGTAAACCCACCAAAGGCTTTCATGAATGACAGAGGAAACAAGCAAACACAATTGCCCATTGCATGGAAAGTGCAAAACGGAAAAGAAAAAAATAGCTTCAGTGGTTTTGCCATGCCTAAACTGAGGTAGAAATATTAACAAGACACAAAAGTAAAATTTCATAGAGCCCACTCCAAAATCCATTAGTCTGTAACCCTACTCAGAGTTAACACATTGAAATTAATAGAAATGGCTAACTTGGGTCCATTTATTTCAGTGGGTCTACTCTGTTTAGGACTAACATTGGATAAACCTATTGCACTTCAGGCACATTACTCTGATAGTCTTCAAGTATTTATTCTATGAATGCCCTTATGTCCATTGGAAGGAACAATTATAAACATTATACCATTGTGTGGGACAAGTATGTTGCTTCTAACAAAACGTTACCAATATTTACAGTGTACAAATAATGTAATATTGAAATACAGAACAGTATAGTTTGTAACACACAATAAATTAATGACTCCTGCACGGAAAAAACAATAATACAATACATATGATAATTCTCTGAGATGCACTAAAATGGCTATTTTAGCTTTAACAGACTCTAAAAATTAGACTGGACAGATGTTTTTATACTGGCTGCTATTTGAGGAGCTTTCCTCAAACAACTGAAAGTTGTCCACTCACATTGCCGTTCTGAATTTACTCTACCTTGCAAGCTCTCCTAATGCAACACTAATAATCTGTTTCAAATGTGAACACACAGAGCTTTTCGTGTTCTACAGTCGTGATCACAGATGTGTGGACTGGGGTACTACTGGCCTTAGAAGAATACAATAGGATATGTTGCTCACCCCTCCTAAACACACACACACACACACACACACACACACACACACGTATAATTACTACAAAGCAATTGGAGTGAGGATGCAGTTACTGTTAGAATTCGTGCTCCATGATTGCAGTCATAGGATTGTTGTCTATCACATGACAGTGGATGTTTTGACTCCACAGAGTAGGAAGTGATGGAGACAGGATGTTTGTGTTACTGTGTTTCATGAAGTGGGACTATTGTCCTTTGTTTTTTATCTTTGCTGTCTGGTGCTAGAGAGAGAGGGATCCATGTTGCAGTGCTCCATGTGTGTTTATATGTAAATAAAGTAGATTAGCCAAAATGCTGAGGTCTGTTACGCAAGCTGCAAAGACTCAGCGGCTCCCTAAGTGTGCCGATGTCTGTTGGCATCGGTCGCTGTGATGTTCGGGCTGAAGAAAGCTTTTGAAGCTCCCGAACGATTGACCAGGAGGGAGAGAACATGCCAGTTGGGCATGTGTCTCTGCCAGGGTCCTACTTGAGCGTAGGACCAGCTCCTGACAGTTACACCCCACCCAGCTGCCCACCCACTTACCCAGATTTTGGATCAAAGCTGGAAGAGGAGGATTCACCTGTCTCAGGACTCTGTCCTTCTCTGGAATATCTAGCACCAACACCACCGTAAATAGGGTGACCTATTTACTTGAAGAGAAACCTGCCCCATGGTTTGAGAACTGCTGAGATCTCAGCGCAGTTCACAATACAAAAACAGAAGACAAAACACAAAATGCATAATAGAAACAAGAACAACCAACCCCCCCCAAAAATAACCCCCTCCCTGCAAGGTAAACCACCCACAGGTAAATTTTATAAGCCACACAAAGAACTGGTTTGCAGATTGAAGTTCAGCCCCAAGGTCCTCTTTTTCCCCCCACTGAAAAGTCGAAGACAACTGAAAGTGTATGCCCACCATGCAGCAGAATCTTTATGTCTCCTACTGCTCAACACTTATAAACCCTTGGATGAACCATCTACAAGGTAAAGGTAAAGGTAAAGGGACCCCTGACCATTAGGTCCAGTCATGGCCGACTCTGGGGTTGCGGCGCTCATCTCGCTTTATTTGCAGAGGGAGCTGGCGTACAGCTTTGGAAGAGTCAGGATCACTCATTGCTCATTAGGGCCGGCCCAGGACATTTGGCCACTGATTTGAGAGTCTCAGCTTGCCTCATGGGCCGGCCAGGCCAGCCACTCATTCAGGAAGGAGTTGGCACACTTCTGCTCTACTAGCCTCCCCATAGACCACCCTAGCCAAGCAGCCTGGGGGTAGGGCATGGGATATGTGCTTCCAATCTTCAGATACGCAAGGGAACACATTCGTCAGAAAGGAAAGATGTTCTATACATGCTCAGGGGCCCTTGGAAGCCATCCCCCCCAAAGGATCTATTGCCTTTGGGAAGAAAAGAGAGCCAAAATATGCTCAGAGGCATTTAGCACCATAAAATGTTTGTTAAGGAAAAATGGGACAAGTCATAAGTTCCTGGGAAGTCAATAGTACAAGTCGATAGTATTTTCTGTGCGAGGAGAAAGAGATACCTCCCAGGTGTTGGGTAGAGCTCTTAGGAGGGACCAGGCTCTGTTAACAGGTTGTAGTATTTGCAACGGGCATAATTATCTGTGTACTTTGACAACATTCTGACAAACTAATAATTTCAAACTATTACTCGAACAATATTTGACCGGTCGATTCACTAAGATTTATTTGAGTTGGCAAATGCTAAGCCTGAGTCATCTAGATCTGCCTTCACTACCACTGGGCAAAGCAGTCCTTATGACAACTGCTTTTTAAAAAAAGGGGTAAACAAGAAAAGAGAAGCAATTATTGCCAACATCTCTGGATGCTTGATCACCTGTGAAAACAGATGTATTCATCTTCATTGTTCGGTACGCACAGCTTGAAAAAGCACGAGCTGGAGTTTTTTCGGATGCAATTTTACACAGCATTTGGGTCAAGCAGCTGAACTTTGTTCTTCATGAGTACAAAGTCCTGCACAAACGATGGCATTTTTGAAAGTGGTAGCCAAAGAATCTTAGCATCCATGCCTGCACTGTACCGGGCCTTTGGATATTTGCTCATTAAGGCATGTTCCATGCAATTCACAACCAATGAGATGTCTGTATTCTGACACAGCTTCACTAGTTTCTCCTTCTTTACTGCATCTGCAGAGAGAATGAAACCAGAAGAGGGAGGTAAAATATATGCAGCAATAAGCTTCAAGAGTCTTAATTGTGTGCAATCCGTACTTAATTATTTGAAGTACTGTTGACGTGGAGGTAGTTTTGCACTGTGCAAAGAGCATTGGCATATTATTACTTGCATTTAAATAATAAGGCTTCCTATCTCCTTTCGTTCCCTTCCCTTCTCTCTCCATTATCCAGCTGTGCTGCAGGCAGGACATGGAAGTCTTTGCAAGGTCTATTGGCATTGTGGGTAATCCTTGGGACGATTCCAAGGCCTACTGCTCTTCAGTCATGATGTATACTGTGGAGCATGAAGTTGAGGGAAGGAAGCAAAAAAGCTTCCCTCCTTTCTACCACATGTTGTCGCTACTGCATTCACCTCTGGTAAATGAAGGGAAGGATTAGGAGTGTGCTTTGACCGTGGGCTGGTGGAGATGAGAGGAGGTTGAATGCTAGGAACTCTTCTCTGCCCTAGATATTGATCTGAGCCACAGAAAATATCTTAAAAAAATTATTATTCTCATTTTTTTCAGTGAGACATATTCAATGCCTTAAAACAAAACCATGACATAAATTGACTCAGTCACAGAGTTCTCCTATTTTTGAGGTGCCTTTTTGAGTCATCTGGAAGTTAATTTCTTGACCAGGCTTGGGTGAACTTTGATGGCATCTCTACTTCTGACTACTTCAGTATTATGTTTAGGCCCTTTCTCCATTAATACAAAACAAAGCAACTCATGGCTTACCTTCCTTTAAGTATTTTTCACCATACTGCTTTTGTATAGTTTGAGGAAGAGTGTCCCAAACAGCCATTTTTTGTCTCATGACCATGTCTCTGTCAGAAAGCCCTGTTTTAAACAGCCCTGGCTCAATGCAAGAAACATTCACTCCAAATGGTTTCATGTCCTGTCTGCAAAGAAAGTAAAAAGCTGTCATTAATTTTTGTCAATAATGTGGGCAGATTTTTAGAGAAAGCGCTATGTAGATTCTGTCAGCAGCACATTATAGTTTCTGCACACAAACACAAAGATCTTATAAAGGAAACTTCTCTGTTTCTATATAAAATGAGTCAAGGTCATGGGATGCCTTTGGAGTCCTTGTGGTAAACCTCACGAATACACGAGATCCATCATGCATGTCCTCATATCAACTCCTGCCTATCTCCTTGACATTTAAACCAGATTGTATCTCTTCATTCATTTTATATTAATGGCTCCACCAGATCCCAGGGATCTGGGCCATTCTCTGCAATAACTTGGTAACTGGTTCTTGCTTCACAATTAATGCACCCAATGCAACTCAAGAAGACATTGAGTTCAGATGTTCAGCACAGACCTTCAAATCCTTTTCATGATGTGCACTTATGTTTCAAGTAAGATATCATTTGTGAACAGACACCAGACAGAACATGGACAGGTGGAGCCCATTATTTACATCCAAATAAGTCTTATATACTAGTATCTTGTGTACTATGTTGCAATGTAGGAAAAGTGGAGAAAGCGGAGTAAAAAAAACAACAGATGACCAAGAACTACATTAGTTTTTGAACTGATACATATAAGGAGCACTGTCTCATGGGTGTACCATTTCGCTGGATGACCCCTGATTCAGGTAGCATGGGAGATAGATTTGGATGGATGTCGGTGGTGGTGAGGGCAGTGGCATGGTGGAAACAGAATTCTACTAACGCCCAGTTTTATCCCCTGCATGCAGGCACTGAACCCATGCTCAGTTTGGGTTGAATCATGCATGCATTATGAAGATCATCCATTAGCTATCATTTTACCTTAAACTGTCGGTGAATGCTTCTGCCCCATATTTGGATGGACAATAACCACCTGAGCATATTGGTAGAACACCTCCAACACTGGTTACGTTTATTATCCTTCCCTTTGCCTTCTTCACCAATGGAAGCATGTGTATAGTAACATTGATGAGGCCTATTAGATTAACATCAATCGGTGCTTTATAGTGCTCAATGGTCAGCCAGTCAGTTGGTGCTGATACTCCCATAATTCCTGCATTATTGATCAGGCCCCACAGACCTATTGGGGGGAGAGATAAAAGAAAAGGACAATTTATTATGTCTGAGAATGAAACATTTTGGGAGAAATTGATTTCTGTGATTTAACATCCCCATTATCATTATTATTCGAAAGGCAGATAACAAGATCATCATCATAATGGTATAAAAATATCATTACATTTACGTAAAAACAGAAAGGTCGTAACAGTAACCCAGCTATGTTAATTGGTAGCAATTCACAATCATGCCATTTCTTTACTCTGAACACTTTAGTCTGAGTGAGCGAGGGCTAATTCACACACGCATGCACACCACTTGACATTTCATCATGCAGAAACTCACTGATGAATGTGTGCGTTGCCACTGCTGAAAAGTATTGTAATATTATGAGGGCAGTGTGAAAGCTCTGAATAGGACAATTATCTCCACACATGCACCTAATTGCTCACTCACTAAAGCAATACTTCGGTTTGCATCCTGTCATATGAGGGAGCTTGCCATATAAAATAGTAAAGTGCCTCCCCTACGCAGGACGTAGTTAACATCAAATCCAAATCATGAACAGCAGCGTGACCTTAAAAAGAGCAACTTTAAAGTGTTTTGAAATCAGGCAGGTATTCGTCTCGTTTTTTTTGTTTGTTGGTTTATGAGAAACTAGCCTGCTCCCCAGGACCTTAACAAGAACCTACTGGATCAGGCCAGCATCCTGTTCTCACAGTGGCAACCCAGGTGCCCACGAGAAACCCACGGTCAGGGCCTGAGCACAAACAGCACTCTCTGCCCCTGTGGTTTCTTTCAGTTGGTATTCAGAAGCAGACTGCAGTGCTTTCGACAGTGGAGGGAGAATATTGTTGTTGTTCTTAGTAGCCAATGATAGCCTGCTCCTCCATAGATCTGTCCAATCCTGTTTTAAAGCCATCCAAGATGGTGGCCGCCACTGCCTCTTATGGGAGCGATTATTCTAGAGTGCTAGCGTTATGAGACTTGGAGGAAAAAAGACTTACTTATCCCCTTTCTCCATGCCATTTCATACATTCCTATCATTTTGGTATTCTACTGTCCCCCAACCCTGGAAGAATTCCTGTGGAAAACCCTTATTAAAAATAAGACCACCATTTTTATTTCTACCCTGCCATAGCCAATACTGCTCCTAATAAGAGAGAAGGTTTGTGTGGCAGTGGCTAAACTAAATTACAACACTGAGTTACAGCACTAAGCTTACAACAGTAAAAAGCCGTAATTTTAAAATGCCTGCAATTTCCCTGTAATCTTCACCCCTTTCTCTACTGCTCACATGCTATTACCCCCATACCTACTCAGAAGTAAGCCCCATTTTGTTCAACAAGCCTCTTAATAAGTTTCAGAATTTCACAGCCTCACCCACACTCTGCCACATCATTGCACAACCTACTTTGAATTTCCTTTCTATGCTTTTAAAACATGAAGGCTGTGGAAACAGGAAGGGGGGAGAGAGCTCACTCTGAACAAAACAGCCAATAAAAAACTTACCAACAATTATATATACAAATAATTTCCAGTCTGGACCTAAGAGACACAGGAGGTATCCACACTTCCTCTTGCCCCACCACTTTCCCCCAGGGAAAGCTGCTCTTTAGTGCTCAATCAGAGCAAATGGCAATTTGGGCATTCCTCCAGATTGATGTTTGCTTCAATTTAGCACTAAACAGGGGATTTTCCCTGGGAAAAAGCAGGAAAACCACTTGGACCCATGCTTTCGAGGCATGGGGCAAGCAGAAGTGTGGATGAGCCCTCACCCAGTGGACAGAAGCCACAATGCATGGTGATCACTTTATACCCCAAACCGTAAGTTTAATTAAAAACTTGCTTTAAGAAGGAAAGGAAAAACCTAAGAAATACCAAAACAATTCATTGGCTTTTTGTGCAGGTTAGCAGATATGTACCTGGAGGCTATATCTTTAAGGTTGCACAGAAGCAGAAATTCTGTACACTAAGCCTTCCTCCTTCACAGCAGCCCTTAATTCTATGCCTCTCTTAAATGTGCAGGAGCCCTCTTGGGGTCTGCACCGCATTTAGTAGATTTTGGGAAGAGTGCAGGTGCCTGTCACCTACCTTTATCCCCTACTTCTTTTTTAACATATTCCGTAACTGATTTGATGTTCTCTGTGTTTGTCACGTCCAGTAGCACAGCGTGGAGGTGCCTGGAAGTCTCTGCTTTCAGCTCTGCGGCTCCCTGTTGAGTCTGGCAGGCAGCAATCACTTGAAACCCTTTCTTATCGAAGGTTTTGGCCGCCCGCTTTCCAAATCCAGAGTCACAGCCGGTGATGAACACATATTTCCCTACAAGGTACATATCTTTTAACTTCTGCCCTGCTCTCCATTTCCACCAGACGAAGCAGATGACAAACCACATCAACATGTAGTAAAAAAGTCCGATTTCGAGACCGCTATCTTCCATTTCCTCCTTGAAAGAGACAGAAAGACACGTTACAACAGGCATTTCCCTGCCATTAGCATCATTTCCTGACCGTGAAAATCTAAAGGAAATAAAAAGCGGGGGCAACACTGAGAGCCACTCACACTTTCCATCACCAGCCTTTAACTTCTGTTAAAATAAGGAAAGCTTCCCTGGGGGCCAGTAAATAAAATGGTCACTTTGCATTCATCAGAGTGTGGAAGTTTTAAGTCGTTAGAAAGCATCACAGACTTGTGGCCTCTCAGTCAGGCTGTATATGGGGAGTAAAGTCCCTTGAACGCAAGAGAATCTGAAATATAGCACACAATGGGGTTGGGCTGAAAATATAGCACTTCACATAATCTTGCCAAGCCTAACAACCACTCTGTAAGGTAGGTCAATACAGTGGTACCTCGGGTTACATACGCTTCAGGTTACATACGCTTCAGGTTACAGACTCCGCTAACTCCGTACCTCGGGTTAAGAACTTTGCTTCAGGATGAGAACAGAAATCGCGCAGCAGCGGCACAGCAGCAGCGGGAGGCCCCATTAGCTAAAGTGGTGCTTCAGGTTAAGAAAAGTTTCAGGTTAAGAACGGACCTCTGGAACGAATTAAGTACTTAACCTGAGGTACCACTGTATTATTAAAGCAACAGGTTTTGAGACTGAGAAATAGTGGCCAGTGAATTAATGGAGGATGTAAGGTAAGATTTGGAGCAACTTGCCCTTATGTATTGTATGATATCTGTTCTATTGACTTCATTAGTATTAGTATTAGTATTAGTATTAGTATTAGTATTAGTATTATTAGTATTAGTGTTATCATTAACATTCTGCCTTTTTCCCCGACAGGGACTCAAGGCAGCTTACAGTAAAAACAGGAACAGTTTAAAACATAGGGAAAAAAACAATTAAACATTAATAGAATTAAAACTATACACACATACACATATACACATATATATAAGCTCTATTGTTAGCTGCTCTGAGCCCGGCTTTGGCTGGGGAGGGCGGGATATAAATAAATTTATTATTATTATTATTATTATTATTATTATTATTATTATTATTATTAAAAACATACAGATAATTACATTGAAATTTTCATTCAGAGTAGTCAGTCCCTAAAAGCCTGTAGGAATAAGGAAGTCTTCACCTGCCAGCAGAAGGGCAGCAAGGAGGGAGCCAGCCTCACATTTCTGTGGAGGGAGCATTTATACCCTACATTTCTTCCTTTGAACTCAAGGTATCTTATTATATGGGACTTCCTGAACATCCTCACTCAGGCACTGGCAGGTTCTAGGGTTGTACAACTCTGCCAATTTCAGTTTCTCTCAGATTCACACTTTTCCCAGTCTTAAATTCAGTTTGCCACAACGACAGTTAGCTCAGTTGGTTAGAGCATGGTGCTAACACCACCTGTGTCGCTGGTTTGATCCCCATATGGGCCACCTGCATATTCCTGCATTGCAGGGGGCTGGACTAGAGGGCCCTTGGGGTCCCCTCCAACACTACAATTATATATGTTTCTAACATTTCTGCATCAGTCTGTGATATTTATTTATTTATTTATTTAGGGGGGAAATGCCGTTATGAAAAGTTCACCAGCTTTTTAACATGCATTTCTCAAAATATGCATGTTTTAATGCAGTTTTGCCTAATCTATGCACCTGTTCAAGTCACCCTCCCTAGTCTAAATGCATTTTTATGCACACTTTCCAGACCCAGCTGTGCTTAGCTCATTCAGCATGCTGACTCCACCATATGCCGTCAGCCTGGAACGAGCATGCCTATAACATTTCCACAGCACAGAATTAATTACAACTATTACTTCACCCATCCTCACAACAAGGACATCAGTATCATCACATCAGAGAGAGGTAACTGAGGTTGGGAAAGAATCATTTGACCAAGGCCATCAAGAGATTTCACAGATGAGCTCAGACTTGTGTGCACCTATTTCTTGCCCTGATTCTGCAGTGCTGCTGAAGGCATTGCTAACTTGACTTCTTCAGTGCCATGGCTTCAGATCACTAGTACGCATAGACTTACAGCAGCATCAAGCAATCACCTGTTTCGGAGGCTGGCTGAAAACTAAAGAGTGCAAAACAAAACAGAATCCATTTATACATTTACCTCTGTCATGCTGGCTGTGGCTCCTTAGGGAAAGGGTGTTTCTCCTCCTATATGATCTGACTGGATCAATATGCTGTTTGCTTATCTTCTCAGATTAGTTCCCTCTGTGTGGCAGGACTCATTTTAAAAGCAGGACATTGCACACACGATGTTGCGGAATGGAATAGGTAGATGTGGCTGTCTGTCCTCACTTCCTCCGGAATTTCGCTCGCAAAGATGCAGTCAACCTATTGGTGAAATAATTACAGAACAATACAGCTGCTATTTAGTAAGCTCGCACAGATCTGAAATAAGTTTGCAACACTCACTATGGACTAGTATGTTATGAGCCTCGGGTTACAGATGCTTCAGATTACAGACTCCGCTTACCCAGAAATAGTACCTTGGGTTAAGAACTTTGCTTCAGGATGAGAACAGAAACCGCACGGTTGCGGCGCGGCGGCAGCAGGAGGCCCCATTAGCTAAAGTGGTGCTTCAGGTTAAGAACAGTTTCAGATTAAGAACGGACCTCCAGAACAAATTAAGTTCTTAACCCGAGGTACCACTGTAGTTGGGTGTGTTTTTTAATTGTATACGGTAGTTTATAGCTTTCTGCCATTTTAGACTGCAATTCTGGAAGAAAACCCACTGAACTCAATGGAAGCTACTTCCGAGTAGGTATGTATAGGGTTGTACTGTTAATGGTGTAAAACAAGGGCGGGGAATCTATGACCCTTCAGCTCCAGCCAGCATGAACAATAGTTGGCTATGACAGGAGTTGGGAATCCAACGACATCTGGAAGTCATTGCAAACTATCCTGAATCCAAATTTGGCAAGGGGTGTTATAGTGCTATTTAAAATAAATAAACAAGAATTTTAAAACAACAGACAGACAGACAGAAAAACAAACAAACAAACCTATAAATTTGTTCTACCCTGCAAGGAAAATAACCCACCAATTGTGTCATTCCCTGCAAATATTGAACATTCGATACAATTCCAACCCCCCAGAACAGTTTGCATGCAAACACAGTTACGAAAGTTGTTGATAACAAAGCAACAGTTAAAGCACACCTCCAGTTACATCTCAAACGCCTGGTGAAATAAGAATGTTTCCACTTGCCTTCGAAAGGAGACCCAGGAGGAACACAGGCAGACCTCGCTTGAAGGGTGTGCCTGCTACGACTTCAGAGCCGCAATTGAATAGGCTCTGTTCCTAGAAGCTTATATCCTCCCCAAGTAACATGACATTCCTCAACTTCCGTTTGTTTCAAAATCCCCCATTTTTTTTAATCTAAAATTTATTTTAGATCATCCAGGCAGCTTTTCTCAGACAAGTAAGGTTTTTCAGCTTCATTACTTCCTCTTTTCTTAAATGGAAGAAGGATAAATGCTTCTCAGTCTCCTCTCACTTCTTCAGGGAAGGGGAAACCCTTTAAAACTCTCTGTTCTCTTTTCAAACACACATAAGAGGAGCCTGGCTGCTGGATAAAACCAGAGGCCCATCTAACCCAGCATTCTGTTCTCACAGCAGCCAACCAAATACCAAGACATGAGCGCAAGAGCCCTTTTCCTGCTCACAATCCCAAGGAGCTGGTTCAGAGCTGTACTGCCTCTGAGACTGGACCAGTAGCCATTCATACCCTTATTCTCCACAAATCTGTCCAATTCCTTTTTACATTCACCTTGATTTGCTTTCGGGCCGTATGTTCACCTTCTCACCAATCAATCATTCATGCATTCCACACTGTTCAAGGCATTTCTTCATCACTTTCCTAACTGCAAAAAGTGGGGGTTTTTGCACAAGGGCAACAAAGTGTTTTAATCCACTTTAATCGCACAAACCTTTTTTTTTTTTTTTTTTTTTGCTATACACAAAGTACCCGTATTTTTCGCTCTATAAGACGCACCAGGCCACAAGATGCACTTATTTTTTGGAGGAGGAAAACAAGAAAAAAATTATTCTGAATCTCAGAAGCCAGAACAGCAAGAGGGATCGCTGCGCAGTGAAAGCAGCAATCCCTCTTGCTGTTCTGGCTTCTGGGATAGCTGTGCAGCCGGCATTCGCTCCATAAGACGCACACACATTTCCCCTTACTTTTTAGGAGGGAAAAAGTGAGTCTTATAGAGCAAAAAATATGGTACTTGACAGTCTGCATGAGCCAGTGGAGACGAATTAGGGCTAATGGAGAACTACCTCATCAGCCCCTCAACACCTGCCTTGAAGAACGCTTGAAGGAGCTGGGTATGTTTTGCCTGGAAAAGAGGAGACTGAGAGGAGATATGATAGCTACCTTCAAATATCTTAAGGGCTGTGACACGGAAGAGGGAGTATGCTTGTTTTCTCCTGCTCTGCAGGGCAGGACTCAAACCAATGGATTGGTTACAAGAAAGAAGATTCTGACTCAACATCAGGAAGAACTTCTGACAGTAAGAGCTGTTTGACAGTGGAACAAACAAGAGGTGCTGGACTCTCCTTCCTTGGGGGTTTTTAAGCAGAGGTTGGATGGCCATCTGTCATGGATGCTTTAGCTGAGATTCCTGCACTGCAGGGGGTTGGACTAGATGACCCTTGGGTCCCTTCCTATCTCTAAGATTCTATGATCTTACAACTAATCGGGCTAGCTCTTCTTTTCATTGGCTCTGGCTTCACCTACCAGCATTTCCTTTTAAGAATCCATGTAAATTTAGGAGTTTCCCTTTTCATCTCCAAGTTTATCCTGGAATGCCCATTCAACACCCACACCTGCCAGGAATAGTGCCTCAGATCATATTCCCTTATCTTAACAGTGCATGTTCAAGCTGGCAGTCAAGGCACTGACCTGCATTTGCACAGGAAACTTTTTTGGAGAACAGATAAATGAGCAGAGCTCTTCCTTGGCTTATTTAGATGTTTCGGTTTTTTTAATTTTACAATAAATCAGGTCTGTGATAAGTGGTTCGGTTAGTCTACTGCCACATTCCAATGCCTCCTTTCTGAGAATTTTCTTTTACAAATTCTGGATTACATGAAACTAATACTTTTCAAAAAATAGAATAAAATAAAATATGAAAGCCTCTCATATTGTATTTTAAGAGCCCTCTACATGCCATACAATTTTGGATTGGAAAGAGTGTCTCAGTTGCTCTTTTTCTGGTCTCACACATGCTTTTCTGTAGTTATGGGTTTTCTTTGACCGCTCTGTAGCTTGCTGACTGAATAAAAAAGAAATTATAACTTAGCACACAGAAAGGGTGAAATAGTCTCAGAAATCCAAATGTTGTTTAAAATCAGGGTCAAGATATACACTCGTTTCTTTCCCTCTAACGGCATCCTGACCTAGAAAGATGTGGACTTCAGTTTTCAACCCTCTCTGAGATTATGCCATGCTAATTTTTCTTGTTTGCTGTCCTGATCTGAGGAAGAAGGTTGTCATTGAGCTATGTACACTTAGAGGTGAGCTACACTGATCATGAAGGAGATGACAACAAGAATAGTCACCCTTGTGATTGTAAGGAGCTGACTGTTGGATCCACCCAGCGGTTGCTGACACAACTCCCATGTTCCTTCCCTGGCAGGGCAGAGCAAGTGTAGCAGATCTAGTGCCCTTGAGGTTCCCTGGTCTCCAGCATCCAAAAGCCTGGGGCTCACATGGCAGGGCCTGGTGATGTCACAAGGCAAGCTCTAGTGATGTCACAAATCCTATGAATCCATGGAGTGAAGATCACATGCCATTGCGAAGCAGATCACCCAAGGAAATGAGCCAACATTCCTAGAAACAAACACACCTCTCTCTCATACTCATCCTTGGGTGTGTGGGTGTGCGCGCACACACAGAGCAATGCAACCCACATCTACTTTCTTCCTAGCTTTATCTTTCATTCTAAATTGCTTCCTTCTTCCTTTCCTTTATATTCATTTTTCGCTCTGATTCCCCTCTTCCTTGGTTCCTCTCCAAATTCTTCCATTTAAGGGTGTCCACAGGCACCTTTCCAGTGGGGAGTAAAATGCTTGAAAGGGGGGAGAGCATGGTAGTTTCACACACAAAAGAAAGACAAACCGCAATTGTACGTTTTGTCCCATATCTCAGGGTCTACAAAGGCTAGAAACATCTCTGGTTTAACAAAGAATTCTGGGAATTATGGTTTACTAGTGGGAAAGGACTGCTCATCCCCTTCATGGATGCTCATGGTCCAACCCCTGTTCCCTCCCTCCCTTTCTCTGTGCTACAATAATTTTTGTATACATCATTTGGCAGGAGAACTGCATCACAAAATGTGGATCAGTGCACATTTCAAAAGACAGCTGTGTTTCGGTTTGCATATTGTTTTTGAAAATGTGAAGTAGGTAGGTTCGCATTCAAATCTGAACTGAACCGAGTCCCTGTGGTGATGCGTCTGAGGGAACGGGGGCATTTGACAAGCCCCCAGGTGGTTCCAGCCCACCGCCTGGCTGCCGGTCGAACTCCAGCCCTTGGTTCTGCATCAATCAGCGACTCGGAGCTTCAGAAGCCTTTCAGAAGCTGAGCATGCAAGCCAGCAGAGATAACAAACTCTTCGCGACGGAAGGGTGAACAGAGGCATATGTAAAGCATATTTACAAACAGTTTATTCAGCATAGATCAGGAAAAAGAAAACATGTCTGCTCTCCTTCATGTTCAAGAGCAAGAAGCGTAAAGCAAAAGCTATACACAAATGGAAGTTCCCAGCAAGCTAGAATGGAACATCAATATCCTAACATCCTTTCCGTGTAACCTGTATTATTCAGACAATGTCCTAACAGTCCCTTCCTAATCCTTGCTCCCTCCCAGGAGCCTGGAGAAAATGAACCCAACAATTTAACAGAGCCCTACCATGTTCATCCCTCGGGAATCTTTTTCTCCTGACCTCTTGACAAAGGCTTTTGGTTGAATCAGGAGTTGCTGGGTATCTCCCCCCAGTTCTCTTTTAAGAGGTAGAAATTCAGGGGGTGATGCAATGATTATTTAGAAATTTAGCAAATGGGGCTTTGCCTATCAGATAGGCATTAAAGACCTCCAGTAGACGAACCTGGTGTTTAAAAGCCGCACCGCAAGGCCAGAGAGCTGGCTGAAAGAGCAGATGAAACCAGAAAAGGGGGGTGGCAAATTTCACATGTTTCCTACTGCATGAGTGAGGGAGTATGAGGGCATGTGCGTATGTCATGGGAAAGGTGGCAACTCAAGGTCCCTATGGAATCAGCGTAGGGTTGCCAGGCAATAATTTGGAAGAATCTCCTTTCTTTCTTTTTTCTTTTCCAACAGCATTTGTAAATATTAAAGGAAATGATAAGTAACAATAATAATAAGTAAATAATAGAGTAGACCCATTAAACAATTGACAGGAGTCAGTCATACCCATTGATTTCATTCATAGTTTCATAGAGCTTGATTTAATCGTTCACGATCCAGTGAGAAGGATGGGTGGATAGTCAGACAGACCGACATGCCCATACAGTATGCTTCATTTTCTACCCTGTTAAGTGAGGCTATCCATATCAGTAAGGAGAAGTTAGAATAATTAATAGCAATAATAATTACGTACCATGTTGCTCTAAGATCCCAAAGTACTTGCTATGCATTATCTCTGTCATTGCAATAACCCTTTCTGGTACAGCAACATTATGGTCCCTGCGTTATAGGGGACTGGGTGTCTAGGAGGCTATGGCTGACTTAAAAGCCGACAAAAGCTTACGTTTGTTGGGGGTTTTTTAGGTGCTACAATACTCTTTGTTGCTTTGGCTTGTATAAGACTCCCAGGTGAGTCCATGACAGTATGGAAATTTGAACCAGAGGATCACCATCTCATAACTCACACTTTTACAGCCACTACATTACACCAATTAGTAAAATGCTTGCATCCCAAATATGGAATTGGTACCTACCTACTCAGTCGAAGAAAATATGTTGGCAGGTTGGCTGTTAAAGGTGCGCCTTACAAGTACAGCTAGTCCAAAAACTCTCTCTCTCCTTCTTCCCTGGCAATCTTCTAAAGGTGATTCCTGCACAGAACCACCTTTTGACTTTTTAAATTAAGGCATCACAATGAGAGCCTTCTGACTCAAGTCATAAACAAATTGCAGATCTCGTGAGTCATATTGTTGATTACATAAGTCATTTATGTTGTACAGGTGCATTCAGTTTGGCAGTGAGTCACACTCGTGTTTCCTCAGCTACGAAACACACAGTCCAGAGTCAAGGGTCACAGTATTGGTGTAAATGAGTAATACTTCCTTCAAGTGAATTAAATAATTTAGCCAATTATTTAAAATTACTGTATTTTAATGGTGGTGTTATATTTTTGTGAGCCACCATGGGAGTTCCATTGCAAACTGGAGGGCGGGAGAAACAAAACAAAACAAACTGGTAACCTGGATTCCACCTCCTATCAGTCTCAGTCAGCATGGCCAATGGACATCATAGGAATCATGTCCAGCAACATCTTGGGGAACACAGTAAGCCCTGCTCTGGTTGGTTATCAGATCTGGCAAGACAAAAACCTCCTTCTGGCTGGCACCATTGGCATCCTAATCAATGCTTGTTTATATCTCTCAAGGTTAAGTCTCCATATTTCCAACTTCACTGTAGGACACCTCTGCCATTCTAGGCAAAACATGGCATTCTAGGCCAAAGCTTCATTTTGCTTCATGCAGCAATCTCTGAAGAAGCTGACTGAACTGGAAGTGGACTCTTACTTCAGCGCTGCCATTTTCTACCACAGAAGGCTAGCTTAAGGTTACTGAGCAGGCCACATAGTACTCGCAGTTCTCTTCTTCAACATAGCGAACGGCGAGGGAGCTCACGAGGAAACGGCAGGAGTTTCCTCAACCCTCACACGCCATGTCACTTTGCTGAATGGTGAGACCAGTGGTTCCACAGCTACCAGCTGGTGGCCACCAAGATGAGCACCAGCAGGACTGTTGCTGCCATTTTGAAACTCTTGTAACAGCCACAAAAAAAGACATAAGGGGGATGAGTGTCACCTTTAGCCCACTAAATAGCTCCATGCTCCCCAGGTAAAAAAAAATCAGCCATCTGTTGAACTTTTGACCCACCATAGGAGCCAACTCCTAGGGGCCAGAGTCCCTTTGACGCCCTCAAAAAAAAAAAAAATATTTGAGGGGGCAAGCCCCCCCCCCATGACAAGCATTGTCACATAGCTGTCAACTTTTCCCTTTTCTTGTGAGGAATCCTATTCGGAATAAGGAATTTCCCTTTAAAAAAGGGAAACATTGACAGCTATGCATTGTCATTCCAATGCTGTGTGTGCACTGTGTCTTGTGATTGATTATGTGAGGTGGGGCTTGCCTGGGACCCCCCAAAAAAATATTTTGTTCAAGTTGGCACCCCTGTGACCCACCATTAGTACAGAACCCTGTTAATAAACCAGTGAGGTCTCCAATCTGAGCTAGAGGATGAATTGAATATTCAAGTTTCAACAAACATAGAACCAAACTATACTGTCCATCAGGGAACAATAATAGTACAGTCTGTCAGGAATGATAATCACATTACCCTTTAATGCTAGGAATTTTGGTTGATTCATATTCTACAGTCTTTTAAATGTGTTTGTGGGAGAGGGAGGTTATTATTTTGTTTTTCTTTTAACTATTTGTTTTGTGCTTGTTATTCTGTATTTTTATCTTGTGAACCGCCCTGAGCTCTTCGGATTAAGGGCAAAATATAAATTAGGTAAATAAATAAAGTTTGTGCCCTGCAGGCAGGAAAGGCAGAGAGAGGGTTCCCCACCCCCACCCACTTCACTTAATCTTCCCCTTATAGAAAAAAACCCTCACCTACTGAAATTCTAGCTGCCTTTTGGCTTTTAAAGACATGGGAGTTCTTGCCACAGGAGCTAGGAAGAAAAAACAATTATTTGGGTCAGTCATTATTACACAGGGAAGCTATTTCCCTTTGGTGAACATGAGGTAAATGTGTGATCAATCGTTATTCTATATTTAACTTGCAGAGTAGGGGAGAAATACTGATCAAATGAAGTAATCTTCACCTGATGCAGCAAGTGAGGAGACTGGCAGCCAGTGTACACCCTGAGAGCGATTGTTCTCTCATTTTAATACCACTCCCTTTCAAACAAATACTTTCCAACATGGTGTTCATTTTTTCCCCATATTCACCACAAGAATATAGGGTGGTGCCTTATACTGAGTCAGACCAGTATAAGCTCCATATTGTTTTCACTGACTGGCAGCAGTTCTCCAAGGTTCCAGATGAGACATTCCCTAGAGATGCCAAGGTTTGAACCTGGGACTTTCAAAGTAGATGCTCTACCAGTGAACTACAGCCCTTCCCACCAAGACACCACTGCCGTATCAGAGTATAACCTTTGCCAATTCTACGATATCATTAGTACAGATGTACCTCGGAAGTCAAATGGAACCCGTTCTGGTAGTCCATTCAACTTTCAAAATGTTTGGAAACCAAAGCTCCTGCAGCCAATCAGAAGCCGCGGAAGGCCCATTGGACGTCTGGGTTCCAAAGAACGTTCACAAATTGGAACACTCACTTCCGGGTTTGTGGCGTTCGGGAACCAAAATGTCCGAGTACCAAGGCGTTTGGAATCCAAGGTACAACTTGTATTAATATTTTAAAGTTTGCAGTGGTACAAAATAAAGTGAAAAAGGTGGGCGGAAGAAAGAGAAGGAATACAATGCAATATATGGCAATGTAGCTATGATTCTTCTCTGCACACACAAATATTTGTTGATGAGGACTGTCATTTCTGAAGTGAGCAGGCTGATGTCAGCCCATCGCTACACGAGGTCATTTCCTAAGAATTAATTGGTTGTTGGAAGGCTGTGCTTCCTCCGTGTGTCATGTTTCCTTTTTCAAATGTCATAAAACTGTGGGAAGCAGTGCAGCCACGACTTTTGCTCTAGATCTCACGTCTTGCAACATTTCTGAGTTGTGTAATGTGATGGGATATGGTACAGTGGTACCTCGGGTTAAGTACTTAATTCGTTCCGGAGGTCCGTTCTTAACCTGAAACTGTTCTTAACCTGAAGCACTACTTTAGCTAATGGGGACTCCTGCTGCTGCTGCGCCGCCGGAGCATGATTTCTGTTCTCATCCTGAAGCAAAGTTCTTAACCCGAGGTACTATTTCTGGGTTAGCGGAGTCTGCAACCTGAAGCGTATGTAACCTGAAGCATATGTAACCTGACGTACCACTGTAGTTACAAAGTAAGTGCAGCTGCCGTTAGAGCCACTAGTTCGTGGTTGTGATAATTGGGTGATATAAGATGCCTGGTTTGTAATAGAAATGCCCACCCTGGGTAGGTGTGGCTCCCTCCACAGTTTGGTGACAGGAACTAGCTGGAACCTTAGTTTTACTTAGTTTTGTTTGTTGGCTTGCTTGCTTTTCTAAAAAATGAGGCACTGATATTCATCTGTTGATGAAGGCACCATGGGCGCCAGCACAAAATGGCTCCCATGGGTAGCCAAAAGGGAAAGAAAGGTGATAGTACTCTGTACCAATGAGTACCACCACACACACAGCATTGCCTTTATTGTGAAGCAAGACCAAGCTCATTTGTAAAAAGGACCCCTGACAGTTAAGTCCAGTCGCGAACGACTTTGGGGTTGTGCGCTCATCTCGCTTTACAGGCCAAGGGAGCCGGGATTTGTCCGCAGACAGTTTTTCCAGGTCATGTGGCCAGCATGACTAAGCTGCTTCTGGAGAAACCAGAGCAGCGCATGGAAACACCATTTACCTTCCCGCCAGAGTGGTACCTATTTATCTACTTGCACTTTTTGGAGTGCTTTCGAACTGCTAGGTTGGCAGGAGCTGGGTCCGAGCAACAGGCACTCACCCTGTTGCAAATAAATACCACTGTTGGAGTTGCCCTGAGTCCTGCTCCCTGGCAATAGGGCAGACCCACTGCAAGTTTGCCTCACAAAGTGAGTACCCTCCCAAAACACCCATGGGATACCATAGACTACGTATGTCCCCAAAGTGTGAAAGGTGGATCCCAACATGATCAGCTACACACCTGACTCTTTAATTCTGAAAGCCAGTAATTAAAATTGCAGAGAAGCTGTGAATTTAATAGAAAAGATTAGAATGATGGCAGGTGAATTAAGATGCTTAAAATGCAGTTGCATCAGCTGTTATCGGGGTCCAGTTGCATCACACACCAATGTTCAGCGGCCAAATGAAAGGTCACCTGTGTATTGGCAACACACTGATGATACACATATAGCTCAGAGCTTTTGTTGTTGGCTCCTAATTGGTAAGGTCTCCATTGGGGCTCCATGAGCTCCAGAAGGGGGTTTCTACTATTCACACCAAAGAAGACCTCTTACTGCTTCTGTCAAACGTTGTTGTGGGTGGTGAACCCATAAATGACTTCTCTTGAAAGCTTTCAAAAATGCTTCCAGCCTAGGTTGAATCAAAGGGGAACTTTGTGAAGCTTTCTGGCTAGTTAGCTGCTTAGCCTCCAGCTGAAAAAGATAAAGAATGAATGCTGTGCAAATTTTGGGAAAGGAACAAAGATTTTTAGCTTCAGATTTAGAGATGGACTTTCAAAGTGATTTTTGTACCCATTCTACATACATAAGACTTCATTGTTGACCTTTAATCAATAATTATTATAATGTTGCCTTTCTGAGGCTGCATAAGACATTTGTTTTTGTTTTCTGTGTAGTTTTTCAAAGATTTCTATTTTCTCATTTTGCTGTTCAGCTGTATGATAATTTTACTCAAGTTAAAATTCTACACTGAATGTCAATGAACTCTGAGGACCACTAGGTTACTGACCTTTGTGTAAATAGTCTCTGACTACTTAGAGGCTTAACTCTTGATAAATGGGTTACTACATTGAAAGCTGATGGATGTTGAAAATGGATGTACAAACTGTTGACTAATTTCACTCCATAGGATCCTTGGAGCTTGTTTCTCTGTTTCTTCCTCTTTTTACTTCAACTGGTGAGGAAAAATATATGTATTTTTACAATGTTAGCTTTGGATAAAACAATAAGAACATGCACCTCAGGAACTTAAATAAATTACAAAATATACTGTGACTAGATTGTAATGGTCTCAACAGTAATTAAGGAAATAAAGGAACATTCTGTGAAAAGTGTTAAGCTAAGCTGCTTTTTTCTGAAACTCTTGTTTTACTAGGTTATAGAATAAGTAATAATTTGAAATAACTATTTCAAATACTCCTGGGCACAAGATGAATTTGCTATATTAACTGAGTATTTTATGGCCAAACAGATATAGGAGATCCATGACTGCATCACTTGATATTTTAAGTTTTATTTAAAAGCAGAGGTGTGTGTTGGGAAGGCAGAATCTAAATTGGATTGGAACAGCGGAACTGGAATATGTTGATATCTCTTCCTTCTTGCAACAGTTTTCTGATATAATACGCTGCAGCTACTCTTTTTCCTACTGGGAACAAATATTTATACTTGTAAGCATGAGTGTTCTTTAAAAGCCTACTTAAAGTCATTGTCTTAAACTGTTATTTTATTACAATGATGATGATGATGATGATGATGATGCTGTTATTCGCTAACAGAACTCAAAATTCCTATAGAAGAACAAAGACCATTTGTTAATGGGGGGTGGTTGGGGAGGGGGACAAGTCAGGTCTCTGTTTTTATGCTGATTATGAATTCTGGGGTGGCTGCTGTACCCTCAGTTGAATTTTCCCTTCTGTGCAACACTTAAGTATGTTTTTGCCTATCACTTCAGTACTGAAGTGGGCCAAGTGACTTCTGCTGTGATTCTTCCTTCTACTTACCCACTTACTTCTCCCATGTAAGAGTGCATAGAATTTAAACCTTAAAGGCACAGGAAATGTCTTAGGTCTGGGTAGCTACGGGCAGATCTGCAAGCTGGTGAAACTGCTGTTACATACAGTGGTACCTCAGGTTACATACGCTTCAGGTTACATACGCTTCAGGTTACAGACTCTGCTAACTCATAAATAGTGCTTCAGGTTAAGAACTTTGCTTCAGGATGAGAACAGAAATCGTGCATCGGCGGCACGGCAGCAGCGGGAGGCCCCATTAGCTAAAGTGGTGCTTCAGGTTAAGAACAGTTTCAGGTTAAGTACGAGCCTCCGGAACGAATTAAATACTTAGACACCAGGCCTTTGGTTTTTAATTATCAATGGCCTTTTTTGTATGAGTGGGATGTTTTAATCTAGCTTTTTTAAATAAAAAAATAGAATGGTCTTTTAGGTTTTTTTTAATGATAACTTTAATGTGTGTGTGTGTTTAAAATTTTAAAAATACTATAAGTTGCTTTGCGTTGCCATGGCAAAAAAAGCCCCCCTAATAAATTGAATAAAGAACTATGATAATGGCAGTTATTTGGGCAGGACTGGTCCAAGGCAATTTTGCTACCTGAGGCAGAGCAGCAAAATACTCCCCCTTGCCCTCCATTGAGTTATCTCTTCACAATTACACAAATGCCGCTACCAGGTGGTAAAAAAATAAATAAAAATGCAGCAATAATTAATTAAATAGGTAGCAATTTGCTGCTTTTCATGACACCCCAAATCTGTTGCCTGAGGCAGCTGCCTCCCTCTGTCACATGATAGGGTCAGCCTTATATTCAGACTATTCTGCATGAGGGGTGGAATATTCTGAGGCTTGGGTAAGGGTGCAAATGAAGGCCTTCACTTTATTTTTCAGCAACAGCTACCCCAGGGCCCCATCAAAATATTTAGACCACTGCCACCATTTAGTTATGTGGTGGTGGTGGTGGTGGGGGGGGGGATAGAGCTGTCTAGCAATGTAAATTGCTGCGGTTTTCTTTTCTTTTTTAAAAAGACTAATTGTAACTCATACTGGAAGTTGTCAAGCTGAAGCTCAGAGTTATTTTAAGTAAGTAGGTAAATAAGTAAGTAAAGTGAAGCTGAACCATGGACCTACTCAGATTTATTTTAAGTAAGTAAGTAAATAAAGTGGAGCTGAACCATGGACCACCGACTTCTTAGAATTTCATTTCATTTTACTCAGTGAAATCATACAAGTACAAAAGAGAGCTTTAGAAAATTGTCATTTGGTTTGCAAAGTTGGGATACATTATTATCATTATCATCATCATTATTTAGCAGCATAAAGAGGAAGATCATGCCCGAGCCAGTTACTTTGCGCAGTATTAAGAAAATTGGAGAAGACAACTATGGCTTTGAGCCGGAAGAATCACGTATGATGTTTTCCATTTTATATACCTCTTGACTTTAGACACATGTCAGTAAATCTCTTCAAGACCCATTTGCTCATATCATCCCAAGCTCTGTGAGTTTTTTTGGGGGGGGGGCGGGGGGAGTATTTGCTTGCCCACTCACTACTGCTAACTCCTCCTCTTTCTCTGGGTGGAAAAGTTAACAAATTATCTGGCAAGACGTGGAAGGAGGATATGCAGCTCAAGAGGATTGTCCTCTTCCCCAAGTTCCAATGTGCAATAGACCAGTTTGCAGGGGTTGTGGTTGGTCCCAAGACCAAGGTTGTGGAGTGCTACCTTTCTTAGCTAGAGGAAGAGGAAGAGGTAGCAGCAGAGGTAATGAGCAGGCAAGATTAGGTCTCAGAATTTTGAAATTTCTGCATTAGATTGACCCCCCCCCCCGCACCCCCAGCAATATCATGCTTATTATTTTATGTTGTTTCAGAGTTGCTTTTTAACTTATTCCTAAGTGGAATAGGAGCCTGGATAAATACACATAAAGAATAAAACACAGCGACCATTTTAATATAGTGGGAATTTTCCCAGTGTTTTGTAATAATAGAAGCATCTTAAAAAACAAAAACAGAGCCTTGTTCCGACTCCTGTGCCTGAACCTAGTCAGTCTTTGGTTAGCAATGGCAAGATGATACAATTCTGTGGGATCTTCTGCATGCAAAACATTGGCTCCACCACTAAGTTATGTCTCTTTCCATTTCCTGAACCTGCTTTGGGAACTGGTTTGTAGAATCAGATCTCCAACATGAATCATTCCAACTTGGTCCATTTTGGATCTTACTGGGATTTTTGTACGAACTCTTTGAGTTCTCTTTAATTAAACACTGCCTGTACATAATTAAAATGGCCGTGTGTGTGTGTGTGTCTAGGAGTATGGCTTAATTTTCAAAGAATGCTAACTATAGGATGTATTTGTTTCCCCCACCAGATAACGGCATCTGCAAACCAGAGTAAGTAATGCATATATTTGCAAAGTATTTGGTTGCACAAGTAGGACATGCAACAAAATGTTGCAGTGTAGAGAGTCCTTCTGTTCTGGATTTTAGCCAGCCATGCCTCGTTCCATTTCCCCTCTCCTGGTTTTACACCCTCCCCTTCCTTCAACTGTCAAGGAGTATTCTGTGACTACTGAGCATGCGCAGACCTCATTTGTCTGTTTTGTTGGTTTTGCCCCCTTCAGTGAACTCCCCTCCCCCCCAAATATTTGTTGCACCTCTTTGGTACTTTGTGGGGGGGGGGCGTCTCTTGAGCCTGCTGGTACTTCCCCCGTTGCGAGTGGATGGTGCAGTTTTGGCTATATAAAGATCCACACTATTCATTTATTTGATGCCTAGAAAGCAGTTTTCATTAGTATGTTTGCAACATAGGAAATGCAGCCACTTCAATTTTCTAAGCTCTAATATTATGCAACTTGTATGAGTTAAGCAAAAATTCAAAACACAATATGCAATAACAGAATACCAGAAGAAGGAAAATGCTACTATTTCAATCAATTCTTCTTACAATGCAGGTTGGATGTATTCACAGGTTTCATGACATGATGTGACGATTAACAATTCCATGTGCAAATATTTTCCACTCTGGCTGCTTTCCTTAGATATGACATTGACTGACAGTCAATCAATCAATCAATCAATCAATCAATCAATCACTTTTGTGTGGGTTCATGGCTGTGGTCTATGCCACAACAGAATATTCTAGAACAGAATACAGTATTCTTGCTGGAAAACCCTCTTACAAAAAATAAAACAAAAAACCCCAGAATTAAATACGAAGAGATTTGTACTAGGCTATAATTTGGTGAAAGCAAAACTAATATGTCTTAAAATAGAAACTTGCCTTCTGTATCACTATACAGTTAATGGAGAGAATATAGCCCTTAAGGAAATTTCTGAGAAGCTGGGCTCCAGATATGCGGAAATAGAGAGAGAAAACACCATGCCCTTAAATATGTTTTCACAGCTCAGAACCGCACTCAAACTGGTTGTCACAAAGTTTGGTGTCAGGTACACACATGAATGGGATTTAAGTTTCAAATTAAGCCTTCTGGTGAGGCGAAACTCAGAGTAGCCTGGAGATGCATTCTGGATTCTGGGAGGACTGGGATCAGACTGTTTTTACCAGAAGTATAATGTAACTTAACCATTTTAGCAATATGATCAATGCCCTTCAAAACTGAAAATTCATGTTAGTACACATGAACTTTGTATACGAAAGGTTAATTTACGCTGAATTGGATGGTACTTCTCCCTGATATGGCCCATGCAGATAGGGATGAAGAAGCAATCGCATGCCTTCTCTGCCCACCAGTCTGGTCACTTACACTAAACTATGGTTTGTTCAGATGAGGGCAAACAGGAGCATTCCAATGAGAGACCAGTGAAGATAGGACAGCTATCATTCAGGAAAGTGTTGGCCCCATTAACTGATTTGTATAATGAGGGACACTAATAGACCTCTGAGGAACTCCACAAGGTGGTGTGGGGTTTTTTTTTTGGTTTTTTGCCTGTGCCTCTGTAATGCAGTGGTTTTCAACAAATGGGCCGTGGCAGCCTGGGGTACCTTGAAAGATGGTCAGGGGTGCCGGGGGCAACACTGGCCTCTGTCCCTCTTTCCTTCCCTCCCTCCTCTGATGCCCTCTTGCATCTCTGTCTCCAAAAGGATTGATTGATTGATTGATTGATTGATTGATTGATTGTTGCAGCAGCCCTGGCTACAAGCACTGCAGGCAAATGGTGCCACTGGGACTGACCAGGGGATGCTGGTTGCCAGGAGCTGAGGCGGCCTTCGAGTAAACAAGCAAGCAAGCGGGCAAGGGATCGCAGCCAACCAGTCCACCAGCCTTTGCTGTTGGGAATGGACAGACAAGTCCCAGGTCCCTGTGGAGCAGTGTGATGAGGCATCTCTCTTGGGGGTGGGGGGGGGTAGCTCAGAGACTAGGGGCTGGAGCCGTGACTGCCCAGAGGATTCCCAAGCAGAGGGGAGAGGAAAAGAGGCTGAGGGAACACTCCACAAGGGAGGGTGTTCAAAAAAGGGTGAGAGGCTACCAGCTCTGTGGGCCAGGGGTGACATAACTGGGCTCCTGAGACCCACAGGGGTGCTGTAGAAAGAATGTAGTTGGTCAAGGGAACTGTGGACTCAAAAAGGTTGAAAACCTCTGCTGTAATGATTTTGGATAGAAAGGCAGCAGGAAGGAAAGGTGTTAACCATGAAGCACCCTTCTTCGTCCGTCCGCCCCCCCCCACTCAACACTGCCTTTCCCCAAAGCTGCTTTTTCCTAGGAAAAGCACAGATACTGTAGGCATTGTTGTTGTTTAGTCATTTAGTCATGTCCGACTCTTCGTGACCCCATGGAAAAGAGCACGCAAGGCACTCCTGTCTTCCAATGCCTCCCGCAGTTTTGTCAAACTCATGCTGGTAGCTTCGAGAACAGTATCCAGCCATCTCGTCCTCTGTCGCCCTCTTTTCTTTCTGCCCTCCATCTTTCCCAACATCAGTCAGGGTCTTTTCCAGGGAGTCTTCTCTTCTCATGAGGTGGCCAAAGTATTGGAGCCTCAGCTTCACGATCTGTCCTTCCAGTGAGCACTCAGGGCTGATTTCCTTAAGAATGGATAGGTTTGATCTTCTTACAGTCCATGGGACTCTCAAAAGTCTCCTCCAGCACCATAATTCAAAAGCATCAATTCTTCGGTGATCAGCCTTCTTTATGGTCCAACTCTCCAGAATAATCCCAGTAGGCATTATTCATGTGTAATTCTTGATGGCAGCTAAGACTGTGAGGACTTGCCTGAGGCCACTCAGGGAGTACAAGAGGAACCTAGGCCTCTAAAGAGTAAATCAAACTTTCTCTCCCTTCTGAACTATACTGATTTTTCAGTATTGTTCCAGGCTGGGGAACAGGATAGTTAATGCTCTTTATACTATAGTGGACCAATTATGGGATTAGCAGGGTCTGGGAAGGGTGCCATCCCCTGTTATATTCTTCTCTCATTGTTATAGTGCTATGTGAAATTTTTCTTCTGGGAGTGCAGCCAGATGAAGCAATGAGGTGGAATATTAAGATATATAGGATAAGACACAGCTTATGATCCTATAACCAGAACTGCCTCAAACACTCTCACATCATGTACCTTTGAGGATCCTCTGAACCTCAGCATTAAGCCAGACAGTCCCAACCTTAAAATTAATGGTGCATTAAAGAATTCTTATTCCTTTCATTTAAGAGTTCCGCTAGCACTGCCTTCCTTGTAGGAATGGAAGAGAAATTTGATTTTGCTTGCATTTTAATGCGATACATTCCAATTCACTCTTCCCCAACAAATGCATGAACTGAAATGCAGCTATACTTGAAATTTGACCTTTCTTGATTTTTTCTATTCAGTGTACAAAAATGCATGAATTAGGGGGAAATGTCATAAAAATGAATTAATATTAGAGAAAATAGCATGCAAAAATGCATTATATATGGGGAAAATGCTTGGGAAAATATGTATTTAAGTCAAAACTGCATACAAAAATGTGTTCATTAGCAGAAATTTGCACTAAAATGCAGGTGCATTTTCATGAGAATTATTTTTTACAGTCATAAATTAGTGTAGAAATGTGAAGAGAACAGCAATGGGGATGGGTTGTCCTGGGGACTAATGGTATCAGAAGGGCACAAAAATCAGACCTGTTGAAGGAATAGAGCTTTTTAGAACCTTTGTTGTAATCTACTTTTTAAGGGGGCAGGTTTCAAGTCTGTTAAAAATAAGGTCCAGTTCCTTGTATTTCAAATGCCTCTTTTCAAAATGACGATCCTGTTGCAACTGAAGCCATAACAATGTCCCGAGATGATAACATACATTTTGATGGATAAAATAAATTTGAATGGAAGTGCATGGGAATAGGCCCCTTAAGAGTACTCACATGGATATTGCCTTGCCTTTCACAGGTATTTCCATAATAAAAAGGAAACTTCTTCAAAGAACAATACAAAAGGGAACAAGTAAGTTAAGCTGGTTACTCTTCTATCAGGATAATTGCCGGGCCCATTCATTCATTCTGCTAAACTTTGCAGGAGTGACAGAGGGTGGTGAAGGAGGTAAAATCTCTGTGACAAGATGTGCTGACAGCCATCCTTCAGACAGTTTTCAAATGGGATTAGACAAATAATTCGCGGAGGCTAGGGCTAGTAACTGGCTGCTAGCCATAATGGTTGTAAACTGTGGCCAGGATCATGATGGGGAGGAACTGTGTGTGAGAGAGGGTTATTGCCCCCTTGTGTCCTGTTTGTGGGCTCCCCAAATGTATCTGTTGGAAACTGGGTGCTGGACTAGATCTGGCCTTTGCTCTGATCTTGTGGGGCTCTTGTGTAATAAGGAAATGCAACACGTCAGTCCCGAAATGTAATAACCCAGCATGAACCCATTTCTAGAAACTCTTTACTTCTTTACAAAGACCCCACCATGCACTCACATACCTCACAAGACCCACTTCATGCCACTGTGTAAGACAGGTAATCATTTACCATGATGTGTGTGTGTGTGTGTGTGTGTGTGTGTGTGTGTAACCAACAACAACTTAATACTTTAATCATCTGTATCATCCATATGGATGGTGGCAATAAGATTCTTTTCCACTTCCCTTCTACCAAGTGCTATTTTTCTAGAAAAAAAGAGGTGCTGGAACTCACTATGAACACCTCCCTTGTTCTCTTATAATGGCAATAGCGCCTACCTGAGAGGGGCCAGAACTGAATTTTGGAGGGGGGGGGGCTCGGAGCCCTGCTTCTATATAATATTTCTGCTCAAGTGCAGAAGATTCACTTCATCATTGGGCAGGGCAATACAGATTGGTGCATAATGTGTGGTAAATTCTGTCAGAATGACCGCTCCCCACTTAAAACAGGGGGCGCCCTTTGCGTGGACGCGTGCAGCCCCTAGATCTGGAGCGGCCCCAACAGCATAGGCTTGGCTTTGCCTTCCCTCAGGTGGGATACCTGGAGGTCTCCGCCTACCTCAGTCAGTTGTCCAATCCCACCTGGGGGAAGAGTTGCCAAGGAGACCAGGGCAGGTAGGGGAGGGATTACCTGCCCACACAATAGAGGGAGGATCTTACCTGGGAATCCTCACTTGGCTCCAGAGCTTCGTGTGTGTGTGTGTGTGTGTGTGTGTGTGTGTGTGTGTGTGTTTGTGTTTTCAATGCAAGTATTGATGTCGTGCAAGTATATGGGTGGTTCAATGACAGCAATAACAAACCACAGCTTGTAACCCTTCGGGCAGCACAAATTTATCCCTCAGATTAAGCTGCCAGCCTCTCCCATCTCTGCCTCATTGTTCCAAGAACCACCTTGCCTTCTGTACTATGCTTACTCTTCTTCTTTTAAAATAGGGCGTAAAATAGGGTTCAGTTGTGGCTGGATCTAGAATAACAAGAGTCTTTTTTAATTTGTCAAGCAAAGCACATTCTTTCACAGAAGTCAGAAAAGGGCGTTACAGCAAACTTTTATATGCTATTTTTGCAAATATTTTGTTATAACACCAATCAATATCAATTACATGAGGGGGGCTTTTGAGATATGCTCCTGTAGTCCAGCATCTGTAAAACACCACTTAGGGAACATACTGTGAAACTGGACTTCTCAAGAGTGCAGTGTGTGTTTGAAAATATTGGAGAATTCTTGACTGTCTTGGATTGATTCAATGGGGGGGAGAAGAGGCTGCTACTGGTAGGATGGAGCTGCCTTTACACATAGACTTCTTTGGCACTGTGAAGAGGTTCTTCCACTAGGCAATCCAACAAAAGGGATTTGATTCCTAGCATATCTGGGGTAAAGAATACAACTTTAATAATACAACACATTTTGCTTTCTGTCTTTTTTAAACAGGACATCAGAGAAGAATGAAATTCGAGTTGGCTTCTTTGAGTTGGTAATAAAATTGTTGCTTTTCACCACTTCATATATCTGCTGTGGTTCTATAGATCAGGGTGGTCAGATTCCCAGCTTATAGGGTCGTCATGATCGCAACTACCCTTTTGAGATTCAAGTACAAATGGAGACAGCTTTGTATTTTGTTTTTCCAAAACTGTTATGGGGAGCCTGATGTTCACTGTGAAGGTGGTCATGTTGTTACTCCAAGAAGGAATGTTGGAGCTTAGCATTAAAGGTAAAGGTAAAGGGACCCCTGACCATTAGGTCCAGTCGTGACCGACTCTGGGGTTGTGGCGCTCATCTTGCTTTATTGGCCGAGGGAGCCGGCGTACACCTTCTGGGTTTTGTGGCCAGCATGACTAAGCCGCTTCTGGTGAACCAGAGCAGCGCACGGAAACGCTGTTTACCTTCCCGCCAGAGCGGTACCTATTTATCTACTTGCACTCGACGTGCTTTCAAACTGCTGGGTGGGCAGGAGCTGGGACCAAACAATGAGAGCTCACCCTGTCACAGGGATTCGAACTGCTGACCTTCTGATCAGCAAGTCCTAGCCTCTGTGGTTTAACCCACAGCGCCACCTGGGTGAAATCCAGTGCTATAGTTCCACTCATGGAGTGGCTTTTGACTCAGAAGAGCATCTATTAATGCAAAAGAAGGGAGGTGATTTGCACTGATATCTGTCTTCCATACGCAATCCTTGTGCCTTCTTCCGCACTTATCTAGAGGGTCCTACAAGCTTCTGTAACAGATTTTCAGTTCTCAAGGGACAGTAGCAGGAAGGTGGGATCAGAAAACAACTTCCGTTTATTTTAGTGGCCGCCTCTGCTGGATCAAAGCCATTCTGCCAGTGAAGCCTTGGGTTTCAGCCATTGTTAGTAAAAAAACAATTGGAACATGAATATACAAAGGAGTGATGCATAATTTTTGTGTGAATGCTCTTTGTCTGTCCCCCCCCCCCCACTTAAAGTTTAGATTTGCTTCTTCATCTGAGAAACTGATGATGGTTTTCGGTGGCATCTGTGCTGCTCTTCATGGAGCTGCCCAGCCAGCCATGTTGATTGTCTTTGGGGTAATGACAGACACATTTATTCAATATGATATCGAGAAGCAAGAGCTTAGTGACCCGAACAAAGGATGTGTGAATAACACTATAGTGTGGATCAACAGTTCCTATCACCAAAACGACAACAATACACCAGTGAGTTGTGGGTAAGTGGACAAGACATTTTGCATTGTGTCCGGTGATAATACTACTCAGAGTAGCCCCACTGAAGTTAAAGAACATGACTAACTTGGGTTCATTAGTTTCATCAGGTAGACTATGGGTAGAGGCTGGACATAACTTTACAGTAATATCTCAGTACTTCGATATTTATAGACCTTACAAATGAGCAAAGCATTTTATCTCCTCTGTTATTAAATGACATTGTCTGAAATATGCTGCATTCTTGCACAGAAGACAAACCAATGATACTCCAGGTCAGTTTACCAGCCTGCCTTCATATACGTGTGATGACACCACTGGGCATTGGCTTTGTAGTTTTGCAAACTCCATTCTTTAAATAATATTCTCATACCATGTCCTATCGCAGTTGGACTAATGTCACCTCCTCTCCAAAGCTGGAGGTGTTGCTACTTTGTTCATTTCCTGGCTGATAATTGCTCATTTTAATTTATGCTTCCCCTACCATTGAGTCTAGCCAGCTTTGTCAACTGCTGGCTCTTACTAGAACGTGTAAAAATATAAATCCGTCAGTCATTTTTCTAAGATTTGCTTTGTACTGTCCTGGTTCTATAGAAGTAAAGAAAAAGAAAAAGAAAGATATATCTTTACTTTTGGCGTTTAGAACTATTGTGCACAATTTCAACAGGAAATCACACAAAGGTAAATGTCCTTTGGCTCAGTGGCGTAGCGTGGGTTGTCAGCACCCGGGGCAAGGCAAGTAATTTGCACCCCCAATCCCTAATCCCCTAACCCATGGATTTGCGCCCCCTAACCCTAACCCCCAGATGTTGCGCCCGGTGCGGCCGGCCCCCCTGCATCCCCCACGCTACGCCACTGCTTTGGCTTCAAAAGTTGCAGCTGCAACCCACAAGTCAATAGTGGTTGAGTACTTGGATTTCAGGGCCAAAGATAATTGAGCTAAACTTAAGGTTGATTCACTTGTCCCACCTAAGCACTGTTTGTTTGTTTTTTGGCAGTGGTTCAGAATCAGCACTCTTACGCATGTTTACATAGAAGTAAGTCCCACTATATGGAATAGGACTTGCTTCCAGGTATATGTGCATAGATTGCATCATTAGTCTTCCACAAGGAAATAGTTTGAAACTGGATCAGTTTATGCAAATGTTGAACAATAACTAATATTCCTTCTTTGTTTTGCCCTTGTTGAATTACACATCAATGTTAGCATTTAATGCTTTTAATGTTTGATGTTTTGCTGAGGTTTTATAATTTGTTGGAAGCCACCCAGAGTGACTGAGGCAACCCATTCAGATGTGTGGCATATAAATGATATGTTGTTGTTGTTAATATTAATGGAGAATATGGTGGACCTATTTTGTCAGACTGTCTGCTACTTACAGTGCATATTATTTTGGAAAGTCAGTTTTTTGTTTTCACTATAATCCCTTACTCTGTCCTCTCTATCCTCTCTGAATTCATACCCAAATATTAACTGAGGGAAAAGAACAATGGAAATAAGTTCATCTAGCTGCTAATGAAGTTACATTATTTCTCATATTAATTTTGCCTGCAGGCACATCGATTCAAGATGGACTGATTTGCGTGTTGAGTCCCACAATGCCACCCACCAAAAAATTCACACTTCACACATGATTTTTTGTTTAAGGTTTTTGGCATAATTTTGGCCACAACTTTATTCAAATACAAAAAATGTGAGTGGTTGCTTAGGTATTGGTTATGACTATCTGTCCTTGCCCCAGGGACAGAGCTGACTTCCGGATTCCAGCAGAAGCCAATGTGGGAAACAAGTATTGGGTGAGAAAATGAAGCTGGGCAACAGTCCATCACTTCTCACCCTCATGTTCCGGTGGGGCTTGCACGGCCCAAGTCCGACTCCGGGGACAAGGATGAAAAGAATGGCAAGCCCCTGGATTCCTTTAACAGAATTCCCTTCGCATCATTTGGAGGGATAGGCACTTACCCCTCCAAGCACCAATTTAACCAATGCCTAACCGCCAACCTTACAAGTTGTGACGATTTGCTACGCAGTAGGCAAAAACCAAATGGCACCAGCCAATCAGCCAGATGGCAAAATTCCTACCAGGCCCCCGCACCAAGGCGAACGACCCCATGACAGGCATAGCAAGGTCAAGCGATCATGAAAAACCACCCTATAAAAGGGAGGGAGGGCGGGTGATCCGGTGCAAAATGACCAAGAGGACGTCCTACGTCTGGCCCCTGTATTTAAAGACTCTGACCCCTCCTCCAAATTGGCAACAATCAAAACTCCCCAGCAACCCAATGTTAACCACTTAAAGGCTTGGGTTCCTCACCAAATTTGCCTAGTCACTGCAGGGTGGCCTGTTTCCCCAACCGCAACACGTGCTCTCTGCTATGGAGAACACGCTTTACCAAGGTCATATATCTTCTTTAATTCTTTCTTTATCTTTCAGGTTGCTGGACATTGAAACGGAAATGAGTTATTTTGCAAGTTACTATGGGGGAATAGGCTGTGCAGTGCTTGTGCTGGCATACTTCCAGGTCAGTACAGTGGTACCTCAGGTTACATACACTTCAGGTTACAGACTCCACTAACCCAGAAATAGTGCTTCAGGTTAAGAACTTGCTTCAGGATGAGAACAGAAATCGGGCTCCAGCGGCGCGGCAGCAGCAGCAGAAGGCCCCATTAGCTAAAGTGGTGCTTCAGGTTAAGAAGTTAAGTACGGACCTCCGGAACAAATTAAGTACTTAACCTGAGGTACCACTGTATTATTATTTACTTCCTCATATTGTTTTCCACAATAGAAAATGGCTTAATGTCGGTGACACTCACCTGAAAAACAACAAAAAGGCAGCTAAACTCCAGTTTGGAGTGCAACCACCCAGAAGGCCCTGCCTTGTGTTCCCATTCATCCCTCCCAACTTCCTGTGGACATTTGTTGACTGGAATCCTTCAGCGATGGGCATTGTGAGGCAATTTTTATGCTGCTGTCTCATGGTGACGATCCACATCCAGTTATATACATGTCCATGTGTTTAGTAGGCCTACTGGAGTATGTTTGTAAGCCTGAGATTTGTTCCCATGCTTCATGTCATGTAGAATGCACACAAAGGGACCAAGTGTTTATTTGACCTTTAATCATAAGAGTTAACAGAAGTGGTTTGGTTTTTATACAGTTAGCTCCTCAATGTCAAGATCAGTAATGGTAGGTTTGCTCACCACATTTCACCATGCCTTATAAAATGCAGCTACGATGTACAAGGTTGGAGTATTCTAGGGTGTATTCTAAATCCTGATGGGAAGGCCCAGCTATCTCAGACAGCAGCAGTGAATTTGCTCCTCAAGAACACTATGTGGCTTACAATATGACGTGGAAAGGGTTCTGTGGAGGTAGAAATTTATTAAAGCAGTACATGTTACGACCTGACGACTGTTCCCAAGCACATAAAAGCACCCTGTTATGTACTGTACTTTTCTGTGTATAAGATGCCCCCATGTATGACGCCCCCTATTTTGGGGGACTCAAATTTAAGAAAATTGGGGGAGATGGCACAGAGTTGTTGAGTTTTTTGGGGGGAATTACGTAGGGTTGTTGCAGGGGATTGCAGAAAATCGCTCACCCGGATGCGTCCAAAAAATCTGCCTCTCAAATGTCCCCTCGCCGGCAGAAGCTGCCAATCTCCTGCCAAATTACCGCAGCTTCAGTCACTCAACACCAGCCATTGACACAGCAACCAATAACACGCCCAATAGCTGCTGACAGCCGTGGCAGCAACCAATCAAATGTCCACCCTATGCACTATCCATGTATAAGACGACACCTAGTTTTTAGCATAATTTTTAAATAAAAAAAACGGAAAAGTACGGTATACATTCTGTTCCTGGTTAAAGCCAGGCAATTCCCACTAATGTAACTGTGTTAATGGCTCCTGCCAGCCATTGTAGCATATATCTGTAGATGCCGGAATCAACTTATAAAGCATGTGCAGGGTTTTTATAACAAATAATCAATGCCAAATAAACCCAAAATTAGATTTTTTTTTCCATTTAGCTGGCTGTGCTGTCAATATTTGCACCTTGTTTTCGTAGTTGCTAGATGATCACCCCCTCCCCCTTTTAACTGTGACTCTTCCTTATCGCTCATTCTTCCCTACCCCCTACAGATCAGCTTATGGGTAATCTCAGCCGCTCGACAGACACAGAAGATCAGAAAAGCCTATTTCAGGAAAATAATGAGGATGGATATAGGCTGGTTTGATTGTACATCAGTGGGGGAACTCAGTACACGTATTTCTGAGTGAGTAATCTCAGACATCCATTGGTGGATGAGGTCAGCATGTTTTTAAGATGCTGCATTCTAATGAGTAGTCTGTGCGAGGTTATGTGAGTGAAGAATAATATCTACAGTATTACTTGTACCAGACTGGGGTCTGACTCCAAAGCAGAGCTAATATTCCACTGGATTTTGCTAGCAATGGGAGAGAAAATTGGCTTGAATCTGCACTTCTTAGAACAATAAACTAGTTGAAAACAGAGCTGGCTTTCCGAATTCACATTTGTGATGCAGTTCTTCAATTAAAAATGTGTAGAAAAATGCATATATTGGGGAAAAGTGTACATTAAAAATGCACGTATTAGTGAAAATCACATACACAAAATGCATTACATAAGGGAATACTGCTTGCAAAAAATTGTGTGCCTTAGACAAAATTACATACAAAAATGCATGTTCACACCGAAACCACTTTGAGGTACATAAATTTAATGAAATAATAATAAGGAAACACTGATGCACTTCTGTGAGGACATTAAAAAAATAATAATCACAAACTGATGAGAAAGACCAGAAAAAATGAGAAACTAAAAAAACCAAAACTGATGGATTTGTCCATCTTTAGCAGCTGCTGAAAACAACAGGTATTAAAAGGGTAGAAGATGAAACTATTATCTCTGCTTGAAACTTCCTACCATTAGGAAACCATTTCTTTGCATGTGTGTTCAGAGGTCGAAAAGGCCACCATAGGCACTTAAGCAGAGATGCAGAAGCAGGTGGGAGGAAGCAGCCATGAGCCTCACAGGGAGAGGGTGGAAACACACAGATAGCAAGGCAGGTGTGTCATGTAGACATTTCCCCAGCAAAAACATCTAAGGTCTTCCCTAACCTGGTACCTTCGACGTGCTTTGGACTGCATCATCCTCAGCCAGTGCAGTTGCAGTCCAAAACATCTGGAAGGCAGCCCTGTTTGCACCATCAACTGGCCTGCCATTTTTTCACAAGCTGGCAATGCTTGGTGAGCATCTCCTTTTGTTGTTAAGTGACTCTGCCAATGCTCATTCACCCTCCTTTTCCATGGCTGACGCATTGCACAGCCAGTCTCCAAGCTTACAAGGAGAACTGGGGTGAGGAGGAGAAACACAAGCACAGGTTTGTTGGCAAGTAGAGTCCAAGAGTTAGGGGGCGCAGGTGGCGCTGTGGGTAAAACCTCAGTGCCTAGGACTTGCCGATCGTATGGTCGGCGGTTCAAATCCCTGCGACAGGGTGAGCTCCCGTCTTTCGGTCCCAGCTTCTGCCCACCTAGCAGTTCGAAAGCACTCCTAAGTGCAAGTAGATAAATAGGTACCGCTTTATAGTGGGAAGGTAAATGGCGTTTCCGTGTGCTGCGCTGGTGCTGGCTCGCCAGAGCAGCTTCGTCACGCTGGCCACGTGACCCGGAAGTGTCTTCGGACAGCGCTGGCTCCCGGCCTCTTAAGCGAGATGAGCACGCAACCCCAGAGTCGGACACGACTGGCCCGTACGGGCAGGGGTACCTTTACCTAGAGTCCAAGAGTGGGGTGGTTCATAGGCCAAATACCTGTCCCAGAAACCCAAGAACCTACAGCCTGCCTGGAATCTAAAAGGAAAGGCTTGTTTACTTCAGACCTCAGTTCCCAAATGTCTGAACAAAGGAACAAAGAGATAAAAGCAAATGAGATAAATGGCTCTCATCGATATTTCTCCAATGTAGAAACAAATTGAATGAATATTTGGGATTGCAATGAGGGTCATATGCAACTGCTGCTTCAACTTTTTTTGTTCTCCACAGTGACGTAAATAAAATAAATGATGCTATTGCTGATCAAGTAGCAGTCTTTATCCAGCGGTTCACCACCTTTATTTGTGGATTCATGTTAGGATTTGTCAGAGGCTGGAAGCTGACCTTGGTTATTATCTCAGTCAGTCCACTACTTGGGGTTGGAGCTGCCATGATTGGTCTGGTAAGGAACAATGCCATTTGTATCTAATTATGGCTGCTTTGTAGTCATGGAGAACTATGGCAAGATTTTAAAGTCGCTGGCTGTTTAAAAACAACTACTACTCCACAGAACTCTGTCAAACCACCTACTAAGGGTTTTTAAAAATCTGCCCAATATCTATTTTTCACTGTTGTTCAGCAATGTTGTCTGTCTTTCCTATAACCAAACTGAGAGCCTCAGTAAACCCAACTGGATTTTTGCCATTGACTTCAGAGGGATGTGCATGCAGTAATGGAAGCCACAATACCTTCGATCAACCTTTCTCAAACCTGGTGTTCTGCAGATGTTACTGGATTACAGCTGGAGTTATTGGACTACAGATGTTACTACATCTCCCATCAGTCCCAAACCAGCATTGCCAGGGTTGTTTGGAGTTGTATTCCAGCAACATCTGGGGGGCATCCAGTTGGGGAATGCTTCATTAGGTAATTTTTGTTGTGCCAACTATTCCTTGGTTTGGCTGCACAAGCAAGCACGTCCAGCCCTCTGAAAGCTGACTCTGTGGAAGGCAGGCATTTAACAAACTCCCTGTCAACCTCGTCTAAACATTCACAGAGAAATCCTCTGTGAAGCTGGAAGGCTGACAAAATCTTTGTAATATAAATATTAGGTGTGCTGTGTAACAGCTGTATGATGGCATATGCAACATCAATATTTTATATAGCTGATTCTAGAGCACAGTGGAATATGGTGATGCTGCCTAAAATGCACCTATATAATGCACTAGATAAGCCAACCTGATCTATCACATAAGCTATTTAGCACATGACTATGGGTAGGTGAAGTGAGCGAAAAGGAAAAAGAAAAAGAAGAATGAATTTGCTACATAAATGTGTCATTTGTAAATGTAGATAACCCAGTGTGACAGCAAGGAGCTTGTACAATCCAAAGGAGAAAAACCTTCACTGCCTAAATGAATCTTCTTACTGATTGGTTTAGGCTGTGGCAAAGCTGACAGGTCGAGAATTAAAAGCTTATGCAAAAGCTGGCGCTGTGGCCGATGAAGTGCTCTCATCCATCAGAACAGTGGCTGCTTTTGGAGGGGAAAGAAAAGAAGTTGCAAGGTTGGTCCGTATATCATGACTGACTCACAGACCTGAAGAAATTTAAAAGCAACAAAGCCTATGATTTTTAAGAGCATAACATGTGCAGGAAGATGAATCCTCTCCTTTGCTGTAGCTTAGATCTACCCAGTCAATCATCCCATACAGTACACTTTCCCCCAAACTTTCTAGTACAGGCTTACATGGGGGTTATGTTCCAGGCCCCTGCACACATAAGCGAAAATTGCGTAAGTGGTGAGTATCCTCTAAAAAGCCTCTAAACTCCCGTTTCTCTCCTGCTCCCCTGCTCTCTCTCTCTCTCTCTCTCTCTCTCTCTCTCTTTCTCTCTCTCCCTCCCTCCCTCCCTCCCTCTCTCTCCACACAACTCTATCTCCAACTAGAGTTGAAGCTCTGGGACCAGCTGAAGGACATGCTAAAAAGTGGCTGCTGCTGCGCTACCCTGCACACCAGCTGTTAGGTGGGGAAGCTGAGCAGCCTAAACAAAGCCCCGCTGTGCCTCAGGTCTCTTTGGGACTTCCTCCACCCTCACCGACGTTCTCTTCAGGCTCTGGAGAGGGTCTCCTTGCAAGCCACAGGGACTCTCCAGCTCGCTTCCACTATTTCCAGGGTTGAACCTATCGTATCGTATCTATCTATCTATCATCTATCTATCTATCTATCTATCTATCTATCTATCTATCTATCTATCATCTATCTATCATCTATCTATCTATCTATCTATCTATCTATCTATCTATCTATCATCTATCTATCTATCATCTATCTATCTATCACCTATCTATTTCCCAGCGCTGTGTGTATATGCAGTGACACACCAGTCAATCATGCGTAGGTGTGGAGAATGCCTGTATTTCAATATGACATGGGGAGGAAATAAGGTGCAGGAAGGGGAAGGTGTTCAGCACCCCTTATCCAAAAAGTAGAAGATAGACTCTTCCCCCTTGCACTAAAGGTAAAGGTACCCCTGCCCATACGGGCCAGTCGTGTCTGACTCTAGGGTTGTGCGCCCATCTCACTTAAGAGGCCGGGGGCCAGTGCTGTCTGGAGACACTTCCGGGTCACGTGGCCAGTGTGACGAAGCTGCTCTGGCGAGCCAGCACCCACGCAGCACACGGAAACGCCGTTTACCTTCCCGCTATAAAGCGGTACCTATTTATCTACTTGCACTTAGGGGTGCTTTCAAACTGCTAGGTAGGCAGGAGCTGGGACCGAAAGACGGGAGCTCACCCCGCCGGGGGGATTCGAACCGCCGACCATATGATTGGCAAGTCCTAGGCACTGAGATTTTACCCACAGCGCCACCCGCGTCCCCCCCTTGCACTACCCACCCCTTATTATGAATCAGACCATTGGTCCAAATTGTTCAGCATTGCCTACACTGAATGGCAGAAGATCTTTGGGGTTTCACGTGCGAGTCTCTCCTAGTCTGACCTGGAGAGGTTGGGGACCGAAATGAGCACCTTGCACATGCAAAGTGTGCACTCTGCCACTGAGCTACAGGCATTGCAGCATGCAAACATTCCGCTTTTGCAACAGTTTCCTTCAACCCCAAACATTGCCCTTACTTAGCCCCTTTGCTGTATTTTATTTTTCTCAAATGCACTTCTTAAAGTTTCCTTTTGTTCTTTCCACAGATATGACAAAAACCTAGTGTTTGCCCAAAACTGGGGAATTAGAAAGGGAATAATAATGGGATTTTTCACTGGTTACATCTGGTGCATCATTTTCCTGAGTTATGCGCTAGCATTTTGGTACGGCTCAAAACTTGTTCTTGAAGATGAGGAGTACTCACCTGGCACACTTATACAGGTAAGGCTTTCAGTGGTTTCCCCCGTTTCCCCCCCCCCCTCAAAGCACTTGCACTTCCAGCCACCTCATTGCTTTGAAAAACAAAGTGGGTGCTTTGTAAACTTTTCAGTGTAACCTTAACAGGTGGGACCTGTAGTGTAAAGCTGCAGCATACCTAGTAGGAGGTATTCTGTTCAGGGTTCCAGCTAGCCTTTGTGCAGAATTCTCCTCTTCTTTTGCCACCATCCCACACATTTTTCTGTCACACCTCCTTACAGCCAGTCAGCATTCTACACTTACCAAGCATATTCACTGGGCTGGTATTTGTGGGTGTGGGTGTGGGTGTCCCTTGGGGTCATTTCCTCCTCTCCTCCTCCAGCTGGCTGAGACCTTCCTCCTATGCACAAATGATGTCATTTTGACTACTCAAGGATTGCCGCTCAGACAACGAATTCACTATTAGCATATAAAATATATTTCAGAGCATCCTTTAACCTTCTTTGGAACCTCCCTCTACTCATCTGAAAATTTGAAATGTTTCCCTTAGTTGAGAAAAGAAAACAATAATGCCATTTTAAATTGCATTCCTGCCTTTAGATCTATAAATATCTTTATAGATATTTAATATATCACACAGGGCGAAAACATTTTTCTTCCTTCCAGAATGATTCCTTCTAATTATAATTTAATTTCTGCTCCAATGCAATTTTTAAAACCACCCAGAAAACATAATTGTTTTCCCCCACCCCCTTTTCTTTCTTTTCAGGTTTTTTTTGGAGTTCTGGTAGCTGCCTTAAGTCTTGGCCAAGCTTCTCCCTGCCTGGAAGCCTTTGCCACCGGCCGAGGAGCTGCAACAAATATCTTTGAGACGATAGATAAAGTGAGTAGCTCAACTGGTTCAGCACCACCAGCCTGTGTTGGAAGGTGAAATAAATGAGCCTTGCATCAGCTTCAGGGCTTCTGCCAACAGCGCAGATGAGAAATATTATGGTGATTAAGGGAAAAATTGATTGCAGATTAAAGCAAACCAGCACCATGCCTGTGCATCTGACAAAGAGCGCATTCGTCCAAGTGGCAGTTCTAAATGATTGCTTATGAATATTCAAAGTATCAGCAAGCTCCAATATTTATCTATTAGGAGTCAACTCTATAAGCGGCCTGATCGCCAAGACACTCAGCTCCGCAAAGTGGTTTCAGGAATTAAGCCACTATGGTCTCCCTTGATTTATAAGGAATGAAGTGAAGCCAAAGGCTCAGATAAGGGCATTAATACATATAGTGTTACCAAAGCTTCAGGGAAAGGAGAGAATGGAATAGCCAGCAAATCTAACCCTTTGTAATCCCATTGGGTGCAAATAAGTTACATCCATGGCAGCCAGCTGTGCTCTTCTGCTTTTAGCCCTCGCATAGCGGAAAATAATGCTTACTTAACAGCTTTGATGTGTGTGGGTTGTAGGAAAATGGGTCGTAGGAAAATGTGTATAATGCCTTGCACTTTTTGGAGAATAACTTTAGCAGTGCAATCCTGTGCATGGCTACCCAGATGCAAGTCTGAGTTCAATGGGATTGACTCCCAGGAAAGCCAAAGTGATTTCCCATGCATGGTCTGGGCATGTGGTCTCTTTGCAGAGCAGGCACATTGTGCCCCTTGACTGAAAGACCAGGTGAAAGGTGGACAGCACGGAACTTGGGGGTGGATGAAAACAGGCCAAAACTTTACAGACTGCACCAAAGTGAGCAGAGTTGGCATGTCTTAGGGCCAGGATCCGTTAACATCCTTAGACTTCTCATCTGAAGTCCAATTCACCATCCCAATTCGCCTGTTGGGGAGTGCCATGGGAGTTGACCAGCATCTAGGGAGGCAGTGTGGGGGCTACCCAAGTGGCAGGCATCCCATTGGTAATCTGAAATGGGTGGCTCCATCCCCAGCCAACTCCAGGCTCTGGCCAGGAGCTGGAGCAACTCCTTAAGACCCTCTTACAAGGGTCTTCCTTATGTTTGGATTCTACCCAGTGCAAAAAAGAGAGAGAAAGCAGCTTTTCTACAAGGGAAGTAATATAACCGATTAACTCTGCCCCAGAAACCTGTTATTGACTGTATGTCAGAAGATGGCTACAAGCTGGATAAAGTCCGCGGTGAAATTGAATTCCATAATGTGACTTTCTACTACCCATCCAGGCCTGACGTAAAGGTAAGAGCTTCACTTTTCTGGCTAACCATTATAGCTGCTTCCAGGTACTGCTTTGAACATCAGGGAAAACACTTTTTAAACATGTGATCTTTTTCATTTTTATTTCCAGATTTTAGAAAATCTCAACATGGTTATCAAGGCAGGGGAAACAACCGCTTTTGTTGGACCCAGTGGAGCTGGAAAGAGCACCACAATACAGCTCATCCAGCGATTTTATGACCCTAGTGAAGGAATGGTGAGAGCTTTACCTAACTTCTTTGTAAGAGAGTGGTCACTTTCATTTTCTTCCTTCCGCACAACCTTATTAAAAATCCTGTAAAACAACTACATAACTTCCATTTAAAAAATCCTGGGACATGATTCATTCCCACTGGGCGTATAAAGCAGGGGTAGGCAACCTAAGTCCCATGGGCAGGATGCGGCCCAATCACCTTCTCAATCCGGCCTGTGGATGGTCCAGGAATCAGCGTGTTTTTACATGAGTAGAATGTGTCCTTTTATTTAAAATGCATCTCTGGGTTATTTGTGGGGCATAGGAATTTGTTCATCCCCCCCCCCCAAAAAAAAAATATAGTCCGGCCCACCACATGGCCCACCCACAGCTGAAAAGGTTGCTGACCCCTGGTATAGAGCAGGGATAGGGGGAAAATTAGATTCAGTTTGCATTTAAAGGTGAACATACTTAATATGAGCTTTCTGAATCAATATATGAAGTGAAATCCAGCCAGCCTTTGAAATTCACAGTTTTCTGAATTTTGCAGTGCAGTTCTCCAGCAAAGTAGCATGTACATAGAATAGGGTAAGGTAAAAAGGAAAAGGACCCCTGTATGGTTAAGTCCAGTCAAAGGCAACTATGTGGTTGCGGTGCTCCACAGACAGCCTTCCAGGTCATGTAGCCAGTATGACTAAGCCGCTTCTGGTGCAACGGAACACTGTGATAGAAGCCAGAGCACATGGAAACACCACTTACCTTCCCGCCACAGTGGAATCTATTTATCTACTTGCACTGGCGTACTTTCAAACTGGTAGGTTGGCAGGAGCTGAGACAGAGCAGTGGGAGCTCACTCCGTCGTGGGGATTTGAACTGCCAACCTTCCGATTGGCAAGCCCAAGAGGCTCAGTGGTTTGGCTACAGCGCCACCTGCCACCCTCATAGAATAGGGTACAAAGTGCTTAAAGGCATTGATTAGCAAATGTAGCATATAAAACTGCATTGTATTAGGGAAATTGCATTTCAGAAATGTGTGCATTAATGCACACATTTCATGCTAAAGAACTTTCATGGGTACTTTTTTTGTTAAAAAAATCACATAGTAGTGTGGGAATATGAAAACTGGGAGAAACCAAAATTGACAGATTCATCTATTCCTAGTGTAACGTCTATTCCAATATCAAATACTGAGTGACTGAACAAGTGTATTATGACTATTTATCCTGCAAACAACTTGTTGTTGTGTAGATTACTCTAGATGGACATGATATTCGCTCGCTTAATATTCAGTGGCTGCGTTCTTTGATTGGCATAGTTGAGCAGGAACCAGTCCTGTTTGCTACCACCATTGCAGAGAACATTCGCTATGGTCGGGAAGATGCCACTATGGAAGACATCATCAGAGCAACCAAACAAGCCAATGCCTACGACTTTATCATGGATCTGCCTGGGGTAAGACAAGCTTCAGTTTACAATATTCAAAAGCCTGATGTGATTGCATGCCTATCTAGCTTGTGATCTACAAACTTATGCACAGCTCACCAGCCACGCATTGTGGTCTTCCGGAAGTGTTTGTCTGTTTTTGCAGCCTCTTGCAGGCATTGAGAACAGAACGTTTATCACACCTTGGTGGGTTCTTATACATGGCTGGTGGTGGACTATTAATTACTGTGTAGGTCTATCCGCAGTGTTCAAGACAATATGGACACTTGCCGTCTTCTACAGTGGCCACTATATTCTGAAGTTTACTTGTGGTTCCTTCCTTCAAAGGAGAGAGAGAAAAAGTAGATTTTTTAGGTGATGCCAGTATTTATTGGCTGCAATTCCAAGGTGTGTGCCTGAGCCACTCATGCACCCACTAGGAGTTTCTCGGGTAAATTGCTTCTCAGCAGACAATCCACTGTTGAATTAAAACCATTATTGGTATTTCCTTTCCCTTTCCTGGGTAATGAAGAGACCATAAAGTGATGTTTAAATGCACATGGTTGTTCTCAGTAAGTTGACTGCTAGTAGAAGGAGGATTAGGACTTTCAATGGCTGTGTTCTACCTCCACGTTCAAAGTTGCTGGAAAGCACAAGTTGGGGGGTGGAGGAGTGCTGTTGCATGCAGGTATTGGTTGTGGGCTTCCATAGGTACCTAGTTGGCCATTATGGCCAGGTGTTCTTCTCTTCAAAGATACATATAAGAGACTTGCTTCTTCAGGTGCCTTGATATTTTTTGGGTGGGTTAGGGTGTACAACACATGTCATTCTCAAACTTATTTTGACAATTTTGAGGGAACCTAGCCATATCTCCATGGCAGAGCACATGCTTTGATTGTGTAAACTCCACCAAAAAGACCTTAGCTAGAAAGCCAGCTGAAATTTATTGTCTGAGATCCAGGACACTCAAGAAAGATAGATAGCACCTGGTTAGGTGGATCAGACTTCTTTTCATGGTTCTATTTCATGCAGAGAGGAATAGAAGCTTGCTTTATTTCCTTAACAAAGAAATGTGTGGGTGATACCTGCTTTGGGAGCACTTGGGGGTTTCCTGCTAGACTAGAGAGATACATGAGCTCACACCGGCACTGGGAGCACAGACAGAGGATGGGTGCAGCTCTCACCATTGAATAGGATCGAGATAAAGACCTTTGTCACTGGTTTCATATTCCTACCCCACTGTTTTAGCAATTCGACACCCTAGTTGGAGAAGGTGGTGGTCAGATGAGTGGAGGCCAGAAGCAGCGGATTGCTATTGCTCGTGCTTTGGTTCGAAACCCCAAAATCCTGCTACTGGACATGGCTACATCAGCACTGGACAACAAAAGCGAAGCTACAGTGCAAGAGGCCCTTCATAAGGTTTGGCATATTTAATGAGTGGGCAGATAGGAAACTTTTAAAAACACACACACCCTCTTAAGTATAATCTCCTTAATGGTAGAGATTAGTCTCTTCTCCCCTCCACAACTTTCTTTTTATAATAAGTTTACAAGATACAAAATTATGGTGAGGTGTGGTTAGGAGTCCTAATGGGACATAATGGTTATAGTGCCAGAGTCGGAGTGGGAATCCGATATTCAACCCCCACATTCAGGCAGTCACAATCTCTGTTGTGAGGATGAGATCAGAGTGGGGAAGAGAAAGAATAAGGGCAGGCTAAAATCCAGTTAGCAACAACGACAACAGTGCTATTCAGAGCTTTGCATTTGCTCCAATACACAATTGGTGTTCTCTGGGTGTTCTTGAATGAACGGAGAAGCCTTTAGGAGCAAGGCTGGGGACCCACTATGTGCGCTCTGGAACTTGCTGCATGATTCCATAAGAAAATCAGTAGAGCGGATGCGAGGTTCTACAGCGTAGAACCTCACACCCACCCATTAACCAACAAACATGCATGCGGTTTCCATGATCCAATAGAGCTCTTTGCATGTCCTTACACCACTTAGGCTTCATTCCATGCTCCGTGACCGACCACACACACAAAAGCAAAGAGAGCAAAGCCTACCTGTTTCACTCATCTGTTTGCTTCACCAGTATTTTCCCCCCCATTGCTTTAGGCTCGCGTTGGGCGCACGTCCATCTCCATTGCTCACCGCTTGTCCTCAATCAGAACTGCTGATGTCATAATTGGCTTTGAACATGGAAGAGCAGTGGAAAGGGGGAAACACGAGGAGCTGATGGAACGGAAAGGGGTTTATTTCACACTGGTAACTTTGCAAAGCCAAGGGGACAAGGCACTCACTGACACGTCGATGCAAAGCAAGTAACTTATTCTGCGTTTCTGAAAACGAGGTCAAAGTTTACTAACTCAAGGAATTAATTTCCTTTTCTTTACTAACACAACTATTTCCCTATGGTCCCATGAAAAATCAGTCCTACACATAAGTACAAAACAAGCTGTGCCTTATTCCAAAGTTAGATTACTTGTGCATCTATCTCTGGATCACTGATGCACCTCTCTCTCTTTCCCATTATGGCTACCTGTGATCCTCTTAACTGGAGATGCTGGAGTTCAAATCTGGATTCAAATCTGGAGTTCAAATTCTTATGCATTCACAGCCTGTGCTCTGCTACTGAGCCATGGTCCATGGGAGGAAGACAAACCGAATACTCTGCTTTACTAGGGTCACACTTTGATGACCCCTCAACCAGCATTCTTTGCTGACACAAACTGAACAAGCCTTCTTGCTGTGCTGCAGTCCATTTTTAAGAATGCTTCAGATTTCTGAAAGAGTTGTTGGAGCATGCAGAGCTGATATAACCTCAGACATCTTGGCGTTCTTCTAACTGAAAGCATCTTCTTACTACTCTGGAATACATTGTTTGGAAATATAAGGCACAGGGCCTACATAGTCTCAGGGCTGCTATATATATATATGTTTTTTAACATACCATTTTCAACAGTAATTAAACATACTTTTACATCTTATTCAATTTTTTTTGACTTCCATCAATCCTGTCTGAAAATTTCCCAATCTAATCTCTTAGTATGCATTTCTTATCTTTCCTATTACATTTCAAACTCATAACCAATATCTCTATCTTTTTCTACTTTGTAACACTTCGTATCTTTCTCCTTGCAAAACTTCTTGTAGTCCTGCTAGCGTAATTTGTTGATTACAGTTGCTCTTCAAATAATTCATATACTTCTTCCAATCTACTGTAAATTTCTGGTCCCGCGGGTTTCGAATCCTTCCTGTCATTTTATCCAATTCTGCATAGTCCATTAATTTCATCTGCCATTCTTCTTTCGTCGGAATTTCTTCTTGTTTCCATTTCTGGGCTAACAGTACTCTTGCCGCAGTTGTTGTATATAAAAACAATTTGACATCTTGTTAAATTGTTAAGTCTCAGGACTGCTTCCATTCCCGCTGTGTTTTTTAATCGCCAGTGAAGAAGAAAAGTTATAGCAGCCTTGAACCGTTGCCCCCTGCATTTGTGAGAATAAACTAAGGACAGAGTGCAATTTGTGCTGGGATTCACCATTTCAGAGTGTAGGAGGGGAGACTGCATGCTTGAATTCTGCTCAGAATGAAACATATCTGTATCTGTAAAACCAGTACATCAGGATAAAATGGTTATAATTTAGCTTTCATATCCTGACATTCTAGCTGTGTATTCGCAGTGATAATTTGAGGTGAGGGAATATTCGAATATGCAAGCTGCCCCTTGTAGCTTGAAGTGGTAGTGGTAAAGGTAAAGGGACCCCTGACCATTAGGTCCAGTCGTGGCCGACTCTGGGGTTGCGACGCTCATCTCACTTTATTGGCCGAGGGAGCTTCCGGGTCATGTGGCCAGCATGACTAAGCCGCTTCTGGCAAACCAGAGCAGCGCACAGAAATGCCGTTTATCTTCCCGCCAGAGCAGTACCTATTTATCTACTTGCACTTTGACGTGCTTTCAAACTGCTAGGTTGGCAGGAGCAGGAACTGAGCAACGGGAGCTCACCCCATCGCGGAGATTTGAACCACCCACCTTCTGATTGGCAAGCCCTAGGCTCTGTGGTTTAACCCACAGCGCCACCCCCATCCCGCTTGAAGTGGTACACCACAACAAAAACATGTAGCTTTTCTGCTCGCAGGTGTGCCAACTCGAATAAAATATTGGGGGGAGGGCAGGTAAGCCCCACCCCACATAATAGATCACAAGACACAATGCATTCACACCATTTGACTGGCAATGCCTGTCAACCTGGGGGGGGGGCAGCCCTTCAAATAGTTTATTGGGGGGGCCAAAGGGACCTTGACCCCTAGGAGTTGGCTCCTATGACTGCTCGCTTCTATTCTTAGTGTGGCAGCTGCTCAAGACCTTTTATGTGCTAGTGGTCTGTGCTTTGTACACGCAAAGAGCATTGTTCTTCATAGCTTCCTTTTGCAAACCCAGTGATTGCCATACAGCTCAACATGGGATCATAGCAGCATGGGTGGACGACTGATGGGCTGCTAAAGGAGCACATCCAGGGTCCTTGAAAGCCTCTCTGCCAAAGAAGTGTACTCTAAGTTAAGCTCACATTTTTATGAACTAAAGGGTATTGCTGTGCATCAGGTTGAATATTTAGCAAACCACCATGAAGCAAAAACTTTCAGCCTTGTAACGGGTTTGCTTTATACACTGTAAACGCATACCAAAATATAAGTAATAAAAATGGAATCGATGATCTCACTTTCTGATGGGCTTCTCTGGCTTTGTTTTACAGCAGCCGAACCAAATCTTGAGAAAACGCAGTCTTTCGTCAGGGGAAGTTATCGGGACAGCTTGAGGTAAGCCTTTCAGTGGGAGACAAAACACAACACAATGCAGCCTTGTAACAGCACATTCCTGTTTTGCTTCAGGTAAGGAAACAGGATGTACCACCCATAAACATATGACAGGCAGCAACCAGTTCCTTTTGGAGTTTGACCTGGCAGTTTTATTTTTTTTAATGAGAATCAGCCCACCATTGAGAATGGGTATTCTTTGAACTGGCAAAGGGACAGGAGCAGAAGGCTTGTTAATTAATAATAATTGATTGATTTGATTGATTGAAAGATGTATAACCTATGCCCCCCAAAATCAGGTTGAACGCTCCATTTCATTTAACCTCCCTGCAAGCAAATCAGAACAAATCAGCTAAATAAAAAACAGGCATCATAGAACTGACATCATATAACTTCCATTTTAAGTTTTGTGCAAACAAATCAGAATGAAGGCTTAATACTGTGAACAGGTTGTCTGGGGGAGCCCTTATTTGGAAATATTTCCCTTTGAACTCAGTGGGACTTACTTCTGAGCAAACATGTCAAGCTTAAATCTCAGGATATAGGTATTGTATTTCAGTAAACTATGATCATGCTAAGTAATAACGCTAGATGCAAACTCCTCAAACTGCTGTTCCTAAGACTTCGCCTTTTCTCTTTATTCTTTCATAGAGCTTCCCTTCGACAGCGTTCCAGATCTCAGTTGTCAAATATAGTACCGGACCACCCAATGTCAGTTGCCCAAAACCATTCGGAGCATATCTATAGCACCGGGCAGTATGAAGAAGATGGCAGTCCATTTAAGAAGGTCATTATTTGATAAAAACATCCATTTTGTTTCCTTTCTCTGGTCCTGTTGAAAAGCTCGCTGTATAACCCTTCCTCAAAGTTTCTACTGGGCAGCACGGAAAGTAGAATATCAACATATTTGCCCCTTTTCTCTTTTAGGAGCCAACGGCTGTAAAAGTGGAAGAAGTGAAGCCTGCTAATGTTACCAGAATTCTGAAATACAATGCTCCTGAATGGCCCTACATGCTGATTGGATCCCTTGGAGCAGGCTTCAATGGGGCAGTCAACCCACTCTATGCCTTGCTTTTCAGTCAGATTCTTGGAGTAGGTCATGACCAATTTCTTTCTTCTTGTATTGAATATGGTTTTTTACCACCCTTATATTATGCAGGACAACTGCGTGCCAACAGTGTGCCAAGCAGTCCTTATTACTTCATTTCCAACATTTTGGCTTGCTGCTTTTAGTAGTTTTTGAACATTCGTGGTCATTTGCCCAATTCCCATACAGAACACCAGGTTGGGGAAGGGGGCTGTTGACAATTAGCTCTCCCAGCAGACCCCAAGGACTGGGCAGCTGCATTCCAGAATCTTGAGGTTCATAGGCTTCTGGGAGTGCTCTGGAATTTATTGGGGGGGGGGAGAGGTGTATCTTGGGAAGGAGGGTCTTCTGTTACTATGACAGGCCCACCAGCAGTTTTGTAAACTGTTGGAGAATGCATGATTGTAACTTGTGGGTTGAGTCAGTTGCAAAAAAAGACATGACTGTTTCCCCAACAGACCCAAGAACACCAGGACTCTGGAGATGAGCAGGGGGGTTGGGGTCTTGTGTTAAGAGCCAGTTTCATGCATTCTAGGAGGGGGACATATTTTCATATATGTAGGCACTATGGTGATAAAGGAGATATTTCAGATCTCCAAAGGGCTTCATTTTTCTTTCTCCTTTAAAGCAGTTATTTGAGCAGCAGCACTGGGGTGGGTGGGTGTCCAGCCTTGTCTTCCATACATTTCTTGATTGAAATCACACACACACACACACACACACACACACACACACACATATCCTGCAACTGGACCTGCTGGGAGTGGAGAGGGGGAGACAGGCATAATTCAGGTACAGTGCTACCTCGGGTTACAGACGCTTCAGGTTACAGACTCCGCTAACACAGAAATAGTACCTCAGGTTAAGAATTTTGCTTCAGGATGAGAATAGAAATTGTGCGGGGGCAGCGGGAGGCCCCATTAGCTTAACTGGTACCTCAGGTTAGGAACGATTTCAGGAGCTCCAGAACGAATTAAGTTCTTAACCTGAGGCACCACTCTACCTGTCTTCCCCCATACCCCAGTACTGTTAATTTGATTAAGCTTGGAGCATCCCTCTACCTCACACCAATGGCTACTTTCAAGAGAAACAAGTAGAAGACTCTGAGTCTTGTTTGTTTGGCAAATTCCCCTGAGTTCACGGAGACATCTCCCCATAAAACAGTGCATTGGGCTGCAACCTTAAATCTGAAAAGAGAAGAATAATTATATGCCCCTTTCCCCTTGATAAATTGTCCCATTCCATGGCATTCTAGTAATCATAAATAGCTCAGTCATTAGAGCATGAAACTCTTAATCTCAGGGTCCTGGGTTCGAGTCCTACATTAGGCGAAAGATTCCTGTATTGGCAGGGGTTGGGCTAGATAGCCATCGTGCTCCCTTCCAACTCTACAATTCTATGACTCTATAAAGAAGTGAGCAATATAATAAGGGTCTGCTTTTCTACATTTACAATATTCCAAAAAATACGTTATCCCTTTTCTACCTGACTGAAGTATGGAGGCATTTTATTATTAGACAGTAAACTCACAGACACAATAGGCAGTGCTGGTGGTGAATTAAATTCACCGGCACTAAAGCCACAAAGGCTCTGAACAACCCCTTTGCATGGTTTCATCAAAACAACAAAACAGGCATGCTGACAGACTCCCATGAAGGCATTATATGCTTTTAGAAAGCAAATGCATATATGGTCCCTTTTCGCACCGTGCATTTTATAGTCACTTAAACTCAATGTTGATCGACTTTGGACAGCAGTATTGGTTGAAAGTTAATGCAAAGACAGCCATAATTTATTCCGCTGCTCTGTTTTATTGTGAACAAAGCATCCCCTTTGGGGAGTCAGCTAATCCCATTTCCTATAAAAAGGAAGCGCATTGGCCATCTGCAGAACACCTGTGGCAGGTGCAGAAGCAATAAGCAGCTGTGGCTTCTGGGATCTTACAGCTCTCTTGTGAGATCTTGACAGAACCAGGAAACCACACACTGAGCAGCCCTGGCCAGCAAGGATTTGGTGGAGGGGTAGTGAGTGGCACCTTCCTGTTTCACCTTAGGTAGCACGCTCCCTCTGCCAACTGAGAGCCAGTGTGGTGTAGTGGTTAAGAGTGGTGGACTCGTAATCTGGTGAACCGGGTTCGCGTCTCCGCTCCTCCACATGCAGCTGCTGGGTGACCTTGGGCCAGTCACACTTCTCTGAAGTCTTTCAGCCTCACTCACCTCACAGAGTGTTTGTTGTGGGGGAGGAAGGGAAAGGAGATTGTTAGCTGCTTTGAGACTCCTTAAGGGGAGTGAAAGGCGGGATATCAAGTCTAAACACCTCAACTAGCCCAGCATTCTGTTTTCATAGATACCTTTTGGGAAGGACACCCACAGGATTTGAGTGCAATAGATAACTACTTGTGGTTCACAACCACGGGAATCCAGAGCATACTGCCTCTAACAATGGGGCCAGAACTTGTGTCCTAATCCATCTACTTGCTACAGACACAAGGGATGGATCTACACACAAGGGGAAAATGCTATAAATAAGTCAGAGATTAAATCTTTATAATAAAAGAGAAAAAAGCTATGGAAAATTGCTTAGAATCTCCCACCCCACCCCTTCTCTGGCTCAGTCTGGTGTTGCATATTTATAATGCATTTAGAACGCTGTTTCTTGACTAAAGTAGCTCAGTCCAAGGTTTCCTCTACCTTTAATGTTTAGCTCCAAGGCAGATCCCTTCTTTTTAAGGGGGCAAACTTGAAGACTAGAATCCAGCTGGTGTGGGAATTGCTTCTGCTCAACTTAGTTTTTATTAAAGGATTTTCATAGTTGATAAGGGTACATACAGACTCTGTTTGCTTCTTCTAATCAGTTTGGAGTACGTAGTTACAGATTAGTTGACTTACTAAGATTTGCCCTGCATAGACAAACATCAAATGGGAACACAAGCATGGTGTTTCATGACCTGGGGATAGTGTAAAGGTTAGTTAGCAAGTTTGGAAGATCAAACTTAAGAGATCAGCATTTATAGCTTGAGAGCAATTGCTTAAAAAGTTAGTGTTTAAGTCTGTTGTTGTCAACATGCCTGTGAACTGGTGGCTCAAAAAACTTGTCCGAAAGACATGGGGGGTGGGGAGGGATGGATTTAATGAGCATAAAGAATGACCCCTCTTTGAGCACTCATACTTTTTCCTATTGGTTACTTTTCCCATTCTGCCAAAGATAACAGGTAGCTTGTTGACCTCTAAAACAAATGTCCCAAAGAGTTAACAAACAGGATCTATGCCCTCCCTTGGAGGCACACTGATTATAGTGTCTCTTAATGACACAGATGTGGGGCTTTGGGCATGTTTATGAGAAAGCAGAAAACTTCCTGTTTTTCCATTTGAGTTTTGACACACACACACACACACACACACACACACACACATTTAGTTTTACATATCCCAGTGAGCATGTGATTGCAGCTGACTTTATGAGGATTAGGGGAACATTTTAAATAAATGCTTGCCAAAAAAGAGGCAGTGGGATTTGCTGAGCCTTCTGCTCCTTCTCTGAAGACTTATTAGCAGATTGAAGGGCTTTTAAAACCTGACTTTTTCAAAGACTTGCTACTTGCCGTTGTTCTCCTCTGGTTATTAGTCCCTTACCCCTCTTAAAAGCTGCATGGAAGATTTTTTTTGTGTTTTTTCCCCCACGTCATTGATTTGTTTGTACTTCAATTGGGTCCAAGTTCTCTAGTTTCTTGGTGCGGATTAATCCTTTGTTCTTGAAACCCAGGTATTAAACATACCTGGGTTCAAATGGCCTAGTGCCATCAGTTATGAATAGCGGACACACCATTTAAATGGGATACTTCCCTGCAGCAACTACTGAAACACAGTTTAATTTGCTGGCCTGATATTCTCAACAGTTCCTTTTTCTTAATGGTTTTAATAGTGTTTTATTATAATGATGCTATTTATCACCTCAAACTACAGAAGGAAAAGTAGGCTAATTATTTTATATGAAACAAATACATTTCATTTTTTTAAAAATAAATTTTATGAAAGCGTATAGAGAAAAATACAAAATTTGATACATTTCCCAATTTTTTAACCAAACTAAGACTTTTATACAGATACAATAAAAACACAGAAATATTGGTAGAGGGGGGAAATAGAGAAGGAAAAAGAAAGAAAAAACAGAAAAGAGGTTAAGAGAAAGATAGAAAAACAATATTCACTTTGTCTGATCTATAGTAGAACCAATTACATTTCAGATTAGAGAGAATGGCTTCTCCTCCTGACAGATTTGAGGCATGGCACCTCTTTATTTTTTTAGTACCAAGCTGTACTTAGGTAGAGGAAAAGTCCCTTATAAAAAAATCTATAGCCTATTGATTACATTTGGGGAAATTCAATAGTTGTTGTTGTTGTTGTTGTTTAGTCATTTAGTCGAGTCCGAGTCTTCATGACCCCATGGACCAGAGCACGCCAGGCACTCCTGTCTTCCACTGCCTCCCGCAGTTTGGTCAAACTCATGCTGGTAGCTTCGAGAACACTGTCCAACCATCTCGTCCTCTGTCGTCCCTTTCTCCTTGTGCCCTCCATCTTTCCCAACATCAGGGTCTTTTCCAGGGAGTCTTCTCTTCTCATGAGGTGGCCAAAGTATTGGAGCCTCAACTTCAGGATCTGTCCTTCCAGTGCTGTACTAGGCAAAATTTGCTTGCAGCACTCCACTGAGTTCTCACACGAGCAATACTCAAGGCAACTGTAAAACCAAAATGTGCTAAATCAGAGGTACCCAATACAATGACCCCCTACAATTTACAACAACCATGGCCACTGGCCATGCAGGCTGTAAGTTGGAGTCCAATAACATCTGCAGGCTACCCATGGGCTAGATTGCATGATTCTAAGACTTCCAATATCATTGCAATCATGTGACATGAATTCTGAAGTAGAGGCTCTCAATTCACTGCTTAGAGGTGATTATAATGAAGCCGTGTATAAATTGCCTAAATAGATAATAAAATTATACTGTTTTAGTTGGCACTTAATATTATGGCCCTTTCTTTTCTTTCCCAAAAGACCTTTTCTATCCTGGATGAAGAAGAACAAAGATTGCAGATCAACGGCATCTGCCTGCTCTTTGTATTGGTTGGAGTTATATCATTTTTTACACAGTTTTTACAGGTAAATGACCATTAAGATTGGCTGTTCCGTTGCTTTTCTTTTCTCGTTTTAGGTGCCTTGTGGCTGGCATGTCTAGACTTACACATTCTTTAAATGCATTTCAGGGATATACATTTGCAAAATCTGGTGAGCTGCTTACAAGACGGCTAAGGAAGGTTGGCTTCGAGGCCATGCTAGGTGAAGAAATTGGTTGGTTTGATGACCACAGGAACAGCCCAGGGGCTTTGACCACAAGACTAGCAACTGATGCCTCTCAGGTTCAAGGGGTAAGAGATTTTATATAAAAGTAGCTAACACACTTCAGATATTGCCACATCAGCTGGGCATCCACTCAGTCAAATTGAGACAAGATAATTATTATCATGGGGTTACTGGCTAAACATGCCTCTGAAAATCCATAGAAATGAAAGCTGCTCGAAAGGTGAGTTTAAGGACGAAAAAAAATGCTATTTTGCACCTTGAATTTTTTTTTTTACACTGTAGCATCTTTTAGCATTCAACGTTCAGCCAAAAGTATAAGGCCTAGTTCTCACTGAAATGATAAAGCTGTGTCTCAGTTGTACCATTTCGTTCCCAAGTGTGGGCTTATATAATGGAATGATTCTTCTCAGATTAAATTCAAAGGCTCCTACACAAAAAACCAAGCACATCAGGGAACAGCCTAGGACTCTTCCCCTTAATGTTCAATTTCCCATGTACAGAGGCAATGGGGGTGTAAAGCTGTTCCTTCATTTGAGCCCCACATGCAGTCTGAAGTGGTTGAGATAGAGACCTAAACGAGAGGAGCAGACAGCATAAATGGGAATTCCTTTCAAATCCATAATTCACACTTTGGACCCAACTTATCTTCCCATATGCCACAAGTTGCTACAAACTGGGGAAAATGAACAAAGCCCATTGCAGCCACGAGGGCGGTTTAGCCATTGCCACCCTCTCCATGAGTGTGTTGCTGATGGGCCTGTTTTCACAATTAGGAGTGCCAAAGGTTTTTCAGTGGCATAGGCAGGAAAAAGAGGTGCTTTGGCAACACATCCTTGCTCAGTCTCCTTGTTCCTGAAGGCGGGTCTAGAACACTTCAGGGAAATAGATTTCGGATAAAAATTTGTGGAGAAACTTTGTAATGGAAAGAGCTGTTTGGCAGTGGGACAGACTGCCTCAGACTGCCTTCACTGGAGGTGTTTCAACATCCTGGTTACAGGGAACCAGGCAGAGGGCCTTCTTGGTAGTGACACCTGCCCTGTGGAACGCCCTCCCACCAGATGTCAAAGAGAAAAACAACTACCAGACTTTTAGAAGACATCTGAAGGCAGCCCTGTTTAGGGAAACTTTTAATGTTTAATAGGTTATTGTATTTTAATATTCTGTTGGAAGCCACCCAGAGTGGCTGGGGAAACCTAGCCAGATGGGCGGGGTATAAATAATAAATTATTATTATTATCTGAATGGCTATCTATCAGAGAGGCTGCACTGCAGATCCTGCACTGAGAAGGTGGCTGTGCAACTGATTACCTCCAAAATCCCTTCTAACTCTTTGCTTCTCCTTGGCAATAGGAGCTGGATGTTAAACAATAGCTCTCCTTCCTTCACAGCTTTGCGGTAGCAAAAAGTGGCCCAGTGTTTAATGTGGGAGTGTGTGTTGGTGATCTTTTTCTTCTCCCCCCCCCCCTCTTTTGCTTGTTTTAAGGCAACCGGCAGCCAGATCGGCATGATTGTGAACTCTGTCACCAACATTGGGGTGGCCATTGTTATTGCTTTTTACTTCAGTTGGAAGCTCAGCTTGGTCATCATCTGCTTCTTGCCATTCCTGGCTTTATCTGGTGTGGTGCAGTCTCAGATGCTAACAGGGTTTGCCTCTCAGGACAAACAAGCATTGGAAGCAACTGGGAAGGTAATGTTTAAAACAACTACAAAAAAGCACATCATTTAAGATTAAATGAGATGGTGAGTAATAATGCAATCATCCAGTGTTGTCAGTGATAACAGGCATTTTGGGCCTGGCATAGCCATGTAGGGTTGAAATGTCCCATCCCCGTCCCCCCCTGCTACTTGTCAAGCAGTATTTTAAAGTCTCTGTTCCTTGGAAACCTGATTTTTCTTCTCAGAAGGGCAGTGTGAGGGCAAATAAAGTGTTTAGCTTCTGGTTGCAATTGGTTGGATAGAGTTGAAAGACACATTTGGCATTGCATATATGGGCATCCAAATCACAAGGGGTGTGTGCTCTAAGTGGGCCTTGACATGTACTGGCAGCCAGTGTAACTGGTATACAATCGATCTTACATATTTCCTTAACCTTCACAAGCAACTTCAGTTTGCACCAGCTGAGGCTTCTGAACTGTCTGCAAAAGGCAGCCCTGTGTAGAGTGTGTTACAGTAGTCTAATCCAGATGTAACCAGGACTACGTCTGCTTTCTTTCTCCAGTTAGGGATGCAGCCAGAGAATCAGCCAAAGCTGCTAAAAGTTTGATAATAGGACTGAAACCGACAGTATAGCTATGCAGAACAAATGGCGTAAAAGCCTACAACGAGAGAACAATGTCTGTCCACAGCTATTACCAGCAACTTAAGAATGTGATAAAGAATAGGAGCAGAACAAGCTAAGACAAGCCTTTTGTTTGTTGAGCTGTATTGTCAATGTGTACTTAGGATGCTTATGTAGACAGCATCACCCATGCCAGGAATTGTTTCTTGCCCAATATTGGAAAAGTCACCAGTACAGTAAAAAAAAAAAAAATATTAGATTAGGAAACCTGGGGTCAGGCCTTGGTCAGATTCTGAAAATAGCTGCAGTAAGAGGGCCAGAAGGCAAGAACATGGGCAAATATATGCTAGTAGTCAGGTTCCAGTGGTAGCAGACAAGGATCAGAGAGACAGAATTCAAGGATATGATCAAAGACAGGCTGCTGGTGGAGATAGACAGGCAAGGGCCAGAGGTGGAGCACATGGTCAAAAGCAAAGTAAGTCTGTGTGGCTATTCAATGAGGCAAGTTCCTCAGACTGAGGAGCTGATTTGGGTATGAGGGCCTAGAGTGTCTCCATTGGCCTGACCTTGGTTAGTTCAACTGAATCAGTTCAAAACTAGAGATTCTTTGTAAACTGGTGTGGAAACCAAACTTACACTTTAAAACTATAGATAGATAGGCAGATGATGATAGATGATAGATAGATAGATAGATGATAGATAGATAGATAGATAGATGATAGATAGATAGATATAGATAGATAGATAGATAGATAGATAGATAGATATAGATAGATAGATAGATAGATAGATAGATAGATAGATAGATAGAGATAGATGATAGATAGATAGATAGATAGATAGATAGATAGATAGATAGATGATAGATAGATAGATGATAGATAGATAGATAGATAGATAGATAGATAGATGATAGATGATAGATGATAGATAGATGATAGATAGATAGATAGATAGATAGATAGATAGATGATAGATAGATAGATGATATAGATACTCACCAGACGTATGGCCCATATCTCTCAGACTGACATCTAACAGCTCTTTGCTACTCCTCCATTTCTTTTTCTTTTTAACAGATTTCCAACGAAGCACTTGCAAACATCAGGACTGTCGCAGGAATTGGGAAGGAGAAAAAATTTATTGAAGCATATGAGAAAGAGCTGGAAGTCCCTTACAGAGCAGCAGTCAAAAAAGCAAATGTTTATGGATTCTGCTTTGGTTTTGCACAGAGTATTCTGTTTATAGCCAATTCGGTCTCCTATCGGTATGGAGGATTTTTAGTTGACAAGGAAGGACTTCACTACAGCTATGTGTTTAGGTAAAGGAACAGAAACACACCCACACAAATTATCTTTCCCAAATAGAACCTGTTAGTTGATCATGCATTCATCCAAATAGTTGATCATGCATTGAATGACAACTCAGTGTTAAGAGGCAGTATATCTCTGGATATATAAGTTATTGGAGACCAACCATGAGGAGGGGGGAAGGCAGTGGCCTTCCAGCCTTGCTTGACATAGTTGGCAGGCCACTGATGGAAACAGGACAGTAGACTTGGAGCTCTTCTTCCTAACGTCATGTAAGCTGACGTCTTTCCTTCTTAATTTCAGGGTGATTTCAGCTATTGTGACCAGTGGAACTGCATTAGGAAGAGCATCCTCCTATACACCAAATTATGCCAAAGCAAAAATAGCCGCAGCTCGCTTTTTTCAGTTGGTGGATCGTGTTCCCCAAATCAGTGTTTACAGTGACGCTGGAGAAAAATGGGTAAGAGTAGAAATTCGTGTTATTAGAATCACATAATTGTAGCATCCAAAGGTCATCCAGTTCCCTCTTCTGTACTGGAGCAAAGAAGATTATAGTGTGTCAAGAACATAAAATTAGAGCAATACAAGGTCTGCTGGTACCTTGAGGGCACAGAGTGTGTTTGATTAAAGAAAACTGCATTGGCTTGAACAAATAATACCAGGGTAAGGCAATTTTGGGGTCAGTTGTAGTTTGAATAAAGTTAGTGCACATACCCCAGGCACCATGAATGTGGCCCGACTTTTCATTGTGCTCTCAGCTTTAGAAGAAGGAATTCTTTAAGTGATGATTCCTGATAACTCATCTGATAAATTTCTCCTCGTCTCAAGATTTATATGCTCTTTGTCTCCAGATTGTCCCTCCAGTCTTAGCCCCTTGTTAAGTCCTCCCAACATACAGTGGTACCTCGGGTTACATACGCTTCAGGTTACATACACTTCAGGTTACAGACTCTGCTAACCCAAAAATAGTGCTTCAGGTTAAGAACTTTGCTTCAGGATGGCAACAGAAATCGTGCTCCAGCAGCGCAGCAGCAGCAGCAGCAGGAGGCTCCATTAGCTAAAGTGGTACTTCAGGTTAAGACAAAAAAAATTCCTTCCAGTAGCACCTTAAAGACCAACTAAGTCAGTTCTTGGTATGAGCTTTCGTGTGCATGCACACTTCTTCAGATGGTATTTCGTGTGCATGCACACGAAAGCTCATACCAAGAACTGACTTAGTTGGTCTTTAAGGTGCTACTGGAAGGAATTTTTTTTGTTTTGACTATGGCAGACCAACACGGCTACCTATCTGTTCAGGTTAAGAACAGTTTCAGGTTAAGTATGGACCTCCGGAACGAATTAAGTACTTAACCCGAGGTACCACTGTACTGTTGTTCTTGCAGTCTTCTGTGAGCACTGATGTTTTGAAACTTAGACACAATTCTAAGGTCCTCAAGGTTTAACCTCGTGGTTTAACAGGCAGCAATTGTGGGTTTCCTTTTTCTTAGTCTGCAAAAAATGTGGTCTGTTAGGAAATCTTTCCTAGGAAGAAGGGGAAGCAGCTGTGCTTTGAGCACCCTTGTGAACCCGGTGCCAGCATAGCCATGTACCTGCTATAGCACTGGCATGGGCTGAGACTCAGTGGCCATCGCAGAGCATTTGCTTTGAATGCAGACGGTTCCCAGTTCAATTCCTTCCATTCTCTGGGTATGTACCCTGTCTAGATCCCTGGATAGTTACGGCCATTGTGCATGGTCAACTCTTCAGGCCATTTAGAACTTGTGGGAAATGTTTCCACCTGAAACAAAGCCATGAACTGAGCAGCTCCACAGAATTTTACTTAGCTTCCTAGTGAAAGTTCACACCACATAATAACTCTTCAGCGGAGTAGATTATGAACTCACCATGTTTGCCACCTGCTCACTGCAGCCATCGCACAATGACTTGAATATGTGTGAGTGAAGTATTGATTCAGCATTAAGTGGTGCCTTTCTTCAATATCAATTAAAAGTCATACCTGAGACAAAATGTTGCAAAATGTGGAGGTTCAGAATACTCTATTCCATTGCTCTTCCCCCTGCTTTTCTGTCATTCCCGCCCAACCAAATCAGTCAATCAGCATTTTGTGGCTGCTGCGCATGCTCAGCCTTCTTGGGGCTATTTTTGCAGCCCCCTCCCACCCCTTTGGGGTTTTCCCCCTAAAGGTTTTTGCACTTGTGCAAACCTTGGGGCTCCCCAGAACCTACTAATACCTCCCTCTTATGTGTCTTTATATGTATGGTGCCATTCTGACTGCATAAGGCCTGACTCCCACTTCATTCCTCCCTTGGCGCAAGTGGTGCAACAAGCCATAGTCCTTAGTTTAGCATACCCAAACCAGGCTTGGGGTTGCGTCAAGTCACACACGCCAAAGCATGGTCTGAAGCTAAGGCTCTTTCTCGGCTTCCTGGTCATGTCTTGTTTGAGAGAAAACAAACCGCAGTACCTGGACCCAGACATCAACTCTAAGCCAAAGATTCTGGCTTGTTGCTGCCACAAGAGCTAAGGGAGGAATGAAGTGTGAGATGTCTGCTTGTACATGGTAAGCCATGATGTGCAAAGCAGCCCACAGTTGGTCACTTTGATTCCACAAAAGAAAAGTGGAAGGTATCACTATACACACAGAGAGAGAGAGAGATAAAGAGAAGAAGAAGAAGAAGAAGAAGAAGAAGAAGAAGAAGAAGAAGAAGAAGAAGAAGAAGAGTTTGGATTTGATATCCCGCCTTTCACTCCCTTTAAGGAGTCTCAAAGCGGCTAACATTCTCCTTTCCCTTCCTCCCCCACAACAAACATTCTGTGAGGTGAGTGGGGCTGAGAGACTTCAAAGAAGTGTGACTGGCCCAAGGTCACCCAGACACAAACCCGGTTCCCCAGATTACGAGTCTACCGCTCTTAACCACTATACCACACTGGAGAGAGAGAGAGAGAATGTGTGTGAATACAATATTTCTTGAGGAAGGCAAATTTATCAAATGAAGAGCCTGGTATTGCCTGGTAACAGCAAACATTTTATTTTGCCCTTGTACAAGCGACAGACTGTAATGCTGGATATGTAATGGACACCTGCACGTCAGTGAATTTACTGCGCCTCACTTTGTCATGGTGCAAATATGAGGAACTTAGGCAACACTTGCAGAGAAAGGTGTATTAGGAATCCTGCGCCACTTCCTTTGGCTATTGAAAGTTGGCTGTTCTTTAACAAACGAGGCACAAATGACTCACTAAAAAAATGCACAAAGCAGTTCATCTAGATTCATGAATTTGTAAACTGGCGGCTGTTAGAATGGTTTCACAATATGTACAGAACGGAAACCTCAGCGATATAGCTCACCCCGCAGAATGAACAATAGGAGAGAGTGGACTTCTCTGATATTGGGTCATACAGTACAAGGAAGCTTCCCTTGATATACCAGATTCTATTGCTTCATTGGTTCTTCTTTTTGGTTCAGCATCTTCAGGAACCGGACGCTGCTGCTTCAGAATTATTTCAGCCATCATACACATAAAAGTAATGTGAAAACCACTTCCCTTCCTATTGTGCTAGGGGCATTACGCTAGGTTCATTCTGAGGAGTGTCCGACTCAGAAATGACATGGACTATATTTTAAAAAGTAGTGTTATTTGTGGGGGCAAGTCCCAGGCAGCAGTCCTATGCACACGTATATGAGTAAGCCCCATTTGAACAAAGCGGGTGCTATTCAGTGTTAGTCAGAGCAGATGCGCTGAAATCAAAGAGATTAAATGCCTTACGTAAGTCTGTTGCCAGTTGATCAATCAGTGCAGTTATTCAACTCAATCTCACAGGTTCAGTGTGTCTCCAGATTAATAATTTGGGCAACAGCAAACCAAAGCTCCAGGACTCAGGTTTGTTAGCAGGCTTTGCCAACCTAGCACTCTCCAAATGATTTGGACCACAACTTCCATCAGTTCCAGGCAACCTGTGCAGGTTGCACACATGCTGACTCCCACTTCCTTGTGCCTAATTTGATGGGAAAGAGACTTAAAGCTCTTAGTTTACATGGAAAATGAGCAAATGGTTTACTTTTCTCAGTGATGCTGGTGCTGTGACATTGTCTCTTAGGTAAAAACCGCAGGAAACAACAGAAGTTGGTAGGGGTCAGCTGCAATCAATGTCAACATGTCTTTTAAACCTTCCACACTGTATTGAACGTGTTATATTTTTGCAGCCTGGGGCCTGGGTTTTTCTTTATTGCAATGTCGCAAATGTTGCAAATCTGATTGAAATATGCATGAGGTTATTTCCTTCTACCACAAAGTGGTAGATTTTTCTCCTTTTAACCAATGTCTTACATGTTCCCACACTAAGGTGCAACTGTCTGCTTACTCAGTGAGGTTTTGCAACGTACAAATTGATTTAGGTTCCATCTGCTTATCATTTAAGAGCTACATGGCTAATCGGTTTTAAAAGTGTAATTGATCATGACAGTTCTAGGAATAGTGGTAATAGTAATCATTACTTTCGTAAGAGTCATTTGTGAATTCAGTTCAACCACACCCAGAACATTTTCTCTCTCTCTCTCCCTTTGTATAATCAGGATAACTTTCGTGGAAGCATTGAATTCTTGAACTGCAAGTTCACATATCCCTCTCGTCCCAACGTCCAAGTGCTAAATGGCCTTTCTGTGTCTGTGAAATCTGGACAAACCCTTGCCTTTGTTGGAAGTAGTGGATGTGGCAAAAGTACCAGTGTCCAACTTCTGGAACGTTTTTATGACCCTGAGGAAGGAAGAGTGGTATGTAGCCTTCTCTGCTTCCATACATAGTAAAAGAGCGCCGAAGAGTTGTTATAAAGCAAACCCGCAGTTCTCCCATCACGACCCCCTGAACCCAGCAGTTGGAGGATGCAGAAGCAGTCAGTTCTGGTTTCAGTGCATGAAGTGGTTGGATGAGAACTCCTAGGAGAACCTTTCCTGACCATCAGTGCTTATGGGGCCAGAGCCTGGACTCTCATGGACAATTTCCCCTAAGGGAGCATGTGCATCTGCAAAACACCCAGCTTGCAGTGCAGGGAATACACCAGGTGGGAGGTCATGGAATAAAATAGGAGTGAAGAGATACTTCAAATATAATTTTACTTAAAGGGGTTTAAGCATTCAGCATAGATTCATGTAAAAATTATTTAAAGTTTAGTAAGCTCAGTGTAAGCTTAACTTAAAATTTAAAACTGAGGTTCCCTTACGACGGCGCCAATAGTCCATAAATAAATATTTTGTCTTTTCTGGGTTTTTTCCTGTGCAGTTGATAGATGGACATGACAGCAAGAAAGTAAATGTCCGCTTTCTGAGATCTAAAATTGGGATAGTGTCCCAGGAACCTGTGCTGTTTGGCTGTAGCATTGCTGACAATATAAAATATGGCGATAACACCAGAGAGATTTCTATGGAAGAAGTGATAGCAGCAGCTAAGAAGGCCCAGCTGCATGACTTCGTCATATCGCTTCCTGACGTAAGCATCTTCTTCTTCACTAGTCTTCAGTGTTGTGAAAGGGAACGGTGGCTAAATAAGGAATCCATGGTGTGTGAGTCACAGAATCTCAACCATTTTCCTAGATGCAGCTATGCACATGCTATAATATACTCCTGAACAGCAGCTCACTTTTGGACAGCCAGTGTGGTCTAGCAGTTAGAGTTGTTGGACTAAAAGTGAGGAAACCCAGGTTCAAATCCCTTCTCATCCATAAAGTTCACTGGCTGACCTTGGTCCAGTCGCCATCTCTCAATTATTTCACAGGTTTATTGTGGGGATAAAACGTAGATTACTCTCTACCCTGAGAAAGTTTCCATATCCCAAGGGTAGTTCATATCACCAATAAAACATGAATAAGAGTTGTTAAGTTTCATGCCACATTGCCTCCACAAGCAGCACCATTATTTTCTTCCAGTACCGCAGCATTGTGCATATTTCTGATGGTAAAAGGAGTTGCTTAAAATTCAGCCAATGTATATTTTCCAGCAATACAAAACTAACGTTGGCTCTCAGGGATCGCTGCTCTCTCGTGGGCAAAAGCAGCGCATCGCTATCGCCCGAGCCATCATCCGAGATCCCAAGATCTTGCTACTGGATGAAGCAACATCTGCTCTGGATACCGAAAGTGAACAGGTAAAGAGGAGGGAGAGTAAACCACGTGGACTAAAAAACAACAACGTAGAGCAAGTAGGGCAATTCATACTTGCATATTAACCTTTTGATGACGAGTAAGTCATCCTCACAGATGAAACTTTTCAAGCAGAACTTTATTACCAACCTTCTTCACTGTAAATTTAGGCTTTGCTCCTTGGTTGTTGGGGCAAAGCTATTTCACCATGACTGAATCCCATACCGTATCTTAAGGCCAGCTGTGAAGGAATGGTTCTGTAGCATCAATCATGCCTCAAAGATAACAAATGAATAGGATGAAAAGAGCTGCTCTCTCAATTGTGACTCACTGGGTGCAGAAACATTTCTTTGGTTCTTTCCTCTCCCATACATTCATGTGATGATCATGCGATGATTTTCTTAATAATTAGAATGAATGCTTGGGTGTAAAGGTAAAAGACCCCTGGATTGTTAAGTCCAGTCAAAGGTGACTATGGGGTGTGGCGCTAATATCCGCTTTCAGGCTTAGGGAGCTAGTGTTTATCCGCAAACAGCTTTTCCGGGTCATGTGGCCAGCATGACTAAACCGCTTCTGGTGCACAGGACACCATGATGAGCGCCAGAGCACACGAAAATGCTGTTTACCTTCCCACCACAGTGGTACCTATTTATCTACTTGTGCTGGTATGTTTTTGAACTGCTAGGTTGGCAGGAGCTGGGACAGAGCAATGGGAGCCCACCCCGTTGTGCAGATTCAAACCACTAACCTTATGATCAGCAAGCCCAAAAGGCTCAACACTACTTCAGGGAGAAAGGACTTATTTGGTTACATATATATATATATATTAATTATGTGAATGACCAGATTAGAATGCAATTGCCAGGAGCAACATTGAGATACTCTGCAGAAAGTTGCCTTTACTACCTTTACTTTGTCACTTTCTCCCTTGTCTTCAGACTGTGCAGGCTGCACTGGATAAAGCTAGAGAAGGCCGAACGTGCATCGTCATAGCTCACCGCCTTTCTACCATTCAGCATTCTGATATCATAGCTGTCATGTCGCAAGGAGCGATCGTTGAAAAGGGCACTCATGAAGAACTGATGGCCCAGCAAGGGGCATACTACAAACTGGTTACCACTGGGGCACCTATCAGCTGAGCTTTCACACTTACTCCACGACACAATCAATGTAATTTACTTGGGGATGTGAAAAGACCAAGGATGAACATGTCAATAATCTTTATGTTACACATTCACTCTGCTATTGCAAACGTGCAGGAGAAAGCGCATCCCCCCCCCCCCGCTTGCCAGCTTGTGACATCAGTTATTAAACTTGCTGTGGTACGAAGAAAGGCAACATCTACTCAAACAGTGATGCTGTTGGGAGAGTGCTCAAAACCTGTTGTTGTTTTTTAATCAGCTAAAGTTCTGCTGAAGTATTTATATGTCTGGATTATTAGGCCACATACCTGTGACACTAGTGAAGTCAACAACTGCAGATCTGCAGCCCCCGGTCCACCTGTTGTTGGGATACTGCCAGGGAGACAGGCATCTCCAGACGATCCATCGGTCTCCCGTAGGACAGCATCAGTCAGTTAGCGACACGAGCCTCAGACACATTCCAGGACTCGTGCACGCCCTTGCAGCAGACTCCACAACAGAAGATGCACCCAGAAGAGCATATTTACAACTTTATTCAGCGTTGGTCTGAACAAAGGAAAAACATGACTGACTGCCTTCATGTCGAGGCAACAGACAGATACAAAAGCTATATACAAAATGGAAACTCCTTGTGAGCAGGAAGTATGCAGGCTTGTAATAGACAACAGCCTGCTCCCTTTTTAAGGAGGAACAGATATATCCTAACAGCTTCCTTTTGGGCAAACAGTGGCATCCACTGGCATGACCTACTATTACTCATTTCACAGTTGTGATCATGGAAATATCTAAACGCAGGTGTCCACATATCCATAAACACGAAGGAAGCATTGTAAGGTGGCTGTGTATGTCCATGACACCTGTTCTGCACATGAGTGCACTGCATGTGCCACTGGAGGTTCAGCAAGTTATGAAATTATATTCACCACCAATCAAACAAGGGAGAAATTTTGCACAAAGCCAATGCCGATCTATGTATGGATTTGCGTGCTGATCCATATTGCAATCATTCCAGCACACTGAACTGTCTGGATGCATCTTGACATAGGGGTGTACAGTTCCATTGCAAACCATTCAGTGCACATGAATATAAATGGATCAGGCAGGGCATGTATTGCACCAGCAAGCTATAGGTCCTGTTATGGTAGCTTTCTCAAATGCAGAAAAAGTCAGCTGCAGTTTTTCCCTTGCTCGTTAAAAAGGCATCTGGAGCTGCCACAATGCCTTTCTCAAAACAAAGAACACTGAAAAAAACAGCTAGGGGGTGCAGGAGACTGTTCATACTGATGCTGCAGAAAGTGACAGAAAAATTACCATCAGTGCTGCTGAATCAGGAAAAGAAAACGCAGGAAAAGGCAAATGCGGTTTCACTACACTCGGTCCTTTGGGGGTAGGGAATGTTTGTTGTCATGTGTTTGCAGAAGTGAACAACCAATGCTAACTGAATATCTAAACTAGTTTTCCCTAGCCTCCAGCAACTGTGCTAGCTGGGGCTGATGGGAATTGTAGTCCAAAACCAGGTTGGGGAAGACTGGTAAGTAAAGAATCTACACTGTATGGAAGTGGAGATACAGAAAGGAGAATTTGTATCACTACCTTCCTCCTCACTTTACCACTTGGCTACCCAGCTTCTTGTGTACAGATATGTTTCCATTAAAGTAAGGGATGAAATTTTGCGTCTTTGCTGTCTTATGTTTTCTGCTGACTAAATATCATTCTTTTAAAAAAGGATGGAAAGAAGAAACTGCATCCAGAACCATTAGGCTGAGTGAAGCGGGTGTTGTCAAAGGGCAGCAAATTGTGGTTTAATTTACTGTTGTTATTATCTGGAATCAGATGTGCTACTCGGCAGTGAGGCGTAGCTCAGGTTGGGTGCAGGACGAGGCCGGCAGGGACCAGGCTGGATGCAGCACAAGGCAAAATTCAGGCTGGATGCAAGGCTCAGGCTGTGCTATAGCGACACAGAGCTCTGGTGTTGCTTCAGCAGCAAACAATTTGGGCCCTATGCATTGGAAGCAGCTGAATCCCAATGGTTAGCTCTGCCTGCACTGGAAGGTTAAGGGAGTTTCTTCAGTTAAAGTGGCCCCAACCTGCTATTGTAGCCTCCTACTACAGTGGAGTGGGGAAGCCTCTGGTGGGAACATAAGAAGAGTCTGCTGGATCAGGTCAATGGCCCATCAAGTCCAGCATCCTGTTCTTACAACAGCCAACCAGATACCTTGGAAAACCTGCAAGCAGGACCTAGGTGGAATGACATCCTGCCCACCTCGGATTCCCAAGAACTGGTATTCAAAGGCAATGGTCTCACTGGGGTTTCTGCAATGGAGTCTCCCAAGTCCAATCATTCTCAAGCTGGGGGGGAACTTCCTCCTGGCTCATCTGGTGGAAGCTGGCCCTGACTGCCTTCTCTGTTCTGGTTCAGAATCCTCAGCCTCATCCCCTGAAGAAGGGGATTCTGTCTCCAGGGCCATGATGGTACCCAGACGTGGTTTGCATCCTCCTTGATGTCCCCGACAGCTGTGTGCTGCCAAGTCACAGCTGTCTTTGGCTGATTGAATGGGAAGAGCCAGGCCTATAGATGACCATACTTTCTACCTTTTCATCTGGGCAATTCATGGGCTTTATTATGGGCTTTCATCATCATAATGTGGAAAGGGAGTTTGAATTAGGCATCAAACAGTGACTTAGAAGTAAGGCAGCTCAAACTGATGAGTCCCAAACAAGGGCTATCCATTGTTATAGAGGTGTGATGTTCCAGAGTGCTGGTTGTTGTTTTTTTAAGGGTACTTGGTAACCCCAAATCTTAAATAAGATTTGTGGGAAAGGCCTTTTTGTAAATGCAATCTGTTAATTTGGAAATATACATGCTGCCAAAAATCAATCAATTTAAAACTAGATTTCCCTCATGTAGCTGTTAGCAATTTACAGAGAGGAAACCGTTAACAGGAAAATAATAATTGGGATTGAAGCTGGCTTGATATAAACGGTTTTCCCAAATCCCCCTGCTCTGTGTTGGAACTCTTCATGCATTGCAAATTAAGTTCACAAGGTGACATTCTAGTATCCTCCAGGCTTGTTAAGCATTGGTGACTGTCACTTAACAGGAGAATGTCAAAAATGTTTGTGAAAATTACTGACATTTACACCAAGGAAAAAGGGGGGGAAATCCTTTGGCAATAGCTCAATAATATTTTTAGAGCAAATGAAGGCAGCAACATTTATAGTACAATCCTATACATGTCTACTAAAACTTAGTCCACTGGGTTCAGTGGTGTTTACCCCCACCCCCTCCAGGGAAGTGGGTATAGGATTGCTTCTTCTTGCACACACAGAAAAGAAATGAATGCCTCTTCAAATACAGTGCCTACTATCATCAAAAGCAAAAGATTTTTCCTGCACAATTAATATTTTATATTTACGTAAATTTAATTCACTGAAGTGTGTCGTTCATCAGCTAAGCTTTCTTTACTCAGACACCATCCCTGCTATGATGCACTTCTCTCCCTTCGTCTCTCAAAGGGAACATGCCTTTGTGCCTAGTCTAGAGGAGTTTTGTATTTAAAATAAAAATAAAAAGACAGAACACAACACGGCAATATAACAATACAATTAGGTATGTTGCTTTTGTTAAAACAAAGCAAAAGCACCGTACTATGAATACAGTATTCAGAATTGATTGTATGCTGCCTGGGTAAGACACCCTACTTTTTGCATTTGAGAAGTATGTAGCATAATGTTATGATGTTTACGTAAACAGCCATGGAGCGCAAGAATGCTGATGTGAGCAGAACAGAAGACACCCAGAAATGACTGAGATAAGCTGCATTGTGTGCCAATGTGTAGTGGCAGAATTAAAATACAGTACACTCATATTTGCTTATTGCGAGGATATTTTTGTCAAAGGCCTATATAGTATTTTAGAGCAAAGCTAAGGAACCTCTTACCCTCCATATGTTGTTAAACCACAAGTCCCATCGTCCCTGACCATTGGGCTATGTTGCCTGGGGCTGATGGGAGCTGGGAATCAAACATCCGGAAGAGCAAATGATTCCCCATTCCTGGTTTAGATTTAGTGCATGTTAATTGTTCCAGATGCAAAATGACTTTGCCAAATGCTGGATGTGTGTGAATGATATATAGATTAATCTTTGTGACTGCCATTAATAAAGAAAAATTGGTTAGCTTTGGTTCCGTCTAAACATCTACTTATAGCATGCATCCATGGTATTGCAGTGGATCTTTCCTAGCAGGAGCTGGGATGTGATGAATTAATGGTACTGAATTTGGGGTGCCAGTTGAATATGAAGAAATGTGGGCTTCAGGTCACACCTCTGCCATGAGCTTGGTCAAAGCATTATCTCTCACATATCTACATCTTTCAGTTCCTTGGTCTAGCAAGGTGGAATGGCTGTGAGGCTGAACGTTATGATTCCATACAAGTTGTATGTAGCACAGAGCATGCATATCAATAAATAGTTTGTTCTTTTCTAAGCTACAACTCTGTATACTTATCTAATAATGATTCAGGGGGTAAAAACTCCTGACCTGTTAAGTAATGCAGATATTACCAGTATTTGAAAGAGAAGTTTAATGTATAAAAGATGTTTCCATTTTCATCACTAGACTGCACAGTTCAAGGGAGGGTGCAGAAATACCATGCAAGAAACAAAAATACAAGTGACATATCAGTGCAGAAATACTTGCCTTCCTGTTATGTAATGACCAACTAAGTAGTTACTTTTGCTTCACATTCTTGGAAAAATCTGAGGACAGCATTTTACTAGTACAGTGGTACCTCGGGTTACAGATGCTTCAGGTTACAGATGCTTCAGGTTACAGACTCTGCTAACCCAGAAATAGTACCTCAGGTTAAGAACTTTGCTTCAGGATGAGAACAGAAATCGTGCTCCGGTGGCGCAGCGGCAGCAGGAGGCCCCATTAGCTAAAGTGGTGCTTCAGGTTAAGAACAGTTTCAGGTTAAGAACGGACCTCCAGAACGAATTAAGTACTTAACCCGAGGTATCACTGTAGCTACCTCACAAATTATTATATGATCCAGATAAGTTATATATAACAGCATAATTTTAGTAAATATTAATCACTCGTTTTCTCTCTTTACAGTGAATAAATGAGCCCCAATATTGTAGAGCCTTGACATTTGGTACATGTACAGTCCAAAGCACCCCAGTTGCTACACAAAGTTAAAAATGGGACATTTGTACACAGCTCCCACAAAACAGAGTATTCAAAGAACACCCTCAAATGGTTGAGCATCTTCCAGGCTTCCCAGAAAGCTGAAATTTTGCACATTCATTATCCAAAACACTCCACAGTTACCTGAAAAAACTGAAAGGCTCTGAAAGGCAGAGAGTAATAGTGCAAATCCTATACATTTCTACTTGAAATCCCATTGAGTTCACTGACTCTTAAGTCCCAGCTAAGTGAGTATAGGGTTGTAGCCTCTGTGTCTCACTAAATGGGATGGGAAAATACAAGACTAAAAATTATGGGTCACCTAGCAAACTGAAATTTTGCACATATACAGTCCACAAAACACTGATTAATAGAAAAGTCTGACAAAATGAATATATTGGATCTTAACAGTAATAACTTGGGTCATGACATTTACCTCAGAATAGATGTCAGCATTTCCGCAGAGAGCAGTCAGTCACACATGGGTCACAGAGTTGCTTAAGGCTTGGATGTGAGGGAAGCGTGAGCTCTAGGGGTTGCCAGAAACATAGGTAGGTGCTTGCAGAATGCAAGTTTAATTTACTAGTAACTATACAAATGTACACATGTCCACAAAATACAGAAAACGCAGTGCTGAGTAAAACTATACATCTCCTGGGCTGAGACAGAGGAGCAGGTAGGCGAAGCACTTTTCAGTTTCAGGGCAGAAAAAAATCCAGCATGCTTTGACTACCAATACATACATATATACAAACTTTTCATAACTGTTGGAAGTTCAGGCAGCCATGTTATAACAGTCTAATTGTCAGTATTTGGGTCTTAACCGATCATTATTTCTGGTATGAGAATCTCAGTCCTGGGTGTAAGCATCTTTTCGATTTTACAAATCAGAAATATACCCACCATTGTTCGGAATGGAGAGTGAGAGAAAGTGAAATAACTGTTTTGAGTCTTCGGCCACAGAGCACCCTTGGCATCTTAAGATCTTCCAAGGCAAACCAACCATTAATGTCTACCAAAACTTCTTTTCTGTTGGCTTCATGAGCAAGTATATGCAATATGGAACAAAGGCCACTACCGTAAGCGGTATGGCTGCACTTTTACAGAAAGAAAGGATGTAAAACAGATACTCGGTGTGGGTGGGTATCTTGATAAAATCATAGAGCTGCAGCGTGGCTAAGGATGTAGCTATGCATGACATCCTGAAACTCAGTTTATAGCCATGTTTACCTTTACAGCCCAAGATAAACATCTCAGAGTTAATGCTGAGGCCTAGCCCAAACAGGGCACCTAAGTTCCTCACCAGACCGGCGAATGGAGTCGTGTCAATATTGATCCACTCTGGGTTGGCACACCACTTCTTTGCCTTTGGAATAGACCACAAAAGATCAATATCGATAAGCTTCAGAACCAAGTAAAAGCCGAGAGCGGAAACAAAGAGGAACACGTTTGTCTGGATATATGTTTTTAAACTTGCTGTTTGGATGGCTGGGGCATGTTCAAACGCTTCAGCAACGAGCATGCCTGTGAATGAAGAAACGAGACATTAGAAGTGATGTGTTTACTTGAAACGGATATATTTCCACGCTTAGCCAAAAAAAACCCACACACCAGAATGAGAGTTTGTTGTGATATTTAAGGTATTGCAAAATGTATCCCTTCGTAAGACAGGAACCTTCGCTGTTCTCTTTTCGTCATCTGCTTAAAATGTTTTTGTTTAGGCAAGAGTATCCAGACATGAAGAACGCTGGCATGTATTTAATCCTTTTGTTTACTGTTGATTTTAATAATCTTTTGAACATTTTTAAATACCTGTTATTAACTGCCTTTTGTTACTTTTAATGTTTTACCTTTTTAAAAACCACTTAGAGGTTACACACACACACACACACCATCTGGATTGAAAAGGTAAGCCACAGTCACTCTGTAGTTAAGCTGAGGTGTGTCCACTTGAGAAAGTCATTGCACATGCACAGATGACAACTTCTTGAATGGAGTTGGGTTGCAGGCATTGGGAAACCAAATAGGTCCAGCACATCAGGTGGAGGCAGTCCCACAGTCACTCTGGTGTGTACCGCAATGTGGAAATCTGACTTGAAATGCAGAGGCGTTTAAGTCACTAATGGCTACATAGCCTAAACTAAGTACACTTCCTGTTCACTTAAAAGTCTTAACTAAAAGCCAGCAGCAAAAGAAGTTAAAATCAGTGTGTGAAATTTAGCCCTGCTGCCACCACTTCTTATTCCTTATCGCCTCAGAATTTTGAAAACAACTTTGACATTGACATGAACACCTGGTTAGATATGCATTCCCACTACCCACATAATATACTTATGAACCCACTTTCCCGTAATTTCCAAAATCCTGTACATAGAAAATCCTGCCATAGAAAAAGAAAGCTCTGTCCTTATTACCAGCAATCACTCCAAGGATGACTTGGTGAGGGAAATGTGTTGCTATGAAGACTCTTGAGACACACACACTGATCTGAATAATCCAGAACATGCTCCACAGGAAAGACCAGGTGAGTCTGTTAAAGAAACAGTTGGAGGAAATAATAACAAAAAACCAAATGAAAATTATTAGACTGTTTTTCCCCTCTCTCTTCTCAGCATCCAAATCTCAGTTCAGGGCTGATGAGAGTGGATGCCATAGGGGTCATTTGGCCTGGACCTCAAAGTCAAAGAGTCCTCAAATTTAGAAACTTCTTGTTTTTTATTTTGGCATTTGGCATGCCACTACTTGTTTTTCATGTCCATCAGACCAAAAAAATTGCTTTATTTTGTTTTCATGTTTTGTTATTTTTAATTGTTTCATGGTGAAAGGTCTCCATAATTGGAAGCGGCATGGGCCTCTCTAGCCTTCCGTGAGGGCATGTCTTTATCATCTCACCCTCCGCTCATCTCTCTTGAGTTCAGCATTAACAGCACACAAGGCTTTAAGTTACCAAAGGGATCGCTGCAAAATCTCCTTTGTATTGTTGCTGATTGAACAAAAAAACAGTAACAAAAGGTGACCGAAAGCATTTTCACATTTTCACACTGCCCATCTTGTGGCAAATGTATAACGTTCCTAAACGGGGGGCTTTGGGAAAGAGACTGACCTGTGCAGATTAATGGTCGATTTCCCTTTCTGCCTCACCGTGTAGCTCAGGGCTGCTGACACCATCACATACCAGACACATGATGATCCCATAGCATGTCCAGAGGGGCTTCCTGTGGAGAAATAACAAAACAAGGCAGTGGTAAAATTACGAAAGGCACCAGTACATCTCCAAAGCCCGCGTGTCTGTCACAAGGCGGGGTTGTTGGCATGTAGCATTCCAAACAACTTACCATATTTTTTGCTCTATAAGACTCACTTTTTCCCTCCTAAAAAGTAAGGGGGAATGTGTGTGCGTCTTATGGAGCGAATGCAGGCTGCGCAGCTATAACAGAAGCCAGAACAGCAAGAGGGATTGCTGTTTTCACTCTGCAGTGATCCCTCTTCCTGTTCTGGTTTCTGAGATTCAGAATATTTTTTTCTTGTTTTTCTCCTCCAAAACTAGGTGCGTCTTGTGGTCTGGTGTGTCTTATAGAGTGAAAAATACGGTAATTAACAATACTGCAGTTATAGGGGGATCAGCAAACAGTGATCAGGAGCAGGTAAGAGGTGTTTTATAAACTTCAGATGTGCACATAGGACTAAATTGCCTGCAGTATTCATATGCAGTTCATTCAGAGCAACTAGATGCCCAATCTTAAGAGACGTCTCCCATCAGACCAGAGAAGGAGAAATCACCCACGGAAACTAGCAGCCAATGAATCTTAAAAAACAAAGAAAATAAAATCCCTAACCATAAAGGTAGCTGATCCATACTCATGGTAGCAAAATTAGCATTCTAATCTCTCATCTGTTAGAGATGGAGCTGCAGACCTTCCATGTGTCCCTATTTTCCAGGGACAATCCTGGATTTACAGAAGCCTTCCTGGTTTCTGATTTGATCCTGGAATGTCCGGCTTTTCCTTAGGACACCCCTATTTTCAGCAGAGAAATGTTGGAGGGTATGGAGTTACGTTACCCCTGAGCTAAGGAGATAAGTAACTATACAACCTTTATGAGACTTCAGAAGGCAGCCCTGTATAGGGAAGTTTTTCAATGTTAACTATTTAATAATGTTTTTATGTATGTTGGAAGCCGCCCAGAGTGGGTAGGACAACCCCGTCAGATGGGTGAGACTTAAATAACAAAAGCATCATCATCATCATCATCATCAATTATTAAATAGGACACCGCTAGTTTCATCAGAGAAATGTTGGAGGGTATGGAGCTGCTGGGGTGGGACGGGACAGTTATATACAAACAGCCCATTCTCATAGGCTGTTTCCTTACATCAGTTTATTTCACTTGTATCCCGTTTGCCCTCCAACTTACATGCGAAACCCAGGAGGTTTCCCATGCGATTGGCTGATGGGGCCAGTGTTCCTTTGCTTCAGCAGTAGAACTGTCTACTCTAGAACTCAGACTAATCTCAAGACCATGTGGTCTGGTGCATGGCACTTGCATTTGGGGAAGGGCCATAGCTCACCTGTTAGAGAATCTGCTTTCCATGCAGAGGGTCCTAGGTTCCATCCCCAGCATCCAGGTAGGGCTAGGAGAGACTCCCTGCCTGAAATCCTGAAGAGCCACTGCCACTCAGTATAGACAAGGTTCCACGAAACAGGCTTAGTAAGGCATAGCAAGGCAGCTTGCTATGTTTCTGTGCCTGGTAAATTGCTCACAGCTCTTTTTTGTCAAATCCATATTTCGCTGGCCTGTAGTAATACTTGGTAACATGGTATGGAAAAGCATGGCATGAAGAAACACTTCAAGCAGCTGTTCTTTGCAGCCAGACTAGATATTAACTTCTCAGGGAAATGGATACCAAGCCACTTATGTTGCTGGTCCTGAATAGTTTTATTGGTTTCCAGAACTTAAAGGCCATCCTTATAAATGATTGACTCAGCTACCCTGTAGCTGATGGGACAAATAGTACCTGATCTATTAATCTGCTACAATGATGGCAGATATGCAAATTTTCCTTCTCTTCCTTCTTTCTTTTCAGCTGTTAATCATTCTTATGAAACCTACTTCTGAAGTTGAAATCTTCTACTAAGACTAGCATTTTCTACACTGCTTTTCTACAGATGGGGGCAAGGATGTGAATGTTATCACAAGCAGTTGAACCAGGTCTTTTCAGTTCTTCATGCTGTTCTGGAGAATTTCTTCCCTAATTTAAATCTCCCCCCCCCCCAAAAAAAAACCCAGGCAGCTGGCCATTTGCAACTCCATAGTAGTGAAGGCACACACACACACACAGACACAGACACACACACACAAAATTATTCTCACATTTATTCCCCACCTTCCTTCTATCATAGAACCAAAAGCAATGTTCCCAGGCAGGCACAGACCAACCCCAGTTCTGCTTTGCAGTGGCATCCAGATCATACTCTATATCTTACCTGGTCCTGTTTCACATGTTATAGGAAACTGCTCAAGGCATGGGGTAGTTTGGTTTGGATAGATCATTGTCTCCTGGACCCACCAATATGGACGATGACCAAACAATATCCTGCCAGAAAAGAAAGCATTATCTTCAATGGACACACAAATCCAACACGTTATTTAGCAACATACCAGTCTCCTTTATATTAATGATTCTTGCTTGACTGCTAGATCAGTTTTACCATAATATGCTGAAGCAGAAGCATTACTTTCCTTTGTCTTGTTTAAAAGGGGGAAAGATAACTCTTCAAAGCTTATATACTACAGGTTGCATCCAACTAAGGGAACAGACTCATTGGAATTAATGAGCCTAAGTTAGTTATACACATCAGTGTTAATGGATCAACTCCGGCTAGCATTCAATGAAACCCTAAATAATTTCAGTAACCAACAGTCCCCGGAAGATTTCTGATCTCAGAAGACTGTGGATCCTGCCATTCCCAAAGTTTCCAAGGAAGCAACGAACCTTACCATTTAAATATAAGATTAAACCAATCACCGATCACTGCCACCCAGATCATTTTTGTCCCAACCACTTGATTAAGCTGGAACCAAAGAGGAAAATAAATTGAAAAAATGTTCCGAGGATCTCCGACATGTGACATGAAGTTTAGAAAGCTCTGGTATGACCTGTAATCCTTCTGCAAATGCTGAATTATGAGCACGCCATGGCTGTGGAGAAGATCCATCTTAACTTGTTAGAAACTGCACTAAGACCGAGTCCCTTGCATGAAGCAAGTTCCCTTTTGTTCTTTAGCTTCAATGGGAGAATTGAAACCATTGAAGGAGAGTAGACGAGGACATGAAAGCAGTGAATGGTAGTTGATTTTTTGCTTTTATATTGTCCATTCCTGGAGCATGTGACTCTTGGCAAAGACACATGGCTCTCCTGGTTTTGGAAAGATTCCCCCCCCCCCTTTTGTTTGCTTGCCATTTTAATGGAGGAAGAAAACTGAAGGACATGCTGATCTGTGAGCAAAGGTGTGTGTGATGCTAAATACACGTCTTATGTAACCATTATATGAACAGTTGGGCCATGTTTGTCTGAATCTTTTGCACAGCTCATTTCTCTCAAGACTGGGCATTTGCCATTTGCACCCTTGATTAACTACTGCTGCTGCTGCTATAAAAACCAGAAATACATGAATAATCGCTGCAGACAGAAGCCATTAAAGCTTTGCATTTTTATTTGAAATTAAAACCTGCTTCTGTTACCATGCCCATCTCTAAGCATAGCCCAGGGCTTTTTTTTCCAGGTGGAACTCACCAGAGTTTCGGTACCTCTCAGGTGGGTGCCATTGCCATTATAAGAGAAGAATGGATGCATTCATGGTGAGTTCCTGCACCTCTTTTTCTAGAAAAATAGCACTGGTACAGCCTATTATACTTCTAAATTGCAATTGTAAACAGTAATAATACACACAGCAACAAGATCTTTAAAAAAGCCATGTGCCTCCAAATAGGTTACCTTCTGTGCATTGGTCATTGTGCTGGTCTAGAAAATACTGAGAAAAAGGGCAGAACTACATGTTGCAATGTAAAAGAGGCCTGCTGTTAATAAATACAGTAGTCCATTATGAGATCTCCCTCTTTCCCTTTTGCCAAGGCCTGTTCAAGACATTTTGCCATCTGAGGTGAAGCATAGCTGTCAACGTTTCCCCTTTTTTAAGGAAAATTCCCTTGTTCCGAATGGGATTCCTGACAGGAAAAGGGAAAAGTTGACAGCTATGACGTGAAGGACAAGATGGCGCCTACCCCAAGGCACAGATAGGAAGGATTGGTAGTTTAACCTTACTCCAGTACTGGGAAAGGACAGTGTTTTCCACTGCAGTTGAGGGCAATAAGCTGGCATAGGCACTCACAGCTCTGGCTGCTCCTGGACCTCAGAATCTGCCACCTGCCTCATTCTGCCTCATTGTAGGGATGATGATGAGGAAACCTCACAGCGGGGGTGGCCATTTAAACGGCAGCGCTGTACCATTCATAATGTGTGGTCCTTTCCTTCCTTAAGGTATCAGGTTTACATGGACAACAGCAGCATTGTAACATATTTGGCCTTAGAGCAAGCTTAAGGAGGGCCTTTTTCTCAGCTGGAACTTGCCAGAACTCCATTTCAGCCCCTCTCAGGTGGGCGCCACTGCCATTACAGTGGTAGCTTGGGTTACATACGCTTCAGGTTACAGACTCCGCTAACCCAGAAATAGTACCTTGGGTTATGAACTTTGCTTCAGAATGAGAACAGAAATTGTGCTCCGGCGGCGCAGCAGCAGCAGGAGGCCCATTAGCTAAAGTGGTGCTTCAGGTTAAGAACAGACCTCCAAAACGAATTAAGTTCTTAACCTGAGGTACCACTGTATAAGAGAACAAGGGAGGTGTTCATGGTGAGTTCCAGCACCTCTTTTTTTTCTAGAAAAACGCAAAGGATGTCCACCACATCTGATGTGACAAAGTCACGAGGAGATTGTTTGAAGTTGTGCTCAATTTCACTTGCGTACAATTAGGAATGCGTCTTGATCCTGGCTGTGTGAAGATGGCTGGTATCTCTACCTGGTCAAGTAATCCTGTTCAATTCTCAAGCTTTTCACTTGACATAAATACCAATTGTCACCACAGGGGGGTGCCTGCATACAAAATATTCCCCAGATGAAATTAGAATGGTTTTAAAAATATATATGACACTACCGTATCAAAAAAATAAAAATGAAAATGAATGAGGGAACCAGTCTAGGTTGATTGTTTTGTTATTTTTATGGATGCATTTTTTAAATCAGTGTGCATGGTGCTCCTTGCCAATAAGATGAAAGAAAATGGGAATTAAGAAAACAATAAAAGTAAATAACCTCTTGTGGCTCTTCAATCAAAAATATGAGGGGGTGAGAAGACGTTCTGCCAACTATATATGTTGTGTGTTTAATGGAATCATATAAAGCTATTGCATTTGATTCACACAACAGATGGTTTCAGTGGGTGAACTTAAAGGACCTTTTCTACAGGAGAGCTATTTCACGCATTTACTTTAGCAGAGATAAATGTGTTTGAAGAAGCCTTTTAGCAGATTCAAGTCCTGCAGTGTTTGATGAAGCTATGAGGAAAGGCATCAGAGAGGTAATTTGACTTCCTAATGCTCTGGGGTTGAGAAGCATTTTTGTTATGTAATTCAGATTGGCGCATCCACCTCCCCCCTTTGCCCCTCTCCTGATGAAGTGTGTGAGTGATGTCAAATTCAAGCTTGCTCCACAAGGTGGCTCGGCCATGTTATTGTCTTTTAGCTGGCTGGCTAGATATTAATTTAACCGTGTTATTTATCACAATACATAACATACCCATATGTCTTGACTCAACCACTCGAGAAATAAATAAATCAGCAACTGTTTAAAACAAACTAGTTAATGATGCTATCTCAATCATATAATGTTTAATTTCTAGGGAGAGTTTTAAGCAAGACATTTATTTATTTAAAGTATTTAAACTCTGCTGTACTCTGCACAACTTCCATTCTGATTTAGACTGTGTACTCATTGCCATTGATTCTGGCTTCAGTGTGCTCCTGCCACTGGTGTTTGAAGCTGAGCACACATGAAATTAGCCACAATCCAATATTGTCTCCTGTAGTTCAAGAAATACTGCTGTTTGATGCATTTTCCCTCAAACCAGCTTCCATCCAATTTGAAAACTTGAAGCTTAGGTGTGTACATTTGGGACAGCTGTTGTGCATGTGCACTTGACAACGCATGCACAGACGACAGCCTCCTTGAACAGGAGTTTGGTGAGGGAAAGCAAATTAGGTAATGTGCATTGGGTGAAGACATCTCCACCCACTCTCTGATGAATACAGCAATGTGAAAAAGCGACTTGAAAAGCAGCAAGGGGAAATGGTGTTATTGCATTTTAAGCCTCAAATATGTGCACAGCCTCAGTTCCACCCAGAGCCTCGTGGAAATTATTTTAGCTTAAGCATCTTATTGGCATGAGTGGACTGCCTTGCCTCCCAGTCTGCTTCGGAATGTCAAGACATTGGTCTCTCTTTTTAAAAAAGAACTTTTTATTGTTTCAACAACACAAACTAATCTGTGGCATTGAATTCTTTCTAAATGAAGCTGCCCAGATGGTTAGACTCATTATTTTTTGAGTCTTTTAAGTGCTCCTCCCTGATGGTCCAACAGCTATTTGTTTTTCAGTGATGGCCCCAACAAAGTGCCAGTTGCCCTTAAAGCAATTTACTCATGAGGGGAAAATGCTTTGTGCTCTCTTTAACGGATCGAGTCTTCGAAGAATCAATTTCATTTAGAGGTGAAAGGGGCTAGGCAGAGGTTTACTGGTGTCTTTGTAACCTGTGTATTTGTAAATATACAGCTATGAGCGAATAGCATTGAGAGAGGCAGAAAGTAGATCGGGACCTACTGTAGGCCTCTTGCTGATTTACAGTAGATTATGAAAGATTTCTGACTCCCAATGGGATTTTGTATGGAAGGACTGTGAGCTCTGTTAAGCCTTGGGTACTTAATAATAATTTTAATAAAGGAAAGCAAATTCCTGCCCTCAGAATTCTTTAATTCTTAGCATATATGGCTGTTGCACCTGACTCTGCATTCGTGGATCTTGGGGTTCTGACACAAAATAAAATAGATCTCATAAGCCTGGTGTCTGCTGTCCCTTTTTACAGGTGATCAGTCAGATAAGTGCACAAGAAATGTTAGTTTCCACTGTCATCACCACGCTATCCTTTGTTCAGGGCACCCAAAGTCAACTCGCTCTGAGCAGGGAAAATGCTTTCAGATCCAGACCACTGACAAGCACTGTGACTTCTAAGTAACTTAAACACTTTCTACACACTCCTAGAGCACCCGCCTTCCCGCTTCACATGCCAGTTTATCAGGGCTGTCTTCTCTGACGGTTCTGCTCACCTGTTGGGAGTGAGAAATGGAAGGTGGCAACTTGGCCAAGCCTAGCCTTGGCTTCTTCCTTCCTTCACAGCATAAGAAGTGATCAGCCCCTGACAGTGGTGCCTGTCTAGTGCAAAAGCCACAACATGCACTGGGTATTGGGTTCCGAATTTAAAAACCTAGGAAGCTGCCAAATATCAGATAAGACTATTTTTTGCTTTCTTAGGGAGCAATCTGGTCTCCCCACGCCCAGCTGGGATGGGTAAAACTTATCAGTTAAGGATACTCCAATATGCTCCTTTGTTCAGTGCTTTAAAACTGTGTAACCCCAAATTATAATGCCAAAGTGGCAATTTATTTTGCTTTTCTCTACCAGTTTCTCATTTAAATCACTTAACTCTGGATGTGGGTCACAGCTGCAGGAGCTCCTGGGGCTGCCCATGAGGTGCCCAAGATTTGCTCCTGCATGGATATAACCAATTTAAAACTAATTAAACCAATGTAGGAGTTGCACTCTCTCTCTCTCTCTCTCTCTCTCTCTCTCTCTCTCTCTCTCTCGTGCATTCATTTGCATTTGCAATCTGAATTTTATCCACCAAGTAGCCCATTCATTTCCTTTGACTCATCGCTCTGCTAGTCCCAGTGGTTTTCTTTAGACGTGCATGATTAAAGTAAACTTTGCCCATCTCCATATTATCCAACTTTGCTATTTCTTTCCTTTTTTGAGTTAGTAAAGGCATAAATAGGATTGCAGCCTAGGGGATACAATCTCTACTAAATCCTGGTGCATTTTAATCATCATCATCATCAGTGCTTTTTTTCTTAAAAAATGTTTAGGGGTACTCTCATTTTGACTCAGGGAAAATCACAATTTTATTGTTCAAATTGGGAAAAGTAAAACCAATCACCGTGCTAGATTACAACTCCTACTTCGCACATTAAACGCTCACTTCCGCCTGAGACTCGGGAAACACTGTGACAGGAAATGAGGCCACCATCAGGGGTAGCAACGGAACTGACGATTCACCTTGCTAGAGAAGAAACTAAAAAAGCATTTCACACAGCATTTCACACAGGTTGCACCTCACTGTCACCCTGCGAGAGCCTAGGATGACTGCTAGGACACTCCCAAATTTTGTCATGTATGTTCATGACAGGTGTAGCTTTGTAGTGGTTGGCAAGCTTATCTGACATTGCTGGTCTTCTCACTGAGAAGCTCCTGATAAGCACCCAACAAGCATCTCTGGGATCTCCAGACCTCAGTTTGCAAACCTTTTAACTAATGCAAGAAAATGTCCATGATTACTATACGCATATTATCAAAGTAAACATTATGTGATAACCGAGGTCAGGTGTTGCTAAGCAAATGTTTGCAAGGAGAAGGACAAGGCAGCAAAGCAAAATGATTTCTCTAACAGTGTTAGCTGAAGTCCACTTACCCTTGGTACACAATGTTTTTTCATTCATGGCAACAATAACATTAACTTCAGGCGTCATCAGAGATCAGGCAGCAAATTTCTTTCCCCCTCCACTTAGTCAGAATGGAACAGTGATGATAAAATCCATCATCTAGAACGACTGGAATGAAAACTAATGATGATGAAGATCCAAAATTCAGTTAATTTGTTTTGTTCAGAATTATCAAATTTTGATGAGCATCCATTTATCATGTGTCCCGTGGAGACTTCTTGGTAAGACTGGTCAGAGAGCAAGAAGCAACAGGATGAGATTGCTGACCAGGAGATTCCTTTTCATGCCTCACATGCAAGTTCCAAATAGTGCATCTTATAGTGCATTGTCCAGTACTGACAGTTTGGACCTAATGAATATACGTGGTAGCTCCTAGGCTAGGACCAACAATCACAGCAGCATTGTGGATCTTTGTCCTGAACCCCTGACTCCAAGTCCCACTGACAAATACAGTAGGTCACGCCCAAAGCTCAACAGCCGGGATACACAGTCCAGGGTCAATCCAAATAGGCCAAGCACAAAGTCCAATAGTCAGGAAATACAGTCCAACCCAAAGCACAGTCCTGTAGAGGTTCTAGAGCTTCCAAGTCAAGGTCCATCAACATAGAAAGATAGGCAGACACAACCCAACAGCCCTACTCCCCTTTTCGCTTTTGAGTCTTGATTGTAGCACCTGGGCGTGATGAGGCATGTGACCCTCACCTGTCCTGAGTTGAATCCAGCTGAGGAATTCTCTCAGAGCTAAGGAGCCCCACTTGTGGGCCTTTGCCTGCCTCAGCCTCCCAGAACATACTTCCCGCGGCTCCCTACACCTCAGAGCCCGCCTTGTTCGTGGAGACCCCTTTGGCTCTGATGATGGGGCCTGCTGCTCTGGTCTCTGCACACTGAACCACATCCCCTCGCTGTCACCTGTCATCCTGTGAGCACTTCCCACAACACCACCCTCTCCCCGGTCCCAGTTGCAGCTACACCCCTCGCCAAGATCCTCTTTCTCCTCCCCATTGTCCCGCCTGTTTGTGACAACCTTACTGTTTTGTTATGGGGTCTTGTTGAGCTGCTTGGAAAAGCATCTATTATCAGTTGTACCTATCATCATCATCATCATCATCATGGTTGCATTTATCAGGTGAGACTGTGCCACAGGCGCCGACTTCATGGGGCCTGAGGGGGCCCGAGCCCCCTCAAAAAATCGTTTGGGGGGGCTCTGCCCCCCCAATAATTTAAGAAAATTATTACCGTAAATTTCGCTCTATAACACACAGATTTTTTCTCCTAAAAAGTAAGGGGAAATGTCTGTGCGTGTTATTGAGCGAATGTGTGGTCCCTGGAGCTGACTCGCTGGAGCGCAGGGGCAAAAATAGGCAAAAATCAGGCAAAAATCAGATCGGGCGGTCGGGCGGAGGGAAGGCGGAAGCTGCTGCTTTCCTGCATTCTGCCTCAGGGTCTTACTGCCCACCCGCTTCTGTTGCTGCGTTTGCTCAAACTCAACAAAGAGCAGGGAATCCCCTGCCCTCCTGGCAAGCAGAGGGTTAAGGAAAGGATCGAGTCCTTCCTTCTAATTCTTTCCTAGTCACACTGCGTGCAGGCTCCGGCCCACCACCTCCTCCTCTCCGTGCTCTAGGGATGCAGGTGGGAGAGAGAGAGAGAGAGGGCTGGCTTGGGGGGGACGGACTTTTGCCTTCCTTTCCTCCCCCCCACCCTGTTAAACTCCTCCCCTGCATTCTTAGCCAGCTGCTTCTCCGCACACCCCTCTTGTGCTTCTTGTCCCTTCTGTGTTTTTCCTTCCCTCCCCATTTAAAACGTGGTGACAAAGCACGGATCCACATGGATCCTCAGGATTTTTGCATTGGGTCACCCCAAATTCACCATCAGATCACATTACATGTCCATGGCTACAGTCTGTACCAAAAAAATCACGCACCCACTGTTGCCTGGGGCTGCAATGGTGCAAAAACGTGGTTACAAAGCATGGATCCACAGGATCTTTGCACTGGGTCACCCCAAATTCACCATCAGATCACATAGCATGTCCATGGCTACAGCCTGCACCAAAAAAATCACGCACCCACTGTGGCCTGGGGCCACAATGGTGCAAAAACGTGGTTACAAAGCACGGATCCACATGGATCCTCAGGATTTTTGCATTGGGTCACCCCAAATTCACCATCAGATCACATAGCATGTCCATGGCTACATCTTGCACCAAAAAAATCACGCACCCACTGTTGCCTAGGGTCACAGTGGTGCAAAAACGTGGTTACAAAGCACGGATCCACATGGATCCTCAGAATCTTTGCATTGGGTCACCCCAAATTCACCATCAGATCACATAGCATGTCCATGGCTACATCTTGCACCAAAAAAATTACGCACCCACTGTTGCCTAGGGTCACAGTGGTGCAAAAACGTGGTTACAAAGCATGGATCCACATGGATCCTCAGGATTTTTGCATTGGGCTACTCCAAACTCACTGTCAGATATTAAAAATCTTTATAAAATAGAGAATTAAATACATACAGAATGTTAATTTTTCAGTTTCAAAATATTAGTACTAGTTTAGTACTGTATTTCTATATTACTATAGTACTGTATTAGTTATTTTCAAATACTTAAATATTTTTAGGGTGTAAGACCCAATTAAAGCCCGTTATTTACATACAGTATTACAGTATTTACATACAGTATTAGGCATACTGTATTAACTTTATTAACTGTATTAAAGCATTAACTTTGAAATATTATTTTTATTTAATGAACCCTCAGCCTTATTCAAAGTAAGCTTAAATTAGCTATTTCACTTATTAATCAAAGTGCTATTACTGTGCGACAGCAATATTTTATGTTTTATTCTTTTAATGATAGTTTAGGATTTATTTAAATATCATTTCAGTCTTTTCAGAGCTATATATTCACTGCTCTGTAATAGTCTATAAGCATAATTGTTACTGTAAATTAAATTAGCTTTTTACGAAAATACCGTGCGTGTTTATGTTTTGTTTCTTTTTTCAAAGCCAAAAAGTGTTTCAGGCTTGTCGAGTTTCCCGGAGTGTGGAGTTATAGAGAGTCGAGTTTTCGGGGTTCTAATGTTGATCATATGACTCTAAAATACTTTTAAAAAACTTTAAAACTCACTAATTTTCATCTAAAATTTAGAAAACTTCCCGGGGCAGGACCCCGGTATGGGCCCCCCCCAATATTTTTTATAAGTCGGCGCCCCTGGACTGTGCTAAAGACTTTACAGGATTTCCCCACTGAGGCAGAGCTTTCTGTATTCTGTTCTTTATGAGCAGATTTGGAAAAATCTGCAAACTTTTTTCATCCTTCTCTGAGGAGCAAAGAAATAAAACTCTGTCATTGTCACATAAAACAGGTGTGGTTTTTTTTAATTGGAGATGAGCAGTCCTAATAAAAGAACTGAGAATTGCTAACAAACTCTGTCAGGTGAGTGCTGGCTCCTTTTTGTGTTCTGTAGATACATTTTCGTCAATGGGAAAATAATAAAGCTGGGAGGAAGCCATTGCTGCATTTCAAATGAAGTCTCTAATCAGCACCTGCACAGACGGGGAACTGGTATAAGACACGCTGGCAGCTTGCTAGACAACAGGTAAAAATAGAAGAATGCAATATAATTCACTGGATCTAAAAAGTCCAGGGAAACACAAAAGCCCTTTGGAGAATGATGCTAAAGATCAACGCATGCTGCACAGAACTATTTTTGCAACAGGTAAATGAATGGATTCAGCTCATCCTGCTGCACATAGCACTTATTAGGAAGCAACAAACGGCAATTTAAAAAGCAAGAGGATGATGTGTTCCCAAACTCGAGGCAGGTGACATGAAAGAAATATTTAGCCTACAAGTACTGAAGAAGAACCAATTGCAGAGCTCACAGTCTATTATTATAAAAGCTGTTTTATTATAGCAGTTTGGCTAGCAGACTGATTCTTTGCTCTTTATCCCATTCTGGCCCAGAATTTATGAGAGGTGCAAAATAGCCATCTCACAGTGAACTCCTACTCAGAAGTAAACTCCATTTTGTTGGCACTTCCAGCCTAGGGGAGTGAGTCCTTGCAGCCTTAATGACATATATAGAGGTTGTGAAATGGAAAAGAAATATCTACGCTTGCATTAAATTTAATGAAAGGGAAGTGAAAATCAATGCTAACCTAATTTATTTATTGTTAGACATTCTGTGGACAGATGGTTTTAAAAAGATTTTCTCTCTGTCTGCAAAAACAGGATTTCAGAACAACATGTTGACAAGGCAGGGAGAAAATACCCTAGTGTGCTGAGTTTTGTAGAACCAGAAGTGCATCCCTATTTCCTTTCTGTGCTGAATAATTAATGGATAGCTTAGAAAAACATTTTATTATATTGGGGATTACCACCTTACAAATACTATATATAATTTTGAAATAGGTTTTATGGGCTCATTAACTATGTACTCCATATGCTGCTAAAGCAGCTTCAAAAATATATGCCATCTACCAACTGTCTTGTAACATGATATATTTTGGGGTTCTGCAAACCCAAACATAATATCAAAGGCAATTCTTCCTGAACCAACTGTTCTTCCCCAGAGGAGATTCCCCAACATTATTACAAATAACCTATGGGATAACGAGCCTCATATAACCAGCATGCTTAAGTCTAAGGGATTAAGATCTAGAGTGAGCTGTAGTGCCAGGCTTAGCTCACTTTGAGATGGCTTGGTCAGGCTTCCTCAACCTCGGCCCTCCATGTTTTTGAGACTACAATTCCCATCATCCCTGACTACTGGTCCTGCTAGCTAGGGATCATGGGAGTTGCAGGCAAAAAACATCTGGCAGGCCGAGGTTGAGGAAGCCTGGACTAGGTAATCAAGCCCTTATTCCCCTTCAGTCTACCAGAGAAGTTCAAGGTGTGAGGAGGGCTCAGCTGGTTGCTGCAGCTCAGATCACATGGCTCTAACAAGCTGCTCTTGAGTTCCTAAACCAATAATTTAGAAACTTTCACCACTGTAACTAAGCCAAGTTTTATTCTTTCGAACTCTCCAGGAAAGCACATGAATCTGACCTTTGGTGAGTTTGCAAGTAAACGATTTTTAACTCACCAAACATGTGGTCATTTTCTACACTAGAGGAGGAACTTGAGAAGGAACTTGGAAGGGCATATTTTTAAATGTATAACAGCCTACATTTCCACGCTTTGCTTTTCTGCATATTCTGTTATTTTAAATCTCTACTGGAGTTCTCTCACCAAAGAATACTTGCCCCAAACTTGGATCATGGCATCCTGGAATTCTCCAACAATTCCTTGAACCAACATAACTAAGGTTTGCATTGCTTTATTTTGATCTCAGTTGCATCTTTTACAGCTAACACAAAACCCTTGGAGTTCAGATTTATAAAAAATTGTGCTGTAAAGGCCCTAGAAATCCTCTCTCTTGGCCCTTTTACTATAACATTTTGCTCAGTGCTGTGTTGGGATTCAACCGCCTGCAAGATTGGTCTGCAGCCACAGCTAACAGGATGCTTCATGCAGTGACCACAACCTCACGTATATGTGATCAGTCTTCACTGAAACAGCACCTGTACAGTCCTTGTATTATCTCTATTACACGTTTGTTATGTACTGAGTTGAATAGGATCCAAAAGGCAGCAGTCTGATTGGTCCACAGGAGCCACCCAATCTAGTTCCAGGTGGAAGGGAATCCAGAACCTGATTGGCCTGCAGGAGAATCCTGGAATTACCTCCACTCTTCCCAATTTACAGATTACAATATTAACACACAATAATACACAATATATAAACAACTAGTCTGGAGCTTGGCATAGTTGGGTGGCATCGGTCCTGGATGCTTTAGTTGAGATTTTCCTGCATTGCAGGGGGTTGGACTGGATGACCTTTGGGAATCCCTTCCAACTCTCTGATTCGGCGACAAAGTAGCACCCCCTGCGGGAAGCAGGATCAGAGAGGCCGTTCGTGATCTGAGACCAGTCAGAGTATTAGGGGATGTGTTGGGCGCTTTAACCCGCTCTTGTCGTTGAGAGAAAAACAAACTACAATTCCCATCATGCAGATCGTCACCCGTCATCTCTTTGGCCAATAGCGAAGAGAGAACCTGACGTCACCGGTGACTTCAATGCACGCGGACCAATCCCTGGGTCCGTTGTGCGGCGCACGCTGAGCGCGAAGGAGGAAAGCGGCCGTTGGCGGTTGGCGGCGGGCGCGAAGGCGACGCGCTATTTGAACAAAGTGGCGGCAGAGCTGAGCGAGTTGGGAGGCCGCGCGCGGGGCATGAGTTGAGTCGCAGCCCCGCTCCGAGAACAAGGCGACCTGGACACGGACCCTTGTTCGCTGCCGGGAGACAGGCTCGGGTTTGCAGCCGCGGCGTCCCTTGGTATGGGGGGAGGGGAGGAGGACTCGTCTCTCGTTATATAAATATGGTGTGTGTGTGTGTGTGTGTGTGTGTGTGTGTGTGTACATGCATGTGTGTACACACACACACACATATAATGTGTGTAGATAGTGAGTGGATATTATGTGTTTGTGTATGTGTGGCTGTATATGTGCATGTGTGTCTGTAGATGTGTGTACATATATGTAGTGTGTATATATCTAGTGTATGTGCATATATAGTGTGTGGATCTATACAGTATAGTGTATCTGTATCTGTGTGTGTGTGTGTGTGTGTGTGTGTGTATCTATGTAGTGTATGTATATATAGAGAGAGATAGATAGTGTGTGGCTATGTATAGTATATATGTGTTTGTGAGTGGTGTATATATATGGGTGGGTGGGTGTGCACACACACAGAGAGAATTCAGTTCTTGCCAGGCAAAGTAGAAGCTTTTTTTTAAAAAAAGAGAATGCTCCTGATTTTTTTCCTGTTAAATAGTCTATCTCCATACTTACTATCCTTGCTTAGAATCATAGAGTTGTAGATTTTGAAGGGACTCCAATGATTAAAAACTTATTAGAGAGACATGGTCATTAACGTCGTGAGGGTCTCATTTTCAGGAAGATTCCAGAAAGAAAGAAAGAAAGAAAGTGGCCGGTCAGAAAGCAGGACTGGCTTTTTATTTACTCCGCCAACTGAATTTCAAAGAATCATAGAATTGTAGGTTTGAAAGGGACCTCAAATGTAATCTACTCCAACCCCGTGTAGTGCCGAAATATTTTAGCCCAACGTGGGGCCCGAACCCACAGCCCTGAGATTAAGAATCTCATGCTCTACCGACTGAGCTATCCTTGTTCAAAATTGTAACAGCCACTTAGTTGCTGAGGGTGAACAGTTTGATCTCTTCTTACATATGGTTTGATTTTGCTACTGGATTTCTTCCCCTGGAAAGCTTCTTTGACCCCACGCCCCTTTTTTAAAATGGTAAAGCTGGCAACACCTGGATGGAGTTGTGCAACTTGTCTTGTGTGAGGGGAGGGATTTACACTTCCCTTGAAAGTGAGCTGTAGTTGAAGGGAGCATCTGCACCCAAACATTGCCAATGGCGGTGCAAGGAGCATCAGTGACCAAGCTAGTTTGCCTGCTACAATCGTATTCCTGGGGAAACGTGACCTGGTAAGTCATGCTCTGACTCCTTCCAAGCTGAATTATTAGCACTGCAAGTAAGGTAGCTTTTAAAGATGGTTTGGAAACTCCTTTTGGCACAGGAGGCTGCATATTGCAGCAATTCTGTACTGGTAACATATTTTGGGTTTGGGACTTGTCTATGCGAAGGGTTGCCTGTTCATACCAAACCTTATAACAGAAAATCAGGCCCTGCAGTCTCACCCATCACTAAGAGGCAGTTACCAAGAGCAAGGCTTTCTTGGCAGTTGATGAAACTCACTTCCACTAAAAATTTATTTGGCTCCATCATTATTTAGTATCTGCACAGAATTTTGCTTAATGGTTGCCATCAATTTGATTTTAATTAGTTTTTATAATGAAAGGTTTTCAGAATGTTGGATTATTTTGATTGTTGTTAGCCGCCCTGAGCCCCCCTTTGGCTGGGGAGGGCGGGGTATAAATAAATTTTTTTATTATTATTATTATTATTATTAGAAGAAGAATTAAGTTGTATTCATTTTGAAGGGTTATGTGTGTGTTAGGATTAATTTTATATGTTCTGTCATGTTGAGAATTACATAGGGTCTTGTGAGAGCTTTTATGGCTAATGATAGCGTTCAGTTGTAAACAGCCCAACACTTAACTCTGATACCTAGATTTTTGCCCTTTAAAATCTAAATGACTTGGATACGTGGGATTTTTCAATAAGCAATTTACGTTTGGCCAGGAAATCAGCAAGCCTGTCTGTCTACCTGGAGAAACTTCTGAGTGACTATACCATAATCTATTTTTAGAATCATGGCCCAGGAAAAAGGTGATGAGGAACTGGCAAAACTTGCAGAACACATGAAGGAATTATGGACTAAGTTCAAAACCACTTGTAGCAATGAGAAGATTGACCAGACGCTGAGGCTGAGTGATTTATGCATGGAGTCTTTATGCAAACTTTCAGGTACAATGTTATATGGGTTATTGCTATTAAGTTATTGTTAAATGACACTTCCTGCCACGGAGGCAAAGGTGCTCTACACAGAAACAGTTTCCTATGTGCAAGGGAGGCTGGGAGGGAGGTTGGTGGGGGAGAAAGAAAAGCCAAATTGGGTCCCATGTCATCACCTGCACTTGTCTCTCAGCAATGTTGGGTTGGGGAGGCATATTTGGGTATCAATAAAATTTGGTGAGGGCCAAGACTTTCAGCATAGCTTATCAGCAAAAGTTATTTAAATCTGTTTTGTATACATTGTTTATAAACCAGCACAAATGTTTCAGGAGTGGGCTGGCAGATAACTCTGTTTTGTTTTGTTTTTAATTACAGATAAATGGTCGAACAGATTAATAGATGGGGACAAGATGATCACTAAATTTCATGAGTACACAGATGGTAGAGTATGAGTTGTTCATTAAATATTTTTGCATGAGTACATACCTTCTTGTCTTCCCTTTTCTGCAACCCCCACCCTGTACACAAACTAACTTGATGCCACCTTCCTCCTAAGCACCCTTTTCACCTTCTGCCCAATAATGAAGAAAATAGCCCCTCCTATTCTGAAGTCACTGTCATACTCCTGCTTTCACTTCGCAATCATGGCCATGCTGCCCACTCCCTCCTTTTTGGCGAACTCCCTTTGCACTCCCCCATTTTCATCTTCCCCTCCCTTTCCCCTCCCTCCTTTTCTCAACTCTTGCTTGCACTGAGACTGCCCCCCATTTCCATGCCTCTTCCTCGCTCCAGTTCTATAGCCCTCTTACTTTTGCAGACATATCTTACTGTATCTTTAAGATGTATGGAAATCTTAGAGCGAGCCTGTCACTTAGCTTCTTTAGTTAGAGAAGGTTAAATAATGATGTTGAAAATCTACGAGTGCTTGCTTGTTAATAAAATACCTGTTCTAAATGGCTACATGGAATCTGGAACTTAATGTAGAAGACAACACATAGTACTAGGAGTCAAATAACATTTGAAGCAGCTATGGAATGGAAGATGGAGAGGTTTGAGTACAGCAGGGATAAAGCAACACTAAGAGGGGGCGGGGAGTGGTAGTTTGGAACCATGGCTGAGGTTTGAGTAGAGCGAGCGAAGGTGGGGGACATGGGAAAATGTGGTGGTTGAAAACAATGTTTGAATATAGTGAGAAGGGAGTTGAGAAGCGCTTTGTTGTGTTAGCTTATAGATATTGGCTTCCAGAGCTGGCCCAGCCATTAGGCAGGGTGAGCCCATGGCCTCAGGTGGCACTCTTGCAGGTACCCTGCCTTGCCCCTCCGCCAGCAGCAAAGAAGCACTGCCATCAGCGCCAATTTTGGATAAGATCACATCCATTTTATGCGAAATCTCACCTCAAATCAGTGAGATATTGTCTGAAAAAAGCACCATCGCTTCTCTGCCATGGCAAATACGGCAGGGCGTGCAGTGTAACAGCAGGGCAGGGTGCCACTTCCTGTTTTGCCTCAAGCAACAAAATAGGATGTGCTGCCTCTGTTTCTAAAATCTAAAATGTCAAACTGTTGTTCTGTTACTAAAGATTAATCAGCAGACTTTGCATTTATGGGATAAGAGGACAGGTCCTTGTCTGGATTAGAAACTTGTTAATGAGCATGAAGCTGATTATAGGAATAAGTGGACAGTTCTCACAATGGTAGGATATAAGAGGTGGGGTCTGCCAATTATTAATATTGGTAGCAATGCTTTTCAACTTGTTTGTAAATTATCAGGAATATGGGGTGAGCAGTGAGCAAAGTTTTCCAAGTTCTCCCTGTTGCATGTAGAAGCCTGTCAGAAGAACAAATCCATTGAGGAAAAACAAGAGAAATTATCCGAAGCACTTGCTGACCTTAAGGATGGCAGAAAGGAAGAGGCAGACTTGATGGCTACTATTCAAGAGCTCAGAGAAGAATTGATCATAAAAAGTAAAAGTAAGTCACAATCAAAATGGTGATAAAGAATTCTAGTTCTGGAGAGATTGGAAAATGCCATAATATTTGAGAAATGTGTGACAAAGGGCCACATCATGTTAGTTTAACTCCATGAAGATGATTTCCCCATAGTGAAATGTGTAATAAACTGTATGATGTATTTGCCTGTGATTTATAAAAATCTGGCAGCTTATGCAAGTGTCACTTCTGAATAAATGCATTAAAATATGACACTTTTAGGAGCTTTACAAGTGTGTTACATTTAGGGCAATAGAAAGGACTATGACTGCAATCCTTGGCATACTTCTGGATAGATATACATAGGATTATACGGTAAGGCTTGCTTTCTAACTTGGGAAGCTAAATGACCCATCAAAATACTTTAATATAAAAAAACAAAACATTGGTGGGAAAGATGTCTTCATATTAAAGTATTCAGTTGAGTAGGAACAAGCCACATCAAGAAAATGAAATTTTGATGGGGCAGGTGGCTCATTAAATAGCATATATATATTTTAAAATAGCATGGATTAACTCCTCATTAGTAGAATTCAGACGAGGCAGCAAACAAGAGAGGCCAAGATTTGATAGGTTTATCAAATACTTTTTTAAAAAATACAACTTTAGGTTAATGGCATGGATGAAAAAAAATACTGCGTCTTATTTTGTTTAAATCTCAGTTAAAAGCAAGCCCCCAGAAGAAATCATGGAAAGACTTCAAAAGTCTGAAAAACTATTTAAAGAGCGGCTTGGGTTAGAAATACGCAAAACTGGTGGTAAGACTGATGTGTTTATTTCTATAATTTCAGGGTGTGACTAGCATTGTTTTGCTGTAGCAGAATTAATCCATTAACTGCCCAATAAAAAGTGCAACAAGTGTGAACTTGAATAGAAACAGTTTCCCATGCAAGTCTGCCCTAACACCTGTACAAAAGGCTGCTGTAAAAGAGAAAGCCTTTGCCTCCAGCATATACTCGTGTCCTGCAAGTGCATTGTCTAATGGATAATTGGTCCTTTCTGGGTCCTATATAGATGAGTGAGAAGCAGCCACCACAACTGTTCAGTGTTGTCAGTAATCTCATTTTACAGGGGCAGCAGGGAAAAGAGGATTTTGCAATCATGGCAACAAACAGGTTGCTTTCTTGTTCACAAATCAGCTTTCGAGGTGGAACACCCTAGCATTACATCATGTATGATTACGCTATCAGTTTTCTAAGTACCTAAAACAAAATGATGCATGCTTCTTTGGGGGGGGGGTTCATGTTGCCTATCCAATCAATTATCACAGTCTTGGATTGTTTTACTTGCGTACTTCCACAAGGAAGAGGCCAGAAATTGGGGTTATTGTACACATTCTCTCTTCCCTTCCAAATGCACTTTTGATTGAGCAATATACTGTGCTAGGTATATGGAAAACGGGTAGGATGGTGGCATTATATAGATGATAATGATATAAGTCATCAGTTAGGGAGGTATCAGTCATCAGAATAGGAATCCTATTCACTGAAGAGGCACATGATCTAATGAGGCCTCTGCTCATGGAAAGGGCTGGAAATGATTTTTACTAGTTTCCCCTGCAGCCTGAGGCTCCCTCTCACTTGGAGTGGAGGGGCAGGGATTGATGAAACTTGCTTTTTCCCATTCTGTGAACAGGAGCATCCCATGAGCAGAACTCCATCCGTGGATCTCTGAATCCAGCCCCCCTAATCTTCAGACCGTAATTTGAACAAAATAGGATGGCTGGTGCTATCTAGTCTGAGCAGATACATTTCTATGTAATGTGAATCCTTTAACTTGGTAAAAATACAGCAGCAGTTTAAGACTTAGTAAAACGTTGCAGGGACATGAAATGCATGCAAATGAATGTTACCTGACAAAATACTGTTTTTGCCTTCAGTAAGTCATTTGCAGTTTATATTCCGTTGTGTTGACCACAAAGATCTTGAGAAACCATACATACTTACCCTTACCATAAATGAAGAGGGAGCCTATGAAGGTATGTATAAAGTTTCTGGGTACTGTTGCATATCATAGTGGAACTGTTTTCTATAAATCTAATCTCAGATCATCATTCTCTCTCCACACACTGTAAAAAGGAATTAGCGTTTAGATTCTGCTTTAAAAAATCACCTAATCTTTGCAGCAAGAATTGTTACCTCCGGTATATTAAGATTCACTAACTTCATGGTTTGGATAAAGTAGCAACTTATGCAACAACTTATGTTTTTCCCTATTTTCTCCTAGTGATTTCTTGTTTTCCTCCTCTGGACTGTATAGAAGAACTGCAGCAAAAAGTGAGGGAAACCAGCAATTTTTCTGCATTTATTGCTAACGTCAGGAAAGCCTTCATCGCTTTGACTTATAAATGATATGTTATATATGTAAATCTGTCTGGATATCTTTTCTGTTTAAATAAAAGAAAATAGGCATTTATCGTAACTATTTGACTTTCAGATAGAGTTTGAGTTGCACCTGGGCTATGCTACCTCTGCTTTTCACGAAGACAGATCAGATCCTGGGCTCCTCAGATTTGAACAGGGTTGCATTTGCAGATCAAAAAGTTTTGCTTTATTTAGAAGCACCAGTTTCTAGGTTGCCACCCCTCCCCCCGCCCAGGCAGGGCAGATGTCATTTCCCCCTAAAACCTTCTGTTTCATTCAGAGCTGCCCATGGAATGTGGGCACATCAAACTCAGTCTCTGAACAAGGTATAGTAAATGTCTGCTTTCACTGTATAACTCTTAAAAAAACAACCAAAAAATCAGTTTCCCGCCCAGTACAAGCTAACACCAGTCCCATTAAATGACAAATATCAATATTGTGGTTCCTTAACAATGCAATCCTATACATGTCTACTCAGAAGTAAGCTTCAATGAGTGCAGTGTGATTTACTTGCAGTGAACTGTGTACAGCATTGCAACTTTAGTGTTGGTATCACTGCTTCAAAAAAAAATTAAGAAGGAATTTGGTATTACAATTGTTTTTAATTATTTACGATGATGACAATAATTTAACGAATGAAAGTTGAGTTTTATATAATGCCTTTCAATATTTTATTTAGAACATGAAAAAGTTCTAAACAAAGAAAGAGCAGGCACTTAGAGAAGCTTGAATTGATGTCTTGTCAAAGTGAATAAATCCATATTGTTAGTTGCACTTGCAATCTGTCCCAGTTGTGGTTTTTCAGTTTAAAAAGACGTTTCGTCATCTTCATTGAGGCTCCTGGTGGTAGAGGGAATTAATTCTTCCACATATGTAGCAGGGAAAATACCTATTTTCCCATTGAGAGAGCCATACCACCATCCATCCTCTTCCTTCTGGTGAATTTCAATCACATCACCTATTAAAGGAATGTGCATAGTGTTACTTTAACTTCCTTGGTCTAATAAAGCAGATCTTAAACACAAGTTTCTTAAGGAAGCTACATGGCTTTAGAAAGTACTCTGTCTCTATCATCCTTCAAAAGAACAGAAGGGTTTCTCTGTGAAGACTAAACCAGATAAACCATTCTTGAGTATGTATGGCTTGTGCTTTTAAGTGTTCTTCCATATGCATGCTTAGAGCCAAACTAGATGGAGAGTGGACAGGTTTTAGTCCTTCCCCCAGGAGTTTATTTCAGTATAAAGTTAAAACTCTACCCCTGGTTTTGTAGCCAGAAATGCAAGGATTTCAAGCTAGTCCCTCTGTTGGCCACTGAGAACAGGATGCTGGAGTAGATGGGCTTTGGGTCTGATCCAGTGGGACTTTTCTCTTACATTGAGATTAGAAGAGGGAAAATGTTATCGTTACCTTTATTCAAGCAGAGCTCGTCCTCCCTTTCACCGTGGTAATCATATAAAGCTGTACAAGTTCCATACACTGAATCACCATTCTCTGGCGGTAGAGCTGTTGGCTTTGAATTGCTAACAGCTACTGGAAAGTTTGGACAAAAGTGATAATATTTACAGCAGGCTATAACAAATACAGTCTTGTGGTAATAACTAGCTCTTTTAAAACAACAACAACCCAGGTATAGCTCCTGAATTAATTTTTTGAGATGGAGAGATTTGAAAATAGCTTGGATCTGAAGGGCCAGGAGTATTTTGTTCCATTTTAGGTATGTTGACCCCTTTTAAATTATTTAAGAAAACTGATGTTTGATTATACCGTATTTTTCCTTCTATAACACGCAGATTTTTTCTTCTAAAAAGGAAGGGGAAATGTCTGTGCGTGTTATAGAGCGAATGTGTGGTCCCTGGAGCCGAAAAATCATGCAAAAATCAAATCGCGGCGCTGCACGCTGCACTGAGAAGCGAAACCTGAAAAGAGGAAGTGGCTGCTTTCCTGCATTCTGCCTCAGGGTCTTACTGCCCACCCTCCTTTGTTTCGTTGCTGTGTTTGCTGAAACGGAACAAAGAGCAGGGAAAGCCCCTCCCCTCCAGGCAAGCTCCGGTGCTGCTGGGGGAGAGGGAGAGAGAGGGGGGAGGGAGAGAGAGAGAGAGATGGCTGGCTTGGGTGGGGGGAAACTTTTGCCTTTCTTTCCTCCCTCCCGTTAAATCCCTCTCCTGCATTCTTAGCCAGCTGCTTCTCTGCACACCCCTCTAATGTCCCTTCTTTGTTTTTCCTTCGCTCCCCACTTAAAATGTGGTTACAAAGCATGGATCCTCAGGATCTTTGCATTGGGTCACCCCAAATTCACCATCAGATCACATAGCATGTCCATGGCTACAGCCTGCCCCCCCAAAATCACGCACCCACTGTTGCCTGGGGCTGCAATGGTGCAAAAATGTGGTTAAAAAGCATGGATCCACAGGGATTCTCAGGATTTTGGCATTGGGTCACCCCAAATTCACCATCAGATCACATAGCATGTCCATGGCTACAGCCTGCCACCCCAAAAAATCACGCACCCACTGTTGCCTGGGGCTGCAATGGTGCAAAAATGTGGTTAAAAAGCATGGATCCACAGGAATTCTCAGGATTTTGGCATTGGGTCACCCCAAATTCACCATCAGATCACATAGCATGTCCATGGCTACAGCCTGCCCCCCCCCCCCAAATCACATACCCACTGTTGCCTGGGGCTGCAATGGTGCAAAAACGTGGTTACAAACCATGGATCCTCAGGATCTTTGCATTGGGTCAGCCCAAATTCACCATCAGAGCACATAGCATGTCCATGGCTACAGCCTGCCCCCCAAAAATCACGCACCCACTGTTGCCTGGGGCTGCAATGGTGCAAAAACGTGGTTACAAACCATGGATCCACAGGAATTCTCAGGATTTTGGCATTGGGTCACCCCAAATTCACCATCAGATCACATAGCATGTCCATGGCTACAGCCTGCCCCCCCCCCCAAATCACATACCCACTGTTGCCTGGGGCTGCAATGGTGCAAAAACGTGGTTACAAACCATGGATCCACATGGATCCTCAGGGTCTTTGCATTGGGTCAGCCCAAATTCACCATCAGAGCACATAGCATGTCCATGGCTACAGCCTGCCCCCCAAAAATCACGCACCCACTGTTGCCTGGGGCTGCAATGGTGCAAAAACGTGGTTACAAACCATGGGTGCACAGGGATTCTCAGGATTTTTGCATTGGGTCAGCCCAAATTCACCATCAGATCACATGTCTGTGGCCACAGCATGAAGCACAAAAATGATACATCCACTGTTTCATTCAGAATGTTTTTTCCCTTGTTTTCCTCTAAAAACGATGTGCGTGTTATGGTCAGGTGCGTGTTATAGAGCGAAAAATACGGTAGTTTCCATTTTGGCCTGGCAGTTGTACTGCTGTTTTCCCTTTTTGAAGGGAGCATTATTTGCTTCTGGACAGAAAATGTACCCATACTATATAGCTGTACGTGCGTATTTCTAGAACCTGATAGCCCCATTTCCCACCATCATGATAAATTTGAAGGACTGGAGGGTGGCAAGCACTCAGAAGATGCAGAGCCTCACCACGGAGGAACAGGGAAGAATAATCCTATTATTATTCTTTAGAAGACATTTAAAGAAGCCCTGTATAGGGAAGCTTTTTAATGTTTTATTATGTCAGATGGGTGGGGTTCAAATAATAAAATTATCATCATCATCATTACTAACACAATATTTGAGCTGCCAGCAGGCTCAGCTGCTTTTTATGCTTTTAATTTGTACCGAAACTGTGAGAGACATCTTACTAGCTTTCTCACTTGCTCCTCAGCTTTCTACTGTTACAGTGCTACCTCGGTTTTCTAACGTAATCCATTCTGGAAGACTTCCAAGTTCTGAAACGTTTGAAAACCGAAAACTCAATAGCCAACAGCTAGGCCTCAGAATCTTGCACTCAGCGGAAGCCGTGTGACATGTTCGACTTCTGAGGCATGTTCAAAAACTGAAGCGTTTACTTCCAGGTTTACAGTATTCAAAACCCGAAATGTTCGTCAATGGAGACGTTAAAAAACCAAGGTACCATTGTACCAGAATGGCAGCCATTTTGCCAACTATGTGATTATGAGAGAGAAGAGAACCCTAGACTTCACATGCTGATCCTGCAATGGATTGTGTCCTTACCTGGTGGACAACTTCTGTTAATTCCTTCTTCACTGGTGGCCCCTGTGCTCAAAGTTTGCTTAAAACGTTTCTTCTTAACAGGGCAGGTGATTGCCACAGAGTGATGCACACAGTCCTAACAGTTTTGGTGGAAAGAAAAAAACATTGTTAACAGGAGAAATGCTAAAAATTGAATTGTTTTGGGCAAAAGTACTGTACCTAAAGGAACGTGAAAATAAATATACTTGAACAACACAGGGATGCAGTTTGCACATAATGCTAAGCCAAACTATAGCTAAGTGTAAACATGTAAGCATTTGCATACTCTGAACAAACGTTGGCTATTTCACTCTTCCCCAATTGCTAAGATATGTTTTGATAGTCTCCCCCTCCATATGTTATGGTGATTACTGCGGAGAAACCCCAGACAAACAGTTATATTTTCTTACATGAAGCAGCTTTCCACAGGATTCTGTTCCATAATAAGACTGCATCTTTACAAGTAACACTAATAAACTATATCCCTTATCACTTTTGAAGTTGCCAGTAGTACATGTGAAAAGGATCTAGGGGTCTTTGTAGACCACAAACTTAACATGAGTCAACCGTGTGATGCAACAGCTAAATAAATAATGCTGATGCTGATGCTATTGTAGGCTGCAACAACAAGTATAGTGTCCTGATCAAGGGAAGTAATAGTCCCTCTATATTTTGCCTTGGTCAGACTACTGTGTCTAGTTCTGGGCACCCCAGTTTAAACAGAATATTGACAAACTGGAATTTGTGCAGAGGAGGGTGACCAAGATGATCAAGGGTCTGGAAACCAAGCCTTGTGAGGAATGGTTGAAGGAGCTTCGCCTGGTAAAGAGGAGATATGATAGTTATCTTCAAATATCTCAAGGGCTGTCACATGGAAGAGGGAACAAACTTGTTTTGTGCTGACAGAGTTATTCAACAGTGGAATAGACTGCCCTGAGAGGTAGTGGTCTCTCCTTTCTTGGAGGTTTTAAAGCAGAGGTTACCATCTGTAATGTTTGATCTAGTTGACATTCCTGCATTGCAAGGGGTTGGACTAGACCAGTGGTGGCCAAACTTGGCCCTTCAGCTGTTTTTGGACTACTACTCCCATCATCCCTAGCTAACAAGTTTGGTCACAGCTGGACTAGACCCTCAGGATCCCTTCCATTCTATGATTCTAAGTTGTTTTTATAATTATCCCCTGTACTCAGCTCTAGCAGGCAAAATTTCCAGTGGAAAAATGACCTCCCTCCTTCCCGCTGTCTCCCGACCTGATTTGGAGGCTGGCAACGGGGAGAAGCGCGCTTCTCCCCATTGCCAGCTCCACAAGCTGGGGGACAGTGGGGAGGTGGAGCGCCGCCATCCCGCTGTTCCCCGACCTGCTTTGGGCTTCAGGCAGATATCCGCAAGGCGTGGGAGCCCGGCAGGAAGTCGCGCCGGTCTCCCAGGGCTTGCAGAGAGCTGCCTGTTCTGGGGGCTGGGGTCGGGGGAAGCTCGGGCTTCCCCCGCCCCAGCCCTGCGCCTGGGGGGGGGGGATTTTTTCCCCTTTATCCCCCCCCAAAAAAACTAGGTGCGTCCTATGGCCCGGTGTGTCCTATGGGGCGAAAAATATGGTACTTTGAAGAGTAATTAAAAGCTTTTGTTTAGCTCTATTCTAATCATCATCATCATCATCTTTCCCAAATGTATGCTCTTACCAGCAATGACATACTGGTCCCACTAATGGCAGGTGAAAGAACCAGGATGTACAGAAGGCTGTAATAGTTTGTGGGATTGGGCTGTAAAAACATATCCTCCAAATTAGCCTCACACATGTTCCCTAAAAGTGCTTTGACACAGGCCACAACCCTTCAATAGTACCTTTTCCTTCCATTTTGAAATGCAGTTCCTGGGTTCGACTGGTTTGGGCATCTGCTCGATTTCTGCAAGCACAGTCGCCAGCTTGAAGTGGTTTGCATGCAGAAGGATAACTTTCAGAGATGTCTAGTAATACAGATAGTTTTTTTAAAAATAAAAATACTGTTAGTAAAATGGTATTTTGCTTCATGTTGATTTCAGGTGGGGGCAGGAGTTGACCCTAGGGATGGGTGAATGGCAATTTTGATTTCCCTTCGTTTCCCCTTTTTTCCAATCTATGTTCAGTTCAGTTCTCCACATTTTCACATGTTTGCACATTTTTCCTAATACACTCATGTTTGTTTGCAAGCTTGCCTGTTAAAAGATATTTTTTTGCAAAGCAATTTTCCCAATATAATTATTTTTTATAAATTGTTTGCAGTAATATATGCATTTGTAAGCACACTTTATCCTACTTACATATATGAATTTTTGTACACATGATTTGGTTGCATTTCCATAATTTACAGAAGTGAATTTTGAAGGATGGATGTGTTTTGGTTTACATCCTGTTTTGGAAAATGCAGATTACATAGGTTCACCTTTAAATGCAAACTGAAACAAATTTCTGTACCATCACTAGTTGACACACACAATCAGACTTCCAGTTTAAAATGTACTATAGTACTTCTCTTATTGTCTCTTGTCCTAAAATAAATCACACCCAATTTGGCAGGTTATTCTATTCCAAACCTGCCCAGCTGATTTTCTAGTGATTGTTTGAGGCATAGGCATTAGATATTAGTTGTCAGGGGTTCAGGAGCAGAGACACAGGAGATGGAGCAAATGGAGAGTGAGGAGGAATCCGAGGGGGGTGTAGGCAGTGACAGTGGTCAGAGAGATTCCACGAGTCTCCAGCGAATCAGAAGATTCACAGAAAGGAGCGCCGATGGCCAGGGCAAGGGGGGTGCCAAGGGGGAAACCCCAGAAGGAAGGGGCCAGCGGGGACTCCCTGAGCAGCAGTTGGAAATCAGGACCAGCTTCCCCACCAGAGCGCAGTGGGGGGGAGGAGTCCCAGGCATCGGGACCAGTGTTCTCACTACCAGCGAGAGGAGATGAGTCAGGATTGACCACGCCCACATCGGAGAGCGGGGAAACGGTCAAGAGGAAAGTCACAGGCTGGGCGCGTGCGCCAAGTTCAAAGGTACAGGCAGGTAGCCCGGATAGGGAGCCAGGAAAGCTGGATTTGAAATGAACAAAGTAAGCCCAGGCTTTAAAAGATTTTATAAAACTAATTTACAGATTACGGTCAAAAAATGTTACCTCCTCAAGCTGCTCAGTGATATCATTCTGATTCTTTGCATCTGAGAACTGTGGAGATTCTGTATAAGCATTAAGCATTCGTTCCAGACCTTTAAAAAGAATATTGAAGGAATAACCATTTATAAAAGATTAAACAATCTGTACTATAGTGTTTTTCCCCACACAGAGAACATTTGCTAATCTTTCATGCATATGTCTCTGGGAAACAAATGCTTCATAAAATGTTTCTGGAAATCAACTGCAAAGTGTTATAGTGCCATTAGAAAACTCCCAGGACATATTTATTTATATTAAAAAATTAAGAGCTGCTTTTTGGCTCAATAGGCCACAAAGTGGTGTACAATCATATTGTGATAAAGCAGACAAGGTAATAAAAGACGCAGTCATCTGGAGGACCCAAGATGATCAACTGTTCAAGGAGAACAAATTAACCTAAATTAAATACTGCCTTTATTAACTTTCAAAATGGCAAGAAGGAAGAGGCTAGCCAACCTGGACTATTAAGTGGGCAATTCCTCTGTTAGCGAAGGGTGACTTGTGCATTTATTGTTTGCTTTCGTTTGCTCGCTATCCACCACGGAAGATGCAACAGGTTGCCAGTTGTTAAACCCTAAATGGCTTAGGCCCCAAATATACAAAATACCATCTCCATCCCTACTGGCCCTTTTTGTTAAAACACATCAGAAGTATGAGGAATGGCAGCCTGAGAAGGCTTTTTCTGTGGCAGCTCCAAAATTATATACAGTCGTACCTTGGAAGCCAAACGGAATCCGTTCTGGAAGTCCATTTGACTTCCAAAACGTTAGACTCCCAAGGCAAGGCTTCTGATTGGCTGCAGGACCTTCCTGCAGCCAATTGGAAGCCGCAGAAGCCCTGCCGGACGTTCAGCTTCCAAAAGAACATTCACAAACCAGAACACTCCCAGGTTTGCGGCATTCAGTGTGGAATGTAAGAATGCAGTCAAACGCAACATTGCTAGAGTAGAGATGAAGGTTGTCTCAGTCCTTCAGCCAGAACGTCCTGCTTTCCAGGACTGAAACTTCCTATGTGTAACGAGATGGGCGTGGCCTCTCCTGAAGTAGAAAAGAATCACAGGCTGGCGATCATCTTGTTTCTATCAATGTCATCAGCACTACTAAGATGCACCCTTGGCTCCAGGCCAAGAGAAGAAAAGGGGGGCTTTCTCTCATAAGGAGATAGTCACCACATTTAAACTATGTTATAACCTTTTAAAAGTCTGCCTTCTGGGTACCTTTGTGTGAACAGATGATTTACTTGTAAGTGTTTTATACTTTACAGAAGACTGCATAGCATCTTATTTTAGGAGGGATTAAACAGGAAAAATACCAGGAAATATTTACAGAGACTCTTAACGAGTCTGAGCAAGCTATCTGCTGTGCGTGTGTTTAAAAAAGGGGAATGTTAACTCTGCTGATTTTGTTGAACTTGTAAAGACAAGTTGGGATAGGATATCTTAGACAATATATCCTCCCCCGCATCCCTAAACATTCCCACATTCAGGAGCTAAAGTGTTTGTCCACCAAGGTACTGTACCGCCCCACAGAGATGCATCTAGCATCTTCATTGTACAGCTCTCACATTGGGCTAAAGAGATCTCTTTCCCCTGCTCTTTGAAAATTAAGCTGTTTTGTGGAACCATCTCATACTGTTTTGTACACTGCACTGTTCCATTTGGAACGCTTTTGTGTGCATTATAATTGTAATGGTTTTATCTGTTTTTATAACTGTATAATCTGTTATTGTAACTCCACCCTGGAATCCTATGCTGAAGGGCAGGTAAGAAGTTTTATAAATAAGTATAGGTAAATAACAGGGACGCGGGTGGCACTGTGGGTTAAACCTCAGCGCCTAGGACTTGCCGATCGCATGGTCGGCGGTTCAAATCCCTGCAGCGGGGTGAGCTCCCGTTGCTCAGTCCTAGCGCCTGCCAACCTAGCAGTTCAAAAGCACCCCCGGGTGCCAGTAGATAAATAGGGACCGCTTTATAGCGGGAAGGTAAACGGTGTTTCCGTGTGCTGCGCTGGTGCTGGCTCGCCAGAGCAGCTTCGTCACGCTAGCCACGTGACCCGGAAGTGTCTCCAGACAGCGCTGGCCCCCGGCCTCTAGAGTAAGATGAGCACACAACCCCAGAGTCTGTCAAGACTGGCTCCTACGGGCAGGGGTACCTTTACCTTTATAGGTAAATAAGCTGTGTGTTGAAGGGCTAACAATGCACATAGCTTCCTTACACATTTGTCTTCAATTCCAGGGGAATTGGTTTTAGTCTATCAATCTATGGACTCTTGTCTAGGCCAGTTTTCTCTAGAAGCAATGTCAGGGATTGAATGGTAATACTCAATATATCAAGGCATACAGGCGGCATTTCAAGGCACCTGCTTTGTCTTGTAACGCCTTCTCCAAGTCCTTTTGAACACGTAGTACTTTGGCTTTGACGGAAGCCTGTCTCCTCTCTTTTTCGATGAGGCTCGTAGCATCTTCCTCCTTTTTGCAGGAAAATAAACCCACGTTTTTAGACATGCAGTTCAGATGGAAAAGAAAAAATGCATCCAAGCAGGAGGGTGTTTATTAGAAGTGCAGAAGTACAATGAAGCCTGCTTGACTCTAAACTCAAGCACACATTGAGTGTTGACACTGACACGGTCTGCACAAATCAAGTCCAAGTGACAACATGGTTGACTTCACCGTGGCTTCATGCACCACAAAATGTTTCAGTATTTAGTCTCAGATGAAAAAAAAGCAACACTGACGGCAATAGCTCAGTTGGTAGAGCATACAACTCTTAATTTCAGGGTTGTGGGCTTGAGCCACAAGTTGGGCAAAAGAATCCCTACTGCAGGGAGCTGGAATACATGGTCCCTTGTGGTCCCTTCCAACTCTACAATTCTCTGATTCTAAGGCAAGGCAGTGATCCATCAAAGCACTTAGACCCCGAGAGCATTTTCTTAGAAAAGGAAGGTGAATGTACTATCAGCCAGAATTTATGGGTCTCATGGTATTCTGGCAATCACAGGTGAGGACAGTAGAGATTAGCAAGCACTAAACTAACCTGTATATTCTGTCCAAGACTCTAGTTTTCTGAGAGGGCCACTTAGCAGAGGTGGTAAAAGGTAGCAGACCAGGCCCAACATCTTTCTAAAGTAGACATTGGGATGTTCTGTTGCCCACAGGCATCAACTGTCCTGCACTCAATCTTTTTGCCCTCCACACTGGCAACTGGGGCAAGCTGGTCCTACTTAGAATATTACAGATTTGCCCTGGGGCTTTCAATTCCTGATCCCTACTCAAGTCTCCAGGCCCCAAGCAATGCAGTTAGAATAAATCAAATAGTGTTATTTAGTCAATATTGGATTGTGCTAAATTATTATTCTCAATATGAAATAATTTGACTGCACGCATGCAGCGATATTATAAGTCGCTCGGCAAATCGCCATTTCTAGTAACAGAACTATGTGAGGTAGCATACAAATGTTCCTTTTGCAGAACTTCCTTTCCCTTTATCTTGAAATGTTAGTTTTATGGTGCAACAAAGCAAGGGTGGTACATCAGAGGAAGCAGACATTCTATGAAATTATGCACAAACATGGGTGTTATCAGAAAGATGATTTGAAAGAAGGTTCGTTAAAAATCAGTGAAAGGTTTAACACACCTCTGATTCTGTCTGGCCCCCAAAACTAATGAACAGGGTAATTATCTTGGAATTCTGATGCTTGCCCAGTGTGTGTGTGTGTGTGTGTGTGTGTGTGTGTGTGTGTACATGTGAACACAGCCCTACAGTTTCCCCCGCAAAGTCTTTGACACATAAAAAATTGAAATATGTTCCCAGCTCAGTTGAATAATAATAGTTACAGACAATAAGCTTATCCAGATCCATTATTTGGATACTCCAGTTCTGCTTATCATATTGTGCTTTTGCAATGCATAAGCATAATTGCTGTGCCAATAAAACCTTGTGATTAAGTGGCGTGCAAAGCGACAGTGCTGAAAAAGCAGCTCTCTGTTGCTATTGTATTATAGCTTAGTAATTGCATGATGTTGGATTCCTCCATATAGACAGTCACAGAGAAAGTATAATAGTCAAGAAGGCACGCGCTGTGGCTTTTGGCTCTGTGGAACTTAGTTTCTGATTTATGTCAACTGCTTCCTCTGTGTGGATAAAGCACTGGCAGCACCCGTTGATTTGTGATCAGTCCTTTGTGAAGCAAAAACAGTAGTGACGCCAAATTATTACAAGCCCTTGAATGTGGCTTGGCTGCTTCAGATGCTCCACAATTGGGGTGTTAATTTAGAACTTGCATTATGAGCTGAACATGGTTGCAATGGCATTTATTGCAAGAGAGAACAAAACAGTGTTCAGGTACTCACAAACCTATTTGCAACCTGTAGATCAATATTTTCATAGTATCTGTTTATTAATACCCAAACCGCTTCTCAATGTTTTGTCCCACTCTTGCAGCACACTCCTGATTTTTACAAGATGTGGGCCATGGGTAAAGCCTGAATATTCCATGTGTGCTCAGTCACGGTAAAATGCACGTACCATGGTTTATTCATATATAATGTTAGCATGCCAGCATAGGACCTTGAGAAGCTGCCCTGTACAGTGGTACCTCGGGTTAAGTACTTAATTCGTTCCGCAGGTCCGTTCTTAACCTGAAACTGTTCTTAACCTGAAGCACCACTTTAGCTAATGGGGCCTCCTGCTGCTGTCGCGCCACTGGAGCCTGATTTCTGTTCCATTCTGAAGCAAAGTTCTTAACCCGAGATATTATTTCTGGGTTAGCAGAGTCTGTAACCTGAAGCGTATGCAACCCGAAGCGTATGTAACCCGAGGTACCACTGTACTAGGTCAGACCATAGGACGATCTAGCTCAGTTTTGCCCACAAATGATTGGCTGAGGATATCCAGGTTTGCAGACAGGGGACATTCTCATCCCTAGCTGGAGATGCCAGAAATTGAACCTGTGCAATACAGGATGCTCTACCACTGGACTACAGGGCCAGCATGCCCATCTGGGCCACCAAAGTACTGGTGTGCTAATCATACACTTGAACGGGCCAGCACACATGATAAGAGCAGTCCTAAGGAACAGAAGAGGCTGGAGGTATGCAGATAGGAGCAATCTTGAGAAATGGGATCACGGATGGCAAGAAATCTATTCAGTTCCCATATTAATTGTTTCCCCCATTTACTTTTTTGCCAAATTGGTACCTGTCATTCACCCTGACAGGGAAAGTAAAGTGCCGCAGTTAGACACTGGTGAAATCAGAGCAAAACCTGCGTACCACTGGGTAGCTGGCTCTCAGTTTTATAGTTTACACAGAATGCACCAAGAGGCATGCCATTACACTTCCTCCAGAGGTTCCTACAGCAGTCAGTAGTACTGGGTGATATTTTGCTTTCAACATCATGATATAGCATTGGCTAAATATTGCGATATACTGATATGTTACGATGTCTGAAATAAGGATGGAGCTACGTAGAGGCATAGGCTGGCTTCAGTTTTTACTGCAATGTGGTTTTCACTGGCCAATGCTCTTGTGATTTGTTGCTCCCTGAAGGAGGTGGGGGAGAGCTGAGCCAGCAGAGCTAACGGGCTGCAGGAATCAAAAGAAGCATTGGTTCGTTCCATGCTTTTTCCTACATTGTGATTTTTGCATAGCACACATGCAAACACAAACATCCTTATTCGCTATATATTGCCAGGTCAAAAACTATGAAACCAATATCACAATATGGACTTCACACTGGGTTTGGACAATATATCGTTAAATTGCCCAGCCCTAGCAGGCAGTTCCCATTGCCATACAAACATTGCCCGTCATGATGATAAGCATCTCTGTAGTGCACTTACATAATAGTCTGTTAATAACAGCTCCAGCTTGGTCTCTGTAGCAGGCACGGACATTTCTTCTCCTAACATCTGTGTGTCCTTGTGTGCATCAACTTCACTGACCGCATTATGAAGCCTTGTGTGGCACTAGAATAAGGACAAACAAGATTCAATATGAAAAGAAGCTCTAATAATATTTAGATGGAAGTGAACAGCGCTTGGAATGAACTAGTCCCATTGAACAAAGTTCACTAATGTGATGGGATAATGAGCTGCTTGTGCGTAAAAGCTGAATCCCTCAGAGCTTTGCATAAGTCTCAAAGCTCTGCCTTTACGGGAGCCCTCAAAGCATGACTCCCTCAATTGCTGGCAGAATCCGTCCGTGGACGCTTCCGGAATTTACGCCAACATAAGAGTTCCTTAACGGAAACTCTACGTCTGGATTCTCTGCGTGACAGTTTCCTGCGCGGAGTGGGCATCCCCAGCGGAGGTCCTGAGCCCTCCCCGCTGTTCTCACTGGAAGCATCTTGGAGCCATCCCTCCGCCTGAGTTTCTGCAGGAACTCTCCCTCTCCCCCTGCTGGTTCCTTCCTCAGCATCTGAGGGTCCCTTAGCCTCCTTGAGCCCTTCCACCACCTGACTCTCCGATGGCAGTTCCCTGACAACTAACTAGTTCAAAAACTACACCTGAAAGTAGTACTTGTAAATGTCAGGTGTTCTAAAGGTGAATAAAGTTCAGTTTGGGGGTAGAGCTTTGAATGATTTATAGTTCATCTTCATGTTCATTACTTTTGCCCTCGCCATCCACCAGCAGGAGGCCCGGACTCTTCACTTTCATTTTTATTAAAAAAAATCAACCAAACATTTCTAAAGAAAGTTGCAAAGCTAAATGTGGCAGGAACGGTCTAAGGCTTATTAGGCTATTGCTAAAGACACTAAGTCAGCCACTGTTGCTAAGGAATCAGAAGGAATCTGAGGCATTTCCTGCACCTGTTCCTGGACCTGTACTTCTTGCTGCAAGCTATTCAGGTTAGAAGCGAGAAATGCCTCACATTCCTTCTTTCGGATTCCTTAGCAACAGTGGTGCTTTGCGCCTCTAACAGCTGTGTAGGTGGCAGAAATAAAACAGAGTAAGTCTTCTATTATGGAAATACAATTATGGGGAAAGTTTAACCTGCTTACATTCTGTCTGTCAGACATCTTATTACTTGCGTGTGGCCTCCGATTTGCTTTTGGACTTTGGTTCAGCATACTGGCTGGTAACATTCTGAATGCTGAAAAAATGTATGCCAAGGACAAACTTTTTATGAACTAAAAGGTTCATTTGGATGAACTGGAACTGAACCAGTTCATTTTGAAAAACAACGTTCTTGAACTGGAAACAGTTCCTTTTTAAAAAGGAACTTTCTAACCACTGGAGGTGAAAAATCCTAATATTACATACCGCAATTAGGTTCTGTGCCAAACTGGAAAGATGCTGGCTGTAACAATTTAATGTATTGCACAGAAGATGCAGTCGCTCCTTTTCGAGTTCTAGGATGCTCTGTTTAAAGGAAGGGAGGAAGCCATTACCACACAAAATGGGCAATCTGCAAGGATTTGCTGCACACAGAGCCACCAGAGGAACCCCGTCCCCAATCCAGACTATGCAAAAATAGCTCCTGCAAATGAGAACCCACCACATCCTAAGACAATCTGCTCCACTGCTGAACAGCATTACCAATAGGAAGTGTTCCTAATATGTCTCCCAAAACCTGCCCTACAATTTCCTTCCATAGTTTCTAGTCATGCTACAACTATTATTTGGAGCGCAATTTCTGTTCTCATCCTGAAGCAAAGTTCTTAACCCGAGGTACTATTTCTGGGTTAGAGGAGTCTGTAACCTGAAGCGTATGTAACCCAAGGTACCACTGTACTATCAACCTAGGTAAAGGTAAAGGACCCTTGGATGGTTAAGTCCAGTCAAAAGCAAATATGGGGTTGCGGCACTCATCTCGCTTTCAGGTCGAGGGAGCCGGCATTTGTCCACAGACAGCTTTCCAGGTCACATAGCCAGCATGACTAAACTGCTTCTGACGCAACGGAACACTGTGACGGAAGCCAGAGTGCACGGAAACACCATTTACCTTCTCTCTGCAGTGATACCTATTTATCTACTTGCACTGGCGTGCTTTCAAACTGCTAGGTTGGCAGGAACTGGGAAAGAGCAATAGGAGCCCACCCCATTGCAGGGATTCGAACCACCGACCTTCTGATCGGCAAGCCCAAGAGGCTCAGTGGTTTAGACCACAGCGCCACCCACATCCCTACTATCAACCTACTCATTACATCGCACAGGTACTTAGGACCCCCGTGAGTGGAAAGGGTGTACCCAAACAGCCATAGGTACACATGTGAAGCGCATGATTCTCCCTCCACTGAAATCAACCAGTTTTAAAAGTGTTTTACTTTGGCTGCATTGCACCCTTCGTCTCTTTTATGTAGGTGTTCCTTTAGCTGAAGAATGCTAAAAGGCTTGGAGCAGAACTCAGCATGTGATTAAAAATACAGTAACTCTGTGGAGGTGGTGATGCTTAACAGCATTTAATTAAATTTCTGCTTCTAGAAAAAAAATGATTGAGTATGAAATTTATGGCCAATCTGTTGATGCTTTTTTGGGGGTGGGAGGGTGTTTCTTTAAAAAGCCTCTTTGATGAATTACATTTCATTACGTTTCAAGTCAGATTATAACGTTGTCTATGACAAACCAGATGTTGCAGCTTTGTTGGGTCTACAGATTTTGCCATGGGGGGGGGGTAAACGTCCACACTGACCCCATGGGTCACATTCAGTGACGCTTCTGAGCCTCTCTCCTCCCACGCCGTGTCATAGTCATGGCAGTGAGTGCTGTTTTCCACCCCCAGGCAACACACTAGGCCAAAGTATAGCTGAGCTCAATGCAGCAGCAGAAATGACCAGGGATCACCAGCAAAGAGGCTGAGATCTCCTCTCCAGGAGCCCAAACATTTGCTTCTTCATAAAGCTTCGCTTACGGTTAGGTGCAAACTGGGGCTCTGTGTGAGCCTCCACCCTTTTGAGATGGCTGAGAATCAAGCAATTTCAAGGCTAGATTAAATTGCTTGGTGTGCTGGTGCCAAAGGGATATCTTCCCTTAAGAAACTAGAAAATACAGTGGTACCTCGGGTTAAGTACTTAATTCGTTCCAGAGGTCTGTTCTTAACCTGAAACTGTTCTTAACCTGAAGCACCACTTTAGCTAATGGGGCCTCCTGCTGCTGCCGCGCCACCGGAGCATGATTTCTGTTCTCATCCTGAAGCAAAGTTCTTAACCCGAGGTACTATTTCTGGGTTAGCAGAGTCTGTAACCTGAAGCGTATGTAACCCGAGGTACCACTGTAGAAGCAGCCCCAGAGAAGCCGGGGAAACCCAGCCAGATAGGCAGGACATAAATAACAAAATCATCATCATCATCATCAAGCAATTTCAGTGGATGTTGCAGGACTGACTTTCTTATTCCCCGGGACGATTTGCTATGCTAGCATGGGGTGACAAATGCATGCGCAAACATATCAAGCTGTGTCATTCTGAGGATATGCCAAGTCAGCAGTGCTCCAGGGTTTTATACAGCCTTCTCTGGAGATATGCCAGAGATGGAGCCTTGGACATACCTCTGAGTTCTGGTCTGATTCACCTGGGGTTGTCTATTCTAAATGGCTCCAGCCTGAGGCCTTTCTAGTTTTAGAGTTGGGGAACTCAACCTGGAACCGTCCTGCTTGCAGAACATGTGCTCAAATCTTGAGCTGCATTTTGATCTGCAGCTCCTCCCTTTAATGTTTATAACTTCCAAGAGTAGACCTCTGCTCCCAGGACCTTGATTTCCCCCCCTTCCCCTTCTCGAACACACAGCTGTAAATCAGGAGGTACCTCACTGTTCTCACTGAATTGCAAATCAAAATAAAAAATGGATGGCAGTGCAGAAATGAGGCTTGTTTATATTCAAGGGGAAGTGTCAGAATGAAAATGTACAACAGCACAAGAAAAGAACCTCAAACGACTTGCCTGGTGGCAATTTTCTAAAGTGCTTTCCCATTTCAACCTAGTTTTACAGGCGGCTAGATTCTTGTCATAGTAATCTTCATCGTCCTTTGCCAGTTTTGTCGCAGATTTTTCCAGGTTTCTGAGCAACTGAAATGAAAATATAAATGCAAGTTGTTTTAAAAAAGAGAAAGATGATTGACTTCTCTCACCAGAGGCATTGTTCTCATAGCTGTGTTGGAAGGGGCAAATTATCTTCTATTTATGCACCTGTGAGGTCAGGAGAGGTAAGGCCAACAGCTTAACAGCGTGCTATGTGCATGACAACATGCAGAAAACTGTGTTTTGTGTGTAGCAAATCATGAGTCTTTGCTTCACAATGCTGAAAGTCACCTTCTCCCCTCAAAGACATAGATTGACTCCCCTCAAATGACATAGATTGACTCTTGTCATTTTATCTAGCAGCCTGGCAGGACCAATGCTTCAGAAAAGTAGGCTGTTATTATCGTTACTACTTTTATAGCCCAACGTTCAATTCAATAACCTCACACATGGCTCTTGTCCACCATTTTATCCTCATAAAAACCCTATGAGATAAGCTGGGGAGAGAGATAGTAACTGACCCAAGGTCATGTATGGAGCTTCACCATCAAGCGTGGATTGGATTGGGGAAGAAGAAAGGAGGGAGGATAGTGAGGATAAGTGGTAAACTTATATTCTTATAATTAATGTTTCAGTATGTTTTTATATACGTATGTTGGAAGCCATCCAGAGTGGTCAGGGCTACCCTGTCAGATGGGTGGGGTATTATATTATTATTTAAAAAAATTGGATGCCCCAATTTTCATCAGAGAAATGTTGAAGTGTATGGAATCTGGGTCTCTCTGGACCTAGTCCAGCCCTCTAACCATGCCACCACACTGTCTTCATGATTTGTCATCTACTTTAGCTTCTACTGTGGAGGAGATTGCACTGCATCATGTGACCTAATGCTCTTGGCCCAGGGGACACTGGGAATTTTCCTGGGGACACCCATTCTCTTACACACAACCCACATGGTTGTAGGCAGGTAATCTGGCTGTGTGGAAACCAAGAGGCAAGCGCTTGTCTGAAGATTTACCTTCCTTTTGGTCTTTGGTGAAGCCAATGCTTGGGAGCTCTCTGTTTCACGGAAGAGTGCTTCATGGTTCTTGGTTAGCTCCTTTAATTTCTTCTTGGCCTGCCACCAAACACACAGAAATCAATTGGGATGTGAGGGGTTGAAGGAAACTCCATATTTTTCAAGCTGAGCTGGGGATCAAACTGAGTAGGGATCTCTCATAGACAATTTATTACTTGATGTCGTGATTATTGTTCTCTGCCCAGACTCGTCTTTCACTGACGGAAGGGGTTAGGGCGCGACTCTGACAGTGGGTAAGATGTCATTGTCTTGGAATGGCGAGTACGGCATATGGTGCAAAGGAGATATCAGGCAGAGGACAAGTGATGGCTTCTCATTATGCTGCTCTTGAGCACATAAATTAATCCTTGTGTTCATAAGCTCCACAAATGGTGTAGATCTAAAGACCTCCACCGAGATTCAGTGGCAGCAAACTGATCTGCACAGGCTCACCAACAGCAACCTGGGCTGGAATTCCTGGGAAGTCTGTATCTTCTTCACCTGTGTCACAGAGGTCACGCCATGCATTTAAAGCGCATGGCTTCCTCCCAAAGAATCCTGGGAATTGTAGTTCCCTCCTCACAGAACTACAATTCCAGGCACCCCCTCAAATTGAAGTTCTCAGGATTCTTTGAGGGAAGCCATGTGCTTTAAATTCAGAGGGGATGCGACCAGAAACTACTCGCAAATATGTACACACACACACAATCATTTTTAACTTTGTTGATCTGGTCTGGAACAGCAAAGATGGGCACCACAGATCTATACAGTTTCAAATGCCTGCAAGCAAAATTTGGGGTGCTGGATACCTTTGTAGTTGATAGAAGCACAGGAAGGTGCCTTGCACCACAAAAATGGTACACAGCTTTGTTGTTCCATTGGGAGTGAGGGGAAGGAGAAAGTTCTATAGCCAAGTAGAAGAAGACTTTTTTTTTCATGCAAAAGGACCCATCTTCAATCATGGTAAGACAACTAAAGATTCATTTGTGAAGCTCTGGAGAGCCACTGCCAGTCAGTGTAGACAATATAGAGTTAGATGGACCAGTGGCTAGTGTAAGGAAGCTTCCTATGCTCCATTTAGCCTATAGATCATATCCTTTGCTGTTTAATGCTCATACAGATGATACCACATGGGGCTGCCTTTCCTCTCCATAGATGGGTCTTCAAACTATCAGCATTCTAGCATAGCTAACCAATGCCTTTTATTTCAAACCATGGGACATAATCTAATCAAGCACTTCTTAGCCCCCTTCGTGTAGCTGAATTCAACGGGACGCGGAAGAGTTTCCTGTGGGTTGATCTTGACATGGTACCTTTGCAACGACGAAAAATGGAAACTTGCCTTTATTTGTTGGCGCCAGTTGCCGGTCACCAGGTCCGCTGCCTTCGCAACTGTATTATCTAGCTTATGGACGAGAAACACAACGACATTTGGGAAGCATATCATTGCTTGCTTGCTTGCTTGCTTGCTTGCTTGCTTGCTTGCTTATTTATTTATTTATTTATTTATTTATTTATTTATTTATTTATTTGATTTAACCATAACTTCCCCAGGGAGGCGACAACCATAAAATGTACAATTATATATAAAAAAAACCCAACCATGAGACATCGAAATGCAAAAAACAATTAAAAGCAGTTACCGTATTTTTCACCCTATAGGACGCACTTTTTCCCCTCCAAAAATGAAGGCGAAATGTGTGTGTGTCCTATGGGGCGAATGCAAGCTTTCGCTGAAGCCTGGAGAGCGAGAGGGGTCGGTGCGCACCGACCCCTCTCGCTCTCCAGGCTTCAGGAAGCTATCTGCAAGGCTTGCGAGCCCGGCGGGAGTTCCCGCGGGCTCTCCAGGCTTGCGGATAGCAGCCTGTTCTGGGGGCTGGGGGGGGGGGAATAATTTTTTTTATTCATTTCCCCCCCAAAAAACGAGGTGCGTCCTATGGGCCAGTGCGCCCTATAGGGTGAAAAATACGGTACCTATATAAAAATAAATGCAAACACTTGAAAGACAATTCCATATATAAAAATGGTTCTAGTACAGACACATGTACAGTACAGATCTTAACTTGTTGAAAGAGGAAGGTCTTTCAACAGAGATAGTTCCCGCCTAATATGTAACAGGAGGGAAATCCAAAGGTCTGGAATGGATCTAATATGAAGATGGTATCTGCAAGGCGCCCTCTCCTGCAGAGCACAGTGATGGATTGGGTAAATGAGGGGTGAGACTATATGGCTTTCTTCCATTATCAATGTACAGCCTAAGAAAATCTAGTCAGATTGGTGCCTTTTAAGGAAAGTCGGAATCTAAAGATTTTAAAGGAAATATATATATATTTATGGCAAGTGGACAATAATATTAGCATCACACCAGATTTGTAAGAGGCCCTTTGCAAAACCAAATCCTCATAGACTTAGGTTGTGATCCTGCTCCTGCTGAAGCAACCAGCAATCAGAAGCCATTGACTTTAACAATGCAGAACTGCAGCCTTACTTAGAAACAGAACTTTGTGCATTATGCATCATCACCTGCACAGACATTGCACCAGATCATCAGAAAAGCAAGGTTATTTGAACTCACTGCTTTTTTCCTCTTCTCATGCTCCTCCAGGACGTGATTTGTTGGACTTATAGCTTCCATCTGAATGGCTTTGCCAAGTTTCCTGGGCACAGAACATAAAACATATACAGCTGCTGCATTAACATTTGCCTTCCGAAAAATTATTTGCTAGACAACCGCCGAGGGAAATGCAGTAAATATTCTCCATGCAATCCCAGAGTAGGCAATAAAAACTGCCATGTTGATTGTACAGGTTTTAAAACCCTCCCAGCTCTCAGTGGACTTTGAATAATGGACCAGACTGTACTTACTTGTGCAAATCGGAGGCAGATTTCATCCCTTCAGAAACACATTGCCAGGCACTGCAAATATAACTGAATGGAGACCAAACAAACAAACAAACAAAAGGCGGGGGGGGGGGGAGGAAAAAGGAAATATAGTATACACATTTATTCTTACTTCAACATGTCTGCTAAAAATCTGGTCTCAGACACAATACATTTTAACAGTTCTGCATGGAGATTTACATAGGATGCCATTTTGTGCAACTAACTGGCGATCAAACTCAATCCACAACGGTTGTTTTGCAAGAAGAATTGCAGCTGTTCGGCAAGCCACTGTCACCTTAAAAACACAGAAGATGACTTTAAACTTGTGCCAGTCATTTTAGAGAAAAGACAAACCTGGGAACAGCTGCCCCGTTCTATTAGATGTTGGGGATTCCACTGACCTCCCCCCCAACACCCCATTCTATTGTTGAGAATGTGGCAGCAGCATCTGTGTGGCAGCATCCCCTCAATACATATGCCTAGCTCAGAAGGCAGACCTTTTGTTGAGCAAGGAGTTTCCATTGTTGGGCACAGAAGGGCAAAGGACCAGGTGCACTTCTGGAGCTCCATCTGCCATAGGAAGCAATGGGAGCCTCATGTACGTCCAGGGCTCTAGACTACGACTTTCCATGACAGAGGAAAAAGAAAACCCCATTGGAGCAACTGGGGGCTGGGTGGGAAATGATGTCGCTTACCTGACCTTCATTTTGCCCAACGCTTTGGTGAGCTTGTGGGCCAATTTATCCAGCCCTTTGCCATATGTGATCTCCAAATCAGCCCTGCCAACAAGGAAACCAGAGGTCATGATGCAAGCAGCTCCTTGTATCTCGACAGCAATGATCTGTCATTTTGGAAGTATATTCCTACTCTTCCATGCTGACCCACAATTCACGTCACTCAGCAGTGCCATAACCACTCCTAAGTGCTCTGCTAATGCACCATCATGAATCAGTTATGTCCTGTTTGCCTTCAACATTCATGTAATTTACCCAAGAAAATTGTTTAGCAATACTCAGCCACTCTTGCTGGCTTTTATTAGAATTTGATTTATCAATCAATGCTCTTCAAATGAGGGGTGTGGCAGGGCAAAGATAGCAGAGAAACCAGAGGACAAGGCCTGACACCAAATTAAAAACAATGAGCTCAAATGACAAGCTTTCCAATTCTCTGGTGCAGAAATGGCACATTAAGGTGAAATGTGTGCACAAATGGATCTGTTTTCTGCACTGGTTCATACATGTACTGTACTTAAATCGACTTCTTACACATCATTTAATAGATGCAATTAAATGTTCAAACTGACATCACTCAAGTGCATTGTCTTTTGAGGTGAATTGAACAATGTATTTGTGCACTGCCTAATCTGCAATGGCTCACTCACACATACACCGTGCAGGCAATAACACTGGTCACCAACACAGTGCCTGTGGGCACCAGTGAGCCCACCAGTACCTTGTACGTTGCCCTCAAAAAGGTCTCAGTAAATCTCCCTTCAAAAATCCACAATACACATGAGACTGTTTACTCTTCCTGCTCCACTCCTGCTTGCCCCAAGTCTCCTTAAACATGCCAACATTTGACTGAAGGTAATAATTTGATTACTTCCATCCCTTCTGTTCTGAAGGAAGTGGTGCAAATAGCTTTTCTCTGGGAATGTGGCGATGACTGATGTAGATGCTTCCTTAGCTCCCATTGACCGAGGGATGGCATGCTCACACCATTTTGTGGTCCTATTTTCCAGCTCTTTAGATGCGGCAGCCATTTTCTGTTTAAGCCACATCCCCACTGCAGCCATTTTGTAGCTGGCACCCAAGGCACTTTCTCAAAATTCCAAAAAGGTTGGAGACCCCAGCATTAGTCAAAGGGGCACCAAGTAAATATTCAGGAGAGGAAACCATCGCTTGGTAGTAGAGCACACACTTCATAGGCAGAAGTTTCGTGAAATATACTCAGAGTCGCAAAGTGCTCTCATGCTCTTTATTCAGCTCATAGTGGTGAGGAGGAATGAATGAAAGTCCCCTCAAGGTATCTGCTTTATATACATTATTTACACAATGGGCTGCACATGATTGGCTAATTCCGGAATTCTACTGTAAGCCAATCAGGTTGTGGATTCACTTAAATCTGGAGCATGATTGGGTGGTTCCTGCCAACCAATCATACTGCTGCATTGTTCTAGGACCAATCCGACTGCTGCATTCTGAATCCTATTGTTCTAGGACCAATCAAACTGCTGCCTTTTGGATCCTATTGTTCTAGGACCAATCAGACTGCTGCAGTTTGGATCCTATTCGACTCAGTACATAACATTTCCATTCTTTTCATTGCCATGCAAAAGAATCAGAACAGCTGATGATGAGGCTTATATGTTCACAAGGTAAATTTATTACCCACCAACGTGATTTAATGTAGTTCATCTCATGACAAATATCATATTTTATTATCCAAGTAGCATGGAAGTAATGATGATATCCCAAGCTTGTAAAAAAGGAAGAGAATTGAGGGGTTTCTGTGTGTGCCTGAGTTTCACTTGTCCTGCTGCATAAGTGGTAAAGCATTTCATCATATTTAGAAAAGAATTACTTTCAAAAAGGTGTCTCCTAGAAAGGGGAGCCTTGAGGTTTAAGATGCAAGGCAAATCTTCTATGGAATGGCAATTTCTCTTTGGAATGCAAAGCTAATGAAATCCTTGCTCTCTACTCAGAATATCTGACAGTAAAATGAATTAGGTTTTCAGGATGAAATAACAAGTTAGAGCTAAAAGCCTTCCTCCCAGCCTTCCCCCTCGGGTGAAATGTGTCTTAGTAAATCTTCTGAAACTCTGTTTGTGACTTTACAAAATCAATAGCAATTGCAGGAACAATATGACTGCTAAATCGGGGCACGATCCAGCAAAAAAAGGCAACCTGGTGAATCAAGTTGGTCACCTTAGCGGAGGCAAGGTCACCAGTCATACTCGCAGGATGTGGCTTTTGGCAATCCAATCAATGAAATCCAAAGTTAATGCAATATTGTGGCCCTTGGGAGAGGAGCCTGTTGTTCAAATCTATGCCTAATCGGGCCTAGTTTAGGTGAATACCACCACCTGTCTCCACGAAAGAGAATCCTTTATCTCTGGCCTGCATGACCTATCTATATCAGGTACAGGAAATTGGGATGACACCTCCATGATCCAATCAATGCTGGAATTTCCTTTGAGGCTTTTGTTTACGAGAGTGCAAAAACTCCAGGCTTCAAAGCAACAATATTTCTGGCTTCAGGATCTGGTTACCCAGTTCCACTATGAAATCATTTGCTGGATCGCTTGTGTGGGTTCTGGCTCCCCAGATCCACCCTGTTGAGCATCACTTCACTGAAAATCACTTTGATGCACATCGCTCTACTGAATTGCTGAGGTTGGCCAGAGCTCAGGGGTTTGCCTTCCCTGCTTTCCCCTTTCTGTCTCTGGACCCTTGCCTGCTGAAGATCCCCTCTTGCTTGCTTACAGGTGGCTCCACTGCAACCCAGGTTAGTTTCACACTGGTTGGCCTGTCAGAACCAGTGCAAAAATCTACTCTGGCTGGATCTAGACACACCAAAAAGCGTTGCAGTTAAATGCGTTGCAAACTTTGTATGGAACTCCACAGTGTGATCTGGTGTCACAATGTTAGAATGCATGTAAAGCAAATGCATTTTTCTATGCCAGTGTAGCTGAGTCTTCTGATTAGGTTTACATAACCAAATGTGTGTCAGAACTGCAGGCAGACGCATAGATCACAAACTGAACATTTCAATGAATGGGAAACTCCAGAAAGGCATCAGAGGAAGCTGCTGTTGTTCAAGCCAAGTGTGATCCTGTTAGAGGAATCTCTAGTGGTTCCCACCAAATATCCTCTCCGCTGCAGTTGCTGTGCAGGTGAATTTCTCCAGATTAACCAATGTGCATAGTGGACCAGGTAAGCGCAAGCCTAATGAATCCCTGGAACTTCTTCCTTATCAAATGCAAACAGATAGCCCTATTTAAGGATGACCTGGTCATAGGGCAGTGACAGTACGGTAACCTCCAGCAAACTCCTTTTCATAGTAACTGGATGAAGCCTACATTTATGTTTTCCTGTGAAACGCCTTCCCCTTTCTGCATAAGGAACATCTCAATCACCCGGCCATGAGTTCTAACTGCACAGAGACCTTGCGGGGACATTCTGCCATAAGGAGTTAGGAAAAGTGTGTTGATATGTGTGCAATGGCCCAGTACCTGAGTTTATTAAGATTTAACGTCCTGTCCACCCAGCCCTGTCCTTAATGAGATTACCCTCTGCGTTAAGAGCGAAGGTCCGTATGAGGGACTCTTTCCTATAATTGGGCACCTCTCAGTCTGCAGTGCATTTAAGTTATTTGGGATCATCCGGTAGACTGCTCCACACCACTCTTTTTCAAGGGTGCTGCTCCAACACTTTGGATGTCATCAGGAGCAAAGTATCACCATCCCCACTCACTACTCTTGCCTCTTCCCCCTTGCCAGCCATGCCTGTTGCTTTTATTTTGGGTTAGTCGGGACTCTTGTGGGAGGCAAAAGCCAGTGTTGCTCCAGAAGAACAGGTCTTTTTAATATATATATATATATATATATATATATATATATATATATATATGCAGGTTTTGGTGTCCTCGGGTGTCTTTCCGTGTAAAAGTTGGGGTGTCTAGGCGACGTTTCGACGAGGTCTCACTCGTCATCTTCAGGCTGGTGCTTTCGGCTTCTTGTTACTGGAACAGAGCGGGATCTCAATGTTTGAGTTCCTATAAACACCACACCCCCTCTACAGTATTTATAGGAACTCAAACATTGAGATCCCGCTCTGTTCCAGTAACAAGAAGCCGAAAGCACCAGCCTGAAGATGACGAGTGAGACCTCGTCGAAACGTCGCCTAGACACCCCAACTTTTACACGGGAAGACACCCGAGGACACCAAAACCTGCATTCCTGTACCCGTGAAAATCTACGAAAGCAAATATATATATATATATATATGCCGTATTTTTTGCACCATAACACTCACTTTTTTCCTCCTAGAAAGTAAGGGGAAATGTCTGTGCGTGTTATGGAGCGAATGCCTGCGGGTGACGGGGGGATCTGCTGCAGTCGTGAGCAGAGGATCCATGGTTCCCCTTCCTTCCCTCCTCCGTGGTTACAAAGCATGGATCCACATGGATCCTCAGGATTTTTGCATTGGGCTATTCCAAACTCACTGTCAGATCACATGTCTGTGGCCACAGCATGAACCACAAAAATCATATATCCACTATTTCATTTAGAATATATATATATTTGGTTTTCCTCCTCTAAAAACTACGTGTGTGTTATGGTCTGGTGCGTGTTATAGAGCGAAAAATACGGTATATATATATATATATATATATGTGCTTTCGTAGATTTTCACGGGTACAGGAATGCAGGTTTTGGTGTCCTCGGGTGTCTTCCCGTGTAAAAGTTGGGGTGTCTAGGCGACGTTTCGACGAGGTCTCACTCGTCATCTTCAGGCTGGTGCTTTCGGCTTCTTGTTACTGGAACAGAGCGGGATCTCAATGTTTGAGTTCCTATAAATACTGTAGAGGGGGTGTGGTGTCTAGCCTCCAATGTTCTGGGCAGAGAGGAAGTTCCCAGGCTAGTGTGCCTTTTCTTCTTTTGTTCCTTAATTACTTGAGAGATACCTTGAGTGATTTCTTGAGTGATATCCTGAGTACCACTTAGGTGGGTCATTAGGTGTGGATTAGTTGCTAAAGTCTTTGTGTCTTGACCTCTTGAACTTTGTGAAGAGTTTTCCTGAGAAGATGGCTGTATTGCACTTAGTTGTGCTTTGGCTTGGCTTCGTGTATAGGGGCGAGCTGTGGTTTTGTGGCTTGTGTCAGCCAGATCTGTGTAGGGATTGCAGGGGGGTGCAGCATCCGGAGGTGCCACCATGGATTGGCTACTGGATGGTGTCAGTAATTCATCTGTGGAGAGGGTCTGGGTTTGGGTCTGGTGTGGTTGATTGGTGTTGGCGTTCTGTGTGCCTCTGGATCTGGTGTCAGTTTTTGTGGGGAGGGCTAATTTCCAGATGTCTGGCAAGCGGGATGTGTCGTCACGCTTGTTCATGTTGTGAGGGTGTTTCTCTATCTCGATGGCTTCCATGATTATTCTCTTGTGGTGATGTTCCGTGTTAAAGAGCAATTTGGAATCTGCAAAATTAATTTCGTGTCCTGTTTCTTTCATGTGTTGGAAAAGAGAGGAAGTTTTTTCTTCTTTTTTGACGGCATTCTTGTGTTCTGCGATACGTGCATTTATTCGTCTGTTTGTTCTATGAAATACCCTGCAAAGTCTGCCCAGCCACGTACATTGGACAAACAAACAGACGAATAAATGCACGTATCGCAGAACACAAGAATGCCGTCAAAAAAGAAGAAAAAACTTCCTCTCTTTTCCAACACATGAAAGAAACAGGACACGAAATTAATTTTGCAGATTCCAAATTGCTCTTTAACACGGAACATCACCACAAGAGAATAATCATGGAAGCCATCGAGATAGAGAAACACCCTCACAACATGAACAAGCGTGACGACACATCCCGCTTGCCAGACATCTGGAAATTAGCCCTCCCCACAAAAACTGACACCAGATCCAGAGGCACACAGAACGCCAACACCAATCAACCACACCAGACCCAAACCCAGACCCTCTCCACAGATGAATTACTGACACCATCCAGTAGCCAATCCATGGTGGCACCTCCGGATGCTGCACCCCCCTGCAATCCCTACACAGATCTGGCTGACACAAGCCACAAAACCACAGCTCGCCCCTATACACGAAGCCAAGCCAAAGCACAACTAAGTGCAATACAGCCATCTTCTCAGGAAAACTCTTCACAAAGTTCAAGAGGTCAAGACACAAAGACTTTAGCAACTAATCCACACCTAATGACCCACCTAAGTGGTACTCAGGATATCACTCAAGAAATCACTCAAGGTATCTCTCAAGTAATTAAGGAACAAAAGAAGAAAAGGCACACTAGCCTGGGAACTTCCTCTCTGCCCAGAACATTGGAGGCTAGACACCACACCCCCTCTACAGTATTTATAGGAACTCAAACATTGAGATCCCGCTCTGTTCCAGTAACAAGAAGCCGAAAGCACCAGCCTGAAGATGACGAGTGAGACCTCGTCGAAACGTCGCCTAGACACCCCAACTTTTACACGGGAAGACACCCGAGGACACCAAAACCTGCATATATATATATATATATATATGCAGGTTTTGGTGTCCTCGGGTGTCTTCCCGTGTAAAAGTTGGGGTGTCTAGGCGACGTTTCGACGAGGTCTCACTCGTCATCTTCAGGCTGGTGTTGTCAGCTGGAAGGTTTCCTCCCCGTAGAGGTAAGATATTTGCTTTCGTAGATTTTCACGGGTACAGGAATGCAGGTTTTGGTGTCCTCGGGTGTCTTCCCGTGTAAAAGTTGGGGTGTCTAGGCGACGTTTCGACGAGGTCTCACTCGTCTTCACCAGCCTGAAGATGACGAGTGAGACCTCGTCGAAACGTCGCCTAGACACCCCAACTTTTACACGGGAAGACACCCGAGGACACCAAAACCTGCATTCCTGTACCCGTGAAAATCTACGAAAGCATATATATATATATATATATAAACACAATATTTGCTGCATTCAAGGGAATCCAGGGTAGAATTGGACTTTGCACAATCTATGAAGGCTTGCATGCTTTGTTGTTGTTGCTGTTTAGTCGTTTAGTCGTGTCCAACTCTTCGTGACCCCCTGGACCAGAGCACGCCAGGCACTTCTGTCTTCCACTGCCTCCCGCAGTTTGGTTAAACTCATGCTGGTAGCTTCGAGAACACTGTCCAACCATCTCGTCCTCTGTCGTCCCCTTCTCCTTGTGCCCTCCATCTTTCCCAACATCAGGGTCTTTTCCAGGGAGTCTTCTCTTTTCATGAGGTGGCCAAAGTATTGGAGTCTCAGCTTCACGATGTCCTTCCAGTGAGCACCGCGTTTCTGGACGGCCCTGGGCAGCCGGGCGGCGGATAACCGCTTCTTGCACGTCCTTTCCTGCGCAAGATGAGGTGATCCCCGACAGATGAGGTGATCAGGCACTCCCATTTCTTTAAGAACTTGCCATAGTTTGCTGTGGTCGACACAGTCAAAGGCTTTTGCATAGTCAATGAAGCAGAAGTAGATGTCTTTCTAGCTTTCTCCATGATCCAGCGCATGTTTGCAATTTGGTCTCTGGTTCCTCTGCCTCTTCTAAATCCAGCTTGCACTTCTGGGAGTTCTCGGTCCACATACTGCTTGAGCCTTCCCTGTAGAATTTTAAGCATAACCTTGCATGCTTTAGGTCAAAGCAAAAAGTTCACACCTAACATTAAACTATGGTTTCGTGTCATGGGGATGAGCTGCAGCGAGCCTTGGGCTTGCAAACGCCTCACTCCCCACTTCTCACTGGTGTAGCTTGAAGGGGAACAGCAGCTTCTTCTGTTTTAGATTAACCACAGTTTAGGGTTTGGACAGCATGCTAAAGTCCTGTTAATATTAACAGTGGTTTGTTGAAACGTACTATGGCTTCATGCTGGCTTGTTTAAACAAACTATAATTATGGTTACCACATTTTACCTGGTTCAGATGACATAGCAACCTGTGCTTAACCAAAAAAGGGGGAAGCTTTCAAATTCCTCTGCATGGCTATCCTGAAGGAGGAGGCACATAAACCCAAGGTTCCCCTACACTACTTGTCTCAACCATGCAAAAACCATGGTTTAGGGTTACATCCAAGTGAGCTCATCATCAGGCCAAAGTAAGAAAATCCACGTACTGTATATGCTACCTTGAAGCTGGTCCTTGCTATTAGACCTTTTCTCCATGCCCCTTCTTCACATTCCAGTAGCCACCCTAGTAATTACTGGATGAGCAAGTTATATTTCAAGTGGCATCAGACCAAGCCTTATAGAAACTGTTCGAACATGCAGGGAGGAAATGATAAGCAGCCTTGTATTATAGAAGTCTGTTCCGGAGAACAATAACTCTCTCCCTGCTCCCTCTGCCAGCACACACATACCATTTGGAGAAAATAATTTGCCATCTGAGCAAACAAGGGAGATTGCAGTCTACCAGGTTAAGGAGACACATACATACCTCTGCTGAAGAATAGACATGAGTTGCTTGCAGAAATTATCTCCATTTTTGGAAAATCTTTTCAGATCTTGATATGCTCTGTCATACTGAAAACACAAGATACAGACTTGTTTACAGGCTTTAAGGTTTGGGCAACATTTCAGGTCTGCACTCGTTCTGCCTGCCACACAGGAAAAGAAAAGCGTAGGAAGCAGGTGTGTAGCTTGTGTGGGAAGAGAATGAGTATTCGCAGTAGCAAAGGTTTTCTTTTCCTTTTCCATCACTGAATAGGGCATGCAGTGATTGCATACTTTTAAGCCAGAAAACCAGCTGTTGATAATGTACAAGGTCCTTAGGTACGCCTGCATTATTGCTATTACTATTATCATTACTTAAACAACAGGTAGAAGTTCCCAGTGGGTGGATTGCAACGTCTCCCTGAAATCTAGCCAAAATCTCCACCCAACAGAAATGATATCCACACACAGGGAGGAGACCTTTTCAAAATCAACAGAGTTTCTGTAGCACCCACACATCTACACACCCTCTCTGGCATTGAGAGATCTCACACGGCTTAAATAAAATGGTTCTCAGGGTTCGTTTTGTTTCCCATTCCCAATTCCATCACCCCATGCAAACATTGTGCCAGATCAAAGCCCATATGGAAGTGTTTCCATTACAACACACTCACAGGTCTGAAAAAGAAATAATGGAGATAACCTGTGCTACTCTCCTTTCACATTAAAGGCTCCCCCCTCCTGCCAATTTGGGGAAAGGCCAGTGTATGGAGGGTGGATGGGGCTGTGGCTCAGTCTTAGCTTTGCATCCAGAAGATTCCAGGGTCAGTCCCTGGCATTTCCAGGTAGGGCTAGAAGAAAGGACTCCTGCTGGAAGCCTTGAAAGCTCCTGTGTTGTCAATCTTGAGTTAGAAGGACCCATGGCCCAGTAGAAAGCAGCTTCCCATTTGGTGTGCTAGGTTTCCTCACTTGCACAAAACATTCCTGGGAACGCCAGCTTGCTCATTCAGATCTCTCTGCGAGCCAATGTCCAGTTTGTGATTAGGCAAGTCACTATTTTGAAGATGCTCCTCTGCGACGCGATGCTCCCCTTTCTCTTGGCAAGCCAGAAGTGGAAGGTCACTCTCCCAATGCTGCTATGCATTGCCTCCTTTAATATAGTTTCACTGAACATTTTAAAAAAGGAGGCCATCCTCTTTATGCTATGCTCTCTGCCTCAAATGCAAGTGTTTTGCAAAGGGTGGAGGAGATCCAGGGAGGAAGGGATCCGGATTTTGCAAGAAAAGGCTTTTTTTTTGTTTGAGGGAAGCACCGCACCTCCGGACATAGTCCTTTGTGAAAAGCATGCTCTGTGACAATTCAGCACAGACCCATTCATTATACCAGTAGAGTTCAACATTCGCAGCCGTTACTGCATATAGCCTGCTGTTTTATTATTATATTAATAGATCACTGGTTTCATTCGACACAGTGCTAAGGTGAACATTCCGGCAGTGTGAGGATTTTTCCTTGCATGACAGAACCATTTCCTTCCTGCAGTCCTGGCACACCCGCTAAATGTGTTCTGGGTTCCCCCTCGACAGGCTTCCTCAGCAGATGTGGGGATGGCAAAGGGCATGCGCATAGCGAGAAGAGATGTGGGGAGAACATACCTTCCAACATTTCTCCAATGAAAATAGGGACATTAATAATAATAATAATAATAATAATAATAATAATAAACCCTGCCCATCTTACTGGGTTGCCACAGCCACTCTAGGCAGCTTCCAACATACAAAAAACCACAATAAAACATTTAAGAATTTCCTTCTACAGAGCTGCCTTTAGATGCCTTCTAAAGCTTGTATAGTTACTTATCTCTTTGGCTCAGGGTTCGCAAAACTGCATATCTCCTCCCACCCCCCCATCCCCAATGAAAATAGGGGCGTCCTAAGGAAAAGCAGGACATTCTGGGATCAAATCAGAAACTGAGATGGCTTCTGTAAATCTGGGACTGTCCCTGGAAAATAGGGACACTTAGAGGGTCCCGGAGAATCGCCTTGGGCTCATCTTACATGCAGAAACTCATGAAGACAGTTTTCTGAGAACGGGTGACCAATACGCCCAACAACCATACCATGCCATAAGGAAATGTTTAAATATTTCTTTGATTGTCCTTGAATCTTCCTGCCACACTTGCCATCCTCTCCTGCCATACCAGTGTGGTGCACCACACCCTTTGAGGACCAGTGTGCCAGCACATAGAGTTTGTTGACCACCACCCTATATTAATTTTAGTATAGCTATGAGAAATACTGCATCATGCCTTTCCTCCCAAAGTGACCAAAGACAGAGCTAACACCTGCTATAAAATATTATTCTTGCTTTCATTAGTTGCAATTGTCATGCTGGTAATAGCCTACAATGTTTACCCTGCAATTGATTACTAGGCATTATGGTAACATTTCTCTTTTCTAGAGATCTTTAAAAAATGAAAATAAAAATATGTCAAATCCAAAGAAGCAGATTTTGCAGCAGAAACTTCTGCTGGCTGGCTCCTGCTGTGCAAGATGCAGCTTGCTAGAAGCAGCAGCCATATTAATATTTTATATCGGATGTTAAATCTGTGCAAGGCATCAGCACTCACTGATGAAGCTGAGCTGTACAAAACAACAAAACAACAGCACTTGGAGCAATTTCCCCCACGCGCACACACATAATGGATGCACAGCAAGCCTGGAACTGCAAGCGGTCCTGCCATCTCTTAACAGAGGCAAAGGAAACAAAACGCTTGCTCAAATCCTTGGTAGATTGTGAAGGATCAACATGCGCAAGGCATCCAGCGACCACGTGAACGTTATCCCCCAGGTGGTGTGCGGTTAGCTGGTTTTTGAATGCAGCTGTACGGAAGTGTGGGTCTGTGGGGGCGAGACTGGCTGCAGTGGGGAATTGTGCTCCTCTCCAGTGGTGTAGAATGGGGGGGGGGGGCCGGGGCAGTTGCCCCAGGTGCAAAATTGTTAAGGGTGCCAAATTTCAACACCCAGTGCTCCCTCAATAGAGCTTCCATTCCTGGGCTACAGACAACGGATCAACTCTTCTCTTCTTAGCTCTGCAGCTGAGATCTCCCAGGTGATGTGGATGCCGTTGGGCAGTTGAATGTGCATGCATACTCCGTCTGTTTCCCTCCTTCCCACCCACCCCCTCAGCATGGCCCAGGGCTCAGGCAACCCACACTATGCCACTGCTCCTCTCTCTAATTGCATGCTGTGCTCCTGATCAAAACCATCCTCCCTGCACCGTTTTCCTCCCCTCAATCTTCTGTTTAGTCAGAAGCAGATCCCATTGCATTCCAGTGGGGCTGACTCCCAAGAAAGTGTGTTTATGATTGCAGCCCTGAACTTACGGTTATATATCTTGTCTATATCCCTGTGTTTCCCCAGACAGTTCACAGCAGACAATTTCATGTGACTTATTTATTTATGTTCTTATTTTTGTTAACTCACGTTGATGGAGCATAGGGCCTCTGATTCTCAGGATTGTGGGTTTGAGCCTCATGTTAAGCAAAAAGACTCCTGCATCGCAGAGGGGTTGGACTAGATGGCCCTTGGGGTCCCTTCCAACTTAACAATTCTATTATTATTCTTTCTCAGCTTCTCACATCCATCTTTGGATATATACCTCTTCTAAGTTCTCCCCAGTTTTCTGCTGCATATTTATCCACCTTTCCCCTCAGATTAGCTTTTCCTCTAAGAAAACCCCATTTTATCCTCACATCAGCCCGGCAAAGTAATGAGAGCCAGTGTGGTGTAGTGGTTAGAGCAGTGGACTCGTAATCTGGTGAACTGGGTTCGATTCCACCCTCCTCCACATGCAGCTGCTGGGTGACCTTGGGCTAGTCACACTTCTTTGAAGTCTCTCAGCCCCACTCGCCTCACAGAGTGTTTGTTGTGGGGGAGGAAGGGAAAGGAGAATGTTAGCCGCTTTGAGACTCCTTCGGGTAGTGATAAAGCGGGATATCAAATCCAAACTCTTCTTCTAATGACTGGCTCAAGGTAACCCAGTAAGATTCACAACCAAAGGATGATTTAAACTTGCTTCAGGGAAGTGTGTGTTACTTGGCCTGCTTCTCTGTTCCAATCTACGTTACAGCTTCTGAACTGAACTCAAGGCAACCATTCAAATGATCAGGCATCACATACACGGCTTAAGCCTAACATTTGAGTAGCGATAATCAGCAACAGGAGGCCTTGGGGCCAAATCTGGTCCTTTGAAAACGACAAGCTGTCTAGCTTTGCAAGTGGTGTGCTGGGGTGGGGGAGTTGTGGCTCTGGCAACATCACATGCCCACAATACTCTCCCAGGGCAGGGTGGGAATGCAACAACAAATATATAAAACTGCCCTGCTGCAAAATAGCAGAAACAGCAACTTAACCCCACCCAGCAGCTCTCTCTGCCTTCCAGTTTCTGACCAGGATACGACGAGACACCCACCACCTTCGAAACTCAGTTAGGTCAGTCCAGCATCCTTGGCTACTCTTCGAGCTTTGCTAGGCCTCTGTCCAGAAAGCCGGTGCCACATCTGCGAGGCTGGGAAGAGGAATCTTGAAGAAGCAATCGGGGTGTATGCGTGTCGCATTGCCAGCAAAGCACTTTGGAAGATCAATGTCACAGCTCAAGGGCAGGCAGAAAAATCAGTCCCTCTCTCTGATGTAGGCCACCAGCCAGGTATTCTTCAGTGGCTGTGAATCATGAGTTCATTGTGGCCCCCAAACCCCACATATACTAAGCTGAGAGAGAGAAGGGGGGAGAGCTATGAATGAAATAAGAGGTTACTCACTATGCAGCCTTCCAGTGGGTTCTTCATTCTGAACTGCCGGATTCTGTTCTCGTATTTCTGCCTCTGCCCTAACTTGTCCGCTTGGAATTCTAGGAGGCTGGAAGTTCCATGGCAATCAAGCTGGTGTGTCAGCCAAGTGGCTAATTAAGGGACTAACCCTGCAGCTGATTTCATCCCAGCTACTTCCTGGTAATGCAAACAAGATCCAGAGCCCCTCAAACAATCGCATACAGCAAGGTGACCAACAACTGTTATGACCCTTGCCTTGTTTTTCTGTTACATTGGTACCTCGGGTTAAGAACTTAATCCGTTCTGGAGGTCCTGAAATCGTTCTTAACCTGAGGTACCACTTTAGCTAATGGGGCCTCCCGCCGCTGCGTGATTTCTGTTCTCATCCTGAAGCAAAGTTCTTAACCCGAGGTACTATTTCTGGGTTAGCAGAGTCTGTAACCTGAAGCGTCTGTAAACTGAAGCGTATGTAACCCAAGGTACCACTATAATGCATTTACAAAATGTTCTGAAATTCTTTATGAATTAATTCATTAATAATAAACCAGGCTTAACTTTTAGCAAATGTTTTGCTACTTGGGTTTGACTGGTCATCTGTATCACATCATTAGGGTTGCCGTACATGGGATTTCCAAGTGAAAATAGCAGCCAGGAGGAAGTTTTGGGAAATGGTGATTTTGAGATTGATTCCTAAGAAAAGCCCAACAACTTTGTGTTCCATTTCCCAAAAAAGGCTTTAAAAATTTTGTGTCCTGAATTTTACTTATAGAAATATGGCAACCCTATAACTGCATGAATGGGACACAGTTGACCTAGGGCCAGCTGCATATCTTAGGCTGAACTACCTTGTACACCTCTTGTGTAGATCAAAGGGAATGGGGTTTTTTTGGGGGGGGGGGGAACTCTCTAAGTGGTGTTTTTTGTCGTTGTTGTTTTTGCTTTTTCTCTCATTTCTTGAACATTAGGTTAAAGTCTCTCCCTCCAGCTCCAAAGCTTCTCACCCTGCCAAAACAAAAGACCAGTTTTGCCTTTCTGCAGAATGGGTGCAAGAATCACACAAGTTCCAGCCACGGGTGGATTTAAGGGGAAGAGTGTCTGCAACGGTGCCTGCTCTCATAGGAGAAACCTAGATTTCCACAGAGGGAGAAACAGGGCCAAGACATTTTTGCTGCCTGAGACAAAAAAATAGCTTTTCTGCCACTGCCGCTGGCTCCACCACCACGACCTGAAGCGACAGGAGGCAGCCTGGGGACGCCCTGGTGCACTGAAGGCAGTGGGGGAGAAAAAAGGAGGTCAGAGAGGAGTGAGAAGTGGCGGCGGCAGCAGCAGCAGCCCTGTTCTTACCAGGTGACAACCATGGGTGACAAGCGAAAGAGGCAGGGAGTAACATGTCCTTGGAGCTGCTGTTCCATGTTCAGTCCCTGGCATCTCCAGGGTCTCAGGAAGCCGGGGATGTGAAAAGCTTTGGCCTTTGCTGGAGAGCAGCTTCCCATCAGAGTAGACAATGGGGAGATGTAAACAGACATATAGTAGAAGGCTATGCACACACACTGCAAAGAAGGCAAGTAAAGAGGCCTAATGCTTTAGTGTTTATTATGAAAGTGTTTTCAAATCAAAATTCACAATATTGATTGGATCCAAATATTCCAGGAAGAATTTTATTTTTTCATATTTAAAAGGGGGGGGGGGGAGAGAGAAAAGAAACCCAGAAGCAAAATCCAAGGCTAAAACACAGCGCTGTATTTCTGACAGTGAAATATACCAGTAAGTTATAGTTCAAACTGTTGGATTGTCTTGAAAACACAGGTGGAAAATTGCACCATTTTGTCCTGACCTGACCTGCTGAAAGTAACCACCATGCAGAGCACACAAATGTGGCTACTGTTTTCAGTATTTAGAAATTTGCAGGGAGATAGAAAAACACCCTCTTGTGTATCAAACCAGCGTGTACCGTTCTTCTTTGAGATGATTCTCATTACCAGTGGTCCTAGTCATCACTACACATCACTAAAGCCCTAGGCTAAAATTAAGGCCAAAATAAATACTATCAAAATACACGTACCCCCTCCTGCCCTCCATTAAAGTAAGTGGAGGCTATTTCCTAAGTGTATAACTTTATACAAGCAGATCAGTTGCTTCAGTTTCTCTGTCATTACAACTGGAACTTCCTTGTAAGAAAAAATGTGCTAAGTAACTTCTCAATAAATAAACAAATAAATACCAAGACAACTATTTTTAAAAGGAGAAGCTAAAAAATATGGGCAGTTTTTAGCAACGTCCCAGTAGAATCCAAACAAACCAAATCACACTCAAGTTATGTCTAAGTGCAATCAGAGGATTTTTGAAGTTTTGATTTGTGATTTCAAGGCAACTCCATTTATTAAACACTGTGGGTTTTGAGTATTTTGGTCATTCTCACAGTGGCCTACAGAACTGTTGTAATTTTATTATTTGACAAGAGGATTCAGTAATGAATATAGGAGGAAATATAACACCAGGAAGCCTTTAAACAAAAATAAAAATAAAACAATTGGGAGGAGGGGGCAAATAAAGAATATACCATCTTCTTCTCATTTGTGAGAATTACAGAAAGCCGAAATTAATAGCGTATGAGTTTGGGGAGATGAGAAATATGGACTTCAATAGCCCTATATTCAGAACCCTCTACCATACACTGCAAAAGGGAATGGCAGAAGAACGTCGACCTGAACCACCAGAATACCGTGTAACCTATGCCTTCATATGTACAATGTAAAGACATTCAAAACAAGCTGGCATTGGGTTACACAACTATCTGCCCATAGTTTATTGCAAAATACAGCACGCTCACACCTATGCACGCACGCACGCAGGCACACACAATAATTTTATTGTTTGTTGCAACACGCTCTGTTCCAGTAGCAGAATGACTTGAAAGGAAAGGTGCATTAATTGATAAAAGAACCACCATGATCACTCCATGGCTTGATATTGTCACTTTTTTGATTATGTGTGAAGATTGGCGATTACCCTCCTTTCCCTACAGTCCCAAATCTAGGCTTTCGGGGTTTATATGCTCATTAGTTCCTTGCAAGTTACAACATGCCAGCTGTTAAGGAAGAAACCAGCTTCACTGAATGACAGCAGGAAAGGGGGAGAACGTGCCGTGCAAATGCTTCCTAAGGGAAGCTAAGATTTCTTTGCACACCGTTTCCTCTCGTTTAGCAACCCATCCGCAATATCTCCCCCATAAACAAACTCTGGGCTAGTTCACAGAGGGTACTGGCACGTAGACCATGGAAGTGGCAGGGTACAGGGGGAGAGCTTGGGACTCATGTTCCTTTCTCTCCCTTGTATACAGCAGGGATGGCTGGCATGTTGCCCTACAGATGTTGCTGCATTCCCCGTTCCCTTCAGCCCAGCATGGCCAGTCATCAGGGATGATGGGAAATGTAGTCCTGAAGCATCTCAAAGATACCAATCTTGGCAATTCTTGGTATAGGGAGCTTAAATATCAGCTAGGGTTTAGACATGCTGGCATCTATGCAAACCCCACTGAAGTGTGCAGCCAAAAAAAAAAGGATGCACAGATAATGTGCACAGGCCCAAGATCACATTCAAGGTTCTGCACGCGGGGGGGGGGGGGGGAAGCATGAGTGAATCCCAGGCTGAACCCACATCCTGCCAGATTTGGGGCCTACATGCTGGGTCTTCTGTGAACCAGGCCTTGGATATAAACATACACAAAGGGGTGGGTGGGTGAATGGAAAGTAACTCCACAAGAAATGAAGTCATGTGTTGAACAAATTCAAAAATGGCAACGAACATACATGTATATTTCTTTTTGGCATTTTAAAAATCTGGCACTCTACAGTCGGGATGGAGAGTGCAAATCAAACCCCACACTTCCGTCCTCAAGTGGATATATATGTTGAAGATACCTGGTCTTCACTCATTTGTCCCACTTTAAAAATATACATAAAAACACACTTTTTTGTTTTTGTTTTTTAAAAAAGTGTGTTCCATGCCAATACTTAACTGAGGAAATGCACACAACAATAGATCTTACTCCACTACCCCAAGAGCTGGCTAATAAAAAAGTTCAGTCTAGCTAATGGCTACTAACTTCCACACACCGTTTTTTCTTCATTTTTGTCGCTACGCTACACATTTCGGTCACTGCATCTTTTACTCTACTGCTAAAAGAGACCAAACCAAAGAGCTTTTTTTTTTTCCTAACAAGAGCTTGTTTACACAAGACAGTTTTGATAATACTAATCCCGGAAGCTGAATACCGGTTTGTTTCTAGAAGGGCTTCCTGTGATTGATTACATGTTTTCTTTCTTCCTGGATCCAGCGGCACTTGGCATACACCATAGTGAGAGGCTAACATTGAATTTACGGGCCTACAAAGCGTATGCTCCCTAATTTCAATCCCCTAAGTGAATGGGGAAGCCCTTCCCACATCGACAGCATCAAAGCGTCTATATCCTTGGTGTTTAAGACTGAGCTGTAATGAAGTCATTTTGTAACCCAGCTAACTTCACATCGTGCTTTGTAACAGTTTTCTGGTTGCCTGAGGCAAGGTTCAGGAGCTTTCCTCCCCTTAACCTGATTACTGTGCATTTCACTGCAACAGTGTGAGCTTACAGAAGCTAATGATGGCAGCTGTTGGTTCTACATTCCCTCCAAAAGCAATGCTTCCACATTCTGGGAAAACCAGACATCTGTCCAAAACTCCTGCCTAAGCAACGCCATAGAGCATTTTGAAAGTCCCAGCCTCCCAATCTGTGTTTGTTGTAAAACTAACCAAAAAACTGAATATAAACTATTGATGCATTCACTTTGCCTTACTATGACAGCGCTTCACATCCAATGCCCATGAGACTCTCTTTATTCAAGTTCTATGCTGCACAGAGGACTCAAAACTGAGATGCACCGGATTATTAGTTATGAGAAACTTAAGAGCCAACCCACAATGACTCTTAAATGACAGAATGGAAAGAGAGATTCTAGTGGCAACTAATATCCAATATCCATAGCGGTTCTGATATTGTTTTATATCCCTCCACTCTAATATACTTCCTGTTCTTCAGCTCTCGAGTTACTTTTACTACATTCACTTTATGGGCACCCTTAATTTGTGTTTTGCATGTTGGCACATGTCACATAACCTTTTTTTTTTTTGTATTTTGCAGAGAAACTGATTTTTCCACTGGGTCCTGATGGGCTGAAGTGACCCTGTTGAAATATCAACACACGCAACATGAATGAACATAACACAGATATGGAATCTAACTTGTTGCGTCGAGATTTACGAGACCAATCCAGCACACCTCAACCCACTAGGGAACAGCTATTAACCCAAAACATGTTCTGTTGGGTTGGCTTCAAAAATGGCCGCATGAATTGTGATGATAAATAACCTTTCCTCTGCAAAGAACCACCACCTTTCCATTCTCTCATGTAAAGCCAGAGTATAATAAATACTGTATGGCTTGAGCAAATGTTAAGGGTGATTTGGTTGCAGGAGATGTGCAAAAAGGATTTATGGCTCAAAATAATTTCTGATGGGAGACAGGGCTCTTATGATTCCAAGCAATTGCTTATTGCTTCTTTCCATCTTTCCCTGCATGTAGTTCTTTGGCATACATGTTACCTCTGTGCCCAACACCAACAGAAAACAAAAATGGCACACAGAAAAGAGAAGTTGTCTTCTTTGCCGAAACTGGCTTTACTAAGCACAGAAATAATGTGAAAGAAAGGTCGCTTTATCTAAGGATCTTATGGAAAGCAAGGAAACCTCTACTGCAGAGAGATGAAGAGTGGGGGGGGGGGGAAAGGATCTAACTCTTTGTTATTCCTGCTGATTTCCTTTAAGAACATATCAATAGCTACAGGTAAATCTCTAGCAGGAAATCACAGCCAGCTGTATTTCTCTAGTAATTAAAAAGAGCCTTGGATGCTTGTTGCTGACTCACACTGGGGTACATCTAGCCATCAGTTTTCCGTGTTCCTGGGTTGCGCTCAATGGCGCCAATAGTTGCAAGTGTTGTGGGCTAAGAAAGAGAGAAAAGACTGCTATGAGACTCGTACAACCATCCAAGTTCCCTTGGGGACTCTTCTGTGGTGTGGCACAGGACCAGTATTAAGTAAACTGTCCTCTCACAAGTAAGTTGAGGAAGTGGGTAGAACCAGGGCACTCTTTTCTCTTAAAATCAGAGCCACCTGGCCACACAATCTACCAAGAACACAACCTCATACCAAGCAGGGTTACTTACAAGGGTTGATGGACTGTGTCCTCGTTGAATCCCGAATGAACTGCCTAATATTTATTTTAAGTGTGGGCAAAAGCTTTCTAGCAGGCACTTAAAAGAAACCTCAGGCAGTAGAACAGGGATGGAAAACCTCTAGATGTTGTTGGACTCCATTGGCCCCAGCCAGAGCTGGCAAAGGTCAGGGATGATGTCCAACGATAATCAGAGAGCAACAGGTTCCCCATCTGAGCAATAAGGCCTAATTTTCACAAGAAGTATGAGAGGAAGTAGAACTGTGCCTGGACTGTACCACTTCAGTGCAAAAGGGGGTGGCACACGTGATTTAATGCAACGTGATATAAAACAATTCCCTGACTGACAGGAGAACGGCTTTAAGCTTGAACATCCTCAACCTATCTCATGACTTCTAGTTTCTATGCACATGGAATATATTTGTATGGCAAAAGTATTCAGTCAACTTAGCCTCCAATTGCTGTATGCAGTGGTACAGTCCAGACACAGGCTGCCAATGCACCATGCAGATATCTTCCCAATGTCTTGTATCTACTTTACTCCCAGTAAGCAATTCTTTTCTGCCTCTATTCTTCTTGATGCTGGTTCTAAATATGATCCAAGTCCAACTTTTGTATACATGACTATGCACTCAAGTAGGCATCTTACTTCTGAAACTAAACAAAAGGCATCTCCAGAATTTTTTTAAAATCAAACTGGAGGTTAAAACGGCAAGGCAGGACTCATCTGTAAGACTTGAGTTGTTCTTACCTGATGTAAACATAGTTTGGGCATTTGCACAAACAGTGAGCTCTGATCTAATTTGCCACCAATCTTGTAAAAGACAGCTAAAATCCCATCTTACAATAACTACGGTTTCATATGGACTGGCTCCATTACAGGCGGTTTAGAAATACTAATGCACCATTTTAAAACTCCTCTCTAGGGTGAGGGGAGTGACCACTGTGTTTGTAGTGGGAGTTTCTAAAGTCAGCATCCTTCAGCACAAAAACAGCAAATTAAAACAAAACCAACCTAGAACTAAAGAGGAACTTTTATAAAGTTTTGTTGTAACGCTAGATACCGGGCTAGAGAAATGAAGCACGGAAACGTACCTTAAAACTTGGCAGTCCCTGGCCCTGATGTGAAGTCTGAAAGAGAATCTTGCTCCCTTTCATCCACAAGTCACCCCCAAATAAGATCTAAAATAAATAATCATCAAAGCCTACAGAAGAAAGTACTGCTCCCATCTGGTCATGTATATACATACAGCATGCCTACATAAAGAACATGGTGTGGCGCTGTCATTCACAAACAGGAAACACAGCAGTACGCTATCAGAAGCTTTAAATACTCCATGTGTTTTGTTTTTCTCTGATGTTGAGAAACAAAAAGAATAAGGGAAGGAAGAAAAGACAAAACGAAACGAAAAACAAAACTCAGCATTCACAACCGATTGACTTCCAGTAGCAAACAGTTCGTCTTGTTCGTGTATCCGTGTTTAATCCAGGGATTAGTGTTCCTCTGCGGAGTTGCCCCCAGTGAGATACCCGTTTGTTCCGTTTGTTCCGCTCGTCCCATTGGTGGTGGCTGAGCTGTGGGAGGTCTTTGAATGAGGAGCTGTGGTGGGCTCTTCGTCTGAACTAGACTCAATGTCACTTCGGTCATCCTTCGCCTGCAAAAACAAAACAAAAAAAACGGGTGTGAAAAAGGGGGAGGGAGGTAACGTATTGGAGGTTATTTCATAACGGAAATTAAATCAACCCTCCCCTTGTTCATACCCCCCAAATCCGAATTTAAACATAACCTATCAAGCTTCTATCTAGCCTTTACTCTTAAAGCTTTTCATCTGTTTGCTTTCGAGTGTTGCACACAATAGTATGGTGGGGAACAACTGCTCCTGCCCTGTCTCATATAAAGTGAGGTTTTGTTGTTTTAACATTGAAGGAGGGCCACATGGGTGAGGGAACCTAAATCACCTCCCCCCGCCTCCATCTTATCTCCCTGTACGCTATCAGTTCAAGCCTTTCTTCTTCCAGCCCAGCTCACTTCTGGTCTTGGAAGCAGGATGTGAGGAGGTAGAGAAAGGAAGTGGTGGTGCAGGGAGGTGGATTTGATATCCCGCCTTTCACTCCCCTTCAGGAGTCTCAAAGCGGCTAACATTCTCCTTTCCCTTCCTCCCCCACAACAAACACTCTGTGAGGTGAGTGGGGCTGGGAGACTTCAAAGAAGTGTGACTGGCCCAAGGTCATTTCCCATGTTTAAACAAACTGATACATATCTCTCTTTCACTCCTGAGAACATGCTCAATACCTTTGGGCTTGGAAGCCCTCAACAAGCGTGCATTTTAAGCAGAGTGGCTGTGCAGAAAGACAACCACTGAAGAAACAAGGAGAGAAGATGCAATAATAATAATGATGATGATGTTTGCATGGCATGTGTGTTCATTTTCCCTCAAGGAAACTTACATGCAAAGGGTTCCACTTCCCAGCCTTCAAAGGCAGCAGAAAGAAAATAATTAAGAAGGTTAAGAAAGAAGACACATATTGTTTGGTGTTAAACAAGTGACTTCTGCTAGGACGGAAGAGAACAAAATGCAGTTCTGAGAGAACAGACAGAGAACTACCAGAATCACTGAAGGCTCAACTCCATAGAAGCCACATTCTCTGACATAGTAGCACCCTGTTACTGTCTATACAGACTACACTGCAATACTATGGGGTTGCAGAGGAACCTCTGAATTCCAGAGGCCTAGCGTGAAAGCTCAGGGCTGTTTTGCACATTGCAGTTTTAAGGCGTACCTATGGGTAGGGACGCGGTTGGTGCTGTGGTCTAAACCACAGAGCCTAGGGCTTGCCGATCGGAAGGTCGGCAGTTCAAATCCCCGCGACAGGGTGAGCTCCCGTTGCTCAGTCCCTGCTCCTGCCAACCTAGCAGTTCGAAAGCATGTCAAAGTGCAAGTAGATAAATAGGAACCGCTCTAGCAGGAAGGTAAACATGCTGGCCACATGACCCGGAAGCTGTACGTTGGCTCCCTCGGCCAGTAAAGCGAGATGAGAACTGCAACCCTAACGGTCAGGGGTCCCTTTACCTTTACAAAACCCTTTAGAAAAAATGCAATGTATGGAAGCAAGCAAACCCATGTTTGCAAGTGCATAGATCATACAAATGTGTTTGCCAGTGAACTGGAACTGATAGCAGCTTCCGGACAAGTTTACATTTGAAGTGGAAGATGCCAATATCATGTGTTTGTGGCCTTGAGAAGTATAGCAAACAGCTTCTCTGGTTACAGTAAACAAGTTCCATAGATGAACCAAGGTAAGCCTAAGTGGAACAGTTGCCCTGAATCAGCAGCCCATGCTCAATTCAACTGAATGCTCAGACAGTCAATATTAAACATACAGTTTCAAGACCTGATGTGTCTTCTGGAAGGGAGCGAGTTTTTGCCATAGATTGATAAAGTCAAGTGACTTGAGGGAACTGTGCTAGTTGGGGGGAAAAATTACACACTAGAAAGCAGAAGACAGTTTTTGTTTTTTTCCTTACCTTGCCTTTCAAAATTGCTTTATAGGCTGCCTTTACTATTAGATAGGACCAAAAACAGTGGAGAACTTGAAGTCCCAGAAGTAAAATGATAAAGATCGTCAAGGAAGGAAAGCCACCAACTGCTTCGGGCAGTTCAAATATTGCTGTGTTCAATACCCTGGAGAAAAGAGAAAATGGCAAGTCAATATAAAACAAGAGAGAGATGGTTCATTTCTCAACAATGCTTCCCACCCCTACTGGAGTCATTATGAATGTAATAACAGAGCATGAAAACTGGTCACTCAAACGAGCCCATCCACATTATCAATGATCTCCAATATGAACAAGGTCTGGAATGCTTTAAAATCAATACATCTGCATCATGGCTTCCCAAAGTGGTTGATACTGACCTCCTGGGGTCAGTGGAACTGTACATGAGGTGAATAAAGACCTTGGGGTCAATAGGGGGTCAAAAAGGGCCTGGGATTTAAAATAGGTTTGTGAGACTAGGGGGTGGGGGGAATAATTAGGAACTACGAGTTTCAGAAATAAAAGGCATGTGCTTCCTTTGCCAATGAGGAGCCTCTGTATTTAATAAGATGCCTCCACAAAACAACAGTACTCTCAGACCACGCTGTTTCATTGCTAAAAGAAACTGTATACAGGTGCAGAGTTTCACTTTTTAAACAATTATTTTTATAGCATCAAAGTAATAATTCCAACACCTCCCACAAAGATATAAAAGGAAGCTGTCATCTGGAAAACTTCAAGCTTTTATTGAGCTACAACCCCACCTGCTGCCCCGACTTATTCATATGCTTGTTAAAAGTCGTAATTCTCATTAGAATGCTATTATTATCACTCGTTTTACTTCCTTACTCCTTACATGTTATGATTCCTAGTAATGGTTAACAATGACTGATAAGTGTTGACTGCATATTATTTCTTGACTTTATTTCATTTACATTCCTAAGAATTTGGGTCAGTGTCAATGACACCTTTATAAGCTCATCAATGGGTCAAAATGAGCCCTGAAATTTGAGAAACCCTGTTTCATGGGAGGCTGTCTACACATTGCTTTGCTTTCCCAGTGACTCCCATTGTATTTTATTTATGTTCCTCCTTTCTTCTATGATGGAACTCAAGGTGAGGCTTCCAAGGCAGTCTTCCCAAACAAGACACTCACCTTAGCCATCTCTGCTTATTTATTCGTTGTTTCACCTCTGAATTATCAACCCGGGACATTCAATCTGGATGAACTAATGTATTCATCTAAAATGCTTACCAGTACTGTTTCCATTGGACTGGTTCCTGCATATTAAAAGCCCTGCATCAACACTAGCATATCATGTGACTTGAAGTACTACTGATCAGTTCCCGTAATCTCATTTTGGTGTGAATGATATATGACCCGTTGAATCCCCAAATGGACTAATCAATAACTAATAGAACATCAGCATATTGAAGATTGTACAAGCTATTCTAGGGCTCAACTGATATCAAGTTATCTAATAGAAAAATGAATGATTACTAGCAACCCTATTGTTTTATAATCTTCCAACTTTTTGTGAGGTGGGAGAGACATAGATGTATATATTGGTGAACTGGTTAATGAAATGTGTGTGTTTCATATTACATTCTTCTCTCCCACCCCCACTCTGCATTCTTACCTAATGAATAAACCACCACTCTGATTTAATGCTTTAGACTATTATTCCAGTGGACTGAATCATAACAGAAAGTAGTTTAGGTAGCTAGACAAAGATTACTAGTGCTGCTGACACTCCAAGACACTTAGATTGATCCATGTGATAATGAATTGATCCATGTTATGACCCTGAGCTATGCTACTAATACTGTTATAAGCATTTGATTACTTAGTTTTAAAGGAAATTTAAATACACTATATAAAATGAAATGTTTATTTTTTTTGTAATAAATCATTGTTGTTCAATGATAAAGACACACCTGGCTCTCATAGGTTCTGCAGTAAACATTTAGTAAGTTTGACTAAAGGGGGGGGGACTAATATGGATGATAGCTCACTGAATTAATATTTTCTACAGGGGTTGGGCTTTTGCAGCAAATATAACAGAGAGCTTTGTGGCATCTTAAAGACCAATAGATTTATAATTCCACGAAAGCTTATGTCATAATAAATTGGTATTTATTGATATACAAGACTCTTGGCTGAATCACAGATGTAGCAGACTGAATTTAACCACTAGATGGCATGTTTAGCAAGTTAACGTCAACTGTCTATTTGGCATTGGGCTTGTGTCAGTGAATCCTCTGACATACATTAACTTGGAATGCCATGCTGTTCTGCAAACTTTTGTGGTGGAAAACTAACATAATCAGTATGGCTGGGTTTAAGCCTCACACTTGGGATGGTTGACAACTGGGGCCAGAGGCAACTAAAGTAAAGGTGCCAAGATAACTTCAGATGAAAGATGGAGAATGAGACTCATGGTAAAAAAACAACACAAGTTAATCAGACAAAAGGCTCTGAAGAATCTTCTCAGTGCTTAATTTGGAGGGAGGAAAATGTATTCATTTACTGATCTTTGTATGTTCCTTGGGTAGTTCACAGAACAAAGAAGCCCCAAAAATGTGAGAAAGTAGCTAGGACCTGAAATGCAGAAACATCAAGTAACAGTGGGTGATATACAAACAAGTTGAAGGGTAGGACTTGACCACAGTTATCTAACAAAGCCCATGGCTTGGGCAGAGATTTGAATCAGTTTCCCATTGTCTTAATCCAGGTGGTTTGCAACTCACGACTTGGGAAATACTGACCTATAGGAACCCTGTTATGGCTACAGAGGAGTTAAGACCAGTTCCAATAAAAAAACCTGTGCATTTGGAAAAAGTTGGCATTATTCCATTTGAAGTTGATGAGAATCTGTTAGTATTATTACTTAATTTATACGTCGCTTAATGCAAAAAACAGACTTCCAAGTGGCTTCTGAAGTATAAAAACCAGGTTTCAAAAATATCACTAAAATGCACACTAAAACAATCCCACATAAACATCCATACTGTCAACTAGACAGAGAAGAAGCAGATTATCAGTTGGAGAGCAGAGCCTTTCCTGACCTGCCTAGTTCTCTTAGCTATCTAAGACAAAAGAGTTTATCATTCATAGCCTTGAAACTGGGATACACCTGCACATGTGTGGATGAGGTTAGCAATGGAGCTAGACAGTCCAGAAGTATGGCCTAGTAGTGGTGGGGGCAGGAGGCAGACCAATATAATTCAGACTCACAAATATGCCACAATGGGAATGGAGAGTGGCTGATGAAAGTTAGAAAACAGCAATAGGAAAGCACGAAGAGTCTTCCAGCTTAAAGTATTTAACATTTCCTACGTAGGTTATCTGTGCACTCCTGGACTGAGCTAGAAGAAATCTTTCTAAACATTTACCGCTGCAGTAACTACACAAGCCATTAACTGCACATTGCTATGGATTCTTCGCTCTCAATGGTCAGTGCACCTGCGTATTACTGATGACATTTCTCTGTTCTCTTCTGCAAAAACACGCAGAAGTGTTAAGCCAACTACAGCAATCTAAAACTAAAGTGCACACACGCACTGGCTTTCGGGTTCACTTCTCTGTTCTTGCAGCAAGTCTGAAAGTATTTGACACAAGTACTTGCAAAATGTATGCCACAAAAGAAAGCTAACAAATGCATCCTTTCATCATTTATCAGTATGAGATAAATTAGTTTAAGCTTAATTATCCAGCTGGACTATGCATCTGAATAGGTATTTGTAAAATTTATATGCCACTAACCTGCTCACAGGGGCTATTATAAGGTAAAGGTAAAGGTACCCCTGCCCATACGGGCCAGTCTTGACAGACTCTGGGGTTGTGCGCCCATCTCACTCAAGAGGCCAGGGGCCAGCGCTGTCCGGAGACACTTCCGGGTCACGTGGCCAGCGTGACATCGCTGCTCTGGCGAGCCAGAGCCGCACACGGAAACGCCGTTTACCTTCCCGCTGGTAAGCGGTCCCTATTTATCTACTTGCACCCGGAGGTGCTTTCAAACTGCTAGGTTGGCAGGCGCTGGGACCGAGCAGCGGGAGCGCACCCCGCCGCAGGGATTCGAACCGCCGACCTTTCGATCGGCCAGTCCTAGGCGCTGAGGCTTTAACCCACAGCGCCATATGCCACTAACCTGCTCACAGGGGCTATTATAGCAGCCTGCAATAAAAATTTCTTTTGGGTTGATATGCCAGTATTTATTCCTAAACAAGCCAAAAGAGAATTTCCCAGAAAGATGGCTTTTAAACAAAGGAGAAAGATGAGGTGACAAAATGGGAACGTCCTTAGCAACTGCACAACATATACAATTTGAAGCATTAATCATTAAAATGGTGGTGCCTTCTGTTTTAGCATTCTCCACAGAAATTTAAAGTAATGACCACCTCTGAATTTCACATATTGGACAGGGTTCTATTAATTCTTATCTGCTGAAAACTAAGGGGTATATTTAGCCATCTTTGCTAGACTTACTTAAATTTAGCCCAGAAAAATGATTAATGGTGCTTCCTTAGTTTCCCCATACTCTTTAAAAATTAGTACAGTCGTACCTTGGAAGTCGAACGGAATCTATTCCGGAAGTCTGTTCGACTTCCAAAACGTTCGTAAACCAAAGCGAGGCTTCTGATTGGCTGCAGGAAGCTCCTTTGGAATTGCACAAGGAAAAAAAGAAAAGAAAACCTGCCTCTACAGGGGGAGGTCATATGTAAACAAGCAGATTTTTGCAATATCTTCCTACCAAACCATTAAAAGAAGGTTTTTAAAAATTCATGCAAATGTTCAAGGATGCACGTGAATAAACTAACACTACCAAAAAGCAGTGGAGGTAACTATTCTACAGATTTCCTGGCTTACTTATTAAATCCATCTTCCTGATACCATTAAACTAGGCCAAAGCCACAGAATTGATAATGATTACATGAAATTAGTGCTCTATTGTTCCATGCTGCTGCTGCAGAGCCAGCTGGTCAGCTGAATGCCCCCCCAAACCACCTTTTGTGGTGCTCTGTTCACATGGACCGGATTAGCAATGCAACTATGATGACTTAATCAAAACAGGGTTGTTTCAACCCGATTTTGTTTGTCCTGTAGGGGCTTTGGGGACCTTCTTCAGGAAGAGCGGAAGAGTTAACTGAGGATCCTGCACAAACACTGACAGATGAAGAGCTTGAGGAGCTGGTGAAATCATGCGCAGAAAGCGACAGTAAATAAGATGGTGATGTTGAGCACGAGGCAGCAAGCTGGGACCTGTAAAAATATTCCGAACTCTTCCGTGCAATTAAGCACATGAACAATATGATTTATGTCAGGGAACTGCCATCAGCTCAGAGGCGAAAGGGCAGTTGTGTTATAGGGAACCTCCAAAAATCTTGCAAAGCAGCTCCTCCTCCGGCAAGGAGGAAAACCCCACCTCCAGTGGAGAGGAGGTGGTGGGACCAGTGGATGCTAGGGAGAGCCTCAACGCCGAGGCTGAGCAAACCGGAGAGGAGGGAAGTACCCTTTTGCCAGCGCCCACTCTGCGCAGTAGGTTTCGGTGCAAGGAGGGGAGGAGAAGGTTGGGGGTCACATGACTGTTATGCTGGGGGGGGTACAAGGACTGCCCACTCCCAGATTCTGCTAGCGATTGAGCCGGACATGAACTTACGACGCTCTTCACTGTAAATAGTTTGCACTAAGAATAAAGCCTGGAAAAGGCAGGTTGGAGTCTTGCCTGTTTGCTCTCGAGCAACCACATCAGCACCTGACAATTTATGACTACGATCTCTCCATAAAACATACCCTGGATGACACTATGGGATTACAGACACCTGAGAGAGAGATGTTTGAAGAGGCAACAGTGGCAGAAGTGATCCTGTGAGGAAGTATTGCTGTAGGTGGTAACAATTAGCCCCCAAAGTGGGAGCATGTGATTGGGCTGGCTGGCTGGCAGCATTGATTGATTAGTAGCTTGTAGAGAGGACTCAGGAAAGTGACCCCCTCCCTTGACAATGCTGGGTTGTTAAAAAAAAATTTAATGGCTTCTTACAGGTTTTCCTTGCATTATGTGTCTGTGTGTAGTTCCCAGGAACTGACCCCATGCGTAAGTTGCAGGCTTATTGTACTTGAACTTTATTTATGGTGCACAACACGAAACACACAGTTTAGTTGTCTACAGACTCAGATCACATTATATCATATTCTGTGGGTTCCACTATGAGATAAGCTGATTCTTTAGTGGTCCTGCCAAACTAATTCAGTATGAGAAGCAGCAGTACATAAGAAAAGCAACCATAGCCCTTGAGAATGACAGGCAGATTTACTCACCATAAAGGATACAATCCAAGCCTTGTAATCATGAAAATGATAGCAAACGAGAGGAAGAGGAAATCACACAACTTTTGACACTTGCAGTAGTTTGCCATTTTGGCTGCCTATAACAAGGAAGGAAAACGGGTTATCTCCTTAATAGAAGTTACGTCTAAAATAATTATTGCACACAGTACCGGACAATTAATATTCAAATGATGCATAGCATATCAGTGTGAACTCTTTAGTGCCCTTACCTCTTCTACTGACGATGCTTCACACAGCGGCCTCATTTGCATATCACACTAAGCCAAACCATGGCTTAGTGTAATCACACAATTGTGCAGGTTCTGGGAGAGGAGATTATGGCTGCCTCTTCTCCCTGGTTGTTTTGTTGAGCCAAGTCATTGCTTGGCTTCATGAGTCACCCAAACACAGGCTTGCAGTTTAGCTCTCTCCAGACCAACTAAAAGTGGTAATCATGGTTTACTACTCATGGTCCCAGTACAGGAGAGTTAAAAGAACCCCCCAAAAGCCAACATTTTAGCCGTCTTTTCTGTGTGTTTTTTTTAAAAATAAAAATCAGAAAAACCTAGGGCAAATAAAAATTCAAACAATACTAAAAGCAGCAATAAAAAAAGACAGACGTTAAGGGCTGTCTTTTTACATTTACATTGGAATAAATTCCATCAAGCAATATGAGATAACCTTCTTACCAAACGTGGCATGAATAGGACTGTGCTGCAGAACACAGCAGAAACAGATTTTTGAGAACTCACATTAAAAGCGATTAGGTATTGCATAGACTTGCCTGTCTCATCTCATGCGCGCAGGGGACAAAGAGCAAGAGCTCTGCAGCTCACCTTAAGTGCCATGCAGGCTCACGTGGGAACAGGCAGTTCTGGAGGTAGCCTGGCCCCAAGTCCTTAAGGGCTCTGAAGGCTAAAACCAGCACTTTACATTGATCCCAGAAACAAACAGGCAACAATGAAGATGAGGAACATGGCTAGACTAATAAGCTCCAATCTTTGGACCCTAGTCTGGCCCTAGTCTGGCTGCCACATTTTGGACTAACTAGGACACGAATAACTGAGGGCAGGTGTGTTTTCAAGAGAGGAGGCAACAGCAGGCAAATCATTCAAAGCTGATGAAAGGAAGTCTTCACTGCTGCCTGTATACCCAAGGCGCAAATAATGTCTCTGCACTGCGCACCTGCCCTTTCAGGGGAAATATAACCCTTGTCTGCAACAGGCTTTATATATACACCCAGGTCTCCCAAAATAAAAGTGATGCTAGTTATATAGACCTTTGCTATGATTCAGCAACTACATAGTATGAAAAAGCATTGCCGTAGTCAGTTAAAATGTGGAGGTTCTATGGACTCCCAAATCCTATATGGTTTTTTTCAAGAACTCACTGAATAGCCATGTTTGACAAGTACAGCCCAACTGAAAGCATTTTTACTCAAAATAATGTTTCACTGTGCTCACGGTGCTTAAGAAAAGCAGCACTTAGCCACCTCTGAGACAAATTTCAACAGCTAGAAGCTTTCATGGGCTTTAGCAGTGTTTCCAAAATTTGGGTCCCCAGCACCAGCTGTTTTTTAGACTACAATTTCCATCATCCCTGACTGCTGTTCTTGCTAGCTAGGGATGATGGGAGTTGTAGTCCAAAAACAGCTGGAGACCTAAGTCGGGGAAACACTGGGCTGTAGCCTACTACTTTAAAACGTTGTTTGTTCTGGAAGAAATGTTTTGAAGACATGAAGATTTATTATGGCTAAATTTCTCTCTCTTACTCTCACCTCCAGCACGCTGTCCACCACATCATGAAGACACATCGTTAGAACTCCCACTCGGATGAAATTGACTGTGTAGGAGAGGGTTATCAAAATGACTGCTACAATGTGATGGGTAAACATGATGGTAAAGTCCTGAGGCGGAGAGATAAACGGAGTTACAACATTTGTTCACAAGTTAATTTGGCTTTTCAAACATTTATTCTTACAGATATATAAAATTAAATAAATGCCAAATATACAAACTCTGCACATATATTTTTTGAGAGAAGATTAGAATGCAGTCAGGAACTTAGCAGGGGCACAGGAAACGGCCTTGTGCTGAGTTAGGCCATTAATCCATCTATCTTACTATTGTCTGCAAAGAATGGCAATCGCTCACTGGGGTTTTAGGCTGAAATTCATACAGCACCTTCTGAGTCCTGATGCTCTACAGTTTAGGTTTTTTGATTGAAATATTTACAGACTGTCTAGCATACTCAAATATCGCAGTAGCGCACAATAGTAAAAAAACAAATTAGAACAGTTTTCCGAACAGAGATTTGACAGTGCCCACAATTTTTTTAGCACCCTACCAAAGGTGCACAAGGTTGGAGCCTGTCTTACTTCAAAGGGGAGTAAAATACAGCCCATTCTAGCGACAGGCCCATTGTGATATTGCAATATTTCCATGCTGCTTTTTTCTATGTAAGCTGATGTTTGTGCAAGTTTGAAGAATTATGACAGAGCCTGAAGTTGTAAAAGGATCAAAGTAGTTTAATACCATACCAACACCCACAAATTCTTTATTTGCTGGTAACTTGAAGTAGCAAGGCAGAACTTAGCAGCAGCAGGAGGGCATCTGTTTCTAGGACTTCATATACATCACAGCATTTTCAAGTATAGTAACATCTAGAAACTGCCAGGGCCTTTGCTAAAACTACATGACTGCATTTCACATGAATCCAACACATTCCTTCCCTCTCAAAAATGCAAATAAACCATTTAATTGAGGTAGCCATTTTCTAAAATCCTTTAAACTGACCTCAAAACAGCATCTCTCTCTCTCAAAATACCATCTGTCATCTGACCAAAACTCAGCAAACACATACATAAATTTGACTGATGTTAAAGTAATGACATTCTGGGGCAGCTATAAGCTTCTTAGGAGACCACACTCCCCACATGACTGTTTCTGTCTTCCATAAATACAATGTAGGAATGTGTAAAACGAACAATATAAAAACAATCACTGCCCCCCCAACTCTTGCGAATACATCAAAACGCAAAGTGTGCCACTGTGAACTGGTGAAAAAAGTTCATCTACCCAGTCACATTATTTTCGCGGAATGCTGAGCTGATAATACATGCTGGACTGCAGATATTGCTCATTAATCTTCAGTCAGGCAGGGATAATCTACTGGAATTTATACCCCACCAATAACTGAAAGAGGCTTTTGAACATCAGCAGTCAGTTCTATTGGAAGGTATTTTCCCGTCAGGAAACTGCTATTAGGGCAAAGAGCAGGGTAAGCACATCTCTGTGGTAGATTTCACTCTCATTCTAGGATCACACCATTGCCGGACATGATCCAACACATCTTTCCCCTCTACAAAGAATATTCCTTCTCGCTACCAAATTGGCCCAGAAGGCCAAGAAGCTGGATCTCCTGCGAAAAGGACTTCTGTTTGCACAATGGATCTTCCTCCCTCTTCTCTCTGCATGCCCTCTATGCTCCCCCAAAGTGGCTCTTGGAGGGTTGGAAGAAACCCCTAAAACAGCACATCATGGGAGAAGCAGGGGGATGGCATGATCAGAACAGTGTGATGTTGAATCCCTCTTTGTATGTTCTGGTACAGAATTCTTCCAAAGCCTTTTGGAGGGGCTGGAGTTTGCTAGCAGATTGTAGTTTGCTAGTAAACTGTAGTTTCTGTAATCACCGTATGTTTGCGCAATGATCTAATTAATTGTCTTAAATGCTTTGACTGCTCAGAGCATTTATGTGACTGAGCAGAAGCCAACCCAAATTATTTGAATTAACTACATTCAGTCGATAATTGAGTTAATAAAATGGATGATGAAAATGCTTATTCTTCTGCTCTCCAGAAGTGAATCCACCATCTCTAAGCACCAGTGACGTTTGTTTATTCAAAAACATTTACAGTTGATGGGACTCGTTAGTTGAATCCCACGCCCCCCCCCCCCCACGGAGTTTGGAGTCTGGTGAATGCTGCTGGTTTTGTTGTTTCAAATGTACACAATGTCACTTAAATGTGTGGTGCCTTTGGAAAGTAGCCCCCACATATATGGGGAGTTGCCTGTATGAACAGTGGCCAATATTGCCACACAGCACTGGAGATGTTAAAAACCATTTCAAGCTGGTTTGGAAATGTCAGCAAATGTTGCTGCCCCAAAATGCAGTTGTTATCCACCGCTGCCATCACTGCATTTAACTTTTACAGGAGTTCACAGCTAGAAACAGGTTGTTGCTAATTCAATGTACAAGCGTTCACCAAAGTGTACTTTCACAGCCTTCTTTAAAAACGGTTGCTCCTTAAAACCCACAGATTGCTCTTACCTTTCTTTTGATGTCAATGAACTGAGAAAACATTAAGGACCAATAGTACGACAGCTGAAGCATGTAGTAGTAATGCATTTCTGGCATCAGCGGCTGAAAGGAGGGGATATAAATAAAGAGATTAAAACAGAGAAGTTTAAAAACCTTCAGATCCTCACTTGAATGGCAACCTCAGGCCACTTACAGAATATTTCCTATCTGGTAAGATTTCTAGCGAGTTCCTCTCCCGCATTAAAAAAGCTTAACGGAGAGAAAAAACACTACTTTACCGACGCTTACCCTTTTCTTCCTCTATGTGGCTCACATTGCTTCCTTGCACTGGCCTGGTCTGCAAACACTAAACCATAGCTGAAATAAACTATTGCATAATCTAAATGAGCTGCATGCCCATTGATCAAACTGCGAGGGCTTCACTCCTCCAAGGCTCATGGTGTTTTTTCCCCCTCCAAACAAACCACAAAAGCCCTGGTTTGAATGACAAAAGGCCAGAATGTAGTTTGTTTCCCACCAGCACGGCAGGAATGAAGGAGGACCATAATAATAGTAATAATAATAATGATACTCTGGGCGGCTTCCAGCACATATAAAACATAATAAAACGCCAAACATTAAAAACTTCCTGGTACAATAATAATAATTTTATTCAAAACAAAAAAAATTCCTTCCAGTAGCACCTTAAAGACCAACTAAGTCAGTTCTTGGTATGAGCTTTCGTGTGCATGCACACTTCTTCAGATACACTTCAGATACACTGAAACAGAAGTTTCCAGATTATTATTGATAATAATAGGAGCACAATTTCAGTAGTATGCTGCTCGTTCACATTCACCCATAATTTATTTTAACTATGATTTAATGTGACACATGAACCAGGCTAGCATTGACGTATTATGAATATGGTGCAGGGCAAGCCTTTTTGATAAAGGGAAGAGCTGTGACTCTGCCTAATTCTGGAAATTAGGGCCTCCTGTATGATTCAAATGCTTTGCACAAACCTTTTTGGCTGGAAACTTTGACTTATGTGGCTGGCTGGCACGTTCAACACTTGTCGTTTTCTATTTATGGCACACTGTGGGGAAATGGGTAGGTGAACCTACCTTTGACCAAAGCAGCTGGCCTAGTCAGACTTTGGGTCCTTTCCGACTCTAATTTCAACAGCCATCACCTTAAAACCTCTATATAAATTATTCTCCGCATAATGTGCTAATTAAAGGGATGTATTTGCCTTAGTGCTGACACTGAAGCAGAGTTTTATTTATTTATGATTTGGATAACCCAGATTTGTCCCCTACCAGCTAACGGGGATTTAAATGCTGTGCTGTACAGCAAATGTATTTCGCATCACCCTTGCAAATGGGTAACGTGACAACGTCTATGCTCATTACAGTACCTTGAAAACTGTCCAACATGTTTTAAAAAAATAAAAGAAAGCCCCTTCTCCCACCCTGCATGTTCAGATGATTTTTTTGTACCCTAAAAGGTTGGGTTCGTTCCAATACCTTTCAGTATGGTTTGCCTTTCAGTCTATAATCTGCTTATACAAGTGGATCCTACAACAAAATGTTGCATTGTGGCATCACCTCTTAATATTAATGCTTCTGTTCAGGGTTCTTTTCAGGCATGTCCTCTTTATGTTGTTGCATTCCACACACAGACACCCCCTCAGTTTGCCAGTTTCCCCCCTCAGTTGAAAAAGTTAAGTGTTTCAGAGCTTTATCCTAAAGCCTTGTTAATTAGTGGTGCTGGTGAAGTTCTTCAGAACCAGGCTCAGCAACAGGGACTGGAAAAATCTGCCTCCAAGGAAGAGGAAATGATGATGATGACAAGTCCTGAATGCCTTTCTAGAGCAGAAGTTGTAGCTTCTCCCACCTGTCTTTGCCCCCCAGCATTCCTCCTTATCTTCCCTCCTCATTGGCAGCATGTAAGAAGTAGCAGCAATGAGTGGAGAAGAAAAAGAAGAGTGTTTTTTCCTTCTCCTCCACTTCTCCTTCCCTTCCATCCATCCGCCATCCAGATTAACAGCATCATGGTTTATTTTATACTCATTTCCATGCAATACCCATTACCTGATATGGGTATCCAGTCCAGCACAGCCGAGTGTTCCACACCCAGGGACTCTTTAAAAAAAGGGGGGGGGGAGAGAAGAGAAGCAAACAAGTTTAAATGTTGGGAGATGTTACAGAAATGCAACTAGAGTTGGTGGTAGCTTCACATTTCCCTCCACAAAGAATTTAGACGAGCGTTTTGAACAGCCTCACAATTACTTCCACTGCATTTACAGAAATGAAGTTATTCATATTATTTTGAAACCGATCATTCATGAAAGCTCTCTACAATTAGTAGCATCCTGAAAACAATAATCTGATTCTAATCAAGCTACGGATAAGATACATATTGTCCCATTTTTGCTTCCTAAATGACAATCACTACATTAGCAAAGAAAAACAAGGGGTGTGCTGCTATTGCTTGAGAATATTTTGACACATACTTAACCAAAATTGCAACGATCATTTTAAAATGATTTGTTTTGAGAATGGAAGCACAAATTAAAATGTCAGTAACTGGGAACTCTTCCACAGAAAGTCAAAAATGGAAGCTCCTGCAGCCAATTGGAAGCCGTAGAAGCCCCGTTGGATGTTCGGGTTCCAAAAGAATGTTCACAAACCAGAACAATCACTTCTAGGGTGCAGCATTCGGGAGCCAAAACATACGAGAGCGTTCAACAACCAAAGTATGACTGTACCTTATTTAGCAGAGCATACAAGGATGAAGGGAGGGACGCGGGTGGCGCTGTGGGTTAAACCACAGAGCCTAGGACTTGCCGATCAGAAGGTCGGCGGTTCGAATCCCCATGATGGGGTGAGCTCCCGTTGCTTGGTCCCAGCTCCTGCCAACCTAACAGTTCGAAAGCATGTCAAAGTGCAAGTAGATAAATAGGTACCACTCCAGCGGGAAGGTAAACAGTGTTTCCGTGCGCTGCTCTGGTTCGCCAGAAGCAGCTTAGTCATGCTGGCCACATGATCCGGAAACTGTACGCCGGCTCCCTCGGCCAATAAAGCGAGATGAACGCCGCAACCCCAGAGTCGTCTGTGACTAGATCTAATGGTCAGGGGTCCCTTAATCTTTACCTTTGCAAGGATGAAGGCAGCCTGTCCAGCCTGTCTACACAAAACACCTCAGTTTAATGCCACTGCAGTAGATCAGGGGTCGCAATTTAATGCCCATGGGCGACAAGCAGCCCATGGGGGTCGTTTTACCGGCCTACAAGCTGTCCACTCAGCAAATCCCCGTGCACTGCACTAAACCGGCACGGAGACTCGCTTCTGCGCCGCTGGAAATCGTGTCTGTGCAAACACCGAAAATCGCAGGTGTGCGCAATCATGCGCACTTGCAATCCGGCCCACATAGGGGGCTCTGCGGCAGTAAACCAGCCCAGGCAAGGTAAGCCTTGCTGACCCCTGACAAGATCTTGGTTGGATAGATTATAGTCATCTACAAAGAAGCCATTTTATTCTCTCAAACTTTCTCTTATGCCAATGTCTGCCAAGAATCCTGGTGCATGTCTATCCCCTCTTGATTACAGATTTGTGTGTTTTTTAAAAGCAACCCTCCTAAACATTCTCCTGCATTTGAAAGTATGGTGAAGAATTTTTCAACGTACCAATAATGGGGAAAGTGTGTACATTACCCAGCTGCCTAGGAACATTTTGCATCCATTGTCTTGTCTCATTATCTTTAGGAAGAGGGGTTAATTAAGCTCAAGCGTCTAGAAGCCCCAGAACATTAATAGCTACATATATAGCTCAAAGTAATGCTTTTATCTAGTGTGTGCCAAATAAAGGTCAGGTTTAATTGTGTGTGTGTGTGTGTGTGTGTGTGTGTGGCAAAACTGCTTAAAATTCCACCCCTCATTTTGCATTCAACACCTTTTGCAGAAAGGCAACAAAGCTCTGGGGTTGCTCCAGCTACGGCATTACTCTCTATTTTTCGGCGCTGTTATTTTTACCAAGGTTATTTGTATGTTTGATAAGGCAGAATACATAAACCATGTGCATAAAAGGGTTGATCCAACCTCTTGGTCTCTTGACATTTTCAAAATGAAAATAATTTTATTCAAGTGGAGCTGCTAAAAATTAGCATGAAAAGCCCACACCACATCCAAATCAATTTCAGCTTTCTTTTCAGCTTCCCTAAGTGGTGTCTGGACACTGGAATGACAGGATAAAAATTATTTATATGAAGAAATAGTGTTAAATGTCTGACACTTCGTTCCAATCTACTGGACCCATTCAGGTGCAGGAGCTGTAAGGCATGCAAAGACTTGCCTTTTGATGTTAGTGGCAGCTCTGCATGGGCATTCCATTCCATTATATTTTTTTCACCACTACTCTTCTAGCAGGTTTATACATTCTAGAAAGAAGAAATTCTAAAACATCAAACACAAGGTGGTTCAAATGTACTACTTTAGACTGCATGCTTGAAAATAGGGGTGTAACCAGTTCTTGACAAATTCCTGAAGTTTTGAAACCCAGCCAGAACACCAGTTTGCTAGAGGATCAGAGGCTTCACATTTCTACCATCCAAATGAAACCCCAAATCAAAATATGTTAGAAAGTTTCCCTTATGCTAATCAGAGGATTATATATGCATTCCACTGGCACATTTAAACAAGTAGTCTTGATTACAAGAACTTCAAGTGGTTTCCTTCCTTCATCCCATTCCAATTGCCAGACACCTGCATCTCGTTGACATATGTCAAATTGCTGTGGGGGCACACAAGGAAGTACACGTGGTCCCCATAATGCAGCAGTCCAAAGCTTACCCAATTTAGGAGCTTGTAATCTGTATATATTTTGGATTAAGGTTTTAAATGCACTCCTTACTTACCGTATTTTTCGCTCTATAAGATGCACTTTTCCCCTCCTAAAAAGTAAGAGGAAATGTGCGTGCGTCTTATGGAGCGAATGCAGGCTGCGCGGCTATCCCAGAGGCCAGAACAGCAAGAGGGATTGCTGTGCAGCCTGCATTCGCTCCATAAACTAGGTGCGTCTTATGGTCTGGTGCGTCTTATAGAGCAAAAAATACTAACTTTTCCCAACACGGTTCTATAGCTGTCTTCCCAGAAATGTGCATCTGACTAATTTTGACAAGGAAATAATTTCCATCCCATTTATTCAGGAGAAACTGTTCCTATGTCCTAGAACAGGCATGGCCAAACTTGGCCCTCCAGATGTTTTGGGACTACAACTCCCATCATCCCTAGCTAACAGGACCAGTGGTGGGAACTGTAGTCCCAAAACAGCTGGAGGGCCAAGTTTGGCCATGCCTGTCCTAGAGCATACAACTGAAGCAGGATTTTGAAAATCCCTATTGACATTTCCCTTCCTTTTGGCAAGGCTCACTCGGCTTCACTCTGCCATGTTCCAGCAGTATCCGGTGTCACTACAGTGTTGCACAGAGGCAAGTGAAAGGAAGGCACACTGAAGCATTCCGCAAAGGCAAAGGATGTGATGTTTTGGAAAGGGTCTCTACCCAAACTCTGCTTCAAGCTGCATTGAGAGTTGTACTTTAGCACTGCTAGGGCTGGATCTCTGGGCCCCCAAATCCCACCAAAGGACCACCCAGAGAGTGGCAGATGAAGGGAGCAGCAGCAAACAGACCCCACATCAGGCACATTTAAGACAGACAGGACAAAAACAGAGGGAAAATGTGTGATAAATCAGGACTGTGCCTCAGAAGGCGGAGAGTTAATGGGTAACAGACATCACGTGACATTCCTATTATGCACACTGCTCAAACCCAATGCTTGCAAAAACATTCTTTTCATATTAGTCTGTCTCTCACTCTGTGCAAAGGATTGAAATATTAATAACTTTGAGGCTCAAGTCCCCCATGTCAGCAGCCTAGACATTCTGCTGCAACCAAAAACTAGGACAATCTATCAACATGAATGTGCAAGAATAGACAGTCTGGTAACACAGCCAAATATAGCAAAATATGAAATCATGCTCTGCTTCGGTAAGCTGAAAAGGAATGTGTTCTACCACACCCGTTTGACTATTATATGCCATTTGTAAGTCCCAATCCTTATGTGGAATACTGGCAGAAATTATCTGATAAGACATTCTGAATAATGAAATTACACACAAATTTACGCAAACTTAATTTATGCTAGAATGAAGGAGCTGGTTATGGGAAGTACACAATTGCTCAACAGCTAGGGAATGAGATGTCAGGGAAGGGGAGATGGACTGCATGAAACAAGAAGCAACAAGTACAAGATGGGAAAGAACTGGTTTGCCAGTGACAACTAACATTGATTGCACCAATGTCTTCTTCACTAACAATGCAATACAGAATTCAGCTGGAATTGTAAGGTTAACTTGAGTCAATATGAATACCATCATTGACAGGCAGGTGTTTTGAGATCACAATGCAGTGTATGATTATATAAAAGCAATCCCAAGTTGACAAGTCACTCAGTGAAAAGTTAACAGTAGCTATCTAGTAAGTCATTTTCCTTGCCAGTTATATGCAAGAGGAACATACAATTCCATTAAAACAAACCTTAAATGAGTGTCTCACCTCCTCTCCCTCTCCCTGATCATTCTCTTTTCACAATCAAGTTGTGCATTTTATTTTGCTACAATCTACTCTATTGATTTTTTTTTACTTTTCTTTTTACTGACTTTATGTTTCCTTTCCCAGGGTATAATTCAGTGCTTCTGACCCATGTGTATCATGTTTTGCTATCTTAAAACAGAATGTGGTTAATTTATTTTGAAAAACCTGTATCTTGGAAGAGATCTAATTAGGATTTTATTATTTTTAATAGATGTATTAAATTAATATCCCACCATTCTTCCCAAGGAAGTCCAGGATGGCAGTTTTACAGTACCTGAAGCCCTAATGTTCAGACAACTGCCAACACCTTTGAAGTTTCCAGGAGGACACAGGAAAAGCAGCTCAGGGTAATGGAATCCACAAGAACTCTCAGGTATCAATGACTTACTGGACAAAATGGGTGAATTTAGAGGTGGTCTCTTTCCTTGCGATCAGGATCTATAATCTTCCAGGTAAAAGCTCCTCTCAGAATGCACTATTTTGTTTGGAACTGGGAAGTGCACATAAATCAGCTCAAAATGTTTAGGATACCAATTTCCAAATAAATAGTGGCAGTACCTATGGCTCCCTCGCTTCTTTTATAACTATTTTAGCTTCCCTCCTCTAAAGTCCTCCACTTTAATAGTTGCTTGTAATTTTCAATCATTCTTATATTACAGCACAAGCACATAACCTACAAGGTTATCTTTCATCAGTTTGTGGGTATTTACCTCCTTACAGATTTTCAATATAAACCCTGAATTAAGTGGTTCACAATTTTTGCAATTAAAATAAACCAAATTATAGATTTTGACCGAAGAGCAAAACCTGTGTGTGTACTTCATCTGCTTAATTGACAACGACAGCCTCAGCATCCATTGACGTCAGTGGGGTATATGGGTCCTAGCTGTGCATAGGATGCAGCCTTAGGTTCCAATGCCTCTAAGTGCTCTGCTGGCAGAAGTCCCACTCAGCACAAAGGCTTTTTCACTATATAGGAATGCCTTTTCCAAAGCTCTGAATGAACAGACATTTGCTAGAATTTTAGGAACACGCAGTGTGGGTCTGCTTCGATCTACTTTTGCAAGGTGATTTCTCTGGGACTGAGGCCAATGGTTGCTGTTTGTTTGTTTTAAACACAATAATATGACATGCAAGTAAAACTTGACTACTTACCAGCAGGCACAGAAATAAGTTGCTCCAAAGCTGGTTTCAACCACCTTTTGGAAATGCATTTGTAATAATTTTTAAAAGACTCCAAGGGTTTTCTGCTGGTTCCCTCACTGCGAGAATCAAAGTTACACTGAACCAGGCAGAAGGCCTTCTGGGTATAGACCCCTCCCTGTGGAATGCCCTCCCTTCACATGTCAAGCAGATAAAGAACTACATTACTTTAGAAGACATCTGAAGGCAGTCCTGTATTGGGAAGTTTTTCATGTTTGGTATTTTAATATGTTTTACAGTGGTGCCTCACAAGACGAAAAGAATCCTTTCTGCAAGTCTCTTCGTCTAGCGGTTTTTTCGTCTTGCGAAGCAAACCCATTGACGGATTAGCGGATTAGTGCTATTAGAGGCTTATCAGTTTAGCGGATAAGCAGATAAGCAGATTAGAAAAAGGGGGGGAAGGGGGAAAAACTACAGGAACTCGCAAGACATTTTCGTCTTGCGAAGCAAGCCCATAGGAAATTCGTTTTGCAAAGCACCTCTTTCGTCTAGCGAGTTTTCCGTCTTGCGAGGCATTCGTCTTGCGGGGCACCACTGTATATAAGCTGCCCAGAGTGGCTGGGGAAACCCAGCCAGACGGACCAGGTATAAATAATCAAATTATTATTATTATTATTATTATTATTATTAGCCACAGAAGAGTTTAAAAGGGGGACAGGTATGGAATAGATATCTTAATCACAACCTCTCTTCTCTAAACACAAGTTTTGTGTTCACCCCTCTTCTACCCCAACCTTGGCATTTAGATAAAATCCTGCCCCCCTTTGTTCACATTTGCCCACAGTTCCATATTCTAGACATTCTGCTGTTATAATTTAAATACTACTAGAAAAGTAAGGTCAGTGTGCTAAAAGAAAAATAACGAAATCAGGGAGAAGCACTTCTCAACATGGACTCAAATTTGAACTTGACTTTTCCAAAGCAAATTTTTTGGATGCTACCAGTAATAAATCAGAAGTACATGCAGTTTCTACACCACCACCACCACCACATTTCTGCACGTGAGAGGCCACATAGCCCCACAAGGGAAGTGAGTATTTATAGTTTTGTAATTATGAAGGGAAACCATTAGAAATCCATGTCATGTACTTCAAAAGAATTCAACAGTTATATGACAGCTCAAGAAAAACAGCCAAAACCTGGGAAAACAACAGTATCTTCCATACACTTTACAACATCCTGGAACACCTATACAGGGCCATAATGTTCCAAACCGGCTCTCTCTCTCTATTGAGTCTGTGTTTAAAGACTAGTAAAAGTTTGGATTCTGAGCCTTTCCAGTAAGGCTGAATAGCCATGTAAGTATTCACCACAGTGTAGATGGTCAGGCTTCACTGCATCCCTTTTCAGAATTTTTGAACTGAAGGAAGGGAGGAAGGGAGGATTCAACAAGACTTCTTGGCAAGTCATTTTCAAGCTTTATTTTTTCCTCCAGAGGAAGCAGAAACAATGACAGCTGTTCAGGTTAGTACAACTTTTGTACATGAGCAACTTCTGCCTTGGGGGGGGGGGGGATATATTCCTTGGCCCCATAGCAGTTTTTAAATACCACATGCCTTTGGACCAGAAATATCTGGGTCTCTGTTTTGTTTTAAATCAAACATTTGCCACATGCCGAATGCCACCCTTGTGCCATCACATTTTTCTTCAGGAGGTTTGTGTGTTGGACAGCTCCCTAATTAGCCGAAACCCTGCTCTGATGTTAACTTTTGCCATCCTTTTCTTCAGAGCAAGATTATAATTGGAAACTGGGGAACTGGCTAAAAACTACACACAAATGGGGTGATTTTGAGTGGAGAACCAGTGGAGAAAAAACTTCACACACTACTTGCCTGCTTACTTTTCCATTCCAACTCCCGCCCCATAAACTTTTCCTTCTCACATGGTTTTGAATATCTGGCAGCGTAAACACACATTTTGAACTTTATACTGGGGAAGTAGCAAACAATACGTATGTGGGGATTTGGCAGGGAAAATCCCATGTTGCTGTCCAGACATGTCTCTACCCAGAGGAGTGGTTATATTATACACCATTTTTTGGCCTAAATGTCCCTGTCCCTGCAAACAATGAACAGCATATTAATACAACAAAAATATATTATGAAATACAATAAATCAATCAAAATATAAAACAGCAAATTATAATACTATAGGGGGACAAGACTGCAAATGAAAGGATTAAATTACCAATCGTGTATAATGACACTTGTAGAAACTACAAACCTGAACAGATGATGAGATACATTTTCTTTCTTTCTTTTTTTTAATGTATACAAACACTTGCTTTTTCTTAAGGGAAAGAGGGGCCACTGGGGTTTAGTCACACATATTTGCATATAGTGCACAGTAGGGGGTACTTGTTAAAAAGAAACGAAGCATGGTTCATTATCTGAGAGAAAAACAATTATCAAAAAGCTCTGTATCAACAAAAAGCTCTCATTTATTAGAAACAGTTCAAAAGAGAACAGTTTAGTTATCTTACCATGCATCCTCTGTTTGTAACGTTATAATGTAAAACTTGTATATTATTTAAAAAATACAGGGGTCTTCATGGTGTGTGTTCCATGTTAATTTATTATTTGGCATTTTTCTAGATGCCGGAAAATTAAGCGCTGGTGCTAAAATGGGAGGGAGGGGTGGTTGCTAGGAGAATGCTACTGATCTATTTACCAGCTATGTTTTGTAAGCAGCAGCTATATAGTGCTTATAAAAATTATCTTCACCGTGGTTCATTTTGACATGTGAGCTGCTTTGGGCACAACTGTGCCGGAAAGGGGCATAAGCATTTTATTTTGAAATTTCTTATCAATGCTTCCTATCCAAAAGAACTGCACAGCAGCAAACAAAACAGGAATCAGACACAATACTATAGGATCTCAAAGCGACGTACAGTCACATCTTCCGCGATTTAGCTTGCACAATTTCAACCACCCGTGGCTGAAGGCAGGCTGGTTGAAATTGCACAAGTTGAACCTCAGCAAGAAGGAGAATTGAAAACCTATTTTCATGCCAGGCCTTGCTTGGGGTTGTCCGGTGTGGAAAGAGCTTTTAAGCGCTCCACTTTGCGGGGGTGTGGGGTGTGGGGACACCAACAGTGTATCAGCTTTGGGATGCTCTCATGAGATCTCTCAGGCCAAACCAAGTTCCCATGAGATCCGGCCAGGAGGTGAAAGGAGGTCTGGCTGCATCACAGTTTCAACAGCAAGCGGCCACACACCCCGGCTATCCCGATTAGGGGGTGTGACACAGCCGGGAGTCCCTATGACACAGGCAGCATCCTTCCACCCACAGCCAGGTCACTAGGAGGTCCTGGATTACCCCCTGGGGAAGGGGAGTGGACCTTTTCAGCTCTCCACCTTCCTTGCTAAGTAAAGCCCACTTGGTGCATGTGCTATGGGAGTACTGCAGATTCTCTCTCTCCTTCCTTCACCCGCCAGGTAAAGAGCTACATCTCTTTTTCCTGGCTTTTGACACCTGAGATGTACATTTTAAGACCTGCTTTATTACTGTAGTTTAAAATTGTTTTAAACTGTTGTTTTAAAATATTGTGTAGCATAGCATTTTAATATTAATGTTGTTTTAGCCCACCCTGGAACCTTAGGGTGAAGGGCAGGTAATAATTACAATATAGTCAAAATGACACCATCCACATATACAAGGCCTGGGGGGAACCCCAGGATTTCCAGAAGAAAACACACACACACACACACACACACACACACACACACATATATATATATATACCCTAAGCTCCCTACCGCTGAGCAGGCTTAGTTGGCATGGAATGCTGCCTGTGAAGGAAAATGGGAAACTCAGGGGATGAAGAACAAAATGGAAAATCCTGAAAAGGGAATGGCTGACTGAACGCTGAACAGGAACACTAAATTCTCAAGCATAGTGTTGCAGAGCCCACTTGTCTGCTGTTTTCTGAGAGGTTTCTGTGTCATGATGCAATCCTTAACTGTGTTTCGGGCTACAGTGGTTTCTTGCTATCTTTCTTCTGACTTTCCATTTCCGCTGCAAATTTATCCTCTAAGTGTACCTGGATCCATTTGGATGTATCTAACATTTCATAGAACTGCTTAAAGAGGCTACTATCCATAGCAATCCCTACTAAAATGGGAGAGTTCTTATTTTCTAAAATTTGTTGGCTGCTAACACATTTCTGCAATTTGCCAACATGCATGCATGACTCTACTGGTTATACTTTGCAACGCTATACAGGAGCACCACAGATTGAACAGAAGTATTCTGCCAGATTCTGTGTAGAATATTAAATAAGAAGAAACACAGCCTCATTTCAAGACAGAATTTGCTCTCCACTTCTAAATATACTTAGATGCTATTAACCTCCAATTTTTCTCTGTGACATCTTGGCAATGACAGCCCAATGTAATGTAATTACTTTATAAGATTATCTTTTGTTTCTCAAAGAAATAAATTACACCAAGGCACTTCAGCAAAGTTAAGGACTTTTAACAATCTCTTCCCTTAAACACCATTTGCTTGTCATATTTGCATAATTGGGTAATACTAGCCTCTTAAAACACAGCTTGTTGATGTCTGCAAAATCATCATCATACAATACAAGAGGGAGTGATGAACACTGGGATCACCACGGATTCCAATCAATGAAAGGAGGGTGTCCGGGACTGAGCTGCTTCCCCCATTTCTATCTAAAGCAGGGCCAAGTATAATTTATCCCTTCCATTGATAGAAGTTTCCAATGTTTTCAGGCCATACTGAGGAAACTTGACAACTGGAAAAAAGAAAGTAAAAATCTGGCGGGATATGGCCTGAGGAATCGTAGCAGGAGACAAGAATGCAGAAGCCCAAAGGAAAGTCAGAGATAAAATACTTTACAACAGACTAGAATAACATTGGGGGGGGGGGAGGATCTTACTAAAAACTTTAGCAAAACTGGTCTCAAATCACAATCTCGATAGTAACCTCCCTCTCCTGATGCTCACAAAGCAAGCAGGTAATGAGATCCTTCTTGCTGAATCAAATGAATATTCACTACTCATTGCAACATCCCTTTGTCATGCAAAAGAAAAAAAGCATCAGAGATTGTGCTAGTCTGCAATTCCTCTCTGCAAAGCTATCTGGTCTGTTGAATGTTTAAAAAGCATGTTTATAGACAACCAAGCCCTAAACTCAAGTTAATCCCCAACACAGAAAAGTGAATTACTAGGCAGAAGCGTTTTGTCCATCACAATAAATGTTGAAGTACTTCTCTGTGTCACAACCAAGCAAGTGGTGGTGTAATTATGTGCAGGGATGGTATAATGTCGGAGAAGACATGCTTGGATTAGACCTCTTTTTCCAAGCAGTGTGTGGCAAACCAAACAGAATGCAACATTGGCAAAAGCAAATGGCAAGCATAAAACCTGAATGTGTGCATGGATTTGGGAGTTACAGATCTTATTTCCAACTCTTCATAATATTGCCAAACATTTATTCAGCTATCATTATCCTCCCTCTGATAAAGTATTGATATATTTGGATAAAACTTTAAAGAGCAGTAAGCTGGTGCATCTATCAGAAAAATCCAACATGAGATAGACTTCTTCAACCTTTGAAGCATGAGTCTACAGACCTCCCCATAAGTGTTCAGGAACAAAAGCTAGCCTTTATGGGAGAAGGCAGTTATTTTCCAAAGGTTTACAATAATTGGAAATCTCTCCTTGCTCAGAATCTAGAATTGACAAGATTAAGGGCCACTTCAGACTTTCACTAGAAGCAGCAAATGGAAGCCAGAGCATCTCATTCTCACCTCCAGATTATAGCTGAAGGGAAGAGATATTCACATCACAGGGATATATATATTCTGCCCTCCATCAGTTGAACATGTACATCCCCAAAGGGCAGGGATGGAGAACTTGTGGCCCTCCAGATCCCATCAACCCCAAGCAGTGCATCCAGTGGTGATTGACGACAAGAGTTTGCTCCAAGAACATTTGGAGGGTCACAGGTTCTCCACCCCACCATAGTAAATGTAGCCCTTTTTTTGGATCTGGCTCATATTGGTGGAAGAAGGAAGCATGCTCACACTCCCTCTTGCAGCTTCTCATAAACATCTAATGTGGTCCACAGAATCTCGAATTCTGACGTCAGTCATAGGATCATAGAATTGGGTTGGAAGGGATCCTGAGGACCATGTAGTCCAACCCCTTGCAATGCAAGAATATGCAGCTGTCCCATACGGGGATCAAACCTGCAACCTTGGCTTTTGTTCTCCTTTTTTTCTTCATCCCACCCTAGTGCCCCCCAACAAAAAAACACTCTTTCAAAGAAAAATGCACATTTTCTGAATTTGATGCTGCAGAATCCTAAATACAGCAGAAGCAATTAACAAAACAGTTCCCCTGCTGCATTCAAAGGCTTACTTATGGACTGATTGTACCACCGGCACAATAGATATTCTTTGCAAGAGTGTGGAGTTCATTATGCTGTATTGAATTTCATGAGTTTCTAAAATGTATTTACAACAATCAGTGAAACCCTCCAAGTGATCAACTGAATGAGGTGAATAACTCGGCGGGATACACGTCACTATTAAAAGAGCCAAGATAAAAAGCATCCATTAAGCACAGAATGGTAACAAGTCTTCCTGCTAATTTCTCAAAATGGCCTCTTTGGGCACCATGGTAACGTGCCTGGAAACTAAAAAGAGGAAAAAAGGGTTTCTAAGAATTTATCCTGTGTCAAGGACACCATTGCCAAGAGATTCTAAAATGCAGCACTTGTATTCTTTGCCTCAAAGTACAAATGTACAAGTGCTGAAACTAATTTTGGACATTCAATTACTTAAAAAAATGCATATATGTATGCAAAAAGGTTTGAAGACACCACTGTAAAATGAATAGATGAAGGCAGGTTTGAAGCTGAAAGATGTTTCAATTCCACTAAGTTACAAGTGGTGAGCCCATGCAACAGTGGAGGAGCAACGGTTTCACCCATCTAGGGATGACAGGAGATGAGTCCCAACTTCATGTGTTCCCTCTGTTACCTTATGTAGCTAATGAGTCATACAAAAATCCTATCTTGCTGGGCAGGGACCCTCCAAGGTATCTGTTAGCCCATGCAATCTTCAAAGATGCCGCAAAATACCTTTTCTAGTTATCTGCTGAACATATCATGTACCTATCATACTAATTTGACTACACTCAAATTCAAAATTACAGGAAGGACCTTTGTATTATTTATAACGAAGCTTAATCCAGATAAGGCTAAGGCACGCTTAGTACGTGGTTCCCTAAATAGGAGTGGCAGGTTCTACTTGTTCCCTCTGAAGAAATAGCCTGGGGATACTTCTGGATCTGCTACTGTTTCTGGAGGCACAGTGGTATGGAATGCCTTCCACCGGCTTCAGCTGATGGCCCAGCTGTGGCTGTACCTAGATGGGGTAGTCTAACTTCTTGTCCATGTTTTGGAAAGCTCCAGATTAGATAAATGAACTATGTTATATTGAACTGTTATATGTGGGAGGTAGTTTAGAAACTGCAGCTAATACACAATGTGGGAGCCAGACTACTGAGTACAACCAGACAATCCTAGCATATACCTCCAATCCTGGCCCAGCTGCCTTGGCTACTGATTGGTCTCTGGGTTCAATTCAGATTTCAGCCCTGACAACTCACTTCCTTTTTTATTGTCTTATCGCTGTCCTGGCTCTTAAAAATTTTGCTTCTGTCCTTTTTTTCTTTCCTTCTAATATCTTATCTAATGTTTTAAAATTAATTTTAGATGTAATTTTGGTGTAAGAGATGAAGCTTTTATATTTTTTGCTTTTCTTTGTGGTACAAGAGGTAAAAATACAGTTTAGATTTCATTAGTATCTTTAGGCACCAGGCAAAAACATTCCCCTTCTCTCCCTTGCCTTTGGCTAATTAAACAATCTATGTAGTCTTTTAAACTGGGGGAGGGGGGGCGGTATTGTTTTTGTTTGTTACTATGTGATGTAGTTTTTGTGTCTTTACATTGTAAAATGCCCTGTGATGCTCAGATGAAGGGCAGTATAGAGATTTTATTAATTAATAAGGAAAGGCTTGAGTAGAAAAGGGTTCGTTTTCTTACGGAATGAACAATTACAAACAGGTTGATCTTTGCCTGACCTTTTGATTTTTCAGTCTGATCCCTGCAGAGCTATGTTGTCTGAAAGATTCAACAGATGCATAAAGTATCAAGCTTGATTTCTGAAACTTTCCTAAAACCTGGTGCTCACAGCACCAATCCATGCACTGGACTCCTTCAGATGACTGTGCTTAGTTTCACAGAATCCCACCATGTAGTTGATCTTACGAAACTGTTTCTTGCAGTATCTGAATTAATTAACAGAACTGAAAAACTCTAGGGATTCTTTTCTATCTTGTCAACTTCAGCTAGCCATCCTTGCCTGACCTCTCCCTGCCCCCACCTTGCCTTCTCTTCAATTCCTGTCTTGTGTTCAACTCTGATCTACAGCACTGTTAAGCTACCTGAACACAGAAATTCCTTGCTCCTTAGAGCTGGCAGAGTAGCCCACTTCCAGAATCGACTCACGATAGTGATGCACATTATAATTTCAGACTGAGAAAGATCTCCACCTAAAAGCCTTGTTCAAAGAGAGAGAGATGCCGGATTAGCTCATATGTTAATTAAGATGAAAGATTCAGATCTGTATGCCTTAATGTGGTTTGATATGATTTCATACCACACTGATAACAGTCTGGTACTACAACTGATACAATGTTCAAAGGCCTATTGCAAGCAACAAAACAGGTGGATGCTGTACCGCTCCGGGCACTCTTGGATGACCTGAGATCAACTCAGTTGCGTCAATATGACTTGCCAGCATAATTAGAGAAATTATCTATCTAGGTTATCCACTATAACTGCCAAATGGAGTATTTGAGAGCAGCATCAGAAAAACAGTGGGCTGGAGAGGACATGGTGAACACAGATAAGATCCACAGTGTTTTCGTCTGGCACTTCATTCCTTCATGATCTGGCCCATATAGGTCTTGGTATGCAGTTGGGCTGCTGTAACTGCCAGTCAAACTGCTTCAGGGTCAGGCGGGCAGCACGAAAGCAAAGCAAACGACATAGTATTGACACCACAAACCTTTCCTTCTGCTTCACCTGTGTTGTGCTCACTTTGGCAACTCTAGCTCACACTTAAATAATCAGTAGTGGGTAACTGCCTCTCTCTCTCTCTATATATATATTCTAAATAAGGATTAGCAGGTTAACGCTGGCTCTCCAGGAAAGTTCTTTGTTCAGGGGAGCTTACTCTTGGTTAAATCCTTAGCTGTGAAGCCACTGATTTCAGTTTAGAAAAACTTAAGTTCCATTAACAGATCAACCCTTACCAGAACAGAATGAGAATGCTGCCAGGAAAGTAAACAACAAAACCTTTTGCGTTTAGCACTATGTGCTTTGGGCAAATGTACAAGTATGCAAAGCTTAGTGTCACAATTAATTCGGTCAAACAATGATCCAGCAGATTGCACAGGGCAGGCGATCTTGCCAAATGCTACTCGGAATCAACATCTGTTCACAAAATCTCAGATAGCTTGGGATACTGACAAGGGATCCAGAGTGGTAACATAACAGCATAATCATGTTTGTGTATCATGCTCCTTGTTTAATTCCACAGCTGTGAAATATGGGCAAGTTACAGTCAGTACGTTCAGTGTGGGGGAAAATTAATCTTAATATCTTCAGCCTGCTATATATGTCAAGCTGGAAATCTAGAAACAATAAAGCTTATAGAAAAACATCTGCAGCACTTAAGTAGAAATTCTAAAAGCTAAACTGTTCATGTTTTGTTTACGTCCTCTGAACAAGACAAAATCTACTCTTTAAATAAATGCCATCCTTTCCCAAATTGCTTTCAATCCTGAAAATAATGGTTCCTGAATTTTATACACACACACACACACACACACACACACACACACAGAGCGCCATATAAGCTACCAAAGGAGCAACTTGATGCCTGATTACAGGCAAACGGCGAACAAGAGCTGGTTCTCCCATTCATTTTGAATATACAGGGGAATATACAGGGATCCATAGTGGCAAGGCAAGGCATAGTGAAGGCAAGTTTAAAGTATGCCAGACTGAGCAATATATTGTAAGCTTTTCATGCTTCCCAAATAAAGCAGTGTGATGAATGCTCAGAAACAAGCCAATCAACCCAAACCCCACACTTGTTTTCTAAGGTTTAGAAATGTTTTTTATGATTTTTCTGACGGCCAGTTGTGGCTTAGGTATTAAATCTATGCAAATGTGATTGTCACATGTGACAAACTCTAAGTTGGGAACCTGTCTCCAGCTCATGAGATGCTTCATTTGAGCATCCTGGTGCTAATAATGTCTCCCACCCACGTTCTCTGGACAAACCCCCCCCCCCCCAATGGAGCGAAGCACATAAAGAGAAGCTTTTCATCCACATTATAAATAAGAGTGAGCAGCAGCTTACACACATATCACAATTCTCTCCAGCTATTGTCTGCAATGTATTTCTAAATCACCTTATCCTGTGTCATGATATGAAGAGGCTGTGGTTCACCTCCTAGAAGATCCTTTCTCAGACACACATAATAAGAAGCACAATGGGACATTAACACTAATTTCATTATTCAAATGGGCCTTACCTTTTTCAAGAGTCTGGCTCCATAGGTGAATATATAAAGGTAAAATGTAAATCTCCACCTGCAAATAAAGTAAAATATATTTATCTTGTTAACCTTGCTTAGGTTGCCCTGAGAACCTGCTTATAGGAGAGCATATAAATGCCCCCTAAAAATTGTATTTTATGTGTCACACATCTATAAATCAATATTTGGGCCAGAACTGGAATCTGATCAACAGTTTAATTCACCCATCACAGCCAAACAATTAAATATACCGTATCTGAGAGCCAGATGAAGCCAAGCAAATTAAACTCAGGTTGGTCCCCCCCCCAGCTAAATGCAAACTGATCAAAATAATGTCCATGGTAGTTACGTTTGGCTCAGTAAAAGTGTACATTGCTAAGACAAAGATTGCATACATGGGTCGTATGTTGTATACATACAGTGCATACAAAAGAATCATGGTTTCCATTTATGCTAAAGTGTGACTACCTCAATAGCCATGTTAGAAACCCAGATATATAACTTAGGCTCCTTAATGGCTCCTTAAACCAGGGTTATAGTCGGCAAAACGGAATGTCTAGTTGCCATTTTTGGACCAGACGGCTTGAAAGTCACATTATTCAATACGACTTTTCGATTCCTGAAATTCATTCTGATTGTCAAGATAAAAAATAATGGGATAGAATTCTACTGGATGTGTTGCTAGTATGTGAAAACAGTCAAGATTCAAGGGTCCCCAGGCCTGCACCTCCAGATGGTGGAGATGTCAGGTGCCATTCTGGTGCTCAGGCATCTTCACTTGACTGCAAGAGACTGACAGCCAGGTGCAAAATATGCCTACTGCCTGGCGAATTTCAAACTCTGCTCTGAAACACAAATGCACTGGGAAAATGAAGAGTTACCAAACAATGGATTCTAAATATCTCAGTAAAGCTTACTGTTTCAGGGGGACAAGTAACCTCTAATAATGGACTGTAAAGTACCCTAGAAGCATTTATACCAGTGGGAGACCAGTTTTGTCCAACAATGTAAACATTTCAGAGTCAAAATATGTGAACTGCACAGACAACAGACTGTAGATGAGCAGAGACAACCATTGAATGGATTACTGCATGGAAACATGGGAAGCTACTGTATACTGAGTCATAATGTTGGTTCATCTAGCTCAGTATGTAAGGTCACCCTTGAAAATGGTCTGGAAGTTGCAGCTGCTGTTGATCTACCTAGCTGCCTTTCTTGCTGCCCAATGAGTATGTGTCAACACTAATTTCGTTGCTTTCGTTGCATATAAACTACTTGGATCCCCACAGTTGAAGAGCTGGTAACCATATGATTGTTCAAAGGCATTCTCTGCTTAAGGAGAAGTATGATGGGCAGATTAGAGCTTGTCATTACAATTTAGGATGCAAGCAAAAAACTTAGTTCAGTGTTTCATCAGTATCTGCACTGACAGTGTCCAACTGTTCTTTTCTGTTCATGAATTCTAATTGGAATTCTGGAAGGCATCTGTTAGCCAGGAGACACACTTAGATTATATGGCATTATTTGATTGTCACAATTAGCTTTATTTCTTAAACCACCCTCAAGTTTGTATAGGTAGCTTCATATCTGGTTTCAGTTTTTCAGTCTTAAGCTTGTGGAGGGTGGTAATGTTCAGTGTTGCTTCTGCCCTTCCAGAAAATAAATTCACCAAGTGGTGAATGCTTCGTCACTAGTCAGAAAGGGCTCATTTCCTGAGGCTAAGGAGCTTGGGCTCCGCAACCACCTGGATGGCAGACAGGTGAGTTCACACCTGTTCACATGGCTCACACCAGCTGCAGACTAAAGCAGAGTTTGCCAAAGAACAGTGCAGTCTTCTAAAATAAGCCCATATTAATACTGATTATCACTAATACCACCGATAATGTCAATGTAACAAGATCGGTGACGGCAAAACAATGGAGGGGTAATATTAAAGAAGCTCTTCTCCTTCAATTATGAATTTAAAGCACACAGGCTAAGATCCACTGTATCACCTAAAATGTTATAAACTGCCTGTACTTGTTTCTATTTTTGCCCTCTCTGCATGACTCAGGACAGGATTCAAAATGTTCTGAAACCAACAATGTGAAAAAGCTTTAAAATTACATATTGCAAATTGCGAAGAACAAAAAGAAGTCAGCCGGCTTATCTCCAAACAGCTTTAGAGACCAGAATTGCAAGCACAAATGACATTTTAAATTACAAGTTGTAACTTCTGCAGTTACTTAACAATTTCCATAGTTGACCAGAAAGGGAAGCAAACAAAACAGCCAAATCTGATAAAGATTTTGTAATTGTCATAGGGTTACATATACCCATGTGGTTATTTCAGGGGATTATGGGTGGGATCACAGGCACTGGCGTCTCATACAAAATCCACATCAAAGCAAAGAACTCTCAGCCCATGGAATTCTCAGGATCACAGCAGACTGGACCCACTGATGAAGTCTGCTGTGCGGAAGACAATGTATAAAATGCAAAAAAAGGAGACAAAGGGTTGCTAAATACTTGGGGTAGTATGCCGGAGCAACACAACCTGAACAATCATGCCTTCATTATGACACCATCTACTCTAGGAAAAACAAACAGACAAACCGCCCCGCCTCCCACCCTCTCTCTACAGCTAGTGCTTCAAATGCCAGGAGTCTTCTTTTCTTGCCAATTATTTTTATTGACATTCCATATTTTTTAACAACTTGTCACCAAGTTAATACAAATTCAATACAAATTTAAAAGTGGATTTCCCACCCACCCCGGATGTCCCCACTATTTTCCTTCCTCCTTTGCCGCTCCCAATAAAATAACTTTTCCAGCTATAATTCAAAATACATTCATCCCTTCGCCTTTACAAATCACCTGTTCAATGGCTTTTATACATTGTTATAACCTGTCTTCAAAACAGTTGAGTAGAGTAAATCCTCTTCTATCTATCTGTAATAGTCGTTCATCAATTTTTCCTTCTGATTCCTCCTGAGTAACACTTTGCTTGAGAAAAACAGATAATGCTTCTTCCCAGACAACAAACAAACATTCCTCCTTAACATGGCCTTGACATGTGGCCCCAGTAATAAACAACTCAGCCTCAGTGGTGCAGCGTGCAGAGAGTGAAAATGAAACCCCTAGAATTTTTTGGTATAAATGTATAATATACATTCCTCCCCCCCCCAAACACTGCCAATCTCCCAGCGTCACCCACCCTTCACATTTCGCCAAATTTAATCTTCAGTTTTACATACAACCAGCTCATTAATAAATAAACACAATCCATGTCTCTTCTTTTCTGTCTGAAAGTATCAGAAGCCGTCAAGTTGGTATACACTGTGGTCCATCCCATCCCTTTCACTATTCTTCTTTCCAACTTTAGGCTTCAAGAGGGTGGGCTGATGTAATCTCAACAAAATCCATATCTCTTTTCCATCCTCCTCCCTAAACTAATTAATCTTCCTGCAAGTCCATCCTGCTGACCCTCAGTTCCATTACATCCAACTCCACAGCTTATTCTCTTCTGAGTGCTTAACAGTCAATCCAGTTGTTACCAATCTTTTCTTCTTTACTATTTTTATTTCATAATACGAAGTTCCAAGGGGTGGTCAAAGTCCCTCAAAATTGTTACTCTCCATCTCTTTTCAGGTAAAGCCCTTAGTTATATATATTTAAAAAATCCATTGCAAAGAGGTATCTTTAAAGTCCACTCTTCCCAAAAACTTTGCATTCCATTGCTTTAGAGGAGGGTAGATAACACAGATCTCGAAAAAACCATGACTTAAAGTATTGCCTCTCCTCCTTCCACCATTCAAGAAAAGCATAAATCAGCGCTTTTCATTCTTTCCAATGTTTTCTCCTCCACCATAAATCAAGATCTTTTGGGGGGGGGGGGAGTGCCTCTTCACTTGCCAATTATGTCCGAATTCAAGGGTATTCCATAGCTTGCCATGGTAGCTTGCTGGGGCTGTCCTTGGACAGAGCCAATGAGCCCAGCGCCCTCACCTTTTCATCTGGGAGACGAGGATTTCCATCCCCGCTCACACACACACACACACACACACACACACACACACACACGGCATTAACAGACGACTGTGGGTTGTGCCGTTTTGATACCCTCAAAAGGTTAGGGGAGACATGCCCCTTACCCCTCATTAATCTCCACCTGGGACCCCTCCCGGGCGCTGGAGCACCCAAGAGGGCGATTTGCCGGGTTCACTGCAAAACAGGAAGTCCAAACGCCAGGAGTCTTGCTTCCCATACAACCTCTTAAGCAAATACTGAATATGCAAATCTTGAATAGGAAACAAGTACCGTAATATCAGGCACAAATGATATGTTCTGCAGGAAAGCTGTAAGGGGAACGTCTGGTGTCTGTTTTTACTTTAATGCAACACTGGGGAGGGAACAAATTTCATCAGATCCTGCATGCAAAGGTGGGTGAACAATCACATTTATGGGAGGGATTCTTAAACTCTTTCTTCCCATGCAATCTAAATCCTCCCACTCTCAAAGATGCTGTGAGCTGAAGGGCAGGAGGATTAATTTTTGCATGATTGCTTAAGCATTAAAATCAGCAAGAAGGTGATATGTCCAGGGCTTTTATCCAATGCAAAAATGGTTTTACTTTTCAAAATAATATTGGCCTCTTTGATTAGAACTCTTGCTAATTGAGGTTCTCATCAATCACTGAAGTTAACTCTCTGTAAGTGGGTAATTTCATAAGAAGGGGTTTTTAAAAAAAGTATCCAGGGCTTTTTTTTTAACCTTAAAATATATATTTTGGATATACTTTTTATCAAAACTTTTCAATATACAATGCATTAAAAACCAAACTAATCTAAATAAAAAGGAAGAGGAAGAAAGAGGAGAAAGGAAGAAAGGAGAAAAAATATATAGAGAGCCCTCTATCAGAGGTAGATCTTAATCATTATCCCACACAGGAGCTTCCCTTTCTTCTCCCAGCCTCCCACCCTGGGAGATCCCTTCCCTGCCTCGCAGACAGACTCAAGTTAATTGCGGGCTTGTAAACTTTCAATAATACACAATACTGATGTTAGGTAACCTGAGCTAGGCATTAAAACTGCTGAAACTTGAACAAGACAAATTTCACAACATGGCAGGTGTAGGGATCAACTACTCAAAATTGCTCATATTGCCCTTTTGATGCATGCAAGGGAAAGATACTTGTGGTTTGATCATTCATGTTATAGAAGCTTTTGGGATGTGGCTGTGTAAGCACAGTTATGGTAAGCTATTTTCCTAAACAGCTGGAACAAATGAAACCTGGTATGGTTGGGAAGAAATGCGGCCATAAAGATGTCCATTTTACTGAAACCTTTCTTCCTTTTATAGCATAGCCTCTAACATTTCTCTAATGGAAACAGGAACATCCATACCCTCCAACATTTATCTGATGAAAACAGGAATGCCCTAAGGAAAACAGGACATTCCAGCATCAAATCAGAAACCAGGACAGCTTCTGTAAATCCAGGACTGCCCCTGGAAAATAGGGACACTTGGAGGGTCTGTTATAGCCTCACTTTGCCTTGATCACTTACAAGTGGTTTATTTAATGGCAGGAAGAATTGGACAAATTCATCACAATGGGTAAGAAGAGCAGGATTTGCAACAGCGCTCTTTATAGGCCACGAGTCAGGGGAGATCTAGGAATGCCAAATTTGAAATTGCACTACGAGGCTCTTTAGCTAAAACATTTAATTCAAACTATAATGATATACCATGGGTACAAATCAAAACACTGCCCCCAGCTTCCGCTGTTCAGGCACTGCCATTATCATACCTTTGCTGGCCAGCCATTCATAAGATGAACAACCATTTCTCAAAATGAACCTACTGATATGGAAGAGAAGAAGCACTATCGATAATTCCCATTTTGGACCATCCAAAACTCTGCTCAACAGTAAGTATAAACATTTTGAACGCTGCAGTATCAAAGGGATTTGCAATATCGAAGATTTCATCCACAGGGGGCAGCCTGTGACTGCATAGCATATAAAGGGGTAAACTGAAGGATGCAAACCTAAATTGTTTCAAATAACACAGGCAATGATGTGCATTAGCTGAAGAGAGGAGAGGATCTGTTCCCTAATGGTTTACAAACGCTACTGTGCTACTACTTCACTCCCAACACAAGGATTTCACTTATGCTATTTGCATGAATTTAACAGAGCAGACGATGGGTACATCGGAGGGTATTAGTAAAGTGTGGGGAAACAATCTTAGGAACAGTGGGGGAAAGTCTGGTCAAACCCTCCTCTATATACCATTTCTGTGACAGTACAGAAAGCTATCCTAAAATTAATATTGTGTTGACACTGGACTCCTGTAAACTTTCATATCTAGCCAAGAATGTTCCTCCTCTCTTTTGGCAAAGATGTGGCGAAAGAAGATCGCTGTGGTAGAGCGCTCCTCTAGCTCAAATGTTTCAGAAGGAGGTATTCTCAGAGATAAATAGCTTTACCGATCAGCCATTCCACTTAGATATTAGCTATTTTCAAACAAAGATTTGCTTGCATTGTTATTGGCTGCAGCTCATTTACATAGTAGAAAGGAGAAACGACTCCCACAAAATGTGGACAGTACGATCAAATTTGGAACATTGCCTTGTCCAAACATCTGACCCAAAACAGGAGAGTTGGCCAAGATAGGGCGAAATGAGAGCCGTTTGATGCAATATGATTCTCATTTATCAGCTATGTTAATACTCATGGAAACACTCCTTGTCCTCCAGCAGCCCGCACAACTATGTGGTGTTGTCACAAACAAAGATTGCCATGAAGACTGTAGGACTCAAATAATTTATTGCTGTGTTTACACTCAGCAGACCTACATTGTTTGTTGATGGTTGTGTTGCGTTCGAGACTTTATGAAAATCAGTAAAACTTTATATATATATAAAAGAACAGGGAGATGCACCACTGCAAAAGGAAGGCTCTTGTTAAAATATGCAAAGTAGCAGGTAAAATCTTTCTATTGAATTACCGTATTTTTTGCTCTATAAGACTCACTTTTCCCCTCCTAAAAAGTATGGGGAAATGTGTGTGCGTCTTATGGAGTGAATGCAGGCTGCGCAGCTATCCCAGAAGCCAGAAGAGCAAGAGGGATTGCTGCTTTCACTGCGTAGCGATCCCTCTTGCTGTTCTGGCTTCTGAGATTCAGAATATTTTTTTTTCTTGTTTTCCTCCTCCAAAAACTAGAAGAGTCTTGTGGTCTGGTGCATCTTATAGAGCGAAAAATACGGTATGTGGCTGGAGACTTGACTGGCTTCCGGTTTTCTTCTTGGCTGAGGATTTTAACAGTACCTTTAATATTTTATAGTAACAGCATCACTTGAGACCAATGTTATCCTAAGCCAACATACTCACCATGCATCTCTGAGATCATCGGAGGAAAATTTAGTGAGGCCAAAAACCCAAGGGTTGGGGGAGGAGGGAGAAGAGATACAACACAATACACTACATTTTTGTAGCTGTATGCCATCAATAATATAGTACAGCTGGATAAGTAGGCCAGAAACATGCAGTTGAACAAACATGTTTCTTAAAAAATAAAATTTCATGAACCCCTCTCCAGCTGTTCCCAGCTGCCTAATTATTCTGGCCACCTGTTCAATCAAGGTCAGTTCAATGCAATTCTTTCCTAAGAGTGTATTTCTAGGAAGGGCTTTGCAAACACTAATGGATCTTGATCATCTGGAGGAAATGCAGGAAAAGCGCTCAGCAAGGAAGTACTTTGCCACGATTCAGCCATGTCTGCCAAAGACTCTCCTCCCTGAAAGAGAGGGGAGTGGTTGTGGGCGGGAGCCTGAACACCGCCCCTAGCAGGGGGCGTAGCCTCCTGCCTCCAGCTCACCTGGCTGACGCTCACGCCCCCCCGGTGGCCGTCCAACCAGGTGCCGTGGGGGGGGGGCGTGTCCAGCAGCCTTGATGCTGCAGCGTCAGCCTCTCCCCGGCCTCATTTCTCTTCGTCGTCCTGTGCGAGTCACCCACCCTCCACTCCCATTGAGTTAGGGCTTAGGTCATTGACCTTGCTATGGACCTTAGGTTGGTCGCCCCGGTTGCACGGGGGGCCTGGTAGGAGTTTTTCCATTTGGCATTAGGCTTTTTGGTTTTTTCGCCTACCTTGTAGCAATCGTCACAACTTTTGTGGTATTGGTGGGTAGGTTAGGCATTGGAATAATGTGCTGTGGTGTGTCGAAGTGCTAGGTGTGGCCATCGCCTATGCCTTCAATGTTTAGGGGTATTCCGTTAAAGGAATCTGGCGGTCGTGTATTCTGTCCGATGCCTGCTTGGCGGGAGGCCATGGCACGACCCTCGGTGACAGCAGGGGTGAGCCTATAGTTGGATTAGCATCAACAGGTGATGAACCCCTGGTGAATAAACCCACTTGTTTCGCGATCCAATGCCTAAGCCAATACCTTTTCATTGCTGTAATCAATAAAGTTGTGGCCTTTTCTAGCCCATTAACCTTATATCACGTGTCCCTGTGTCTTCTTTTCACGTCGCGGTGGTTGGGTCCTCGAACCACAAATGCAGCATTTAAATTACAGTACAATTCTCAATTCGGAAAGCAGATTTTTAAAGAAAATAGGGATGGACTAACAGGTTATCTAATGACTGCTGCTCAACTTTGGACTTTGGTCAATTTCCCCCTCCCCCAAAATTAGCTCCAGAGAGTTATAAGTCTCTCCAAAACAAGGTGGAAAATAGCATGGCAAAGAGTGAAATGGCAATCACTAATCCTCTGCTGTTTGCAGAGGTGTCCACTGGATCAAAAGCATTTCTGTGAGTGCAAGATCACCATTTGGATAATTATAGCTTCTGCCAGGGCATTCAATTGGATTGAGTCAGGGCTTTTTCCCAGCTGGAACTTGCTGGAACTCAGTTCCGGCACCTCATAGGTGAGTGCCATTGCTATTCTAAGAGAATGAGGGAGGTGTTCATGGTGAGTTCCAGCACTTCTTTTTCTAGCAATAGCATTGGATTCAACTAATATCATTTCAGTTTTTACACTTACCATCTAGCTTTATTTTTAATGGGCTAATTGTTCTGATTTTTGATTTTTTTAAAATCACTTGATGGGTGGCTTTAAATACTTTTAACTGATAAGCAGCTAAAATGTAGTAAAGATAAAAGTAAAGGGACCCCTGACCATTAGGTCCAGTCGTGGACGACTCTGGGGTTGCAGCGCTCATCTCGCTTTATTGGCCGAGGGAGCCGGCGTACAGCATGACTAAGCCGCTTCTGGCGAACCAGAGCAGTGCACGAAAACGCCGTTTACCTTCCCGCCAGAGCGGTATCTATTTATCTACTTGCACTTTGACGTGCTTTTGAACTGCTAGGTTGGCAGGAGCAGGGACCGAGCAACAGGAGCTCACCCCGTCGCAGGGATTCGAACCACCGACCTTCTGATCGGCAAGTTCTAGGCTCTGCGGTTTAACTCACAGCGCCACCCACATCCCTTAAAATGTAGTAATAGTATATAAATTAGTTAAATAAATTTAATAAAGTAGATAGGTGAGCCACAAAAGGTTAGTAAAATATCTTAACTTGTCAACATTATGGTGGTTTGCAAATCAACCATGTCTTATACCCGCTTTTCTCTACCATTTAACCAAAAAGAATTGTCTTTTGGAAGGCATGGGGAGCAGTTGTGCAGGTTTATATAAAGACATCAGCTCTTGGAAGAAATGCAGAACAAATGTTTGGAAATCACTCCGGTTGAACAACCTCTGCCGCCAAAGGCACTGTATATTCCAAGTTACCGGTAATTAGTTCCTGTGTCTTGCCTTCATGGGGATGAGAATGGGGGGAGAACACAACTCACCCACAAAGTAAAGATAGCCAAACAGATAATCAGCTGGATTTTGTAAGTGTGTTATTTGCTTTGAGCAATTCCTCAGCAACCCTGTTGACAGGATCAGGGAGAGATTTCACTAAGCTAAGAGAAACAAAAAGTTCTTATAGCTGGATGGATGTTCAGCCGAAACTGAACAGATTGAGACCATCAAGGATGAAACTGACCATCCAAGCCAGCACTGCATGTTTATGGCAGGATCCGATACGCACAGGATCTGATATGCAGCTGCCTTGGGGGCAGGGAGCTTTAACGGGCATAAGGAGCAACAGCACAAAATAGGGAATTTCTGAAGCCAAGGCTGAAGTGGAGAGATCTGTTGGTCCTTTGGGTTTCTTTCTTTCTCCGGTATTGATCACTGGGGCATACTGGTAGCAGTGAAATGTTTAAGCTACTTATAAATCATCCCTGTCCTTTCTAACACTTTGATGTGTTCTTTACTCAGTGCACAGTGTAGCTGCAAAGCGTGTCTCAAGTATGCTTGTGGAAAGTGTTGCCTATGAGCACGTTTATACTAGACAATCTTATTAAAGAAATATTTTGGGTGGGATTCAAAAATCACACTCTGTCTGCAGAAGCTTTGCTGTTTGCCAGATGGAACAATCCACCCTCTCCTCCCTGCATGATGATGGTATTATTATTATCTTTATGAAGGTTTTACAATGCTAGAAGCTGAATAATAATAATAATAATAATAATAATAATAATAATAATAATAATTTTTTATTTATACCCCGCCCTCCCCAGCCAAGGCCGGGCTCAGAGCGGCTTACAAGCAATAATAAAAACAAGATGAATGATTACAACTTAAAAACAAAAATAAAATACAACATTAAATAATGGAACATTAAAATATTAAAATGTAGCCTCATCGCAGGAGGAGAAGGAAAAGAAAGGGAAAAGAAAGAGAGGGAGGGAATCAAATTGGCTCCAAGCCAAAGGCCAGGCGGAACAACTATGTCTTACAGGCCCTGCGGAAAGAAATCAGATCCTGCAGGGCCCTGGTCTCATGAGGCAGAGCGTTCCACCAGGCCGGAGTGAGAGTTGAAAAGGCCCTGGCTCTGGTTGAAGCCAATCTAACTTCCTTAGGGCCTGGGACCACTAGGGTGTTGTTATTTATGGAGATAAGGCAAAAGTACTTATCTTTTAAGGAAAGCACAGGGCTCCAAGGAAGAGTCTTAGACATGCTTCGCGCTTCTCAAATAAGTGGCAGAGCTATTACTGCACACCATATATAATACGTCACAGCTGCCATTTAAACTTCAAAGTATTTCCTACAGCTGAAATGAACAGTAGATTTTCTCCCACTTCCAGAAACAGCCCCCCTCCCCTGTCAAGTGATCTTCCGGAGCAATATTGTAGGAATAAAGAAAAGCCCCCACCCCACCTCCACTCAGGTGTCCAGAACTGCTGCCCACTCCTGGGGCAGTGCAGCAAAGAGCCCCGGATTAGACCATGCCAACTGCAGGACTGGCTCAGGATATAGTGAGTCCTATGCCAGTCCAGTCCTGCCCCAGAAATGCCTTGTTGTGTGGGAAAAAGCAGCACATTCTCAGTCCTCTGAATAATAGAGAATCGACTGAAGTCATCAAGTTTGAAATAATCTTAAAAGCCTAGTCAAATCATCATATAAAGTTTAGGAGTCGCTTTATAAAGGGACAAAACTCTAGTAGAAGGATTCATCCAGGTTTTTTTTAAAAAAGATACCTAAATGAAGCCTGCAAATTGCTTCCTTTGCTTTGCAGGTCCTCTCCTCCCAGGAGCACGTTTGGCATGTTGTTCATGCAAGAGAAGCAGAATAATCATCAGATAATTTGCCTCTAACACAGTGGAGAGACTAATGGGATAAGCAAGTCACTTCCCATCTTGATATGTGCTTCTAATACAGTGGGAGTTGTGAGGGAGGAATGGTGTATTTGGGTCTGTTAATTTTCGATAAGGGCTGTAACAAAGCCACATTCTGTGCCAAGTTGGCAGAGGGAGGTGGAAAACAGGAATGAAAGCAAATAAACCTGTTCAGCCCACGAAAGAGGCTATTGCTTTCTCAGAGATGACAAACATCTTAATCAGGCAGCTTCTTCAAAAAAAAAAAGGGGGGGGGGTAAGGAAAAATATAGACATGTTAAATTTTTTTAAATCTCCATAATCTTCTCTAAGACAAAATCCCAGACAATGTTAATGGCTATGCAGTGGTGACTAGCTGTTATCTGCTTCACACACTCCGTGTCATAAAGAAGTGTTAGCTGAGATAAGAGCACAGAGCAGCTTCCAGAAGACACAAGAAATGTTTTTTTTTTTTTTTTTTTTTGTATATTGCAAGATAAAGGGACATCACCTGCAAGGTAAAAAAATGTAAGGTAAGGACAACACCTGCAGGAAGCTGCTAGCAGTGTATGTCCTCACCTTTTTCATCTTCTGTGGGCACTTGTTGATAAGGAACTATATGCCACCGGACTTGCATGAATGGAATTTCTCCCATTGTTTTACTTTCCCCTCTTCCCTGCACCTTTTACCTGGGGCCCA